>NW_028321894.1:8488333-9179166 GCF_036245765.1 Copidosoma floridanum
ACCCAGGGGCTTTGCTCAAGATATGTAGATGCTATCCTTAGTTTCTCAACTATATGGAAGTACGTGGTCATCACGTTAGAAGCAGTTGAGCACTGATATTCCAAGTAAATACGAGTTCATAGTGGTATTACAGTAATGGGTATTATGACACTGATGTTCACAATATTAGCACTTGTTTTCTATCCTCTTTCTCTTGGTGTCTACTGTACGGGATGTCTACCGATGTACAGAAAAGTCCTAGGGCTCAGTTAGCAGCACCTGTCTACGTTTTAGGCTTGCGAAAGAAGGATATGCTTCCTTGCTCATCAGCTCCATTCATAACTAATTCATTGATAATTCACCTTCATAATATGCGCTACCTATCTGCACGCTATCAATGCTATATATCTACCAATAATCCTTGTGCATAGATTATTTAGCTTTCTGTACGTAGTTAATAGCGCTGATTGTTAGATTTTTTTCTACTTATAATAATTTTTATTGATTATTTTTATTATAAAATAAAGCATAATATTAATAAGACGGTAATTTAAGAACCGTTGTGAGATAAAGAATACCTCCTTACAGCAGATCACATATGTAAGTCTCACATATAATTTAAGCATTATATTAAGAAAAAGAAAATTTATGAAAACGATTTTATTGATGAATTTTAAGTATAATAAGCTTGTAACTGCTTAGTTAACAAAGTTCAGAGACGTAAACAATTTTGTACCACTTTATAAGCAAAATACCAGTAGTAGTAATACACAAAATTGATAAATTGAGCTAAATTTAAGTCATTAGTTTACATAATAAAGCTAGCAGATAATTTTTGGCTTGACAAAGGTTATATTTTCTGGCAGTAATCATTAAACAACGAAGTATCTTATATCATCTGATATGATCCAGTGAGCAGCTCCATTAAACGTTCATCGATAATATTCTGACTTAAAATGCAAATGCAGATGCTTCGTTAAAATTTGTATATTACGTATGGAAATAATGAAGTGTATATTATCGATAAAAAGTATAATTTTAATGTTAGAGTTATCTGACTACTTATTTTCACTTGTCAGATCGATTTTATCTTATCAGACTAATAATACAAGAATATAAATATTTTTTTACATTAATTATTTTGTAGAAATAATAATCAGTATAAAAAGCTTAGGTTCTGTACAATCAATATGTTGTGGAAGTTTAAGTTATTCTAAAAGTTTTTGTACGTAGAATCGAACTGTAAGATACGAAACTTTAAATTTTTGAATTGATTGAACGTCTTTGCAATTAAGAAATTATCGCTTGATACGTTCTTATTTAACATTGTGTGGTATAGTAATAGTTAATACCAGAAGTTCGTGTATGGAATTAAAAAAAGGACATGGTAAGTTAATATTCCAAAATTGTGAGCGGTTTGCAATTGGTTAATGGTACATTACGTCACTAGGGCACAAAGTACAAACATAAGCGCCCGAAGGGCTCGCTTGTTGTAGGTTGGTGCCCGAGTCAGGTATAATGTTTTTCTTACCGAGGGCGCAAAGGGAAATTTTGCGCCCGTGGTCGCACTTTGCGCCCAGTCAATCACTTAGGGCCCTAGGGCAGAAAAGTACTTTAGGCCTGAAGGGTGCAAAAAACTTTTCTGTCCGTGGGCCCAAAGTGATTACAAGGGCGCAAAGTGTGACCCGAGGGCGCCAAGCGGCAGTTGCACTTTGAGCCCATGGTAAGAAAATAATGTTTTTTTATATTAGAAGAAATGTAAATATTTCAGTATATTCAGAACTTTTATAAAATAAAATGACATAAGAACAAATAAAAAATACACATTTAAATTAACAATTACTATTTTTTTCATTTTTTCATTCGAACTTCATATTCAAATGTCACGTGTTATCAATAACTAGTGATTATAATATGTTATTTGTGCGTAACTTATAATATAGATTGTAACATGTCAAACTTACTTAACATTTAACTTTTGTTACAGGTTATTGTAATGGAAATTAGAAAATAACTATATTTATGTTTTGTGTACTCGATGTTAATGAGTATAAATAGTTTGCCCTTAAGTGATTGTTGATAGTAAGAAGCAGGAGCTGTCTGTGGTTGTGGATGGCTTTAACTAATGACAGTTTATCTCAGGAGACTCGGGGAAGTGGTTAACTGCATCTAGCAGTTGCTTAATCTAAAGTTTATCTAAGTCTATTGTACACACAAACCATACATACAGGTGTGGCAAGTCACTTCTACTGGCAGGTAGCCACTTCCTTTTTTGGTTGGCTAGCTTCAACTGCTTATTATGCGTTATTTATAAGAATAACAGTAGTGTATCAGATATTGCATAAGGTGGTGTGACATTCTGTGTCATATACTTGATATTCATCACTCCAAAGCACCCAGATGTATTATAAATGTATGATCTGTTGTTGTTTATTGATTGTTAAGCATCGAGCTGTATACCTGCTCTTGCAGTAGTGGGACACACAACCTGTTTTTTCTTAAACAATTTGAGTACGCTAACATAAAGGATTCTCTGTTGCACCTTTACTTTATTTAACAGGAGAAAAAATTGTCCGATCTTATACATTATCAGCTAAGTAATTGGTTATACAATGAGATAATGTTAAGTTTATACCGTATGGTCTTCGTTGAAGCATTAAACTCTTTAAAAATTCATAGTATAAAAACAATTAAAAATTAAATTAATAAGAAATACGAATTTAATTAACTTCAAAAACAAATTTGTAAAAATTATTGTAGTACTTGAAATGTTTAAAAAAATGATTAGCCATTTATTGACTTTGAAGACTAAAAATTTTTTTTACAAGCATTAAATGTAAGAAATATTTAGAATAAGTACCAGTTAGATATTTAAATCATAACTAGTAGTTTAAATATTAAAAAAATCTATATAAGTTATTACAGAACTATTAACAGAAGATTCACTGTTGAACACATGTATGACCTCCAGGCACTAATTTTTAACAGTCCTATACTAATCTGATATGAATGCTGTAACTATAATAAAAAATACCTAAACTTTGGTAGCTATAAAAGCAATGTATAAAAGCTCACTACAAGCATTTTTCTAGACCATTTCTTTTCTAGCATTTTAGAAATGTATAAGTTTTATATCATAAAAAACATATTAGATATCAAAATTTTTTACATGATTCATTACCAATATAACCTAAAAATGCTTAGCATACAAAAAACTTTATGATGGTATACAAAAAAATTAAAAATGTTAATCAATTTAAAGTCACACGCGGTATCATATAAATCATTTAGCTCTGTATTTTTTAAGTGTAAAAAGAAGATCTGTTTGCATCCTGAGTAATTTAAGAAAATATATAGAATGTAATGTAAGAAAATATATAGTGCTTTAAGCAATAACTTTTTGCCTTTTTTCTCGTGGCACAGTTAGTTTGCTATGTGTATACATATATATCTTTCTATTTTATGAAGTCATAAGAGTTAAAGCAAGGTTTTGTTCCCCCCGCTCCCCCCACGACCCCCCTAGCTCCACCCGAATAAGGTAGTTTTTCTTTCATTTTCTTTCATTTTTCGAGTAATCCTACTTTTTTGCTAGCTCCCCCCACTCCCCTAACTTCCCCTTTGCTCCCCTCCAGCTCCACCCCATACTCCCCTCAGCTCTTTCATATATAATGTGAATAAATTTGTAAAACCTTATACATTAACTGTTACAAATGGTCTAATTTCACATTTTTAGTTGACCATAACAAAAAATTTTGTTAAAATCAACTAACTTACGATGTCTATTTTAATTACATACTTTTAAATGTCTTTATAGGTGCTCTGCAATTACATAACCTTTCCCAGAATTTTAACAAATATTTTTTTGAACGTTTCTTACATGAATTTTCAGATGTCTCTGTAAGTGATTACTTCTTTTGAAACACTTCCCGCATTTAATACACTTAAAATTTTTCTCAATGTTTTGGCATTCCTTTGTGTGATGCGAACAGTTCTTCTTCTCTAATATAAAAATGCTACTTATATTACATACAAAAAAATTTGTTTTGTGAACTTTTTCGTGCGATGATAGACGCTCTTAAATAAAAAATTTTGAGTTACATTTGTCACACTGATACAGTTTTGCGTCCATGATGGTGTATCTAAAAACATATTAAATATAACGGATTTTTTATAATTTCATAAATCTGGGTACTAGACAATACTAAAATTTGTTTTTTAAATGAAAGAAAAAATTTGCAAAAAAGTATAAAAATAGTAATAAACCATGAAATAGTTTCTTTGTTACTCTAAACTCTTATTTCAAATTTGTTTTATGATTCAATTTGGATCAAATTTTTTTTGGGTTTTTACATCTAGACAATGCAACATATAATTTCCCATGAAAAAATAATGGTTTAATAAGGTATAATCCTAAGGCATCAAAACTTCGACCTTAAGATTTATTGATAGTCATAAAAAAAGCTAAGGTAAATAATAATTGTTTTCTGTACAATATAAATGGTTGCGAAGAAGAATTGTTTGTATTTATTCTTGGAATGAAGACTTTATTTCCTTTTTTTTCAGCTGTGATTATTTCAGCTTCAATGATGTATTCAAATAATTTGTAATTCGTAATCTTGTACCATTGTAAAGTCCTTCAGATACGTTTAAGTCTCATGTTAACATAACAATAGCGTTGATTTTTAAATTCAATTCATGTGGAGGAAGACCTTCTTCAATACTATTTAAATATTCTGTAGGGAAATAATTATAAATATTTTTGTCTGAATTATCTAATTCTTCGTGAGTTGCTCTATCAATACTATAATACGTTACTAATGTTTCTACCGTACGATTTAAAATTTTTTTGTTTAAAAAATATGTGTATACGTCGTGAGATGTCAACAAAGCTTCAATTATAAAAGAATCATTATTATCATTAAAAATTTTAAAACATATATCATTTGTTTTCTATGCCTGAGGAATTCCAAAAGTTCTAATTTTGCCTTCTCCTATATCCAGAAGCAATGAAAAAATTTTTTATCAATCAAACGTATATTATTTTTTAAATAAAAAATATTAAACTAAGGCCAAAAATTGTAAAATCTTATGGTTTTTAAAACAATAGTAATTTTGCTTTCATATTTTACTACTCGGAGAGTTTGACGAAAGTCTCCATCTAAAATTATTATTTTATTTCCAAAAAGTTGATTATTACTAGATAAAATTTTTAAAGTCCTATCAACGATTTTTAACGCTTTTTTCGGTATCATAGACGCTTCATCCCAAATAATCACTTCTACATTACGTCTTTTTTTTTTATTTGGCTCAAACTGGAAGAACGTACTTTCTGTAGTTTTTAAGTCTGAAGGAAGTCTGAAAGTTCTGTGAGTGGTCATTCTCTTTGGAAGCAGAATAGAAGCAATACTTGTCCGAGCTATTGTAAGAAAGCTCTCTATAGATGTAAAAGGAAGAATTTTTATTTTCGTTTTGATTTAGAAGTCTACATTACTGTTACATTTTTTTTTAGACATTTTGGAACTTTTTAAAATGAATTCAATAAAGTAAATGTAAGCGAAGAAAAAAATACAAACGGGCCAAAATTTAAGTTGTAAGAAATTGAAAAAAAAAAATCAATTAACTATCGATACTGTTAAAACAAAATTAATTTGTAATCATTACAATATCGTTATTTTTTAATCTTTGACGATATTTCAAATCCTTTAATACGTTGTCGTTTTAAATATATAAAAATTTTTTAGGCATTAGACAGGGAAAATAAAAAACAATTGTTGAAAATTTATATTATTAATTATAATTAATATACATTCATGACAAATATTAATTTTAAGTAATAATAAATATAATTCATGTTTTTTTTCCGTACTTCGTAAATCCATATTTGCAAATACGAGGGTTGTTGCGCAGAGTGCGCAGAGGGCAGATATAGTTATAAGAGCTTAAAACGAGGTTTTAAAAATATCTATTGACACGTATAGGATAGACAGCTGATTAAAAAAAGGAAGCCACTAAAAAGAGTAATAAAGCTCACCCAAAAAAAAGTCAAGGGCACACCTTTTTTTTATATAAACTCTACCACTTTTATTCGAAATAAGCAGCTTGTTCTTTATATTTCCTTAAAAGCAGCCCAGTAATTATTCTCCAGCGTAGAAAATTTATTCCCGAGTATTTTCGAAAAATGCCGTAGTCTTTCAAATTCTGTCAAGTATACTTTAACATATTTTGTTTCATACTAACAAATAATTTTATCATTCTTTAAGGCCTTTTAAGATATCACTTCAAAGCTTATTTTGAAAAAATTAGACTTATAATACAACAAGGGGGGCTAGGTGCACGGAGCCCCACTAATATATATATACATGTATCTCTTCCTATATTATATACTCGTAAGAGTTAGAGCAAGGTTTTTCTCCCCCCACTCCCCCCACCTCCCCCCCCCGCTTCCCCCCAGCTCCCCCCCAAATAAGATAGTTATTCTTTAATTTTCTTGCATTTTTCGAGTAATCCTACTTTTTTAATAGCTCCCCCCACCTCCCCCCCACTTCCCCTTAGCTCCCCCCACAGCCCCCCAATTTTTCTCATATATATTGTAAATATATTAGTAAAGCCTTGTATATTAACTGTTACAAGTGGTCTTATTTTCACATATAATTTTATTTGACCATCACTACAAATTTTGTTACAATTATCTTCCTTACAATGTTTATTTTAATGACATACTCTAAAATGTCTTTTAAGGTGCTCTGCTTTTAGGGGTAAGCGCACCATCTACCGTACACCCGTAAATTCACTTTATTTTGTTACTATGATTGTAAGATAGTTTGATACTAAATATTGACTCAGTAAATTTTAAATTGTTATTTAGGATCTCAAGAGAGCACCGAAATTTTTTTGTTGTGTTAGAGCTTGTTAAAATAATTTTATAATAAAAATAAAAAATTAAGTTAACCCTACATAACCTTTTCCTCAATTTTGACAAATATTTTTTGAAGGTTTTTTTCAGAACTTTTCAAATGTCTCTGTAAATAATAATTTCTATTCAAACTTTTTTCGCATTTAATACTCTTTTAAATTTTTTCAATGTTTTGGCATTCCTTTGTGTGACGCAAATAGTTTTTCTTGTTTAATATGATAATGCTACACAGATCAAATACAAAAAATTTTTTTTTGTGAATTTTTTCGTGCGATGATAGACACTCTTGATTTGAAAATTTTGAGTTACATTTATCACACTGATAAAATTTTTTATCTATGATGGTGTATCTGAAAACATGTAACAAAACCAGATTGTTTATGATTACATAAAAATGGGTACTAGACGGTACTGAAATTTGCTTTTTTAATGAAAGATAAAATTTGCAAGAGAGTTATAAAATAGTAATTAACTATAGAATAGTTTTTTTTTAATCTACAATTTCATTTGGAACAATATTTTTGATTTTAAATTTGTTTTCTGATTCAATTGGGATAAGAATTTTTTTTTAGTTTCAACATCTAGACAGTGCAACATATAATTGCCCATTCGAAAATAATGGCTTTCTAAAGTACAACCCTAAGGCATCAGAACTTCGACCTTAAGATTTATTGATAGCCATAGGAAGAGTTAAGATAAATAAAAATCGTTTTCTTTACAATATAAATGGTAGTGAAGAAGAATTGTTTCTATTGAGTGTTATACTTAGACTAAAGACTTTATTTCCTTTTTTTACCTAAGATTACTCCAGCTTCAATGTTGTATTTAAATAATTTTGTAATTTATAATCTTGTACCATTGCAAAGTCCTTTAGATATATTTAAGTTCCGTATTAACATAACAATAGCGTATATTTTTGAAACTTATTCGTGTAAAAAGACTTTCTTTACTACTTTTTAAATATTTTGCAGAGAAATCAGTATAAATATTATCGTCTAATTTATCGACTCCTTTGTGATTTGCTTTATCAATACTATAGTACGTTACTAATATTCATACCATGTTATTTTAAATTTTAATATAGCTTGTCTTATAGAAGAATCATCATCATTATTAAAAATTTAAGAAAATTCATCATTTGTTTTTAATGTCTGAGGAATTTTAAAAGTTTTAATTTTGCCTTCTCCTATATCCAGTAGCAATGAAGACAATTTTTATCAATTAAACGTATATTATTTTTTTAATAGAAAATAATTTACAAAGGCCAAAAATTGGAAAATTTTATGGTTCCTTAAACAATAGTTATTTTACTACCGTTTTTCACTACTGGGAAAATTTGACGAAAGTCTCTACCTAAAATTATTATTTTATTTTCAAAAGGTTTATTACCATTAGATAAATCTTTTAAAGTTATATCAACGATTCCTAACGCTTTTTTTGGTACCATAGAAGCTTCATCCCAAATAATTACTTTAACATTACGTAATTTTTGTTTATCTGGCTCAAACTGAAAGAATGCACTTTCTATAGTGCTTAATTCCAAAGGAAGTCTGAAAGTTCGGTAAGTGGTCATTTCTTTTGGAAGCAGAATAGTAGCAATACCTTTTCAAGCCATTGTAAGAATTTTTTTTTATTAATTTAAAATAATAAATTAATCTTTTGTTTAAAAAAAGTTTTTCCAGATTCACCAGGACCATCGATGAAAAAAATTTTTTTTTTTAATTTTATTCTTTCTTGAAAAATTCTACATTGATCATTAATGATTGAGTTGTAAAAACATATTGTCAGTATCAATTTTTTTTTATCGTTTCTGTGTGTTCTGGTAAACTGAAATCTTTACAAGACATATTTTCAGAATTAAAAATTTCGTTTGAATGTAAAAGAGCTTTATTTTGATTATCTTCACAATTTTTAATGAAAAAAATTTTGTTTTTGTTCCAAATAATATTACAAAAAAAATTTCCAGACATAATAAACTATGCGAAAAATTTTTGTAGTTGAAAAGGCAGCATAACGTTACATGCTTCTTCAAAAATTATGTTGTTTTGAAAATCGTGTTCTACTAATCCCATAGAAATAGCTGTTATTAGTGAGGGAGAATAAAAAGTGATTGTTAAAAATTCATGTAATTAATTATGATCAATATACATTTATCACATTTATAAATTTTAAGTAACAATCAATATAATTCAAGTATTTTTCCATACTTTGTAAGTCTAATTTGCAATGACGGGGAATGGTGCGCAGAGCGCGCAGGGGGCATATATAGTTATAAGAGCTTAAAAATATCTATTGACACATACAGGATAGACAGCTCATTTAAAAAAGGGAGCCACTAGAAGAAATAATAAAGCTCACCAACAAAAATTTAAGGGCACATCTCTCTGTCTACATAAACTTCACCACTTTTATTTGAAATTAGCAGCTTGTTCTTCATATTTCTTTGAAATCATACCATTTATCATACCTTAGCGTAAAAAATTTATTTCCGAATATTTTCGAAAAATGCCATTGTCTTCCGAATTTTGTAAAATATTCTTCAACATATTATTTTCATACTAACAATTAATTTTATCATTTTTTAAGGCCTTAAAAAATATTGATACAAACCTTATTTTAAAAAAATTACACTTATAACACAATGAAAGGGGGAATTGGCGCGCGGAGCGCACAGCGGGTGGAGCCCCACTAGTATATATATATATATAACATTTACTCTCATTCATACACGTACGTATAAAATTATTAGAAAATGTTTGTCTTATCGTAGTTCAGTTATAAAGTATTATGTGTGTTTGTATGTGCATAATATCGGAGTCCACAATACTTAGAAAAGTGTTAGTAAGGTCTTACAAAAATCGTGCGGTAGAAATTAAGGGGCTTCAGAAAATAGGAAAAATTAGTCGTGTGGTGGTAGCAGGTATGTTGAGGTAATAAAGGACTGTTATAATTGCAGAAGTAGTTGGGATTTTTAAATCAAAGTAAAATTAGTCGAAATAAGAAAGAAAACGTTAGAGTCTTACTCTTTTTCATAAAGATAAACAGGGGTCTGTAGGGAAGTCACGATTTTGTAAGGGACCTTATTTGTTCGTAGAAGGTTTGCGTAATACGCCTTATACATAAACTGTATAACATTGGTTAATATAATTTTTTCATATTATAGTGCTCTGCGTCTGGCTCCTTTAATAAGGGCACTATTGGGGGCACTTAGCACTTTGGAGAAGGAAGGGAAGAGGAATGGGGTGGCCTCCCATTACTGGGAGGGGGGTAGGGGGAAATAAGGCAATTTTTGCTGCAAGAAGGTTGCCTAGACCTTTCACGAGGAGCATTGCGTGGTGAAAAAGCACATGTGAGACTTACAGAGGTACTTGCCCGAAAGTCGCACTGGTAAGGAATCGAACCATGGTCTCCCGCGTGCCAATCAACGACCTAGCCGACCAAGCCACCACGCGCTCAACAACATTGGTTAATACATATATTTGTACATGTCTATCTTGCTCTATTCTATGAATATTTTAGTTGGGCTGCCCCCCTTCTACTTCTGAGCACCCCTTAAAACCAGAATTATGTGTCTCAATTTAAATGGGAAACAAACACAATAAACTTCTTATTTTGCTTCTCGTTGTCATAACTAACCTCCCTTGGCCCGCCTCAAACTTTTTCCCTTAGCTGCCACTCAGTTCTTTTTTAGACTTACTTCAAAACAACACTGATTCGTTTTTATTTCAATGTGAATCCAAACTAATAAATTTTTAATTACCCCTTATATCCGCTCACCACCCATAAAATAGTTCTTACGCCTGCTTTTTCTCCTCATTCTTTTTTTATGCTTTTCTCAGCCTCACCTCACCATCCTTTGGAACAGAGAAAAACTGTCCTTATTTAAGTGTAAAATAAGCTCAATCAAATTTTTGACAACGTCCCTTAGCCCCCATGCCACCACACAATTAGTTTTTACGCTGGCTTGCCCTTCTCCATTTACGTATTACGCTTTTTTTGGGCCCCCCTAGCCCCCCGGACCACCCTTTGAACCGTTTTCACACCAGATAACCTTCCTCATTGTCTTTTCACTATTTTATAATCTTTTTTCCTAGCCCCCCCTAGTAAGCTTCAAGGGAGTGAGTAGCAGAACGCAATACAGTAGCTGATAGGCTGTCACAACTTATAAGATTAACACAGGATTCTAGTTGTTGTTTATTGTAAAGTGTATATATATTGTTAAAAAAAAATAAGCCTGGAAAAAGAAAAATACTTTATACTTTATAACATCTTTTATCACAGACTTAAATTGATTGATATCAATACTCCATGTATTACATAAGGCTTTTTTTTCAGAAACGGTTATCTATAAACTTTAATATACGTATCGTCGTCTAACATGTTTTAACTACACGAATCATGAGCTTCAACGCATGCTCAATGCCTTAGCATTCCCGCATCCCGCACGTAATTTCAAATTTACTTATATTCTAACAAGCCTTTATAAATCGAAAATCTTATCACGTTACAAATTTTAGTTAATTTTTATTTTGTTTTAATTTATTTTCAATCTTTTCTCAACTTATCAAATTTAATTCTTTCTAATGCCGAAGTAAAAATATCTGTTTTGTGATTTTCTGAGTTTACTTTAAGCATGTTAGTTACACCGTTTAAACAATTTCCGTTTACAAACTGAAAATGTGTTTCGATAAATTTTAAGTTTTTTTTATAGTTATCAAATTAAGCAATAATGGTCGCACCAGAGTTATCTTAAAAAACATTTATTGGTTGATAAAAAATAATTGAGAAATCTTTTAATATTTCTCTTATCCACAAGATGTCGCTTACGCTTCCAAACAATGCCATATACTCAGCTGCTGTCAAAGATTTTGTTATACTTCTTTGTTTTTTAGATTTCTAAGATATTAATTTATTAAACAGCTTTCTTACGTGACCAGTAGTTGATTTTCTATCAACCGCATCAACTGCCCAGTCTGCATCCACAGAAGAAGTCAAAATATCAACCTTAGAATTTTCTTTCATACGTTAACTTAATACCTTTTGTTGAATACAAGTATTCAAAAATTCTTATTTTATGTTTGTAATGAGTTTGATTTAAACAGTTTTTCATACTTCTTGAACAGCTTACGATATAACTAATATCTGGTCTTGTTATTAAGCTTATACGTACCATTGCTTCTATCAAATTTTTGTAGTTTTTAAATTCAAATGCTGGCCATGCAAGCTTATGTTTTAAGTTTTGCTCCATTGAAGTTTCATATAATTTTGCGTTTGTTACATCATATATTTCTGCTAAATATTCTATATATTTATCCTGATCTAATGTCATTATACCACTTTTATGATTGTAATCAATATTTTTACCAAGATATGTATTAACATCACCTATGTCTTTCATCTTTAATTGAGTTGTTAATACTCTTTTAGTTTTTTAAATTTTATTTTGACTTTGACTACATATTATTAAATCATCTACAAAGATAATTACATAAATTAAATTATATCCATCATGTATATAATACAAACAATAATCATTCTCGCTTTTTTTAAAACTTAATTTTTTTACATCCAGACACTCATACCAAGCTCTAAGGCTCTCTCAAACTATATAACACTTTTTCAATCTGCATATTCTGCCTGTTTTATCATTATAACCTTCTGGTTGCTTAACATACACATCAGATTTTACATTCCAATTTAAAAAAAAAGATTTCACATACAGTTGATTAATAGTTACAATATTTTTTGAACAATAAGGCAATAAAGTTTTAGAAGTTTGCGTTTTTGCGACAGGTTAATATATGTCGTCAATTTTTTCTTTTTATTGAAGACCTCTTACAACTAATCTAGCTTTATACCTGTTTTCTGTTTTCTTGGTATACACCCACTTTATATCAATAATTTTCTTATTTTCTGGTCTATCTTCTGATTCATAAATTTTATTTTTGATGATGCAACTTGCTTTTTCGTCCATAGCTTCTTTTCCATTAACACACTTTTTATCGCTTATTGCTTTATTAAAATTTTGTAGAGTGTTTGCACTAACATAATTTATGTAAATACATATTGCATAATTTTCTTGTTAATATTTTTTAAGTTCCTTACGCATTCTCCTAGACATTCTTATTATACTTTTATTTTTATTTGTAGCTTGTTAGTCTCTGCAGCCTTAATATTTTTATCAAAAATCTCATCATTATCGCTACTCTCATTATTCTCATCTTTTTCTTCACTGTAAGAATTTTCATTTTCTTTACCATTCAAACCCACCTATGTAACATACTCCTCTACAGTATCAACATGTCTAGCATTTATAATTTTATTATTAATTTTTACTTTATAACCAACACTTTAATACTCTACTAATATATCTTATGCTACCTTTTTATCCCATTTATTATTTTGTTTAACCTCTGGCACGCTTACAAATAATTTACTTTCATACAATTTCATATTATTTAGATTTGGCTTAACTCCCATCATCATTTTATATGTAGTTTTTCTATAAAAATTATTTGCCAAGGTTCCAATTTTTTAGTGAACTGCCGATTTTACCACTTCTGGACAAAATGTTTTATCTCATTTTTGGTAGGGTAACAGACACCTTGCTATATCCATTACTGATAGATTGTATTTTTCTGCAATTCCATTTAATTCATGCACGTATGTAAGGCATAGATCTATTATAATACCTTCATGCTTTGCAAATCCATAAATACTTTTGTTTAGAAATTCTTTCCTATCATTTAACTTCAACCTTTTTACTTTTTTTCCTGTCAAGTTTTCTTATTTGTTGGCATTATCTTCTGAATAATTATGAGTTCTATTTTTAAACTTTATTATGTTTACTTTAACAATTTTACTGTAATCATCAATAGCAATTTAAAAATATTTATTTTTATTATAACTATCTCTATAAGGCCCATTCAAATCTATATGTAAGATTTTTAAGACATCATTTGCTATACATATATCATTATGAAATTTAATATCATGCATTTTATTTTGAATCCAAATGCTACATTTTAAATAATCATTTTCTTAATAATCAGGAGAACCCTTAACTAAAGTTTCTTCACCCAAAATATTTAAATAATTAAAGTTAACATGACCTAGCATTTTATGATATTTTTCTTTTTCACTTATATTACATGTTACGTCGTATGCAAATTTTTTATCTACTATGCTAAGAATCTGGTCTATATCATTAACTTTATGTGCTGTTGTATGCAACTCATTCTTTTTAATAAATATTATAACAGTATTATTTGATAATTATACTTTTATTATAATTCGTTATTTTAATAACACTTATTAAATTTTTTTTCCATTTTTTCAACAGAGTAAACGTTTTTCTTATGGACTTTTTAAATCTTTTTACTTAGTTTAATTAATAGATTTACATTTACTTTTTTTGTAACTTTCAAGTTTGTCCATCTCCTATTATATCATTGACTGGATTCTGTAGATTCATATACATGGAAGAATAATCTAAGTTATTTATAATATGATCAGTACTACCACTATACAAAATTTATTTTGTTTAATTACTACAATTATTCGCCTCGCAACTGGCAGGATTCTAGTTCTTAATTATACTTACATTGTTATCTAAAATTCTACAAAATGAGTCTTTGTAAGTAATTTGATTTTCGCTATCATTTCTACCATAATGACCACTGTTATCTTAATAATGCTGTTGTAATCAATGTTGATTCTGCCACTGTAGATATCCACCACGACTTTGATGTGCTCTGCCACGGCCTCTGTTATTGTTGTGTAAGTTTTGCTGCTGTTGGTTGCCAAGCTGGCCTCGTCTACCTCCTTGCTGTTGATTACTTCTTCCACTGTTTACTTTTGGAACACCAGTCCACGATCCATTTGATGTGTTTTGTCATTGATTGTAGTTGTTATTATAACATTGATTTTTGAAATGTCCTGGCTTACTACTCTTATAACAGTTTTTATTTTTTTTCTTTTCCACTTTAAACACACTTGAATTTTCACTATTATATTTATTTTCGTATGTTTGAGCTGTGACCTCGTACATTTAAATTTTGCTCTTAACATATTTAATTGTTTGTTCCTCTTCTTTCAAAACGTCCATTAAATCACCAATACGTTTTAATGTGGGAAGTAATTTTGTTAGTAAACAATTAACCTTTTCCTTTCTATTTACCGTTTCTCCAGCATTTTTCGATCAAATCATTATCTTTTCAAGTTCACTAACAAAGTCACTAAATTTTCCAAAATTACTGCATTTGATTTCATCTAATTTATTTTTCACACATATTTTCAATGCTGTTGATTCTCTAAAGTATAACTTATCTAACTTCTTAATAATCTTATACGAATTTGTTTCTTCATGTTTTAATTTTAATTAATCTCCAGTTAATGCACTACACATGTAATTCATCGCTTATGAATCTTTTTCTTGCCAAGCTGATTCTGTTTTGTTTACATTTTTTGTTTCTTGATTAATCACATCCTCACATTATCTTAATCTCCAGTACACTTTTTCCACAATCTATAATTACTACAATCAAAAATTGATAACAGAAATTTAATATCGTTCGCCATCATGTCTTCTTCTTTTTCGCTTTTGACTACTTTTATAACACAATACGTTTTTAAAATTTTTAAAAGACTTCGTCTGTTAAAGTCTTTTTCAACTTGAAATTTGTACTATTCTTTTTTTTTAAGACTTTCTCGTTGTCAATCTGCTACGTTCATTTTTTTCTTGTATATTTTCTATTCACCTATACTCAAACATCGCATTTACACTTCATTCAACTGAACACCTGCCAAACTTCCTTTCTCATACAGCTTTTTAATCTTTTTGCATCTCCATAAGGTTTTTACTTAAACAGATATGAAATACACCACTGCACTTTGTTTATACTAATTTTTTCAATACTTTACATATTTTCTCATAAATTTTTGATTTTACACTCTTACTTACAATTGAGTCTCACGTGCTGTCTAAGGAACGCGCTAAAAACCAAAAAATAAGAGTGAAACAGATAACTCAAACCACGCTCTGCTATCATGTTGAAAATAAAAAAGCCTGGAAAAATAAATACCTTATACTTTATAACTATTTTTATAATACACTTGAATTTATTTCCATTAATACTCTATGTATGACGTAAGGCACCGTTCTCAGCAACGGTTATCTATACACTGAATCTACCTCAATACAGTGTGATGTGTCATGCCTTGCTCGCCTCGCAGTCAGCAGCAAGACACGGTACATCTAATATTTCTTAACAATTATTCTTAAGGGCCATTAGAAAAGATAGATAGCTGGCATTCAAACACATACAATAAAGAAAAACATATCTATTTATATATCAAGATAATGTGTTTATTCTGACAATGACTATGCATGACGTATAAAAGAATGTCAACGTCCAGCCATCCAACAAGACGTATCAACTAACAACTCGGCCCTGTGGGTCCGGCAGTTGCTGTTCGGCACAGTGCTTTCACGGTAGGGACAGGATTAAGGAAAACAGGCCGACCGTTAACACTCCTATGGCGAGGTACACCACAACTTGACCACGGGCACTGGGAAATCCGTCTGGTAGGCGTCAGCACTCGAATGGCACGAGTCCCAGCAGAAGCCGCGTGTATACGCCTGCAACCAGTTGAGTCAGCAACAGGTAGCCATGGCTGCGTCTCCTGTTGTCGCCTAATACGGAGCTTGCCTCACTAGCTTACGCAAAAGGCAACCAACGTATATAAAAGTACGACTCTACGGCAAGCAGACCAGAGTGAGAGTGTCTCTCCTCCCGGCTGGCTGATCCGTGCTGCCTTGGCACCTCAGCCACTTACACAGGTGTGTGTTGCGTTGTTACACACACACACACACGCACACCAGGTGTTACCCACGGTCGGGAATCGGTCATGTTGCCCATAGTAGGGATGGATGGATACCTATGTATGGGTTTGGGATAAGGTAGGGGTAGTGCGCACTGTACCGCCTCTCCTCCTGTCTGCTATCACAAAACCGGTATTCTGACTGTGACAGTGACTTGTCACGTCACAAATCTCCCTTAGCAGACCCTGGTTTTACCCTGATTTTAATGTCCTATAGGGTGTGCGTTCAAATCTAGCTAAATGCCCTATCCGGACGGATGTGTAGGATGACGTAGAGTATTTGTTTGCGTATAGTGTAGCAGATCGTCTACTTCTTCAGAATTCAGCAGGAAATACTGGTTGGCCTAAATTAGCGGCCTTGTTGGTGTAACGAGTGGTGTACTGTCACGGTTTTGTGTGTGGTGTCAGCGTAAACACTAGTTATTAGCATTTCCTACTGTCAGATGGCATGGCGCAGGTGCACTCGCCAGTGCTTACAATTGAACTTAAAAGTAGTTTACAACAACCAGTATCAATATATTCCTGGCTGTTAGATATAAAAACAAACAAAATAAACTGACTGCAGCAAGAGATAACAGTGCATAAGCTTAACCAAATTAAAAATTAAACAACAACAAAAAACTTTCTTGAAACAGGAAATTAAGAATGCAGTGAAAATTGCGCGATATTATAATAAACAAAAAAAACTACGTGCCTATCCGGTGGGGCAGGATTATCTGTTCATCTTATTATGTAGATGTAATAAAAAAATTAAATTGATAAAAACTTTACTTGTTTTTTTTTTATTTTTACGAATCCATAACTCAAAAAAAAAAAAACTCCGTCCTTTTTTAATGGACGGAGCCGTAAGGGCTCTTTCCTGCTCCCACCGTCAGTGCTCTAGTGCTATTCGCATTTAACAATTTAACTAACCTGCCCTTCGGTACCTCCCTGTGCCCAAACTCAGCCAATACCTTGGCTGGTAACATAAAAAATGGGAAAAGAAAGGAAAAAAAAAAAAAAAATTTCAACTGGCAGTGGCAGGAAAGCAAAGAAACAGGTAGGCAAACGTAAGGAAACAAAAAGATTCCTTGCTGTACTAGGTAAGGAAGCCAATGTTTTATACCGCTGTCTGTTCCAATCAAAATAATAAGACATAAATTCGTTGCGTCATACCGTGCTACTCAGTGCGCTTAAAAAATAATATTAAAATTTACATAAAATAAAGGTTCATTGTTCGTTCATTCACTTTCGTGTGGATAAATAAATTGTGAAGCCTTTATCTTCAGGTTAAAGGACTATATTTAAAGAAAAATACAGAATAATAAGAAAAAATGATAGCAATTCGTAGAAGTAATATAAAATAAATCCTTTATTTGGGATTGGAATCGGAAAGCAAAAAGAATAAGAAAAAGATACATAAAGAAAAAAAAAAATTTTTCCCTGTAGGGGTAGTCATTGTACGCTCCTCAGTGTGGCGTGTTGGTGCCCGCCTGCCTTGCCAAATAGGCTCGCCTTTCTGCTGCCTAGAGGTCACGACAATGTGGACAGTTTGTGATGCTCACACCTTTTTTTTCACATTTATGGCAAAACTTTTTCGCTGGATCGCACGTCGTACACTGTACATAACGATGCCCCAGATCCCCACAATTCCAACATCCCAGATTTAGAACCGATATGGCCTCCAGAGTCAACACCGTTCCCTCTCCCAGGAGGTAAGCTTCTGAAATGAACGGTGGGAGTCCAGGCATTCCCCTTGGCCAAGTTACCCGCATGTCCATGAGTCGTGGAATCCCCGCCGTTTCCGGAATCATCTGCAGGGATAACGGTACTGCTCGTCGGGGTTGGCAGGCCGGCGCCGATGCTGTCAGGGGCACGTATCTTTGCTGTGCTAGGTGGATCTGTCTGAGCACGGACTGGATCGTCTCCATGTCCTCTACTGGCCGAGGTCCCTCGCCGGGGTGTTGGCGATCTCTAAGAGCTGCTCCAGCATCTTGGGGCTCAGTCTGCCTACCGGCTCCGGGTTGGGGCGAATCTGGCGTGCAGTGACTCTTGTGGGCGCCAGAGTCTGGATAGGTGGTGGCAAGTCATATCCTGGGGGGAAAGGAACCACATCTGCCTCCTTTGGTGTGGGTGGCCCCTCGGTTCTGGGACCTGGTAACTGGCTGTCGGTCTGGATCGGTGCCCTGGGCTGTGGTCTCCTCTCCGTAGGTGGCTTTGATTGGATGACCAATCGTGTTTGGTGCATGACTCTGCCTGGTTGTCTCAACTCCTCTCCGCTTGGCTCGCGGTACAGGTCGTCGAGCCGGGGATCCCGTCCTCGCCTCGATGCGTCTGCCCATGCCTTGCGCCCAGCTGGTTAGCGCCGGATTCGTTGTTCTCTCATGATTGGGGTCTGTAGGGATATAGCTCACTTTAGATTCATTGTCCCATGATGGGCGTGGGGGTGCGTACCGCTTGAGGTCATTAATATGAGTTTTTACTAATTTTCCTGTCACGATGTCCCTCACTTCCACTACTACGTCCGAGAGTTATTGAGTTACTATACAGGGACCCACAAATTTGGGTGCGAGTTTCGTGGCAAATCCCTGGGTTCCTGAGAATAGTACGTGATTTTTCCGCATCACACTGTCCCCCAATGCGAATGATTCTGCCCTTCGCCCCCGATTATAATATTTCGCCTGCTTCTCTCGCGCTAACTCAAGATGCTTCCCTACCAAATTCTCAATCATTTCTGAGTGGCTTACCCTATCGGCCCATAAGGAGGTATTTGTTATGTCTAATGGCGCAGTTGGTGTGTCGCGTTTCGGAAGGGCTACAGGTGAAGGATTTCGGCCAAAGTTCAGGAACGCTGGGGTGGGTTTCGTGGACGTTTGCTCTATCGTGTTCATTGCAAATTCAAACCCTTGCAGGTGTTTATCCCACAGCCGGTGATCCTTATCCAAAAACGAGTTTATCATCGGGTTCAAGGTGCGAATTACACGCTCTGCCGGGTTGGCCTGTGCGTGGTATGGTGGAATGGTTAAGTGTTCAATGCCATAATTTTTACACATTTCTTTCAGTTTCCGGTTGACAAATTTGGTGCCATTATCTGTTAAGATGTAGTTCGATTTTCTTTACCTGTTTAATACTAGCTCCTCTACCGCTTTCCTGATGCTTTTTCCGTCTGCCTTCCGAAACGCTTTTAACTCTACATACTTCGTAAATAGGTCCTGGATGATCAAGATATATCGGTGCCCATTTTTTGATGGAGGTTTTTGTCCTGAAGTATCCATAGCAATAGCCATCCAGAGCGCACGGTGGCTCGGTTGGCTAGGTCGTGGATTGGCACGCGGAAGACCGTGGTGCAATTCCCGGTCAGTGCGACTTTTTCGGGCAAGTACCTCTGTGATTTTTTACATGTGCTTTTTCACCACGCAATACTTCTCGAGGAGGGTTTAGGCGACTTCCCCGCAGCATAATTGCCTAATTTCCTTCTACCCCCCTCCCAGTAATAAGAGGCATCCCATCACTTTCCTTGTCCCTTTCCCAAGTGCTAAGTGCCCATAGTAGTGCCCTTATTGAAAAGGAGCCGGACGTAGAGCACTATAATATATAAAAAAAAAAAAAAAAAAAAGCTAAAGCCATCCATAGTTGCTCAGTGATTCTTTTCCCCATAAATCAGACAAAAGCTTTCTGTAGGACTTTTTGCTGTTGACACTCTTGACATTCCCGGACATACTGAACCACATCTTGGAAATAACCCGGCCAATAATAATAGTTGGCGAGACGAGCATAGGTCTTCTCCACTCCTAGGTGACCTGCCTGGGGAGCATCGTGGGCATCGTATAGTTGGACCTGGACGCGGTGTTCCGCGGTAGGATGATTTTCCATTCGTCGAGGTCCTCCATCAATGAACTAACGATAGGGTTTGGTTTTTGGAAGAAAAGATCTCTGTTCTCATATTTTCAGTTTGCAAATTTCTGTAGAGCCACCTGCACCCCCTTGACTCGCTTCAAGAACCAATTATTGCGTACTTGCTCGGCATTGGGCGTAATTACTGCGACTGAATTTTCTTGGGCACGGGATAGGGCATCTGGAACTTGATGTAGTTTACCTTTCCTATGGACAAACTCCAAATCGTATGCCTGCAACGCGGTGTTTCATCGAGTAAATCTCCCTACTGGGTCCTTTACTCTACTGAGCCATAACAGGCTGCTGTGGTCAGTAATTACTGTTACCCGCTCCCCCTGCAAAGATCACCTTAATTGATCTACAGCCCACAGCACAGCCAAACATTCCTTTTCAGTTAAGGTGCAATTACGTTCTGGTTTACATAGTGTGCGGCTGACATAACATATCGCGTGTTCTTCACCTTCAAAGGTTTAGGTTAACACTGCGGCCACAGCATAGTCACTGGCGTCAGTTTGTAGGACGAACAGTTGTGTAAAGTCGGGCCTCGATAGGACAGGGGCTTCAGTTAGGGCTTGTTTAAGGCTCTCAAATGCTGACTGCTGCTACTCAGCCCATTGCCATTTCATGTCTTTGGACATTAGCTTCGTGAGGGGCGATTTCTTTTCGGCGAGATCGAGGATCAACCTGGAATACTATCCAATTATTCCTATAAATCTCTTAAGTTGTTTGAGGTGGTTGGTGCGGGATATTCTAAGATTAGCCGAACTTTGTCAACATCTGTCCTAAGTCCTTTCCCGTCCACCACGTATCCAAGGTACTTAACCTCTCTACACCTAAATTCTAATTTTTCTTGGTAAATCACAAGATTCGCCTCCTTTAGTGGCTTTAAAACAATTCTCAGCCACTTGACGTGCTCTTTGAACGTTTCTGTGACGATAATAATGTTGTCAATGTATGTGTACACGTATGGTTTCCAATCTGGTTTAATAATTTGGTCCATGATGGTCTGGAATGTAGCTGGGGCGTTGGTCAGTCTGTAGGGCATGCGCACGTATTGATAGAACCCTCTACCAGGTACAGCAAAGGCTGTGTATTTCTTGCTGCTCTGATCCAAGAGGATTTGATGATAGGCCTCACTAAGGTCGATTTTTAATATATACCTTGCCCCGTGCAATTTGTCCAGAATATCATTCATAAGTCGAATGGTGTACGCGTTTTTTCGCGTAATTTCATTAAGTTTCCGGTAATCTATACAAAACCAAAACTTTCCGTTGGCTTTTGGTGCCAAAAGCGGACAGCTGCACCAAGCGCTTTCCGATTACTTGATGATATTTTCATGCAACAAACGGTCTATCTCATCGTACGCAATCTGCAGGACTTCAGGTGTATACCTTTGGGGACGTTGTTTAATTGGAGGGTGACCTTGTACGTCAATGCTATGTTTAGCTACGGTAGTTATGCCGAGCTTGTCTGGTCAAGGGATTATCAATTCATCTAGGATTTTCTCTAGCTCGTGCTCCTCAGTAGAGGTCATCAATACCAATCCCCCCGCAGCAGCAATCGCTGCTGAACTTATTTGATTGCCATCCTGACCCTTAAATTCTTTCCAGGGACTTGTGGATGTACGCCATACATCCTTACCATAATCAACGGTAACTTTAAAAGTTCGTAGGAAATCTATCCCAAAAATGGCTTCGTACTCTAATTCGTCCACTAACCCCAACGTTAACGTCTCGGTAGTTCACCCGATGGTTAACGGAACGCTTACAGTGCCTTGAACAGCCAGTACTTTGCCGTTTGCAACAGAAATTGTTCCACGACAGGGTTAAAAATTCCTCACTCGCCTAGTGATTCCTTTTCTCAGGTAACAGTGCACTGCGCCACTATCCACGAGGGCTAGCATTTTAATACCTGTGACATCAAAGGGGAAAAAAGTAACAAAGGTCCTCAGCAAGTGCCAAAACTTCTATCGCCTTTTCAGTTTCATATGTCCTCCACCCAAGTCCTCGACTTGTGGCAGACACCTTATCTACGGTCAACGATAGAAAGCTCGTCCTTTGCCGCTCTTTCCGTCCTGTGCTTTGGAGATGGGTGTTCTTCTTAAACTCCCAACTTCCTAGGTCCCATTTGTACATACTGTTGGCTATGGAACTGATTCTATTCATCGCTTCGTTTGTCCAGTATAATATCGTTGTTATAACTTTGGCCCCGTAACTCATGAAACCCAACAGAGCCATTTGGAAAAATTTTCCCAGTCGATATACCTGCCGATTACTACACCTCTATACATCGCCTAGTTTTCCTACTAGCCATGTCATAAATGTCAGTACCGCAAGTCCTATTGCTGAAGAAATTTTTGAAGTCTCATGTTGGTCTGTGTGGTAAGCTGCCTTAATTACTACTATTTCTGGTTCATTTGGAAACGCGTATTGTTCCGGTGGGGCGGCACCAACTCCTACTGCCCCCCTCCTCTGGCGTTTTTCGTTCTTTCCGTGTTACATTTGGGGCACTTGTAGAGCTTGTCCCCTATCTTGCCGCATTTGGTACAATATTCTTGGTAGGGGCAATCATTACGCCAGTGTCCTACATTTTGGCAAATAAAGCACGATCGGTCCCTGTTATCTGTATTGGTATTTTCACCAGGGGTTTTCACGTTATTGCCAGTTGACTTCTTCTCTTCAAAAGCTGAAGCCTGCGCATTCTGGCGCCGTTTAGCTGCCTCTTGTCTTTCTAGCATCATATCTTTCAACGGAGCTAGCATTTCTTTAAGCTGCTGTTGCACAGTTTTATGCTGCTTTTCTGTCTTATCCTCCCCGCTTAGTGGGGTATTGGTTGTTACCGTCGACGTTTTCATATCCTCAACGTTAGGGGTGAGGGTACTCGATACTGCCGCTATCTTTTTTAGCGTGGTCTGTTTTCGAAGAATGAAACATGTTGCCGGGAACAAACTATCCTCGGGTAGCATGGGTGGGCGGTATTTTCTATCCTGTTGCTGGGTTAATTATACATTTTTGCCGAACAGCAAAAAATCGTTAAAGTTGCTCATCTGTGCCCTTGAAATTCTACCGCGATAATAAGGATGAAGATTCCTGTATGTTCGATTAATTTGTTCGTAGAGCGGCAGGGGTGGATAAATTTTATCTAATAGGGTTCGCAGATTGAAGAGGTAACTTGCTAGATCCTCATGTGGCGCCTGTGTGCGTCTTTCAGATTCTTTATTCACCCTACCCTGTAAGTCATATATCCCATATTGTAGTTGAAAAGTGATTATAAATTCGCCTATAGAACGCCAGTTGTATTTTTTTCGTTGGAACTAATTGTTTGTTTCTGCGTCAAACACTGCCGGTAACACCTTTAATAATTCCTCTAGTGACAAGTTGTACGTCGTCACGCATTCCCATAGTTGGGTCAAAAAATTCTCAGGATCATCTTTAGCACGTCCGCGAAATTCAACATTCCAGTGGGTCAATAAATCTAGCGTGTACCTTTCGCACCTAATTTGTGATTCGCGCTGTTGTGCTGATATTCCCACGCCGGCTAAAGCTAAATTATACTGACTATACCCTGCGTTAGTGCTGGGAATATCTTCATAAATGCCTCTGCTTTGTCCCCCTTGGTTGGCTGAGGTCAAATTGCAGTGATCTTACGGCCCCATGGTAAATCGATGTTCGTGAGGAAAGTTATCTGGGCTATGACTTTGTATCTCTACACGTGGATGACTGATGCTGTCAGTTGTCGGTAACTGCATACTCGCGTAATTAAGGAACGAATGTAAAGATACATTTTGCGTTTGGGCTGTGGATGTTCGAGTCTGCGGCGGCAGTGAGTGTACCATTGAGTGCGCTCGGGGCACGTTTGACATATCGTGGGATACGTGTTGTTGTGTGTGGCTATTCGTTTTACGCATTGCTTCCGCGTACCCCATTTGTGCGCTTGTGTTGTGATCTCAAGATGCCAAGCGTTCATAGTTATGGTCGGTAGGGTGTCCGTCTGACCATTTTACCCGACGTTCGTTTACAGCACTATCTCTTCTATCCTCAGATACCAAAGCTGCTTGAAGGTTATAACAACTGAGTGCCATAAGTGTATTTTCGCCCATCCTTAGACCTGTCCTTTGTTCCTTGTGCACAGTCCCTATGTTTTCTCCGGCAGCTCTATTTGCCCCTAAGTTACGTACAGAACCTGCTGCTAATACTCGTGACGGTCTACTCGTAGGTTCCCGAAGTATCTCTTGTGGGGGCCACTTATACGACCCTCTGTAGGGTTGTGATGCTCTGTGTGTATAGTGGTGATGATACGTTTTGTTTATCTCGTACTACCAATTCCATATTTAATTGATCACTTTGCTCCCTCCCATTATAAAGATCGCGACGTACTTGCCCGCTCAAAACTTCACTGAATTGTTGAGTTGCAGGTGACGATGTGGTGGCTCAATCCTCTCGTGTGACACTTGCGTCTGCCTCCGACGATTCGTCGTATCTGAATTGTGTTTCACGGCGTTTCGGCCTATACTCCATGTATGAAAAGTCTATAGTCAAACTATTTCTTTCTACTCGTGTGACTTTATCTATTTCCTTAGTCCATGTTGCAATTGTTGGTCCTATATATTTTCTGTTCAAGAAACGTTGTAATCTTTCTCTAGCTTCCAGCGTGGTTCCATTACTTTCTAACCCTAGCAATATTAGATACTAGAATATTTCTCCGTCCGTGTATCATTTGATTGTGTCCTTGATTACTTTATTTATTGTCTCATGGCTCAGCGCTTGAAGTTCGTCCCCCCCTGTTACGCTCTCGCTGAAGGAGAACTCCAAATCCTCTAGTGAGACTTTCATACTTTGTGAGTAGAATGCTAGGGGTCAAGAAATAAACAAAGCCAAATGGTCGAGTATACACGATGAGGTCGTATTAAATCGCTTGTATGGGTTGATGTTATGCTGTGTATTTACAAGTACCTTGAAATTATTAAGCCACTGAAGGGATTATCCCGAACAAATTCTTGACAACATAATATATTGGTGTTTGTACGCTTCTGACTAAATGTAAACACTACCGTCTCCAACTTCCCCTTGTTATTAAATTTTCGATTTGTATATCACATACAATCAACAGTACACAGTAGTTAATCCTGTACAAGGCCGCACTTGAAATGTAAAAGAAAACACCTTGTTTTTATTTTACTACGCGCTAGCAAAGGTAAACGGTAGGGAAAAATAAACAATCAAATTTTAATTTCATATATACACAAATTATTATTAAGTAATGGGAACTATTAAAATTTAAACTTTGTTAAAAGAGTAGCATGCACCAACAGCACAAATAATGCGCCGGCAACTAATTTATACACATAACCATTATAATGTGCAAAAAAAACAAATTTAGCGTTAAAATAATATTTAATATAGTGTGCACACAAAACGGCCGTATGAGAGCACCGTGCTGGACAATTGCCTAAGCAACTAGTCGAGCGCCATGTGATGTGTCGTGCCTTGCTCGCCTCGCAGTCAGCAGCAAGACACGGTACATCGTATATTTATTAACAATTATTCTTAAGGGCCATTAGGAAAGGTGAATAACTGGCACTCAAACACATACAATAAAGAAAAACACATTTATTTATATATAAAGATAATGTGTTTATTCTGACAATGACTATGCATGACGTATAAAAGAATGTCAACGTCCAGCCATCTGACAAGACCTATCAACTAACAACTCGGCTCTGTGGGTCCGGCAGTTGCTGTTCGGCACAGTGCTTTCACGGTAGGGACAGGATTAAGGAAAACAGGCCTACCGCTAACACTCCTATGGCGAGGTACACCGCAACTTGACAACGGGCACTGGGAAATCCGTCTGGCAGGCGTCAGCACTCGAATGGCACGAGTCCCAGCAGAAGCCGCATGTATACGCCTGCAACCAGTTGAGTCAGCAACAGGTAGCCATGGCTGCGTCTCCTGTTGTCGCCTAATACGGAGCTCGCCTCACTAGCTTACGCAAAACGCCACCAACGTATATAAAAGTACGACTCTACGGCAACCAGACAAGAGTGAGAGTGTCTCTCTTCCCGGCCGGCTGATCCGTGCTGCCTTGGCACCTCAGCCACTTACACAGGTGTGTGTTGCGTTGTTACACACATACACACACACACACACACACACCAGGTGTTACCCACAGTCGGGAATCGGTCGTGTTGCCCATAGTAGGGATGTATACCTATGTATGGGTTTGAGATAAGGTAGGGGTAGTGCGCACTGTACCGCCTTTCCTCCTGTCTGCTATCACAATACCGGAATTCTGACTGTGACGGTTACTTATCACGTTACAATAGCGTTTGATCAACTCCATTATTTCTAACGTCGTATTGTTACATAAATTATTCTGTATACTTAAATTTCTTATTAATATAATGACTGGTTAAGTTTTGAGACTAAATTCAATAAAGTAAAATGTGTTACATTATCAGAAGATTTGAAAACTTATGATAGAATCATTTATGAAACACTTATAGATACTGTAGTGGTTGGATTGATTGAATATGGTTCTCAAGTTGACAATAAAATTAAAAAAGCTACTATCATTATGTTGCTGTGGTACTAACGACTTTTTTTTTATGGTCTCTACATCCAGGAAACATTTTTAGTAAAAATTTTTTTAATTAATGTTTAACCCACTTTACAGAAGACTCTTTTTTTACTTAAAAAACCTCGCTTATTTAGAAAAACTAAAATATATGCTATGAAATACAGATTTCGTAAATTGTTTGATCTACTTACCCTTAAAAATATTGATTATGTTCTTAAAACAGATAACTAAGAGCAAATTTCTTTTTATTAGAAAAAAATGTTTAATTGTCTTAAAAAAATGGATAAACAAAAAAAGATGGGGTGGTGAGCAGGCGTAGTAACAAATTAGGTAGTGTGGAAGGTTGATATGGGGGCGTGGGGTGTACGAGAAGAGCGTGAAAAGAGAATTGTAGGGGTAAGCATGCATTTTTATAATTCTTTCAACAATGAATATTCAAATAAGATTAAAGAAAAGATATAGACATGTTTTCATTTTGATAAAATGACATATGGGGAGTTAACTAATCCAACGATAAAATCTGTATCTTACATTTGATGAAAATATTAAATAATATTGCAAAAAGTCTACGACCTCATAAGCTTATTAAAAAAAAATGAAGCAATTGTTATATTGATAAGAAGTTTAAGTTTATAAGATAATTTTTGTAATGGCACAACGTCAAAAATAATGCAGGGATATAAGGTATCAGAAAAATGAACTTCAAATCACAATTATAACTTTATTTCTTCACTTCAAAATAATAGCCACTATTTCATTCGCAATCAGCCGCCTAAATCACATATAATTAACGAAACGCCTGATTATCAATCAATTTTTTGATTCAGTAGTTTGTTGGTTAATATAAATAAAAAGAACACAGACCAGATTGACGTACTGCATAGCACTATCTATAAGATTCTATACAAAGGTTAGAGGTTTATTTCTTGGAGTCAGAAAATAATGAAGGTTTTTCAAATATAAATATAAATATATATTTACATAATACTAGTGGCCCCACCGTCTTAGCCTTGCCCGAGATTTAAAGTATAGATCACCGTAGTGTGTTGTGACGTCATGTAAAACTTTATTAATTTAGAAGTACTTATTACTTGACATCGTGCCTTGATTACTCTAACAAGCCATCCATATGGTTCCAGAAAGCACCTAATTTTTTTTTAACAGAATTACCATACGCTGTATAAGGTTTTACCTTTAAGACTTATTTTAATGTCAAATATAGCAATGATGAAAATAGTTTTATATACCCTACTATTTTTTTCTTTACACCTATAATACTTTTCTCATTGGGCGTGCTTTTCTCTTGGTTTTTTGTAGTACACAATTCATTGTAAAATGAATTGCATTGGAGAGTAAGTTTTCCGAGCTTAACCTTATAACAAATAAAAATAATTCTCTTTCTAAATTTTTATCGTATAGCTTATAATCATTGCAGTAATATTATTTTCACATTATTCATATTTTCCATCATTATTCCTTAGTTATATTTAAATCTAAAAATTTTTTTGTCTTTTTTGATATTTTTTTTAGAACGAAGTTCTTTATGTCGCGTTACTCGGGGGGCTGGAATTTTAAAACCGACAGATTTTTTTTTTTTGAAACGAAAGTGGTTTCCTTTTTCTCTCAAGTTTCCCCCCTTTACCCCGTTCCCCTCACCGACTATTCTCTATACACTTCCCCTCTCCCCACTATATATGTATATCGGCCAACCGTGCCGCGCTACTCTTTTACACACCTTTGCCCACCATTCTCCCTCACACTCCCAATTTTATTTTCTCACAATACTTAATTTTTATTTCACTTTGAATTTCTTTCTTTTACAATTCTAAAAAAAAAAAAAAAAAAAAAAAACATTTTCCAATAAAGAGTTTTGAACCCTCAACCTTCTGCATGTGAGTCCAGTACCTTACCCACTCTGCTACGAGCACTGCCGTTTATAAATACTTGATTTCTTGTACTTATGGTGTGGTTCGTAACTGAAATATTCCATTTTTACATGCATTTACTAATAATACATTCGATTTATGATAAATTGTATTTGTATTTGTTTTTTAAATACTTGGAATAGAGTTAAAGAATGTATCAATGGTTTTTAGAGGCGCTTATTTCGAATTCGATAAACAAATTATGTTCTATTATCACATAATTATATAAATAAAGTAATTCAAAGTAAATCAATTATAAATGAATTATGTAAGATCATTATATAAATATAATTCGAGTTTCATATCATTTTAATGGTTTTTAAGGGTACTTATTTTGAATTTGATAAACAAATAATGGCACAATGTCATTGAGTAATTATATGAAAATAAAATAAAAATTGCATTAATAAGCTATAAAATCGCAAAAAAATGAGTGGAAAAAAAAACTTAAAAAAAATTAATGAAATGAAATATGAAAATAAAATGAAATAAAATTACAAAAGACATGAATAAATACAACGGAATAAAAAAAAATAAAATAAAAAAGGGAATGAAAAAAAAAGATTAAATATGGAAATAAAAAAAGGAATTAAATAAAGCAAATACAAAAAAATACAAAAAATGTATTAAAATGAAATATCAAAAAAAAATAAAACAAGAAATAAAAAAAAAAAATTAAAACAAGAAACAAAAAAAAAATAATACAAGAAATTAAAAACAAAACCAGGGGGTATAAATGGGTCATGGGACCCACGGTAAGAACGAAGTTCTTTGAACATGACATGAGTATAAAAACACAATTTCTCAGGTAACAAGGGGGTCGCCAGACCCGTAGAAAGAACAAAGCTCTATAAACGTTAGTACTGCATTCATGTAGTTCACTAAACAAAAACTTAAAAAACGAATTAAAGAAAAAAATTAAAAAAATAGTTCAGTACTCACGATGGTTAAACTTCGTGAGTACTGTATTTATGCACGCCGTTCTCACGAAGTTCAACCATCGTGAGTACTGAACTATTTTTTAAATTTTTTTCTTTAATTCGTTTTTTAAGTTTTTGTTTAGTGAACTACATGAATGCAGTACTAACGTTTATAGAGCTTCGTTCTTTCTATGGGTCTGGCGACCCCCTTGTTACCTGAGAAATTGTGTTTTTATACTCATGTCATGTTCAAAGAACTTCGTTCTTACCGTGGGTCCCATGACCCATTTATACCCCCTGGTTTTGTTTTTAATTTCTTGTATTATTTTTTTTTTGTTTCTTGTTTTAATTTTTTTTTTTTATTTCTTGTTTTATTTTTTTTTGATATTTCATTTTAATACATTTTTTTTATTTTTTTGTATTTGCTTTATTTAATTCCTTTCTTTATTTTCATATTTAATCTTTTTTTTTCATTCCCTTTTTTATTTGATTTCTTTTTATTCCGTTGTATTTTTTTTTGTTAAACATTAAAGCGTAGTAAATAGTATTAATAGTTAGATAACAGTAATTATATTAATTTAACAAGTACTTTTACTCTGAATAGCATCATTACATCAGTTATACCTTTATGGTTTGTTTGATCAATGGCTGGGGGTTCATTATTATCCAGATCCTCTACATCTATATCAAAGTTTTTTTTAAATTAATGTTATAAACAACAATCTTGTTTTTCTTTCTGCTGTATATGGGATTCTAAATTGTCATCTCCACCTGATGTTTCTGGCAAATTATCATCTGGCTGCTGCATGTGATTTGAAATCTGGGGATTTCGTTGGTTTTCATGACTGAACTTTAAAAGAAATAACCTTCTAACATTACTTGAGCTTTGTTTTTGTTCTTTAAGTGTGTCAGCTGTTGATTTGGCAAAAAATTTAATCAGTCAATTAAAAACGTCTTGTAGCTGGTCCGTAACTTCTGTCGCAGGTATTTTATCCTTACTTTCTTTACTGATAAAACGGTGTGCTGGAAATGTATTCATTTAAACGACTAACTGCATCCAAAAATAACTTTGAAAATAGCTTACAACTTGGCATCTGGTAAACATTATGTTTGAGAACATAATGAACATTCAGTATTCTTATACGTTTCTTCTACCTTGAGGGTTGCTTGGTACTTCTGAACGTTCAGTGCACCCTTAGTAAAACAAATGAGCAAAGTGTGTAGTATAACACTAACCCATTCAAATTTATAATTATTTTTCCTTGTTGATTATAAGCAATATCATAACGTTTAACATAGAACGTCTGAACCATTATGAGTTTCAACATTTTTTTAAATAACTTAATTCGCACCATTGGTAAGTCTGAGTTTTGTACTCATTACACTACACTTTTGGAAACCACTCAATCCATTTCTCGCGCCAGTAATATCCACAGTTACCCTTCATCAAACTGTAAAATACAGTATTTACAATTCTTATAACAGACATTTGTTACAAATTTTTCAGTATGATCTATCTTTTTCACTACTTACTGAAATGAATTACTGACGTAGAACAACTAGTGGATATTTACCAACAGGTTTAAGGTACGTGGTTAACTTTTTTACTCTATTTATTTACTTCTTTGTTGAACCACTTTATGTTGAATTATTTTAAATTGCTGTGAATTCTACGAATAATAAGTATTTCAGGTAAACATTTTTCAGTTACAGTTTATGAACTAACTCGTATGTATACATCATTTATGCTCAAACTTAATTCTGTATTTTTCTTTCCACCGTCAGCATCTTAGTTGTTACTCTACTCTGTTAACGTAACTATTGAAAATCCTAATCGTTTTGGGCCTCTAGCTTGTATTGTACTTCCTTTTATCTCTAGACAACAGTATCTTCTGTTTATCACTTTAATTACTGCTGTTACTCCTGAAGCAAATAATTATATTCAATAATAGTAAAAAGAACTGATTTTTTTACCGTCGCTACGAATATTTATTTCAAAATTAAGGAATACAACCAATGAGTTACTAAAAAGTTACTTTTCGTTGATACTACTTTTTTGCAGGAAAATTAGGACAAAGAAAAATTGATTTCTCGTACAATGATGTACGTAACACTCGCCATACCTCCAACATGCAAGATGCTTACTTTTACAAAAGTCAGTCAACGGGCAATCCTCAACATTCTTTTCTTTAACATAGTGAATCAAGATGTGAAAACAATCAGCCTTGATGTTTGTCAGAAATTTCGTAAAATTTTTTTTTCACTAATAATTTTTTTTCTGTAATACTGCTTGTATCCACAATATGTCTAATGTTACTTTTCGTTACACAAGTGTACTAAAAATTACTCATTATGTATTTTATCATTAACCAATAAACCGAACTATCATTAATAGTAAATGAATTTTAAGAAGTTAAATTATTAAGGACATAAGTCTTTTATTTAAGAAAAAAGATTATATTGTAAACGATGGATACAAATTATATCTCTTAGCTACTCTTACGGTACTGATACATTTAATACTTAATAAGCTTGAAGTTCAAGGAAATGGGGATGCAACAAGATGTGATTCGTATTGGTAAATGCGTGCATTTTTTTGTGTTAAGTCAGTAGGTTGTTAGATCAGCCAATAATGCTACTCAGTGGCTTTAGGTATTTCAGACTCTAGATCGCAATTATGTGGCTAAACAGAGATAAGCTGATTACAAACAAGTGTAAATGAATCTTAAAATTTCATAACAGTTCTTGGCTATCCTTCTCTGGGTAGTTCTGTTCAGCCACAGAACTGATCAAGAGTCTGAGACACATAAAGGAACATAGCTACGGAAGCGCCTACGCGCCACCTAGCTAGCCTGGTGTATACACAATTACTAAGGTTGTATAGGCCGAGATGACTGTGTGCTCGAAAATCAAGTGACCACGAGTGTCGATATATCGAGGTCTGCATTCAGTTTTCACATATCGATCAAAGTAAGCTGGATTTCGCAAATAGGCATCCATCCTCCATCTTCTTAAGCCTGACCTAACCGTGAAATGTATACAGTTGAAGCGTGGATATATAGATTAAGGAAATCGTCGACATAACTTTAATATTTTGACAACCTTAATACCAGTAAGTTAACCATAATTGTAAAAATTGTAAGAATCTGCAATAATTTTAAAAATTATCACACCATACTTAAAGCCTCATAAGCTTATACAATTGTTAAACTCTTAAATCTGCTGTCTAACCTACAACCACGCCTTAACAAACAGTTGTTGCAGTGAAAACCTGTCCATTGAAAGAATTTGTGACCAGAAAATTTATGATTTTTACTCCTTTAAACACACTTGGTCTCGGTCGTCTTTTTGATTTTCTGTACTCGTTTTGAAAATATTATAATCAGTGAGGCTTTTGAATTATGTTACATTTCATAAAACAATGCTTGTGCTCAAACTATATGAGTAAAAAACTTTTACAGGTTTTTTTACGCCTCTTGTACATGTGACAACCCTCAGCCGTGCTACATCCCCTGCTGCTTTTACTGAAGTGTAAGCAGCGAAACCAAAAATTTAAGAGCTTTGGTAAAACAGAATTCCTCTTTCCAAGGTACGCTGGATTAACCACTCATTGCAATTACGATTCATCAAGAGTGTGAACTGAGTAATTGTACTTTTGCAGACACACTTGGTCAATTCTGTTTTTTTTTCCTTTTCTTTAAAACTCTTTGCGTAATGCTTGTTTTCAGTCGAAGATTCTGCCAACAAAGCCTAGAGTGTTAAAAGCTTATTTCTTTTTATAAAAAGTTACTAGTTTTTGGAGACCAAGACGCTTAAAAAAACTTTGATTTTATTGAAATTTAAGGTTTTTATCGTATCTATATCGTAAAATCCACAGCTGATTCGCAACAGTTTTATTTATTGTAATGTTGTTTATCAAGAGATGACCACACAGCGAAAAGTACAAATCATTTGTGATGGGGAGCCGCCCATGTTTCTTATGATTACTGATGAAAAATTAAAGAAGTCACTTATAAAAAATTATTTTCCTTTTGCAGAAAATTTAACTTATAAAGTCGACGCAGAAGCATATCTTCTGTAGACGGATGCTAAACAATATATTTTGGAGTCTCACATCGATACGTATTCTTTGAGTATCCAAAAAGGTATTTCTATTGAGTTCGAAATTTTTCATTTTTTTCTATATTTTATTTCATGGATTTCAGGAACTCTCTCGCATCTAAATGACCAACGATTGATGAGGTTTAATGAAATTTTGCAAAAAATCAATGCAAACCTGAATTTAGATCTGAAGGAGGCCCTGAAGCAGAATTCAAAGGTAACTCCTGTGCTGTACTGTAATTTAATTCCTTCTGCTTTACTGAAGACATGTATGTACATATATATGTTTACTCTTTTTTTTTCAGTTTACATATCAAAAAATCGGTGCTAAACGTAAATCCGACATAAGAAATGAAAAAGAAAAATGCAAACGGAGAGTTGTTTGCTTAGTATGGAAACACCGAATTAGTGTTAACGACGATTACAAGTCACGCGGGGCACAGATCAAAGTAGAGCTTGCAAGGGGGCACTTCTATCATCTAGAATGTATAATACGCGCTTTACATTTATATTCATATTCTTCTATTTATTATATTTTCTTATGATAAAAAATCCGTCTAATAGACAATTTAATAAAACACATTTTTTTTTTGTACATACATACATTTCATTTTATAAAAAATTCCTATTTTTAAATTCAAATTTAAACGCCACGCGCGGGAAATGTGTGTCTAGTACGTTAAGAAAACGCTAGAGCGCAGGAAAACCTACTACTCAAAAGGAAATAACGTTAGCATAAAAGGCACTAGTGCGCAATGCAAAAGTAGTTCCTCTTCCAGCGAGCCTGGAACGCGGTATATCCGTTGATCACCCAGACCTGGAACTTTCCCGTACACCGGTACAATACCGCGACGAGCACGAAGGGAGAGAATGAGACGAAGTACGAAGGCCGATAGCTGAAAAGTAAGTGTGTACACCACCAACAAGGTAACACTTCCACTAACCGGTACCTACTTGGACTTTCGGTGCTCGACCGCTTTAAGCGTGGAGATGACGCATCCCCAAGTAGTCGAGGCACTAGGGTTAGCGACCACGTTCTTAGGTGAAGTTCCTGGGTTGACGACTTGAGCAGTGCTCAAGACACCCAAGGGCCCTAAGAACGACCTAACCTTACGTGACTTGGTCGGATAGGTAGTTACCTAACATTAACTTTCCACGGTTGTAATAAAAATTCGCATCAGTCTAACCTAACGTGTTTAAGCAGAGATATTAAGGAGGGAAAATTCAAATTTTCATTTATGTGAAATTCTCTATTAAAAGGGCGGATAAATTTTTAGTAAATTATCGAGTATATTATTGTTAGATGTATTGTTGGCGCTCGTAACTGAATTATTACGCATGCGCAACAGCAAGAAGACGAGACGCTGTGACGCTGCACTTCAGCGTCTAGTAACTTCGGTTTTCGTTCACTCTCGCGCAGTCAGCCAGTCTGTACACACACGCATTCTCTGTCTTCGCTTTTCTTTTACCTTTTCTGTTCGTTTATTCATTGTACTCAAGATAGTAAAGTGTAAAGATAGTCAAACCTCAAGATAGTATAAATAAACGTTTTTAAGTTTAATTCGATTTTTGCACTGTGTTTTATTCGCCAAGTCACCCGCCTAATCCCATACTGCTAACAGGTTATGGGCCCTAATTGGTAGTGTGGGTGTGAAATCTGTTCGATCGCGTCTTGTGTTCTCCTTCTCTTTTATTTTTTTTCCGCTCCGCGCTTGAGCTTGTCGCGCGTTCTCTGTGTGCTTCTTTTTTCACCTGTTTTTTACGCGGGAAACGTAATGGCGGAAGCAACCGGGAGCTCTGTATCGGGCAGCGAGCACTGCGAGCTGGAAGAGCTTGGCAGTCCCCTCACCCCGACTACCACCGAAGCGGCAGAAGAACAGCCCCAGGAGGCAGCGGATCGGGATCGAGATGGAGGCACAACGGCCGAATCGCCTCGAGATACGGACGTCGCTCCTACTATCGAGGCTTTGGGCGGAGCTGTAAGAAGAGAGGAAGTTAAGAAGAGAGTGAGCAGTAGTAAGTACTAGAAATAGATATTGTTTTGAGGACTCGGTAATTGCGTGAGGTGTTGTTGTCGTTGGGTCACGTTCGCTTAAAATCTCTAAAGACAAAAATTGGTGTCTTGCCTTAAAATGGAGCAAGACAGCTCACTTAAGATTGCAAGATTGAGATTCCCTTGATTAGAAGGCTTTCCTTTGTTTTTACGGAGATTCGCAGAACTCGAGAGAGCCGGCACGCGTTTGTTTATGTGAGGGAGAGGCCCGCATCGTGACAAAGGAAGCGCGTTTCTTGATGAACCTGCCAGTCACCGCCTAGGGGGACGCCTCGAGGCGAGGAGGGGATGCGCGTCTTGGTTATGGCTTGCGTTCGGCTGAACTGAGTGTGCGCGTCCTCTCATGCTGCGGCTGGTGGCGCGCGTCGCAGTAAACGATGTTGATCGGCCATTTTAATTCTTTCTCTATGCATGTCACACATGATGCTAGTGCCATTTTCCTTCACATTTGCTTACGCCCGATCTCCGTGTCACTTCCACAAGAAAACTAATAGCCTAACGCACACGATAACAAAATATAAAATACTTTTACCCATTTATTCCCTGTTAATTTTAGGTCGAAATGCTCTCAATATGCTAAATGACGCATATAAAAAGATTGAAGACGATCTAGGGGAACTAGACGAGGTGGTAGTAACTCGTAAAAACAACCAGGCCATATTTTCCGTAAATAATGAAACCGTTGCATATCTGGGAGGAGATGCACATCGCAATCAAGATATGTTAGACCTGTTTAATTTGATAGAAAAATGTGCTGGACAAATTCGACTCGTCCACAAACAGCGTATCCAACGCAAAGGTTCTAAAGATAGAAAAATAAATTTGATTGATACCTCATCTAAAGATAAGAATAAAGACTTGAAAGATAGTAAAATAAATTTGATTGATACCTCATCTAAAGATAAGAATAAAGGCCCTAAAGATAGAAAAATAAATTCGAGTAATACCTCATCAAAAGATAAGAATAAAGATTTGAGAGATAGAAAGAAAAATTTTACTGATAACTCAACTCCCAACGAGGTTAAAGATTTGAAAAGCAAAAATTTAGATTCAATTGATACCCAATTTAAAGACCTGCAAAATAGGAAAGATTATCTAAAGAAAGAGCTAGATAGCTTACATAAAGAAATGGCGCATGCAAATTATGAACTTAAGAAAGAACTAATGAAAAAAACAGGTCAAAACATCAAACCTAAAGAAATTATATACTCACGAAAAGAAATTACAGAAGCCTCAAAGAAAGACATCGAGGAGATTAAGAAACTGATACAACAAGAGAGGCATCAGCAAAGCTCCTGGATGTCGATGAGATTTGAGGTTGTTGCTTCACAACATAAAAAGGCCCTGGAAAAAGAAAGAGAGGAAAATAGGAGGGCTCAAGAGGCAATTCGAGCTGAGTTTGAGCAGCATATAGCCACTCAACAAAGAAAGATGGAGGCTCTTGAGCGAGAACTGGCCAGGAGTCGAATACAAGAGGTAAATAAATTTACTACATCTACTCCAGGACCTAAATTAAGTAAACAATTAATTAATTTAAACTCCGACTCCATTGATAATTCGCTGACGTTTCAACGCGCTGCACCTAATGATAGTCTAAAGATAGAAGTTATTAATAAAGATAGCCTAGGGTGTTTTAATTATTCCCTCACTAATGCAACAAAACTAGAGTTATTCTTAAAACAATTGCAGTCAGAACTAAAAAGTAAAAAATTGCTCCACACAATTGATTCAAAAATGGAAGCAACCATGAACATTACACAAGAAAAAATTGAAGAAGATAAAGAACAGGCCCTAAACGTAATACTAGGTAGGTTGTCTCTAGATTACCAAAACAAAGTATACCACATTACTGATCCATCAACAATGATACAAAAAATTAAAGATATGAAAAGGGGTGACATAAAGATGAGCGCATATCAAATACGTAACAAAATACATTCCATTAGATTCGACCCCAAAAAGCAAAGTGCTACTAAATTTTGTGAATTTTTTGATGGATTGGTAAGAGATTTTGAATTAATTAGTAAAACTAACAGTTTCCCTGAAGATGAGAAAAGAGATAGCTTCTATCATGCAATTATCGATGGAGTACCGGATGTAAAAATAGCCGATTTTAACAGGCTGTTTGAAAGCGAGGATGGCTTGTCCTTTAAGTACTTAAGACAATATATCCTGAAACAGGAATCAGAAGGATCACTTCCACGACCAACAATGGGTGGAGCAAGCCGAGGTGGGGCGAATGCAGGGCCGAGTCGAGGTGGGACCGGGACCGGTGCTGGGCCAAGCCGAGGTGGGGCAGGCTCTCGACCAGCCACCGTAGCTGCTGCTAACGTGGCCACCACCAGCATTCTGTGCTACGAGTCCAACGACAACGGGCACTACGCAAGGGACTGCCCGAAAAAAGGGCAGAACCTTAGGCGGTGCTACACCTGCCAACGGTTTGTACAGAACCTACAAGAGCACATAGGCAGGTGCAGAGGTAATACTAATAAAAATAACGATTGGGATTTTAAACGCAATACTGGTGGTGGTAACAATAAGAATAATTTTAAAGATAGTAATAAACGGAAGCATGAAAAACAGCACACAAATCATAACAACAAGAAAGCCAAGGTCGATAACAAGAAACAAGGCGAAGAAGGTAATAATAATGTAGAAATACTTAGGTCTAATGCATGCAGTGGTTTGTTTGCTGTTAACCCCGAAACTTTGCTCTCTACGCGCGCGGAGGAAACACGAGATAGTGGTTGCGAGAAAATTGAGTTCGTAGCAGATTCAGGTGCCACAGAACATTTTGCTAATTCTAAACTCTATTTTAAAAATTTTAATGGATGTAAAAATAAATTGATTAAATGCGCGAACAAAGATTCCTCCGTGGACTTGAGAGCGGAGGGAGAAGGGTGCGTTTCGGGTAAAAATAACCAAAACAAGATAATCCTAGATAGAGTTGTATGCGCTAAGGCACTAGCTGGAAACTTGCTGTCGCTTCGCCGTTTTGCTGAAAGGGGCATGAGTATATACCTTGATAACACAAAGATAGATATATTTGATCCGCGTTCTAATGAAACTATAATTTCTGGTGTCTACAAGAGCCCTTACTGGATAGTAGAACTACTGCAAGATGGCCAGAACACAAATAATAATGAGAAGTACAAAAAAATTATAGACTGCTTAATGGTAGAAAATCCCCTAAAAGCAAAGACTGAGAAGGTTCAGCAAGTCAGCACTAATGATAGGAGCTGCCCTGGAATCTCAAGTAATGAATCAGAAAGAGCTGGTCCACACAGCTCTCATCAAAGTAAGTTTAAGAAAACAATTAAAGATAGAAAAATCAACAATTGTGATGATCTTGTGATTGGTGAGATTCCAGAAGCTCAAAGTTCGTTCACAGAAAAATACAGAACATTTGAGAGAAATAACAGAGCCATGCTCTGGCATGTAAGATTCGGACATGCCTCAGCAGAATATCTCAAGGCACTACAAAGAAAATATTCGGACAATAAAGATTTGAGTAAGGCCATCTTCGACAGCTTCATTACAACATGCGAGGTGTGCCAAGTTGCTAAAATCAAGAGATTGCCTTTCAATACTAAAAGAGAAAGGGCAACCAAACCACTTGAGATAGTTCATGCTGATACAATGGGACCGATTAGCCCAGCTACTTACCCTAAAGGATATAAATTTATAATCGTCTACACAGACGACTACTCAAGATTGACTATGGCATACCTAGTAAAGACAAAATGCGAAGCAGGACGTTGTTTGGGCAATTTTGTGACAAGCGCACGAAACCTGTTAGGTTTTGATGCAAAGATATGCTATCTTCGAACCGATCAAGGCACGGAGTTTACAGGAGGCCAAACGGTAGAAGTTCTCCAGAGGTTGGGAGCAGAACTTCAGTTGGCCTGTCCAGACACTCCTCAGCATAATGGAGTTTCGGAACGAGTTAATCGTACCTTGCAAAACAAGATGCGAGCCTACATGTACGACTCCGGGCTCAGGGAGAACATGTGGGACTTAGCCCTGGGTAGTGCAGTATATGCCTACAATCGGACACCTCACAGGTCTAATTATATGATAGCCCCTTCAGGAAAGTTTCTGCCCAATCTGAAGATAGACATAACCCAAATCAGAAGATTTGGCTGCGTCGCTTTTATCAAGATACAAAGGAATACTGGAACCAAATTCGGTCCACAAGGGATACGAGTCGTGCTGATTGGTTACACTCCCACTGGCTATTCTTTCTTAAGACCTGAAGATGGAAAAATTTATGAGAGTCGAGATGTAAAATTCCAAGAAAGACTGGTGTTCAGAGATATCTGGGGAAAGGACAAAATAGCAAACTGGGGAAACCACAAGACAGATATTAAACAAGATGAATGGTTCGTTAAGTTTGATAAGGTTAGCTCTAAAGAGTCATTGGAGACGGAGGGAGAACCAATAGTCAAGAGAAAGCGCGGTCGGCCCAAGAAAGTTGAAGATCTTGATCGAGAAAGCTCTAAGCAACTTGCTAGAATAAATGATACCAGTTTTGCAGGAGCCATCGACACAAACAAGTTGAATAAATTGCTCCAATCGAAGGGCGATGTTGACTGTTTAATCGCAGAAGTCGAAGATGAAATGTCACATGCCCTGATTGCTGGACTGAACAAAGATCCCGCAAACTACAAAGAAGCTGTCGCATCTCCGGATCGCGATAAATGGCTCAGAGCAATTGATGAAGAACTGGAATCAATGCGGAAAAACCAAGTGTGGAAACTTGTAGAAAGACCAACCGTGAACGCTGAAGGTGGCAAGCCCAACATCATCGACTCTAGGTGGGTCTTAAAGAAAAAGATAGATAAAGATGGAAACACGAAGTTCAAAGCGAGGTTGGTGATTCGTGGTTTCAAAGATAGGAACAAGTACGATCTGCAAGAAACTTATGCCCCAGTGTCTGGTTTGGCCCTGGTAAGATCAGTAATATCAATAATAAATAGATACAATCTGGAGACTTGCCAACTTGATGTCAAGACAGCTTTCTTAAATGGATCTATTAAAGAAGAGATATATATGGAAATTCCTGAAGGCCTGCTTGATGGTGATAGTCTCAAGAAAGCTCAGGTTTGTAAATTGGAGAAAGCACTTTATGGACTTAAGATCAGCTCAAAAAGATGGAATGAGCGGTTTTGCGAGACTGCATCTAAATTAGGACTACAGTTACATACGAGCGAGCCCTGTTTATACACATGGAGAGAAGCCGATAACTTTCTAGTCCTGATCCTATACGTGGATGATATGATGATAGCCAGCAATTGTGCAGGCAAAATGAATGAAATTAAGACGGGTCTGCAATCTGAGTTTGAGATGTCAGATCTTGGCGAGGTTGGCACATTTCTAGGCATCAAAGTGGAAAGAGATAGAAAACTCAACACAATTTCACTGACACAAACATCGTACATAGATAAAATGTTAGAGAAATTTGGATTCAACGAGTCAAAACCCCAAAGAACACCAATGGTGACAAATCAAGTTTTGAATCGACAAAGAAAAGATAGAGAAGATTCTGAAGATGCTGGAGAGTTAAGCACGATAACGAGAGTAAACGTGCCGTACAGAGAAGCAGTCGGTAGTCAGCTGTATTTAGCCAACACAATTAGACCAGACATTTCATACTCGGTGAATGTACTGAGTAGACATCAAATCAGCCCAACTGAAGATGATTGGAAAATGGTCAAACGAGTATTTAGATATTTACAACACACAAGGACTCTAGGATTAACTTACAGAAGCCGTAAAGATGGATTAGAAGCCTATTCAGATGCGAGTTTGGCAGATTGTAAAGACTCAATAACAACAGCCGGATATCTCCTAAGGCTGTATGGGGATACAGTTGCTTGGAAAACAAGAAAGCAGAATTATGTTGCTATTTCAACCTGCGAAGCAGAATATGTGGCAATGTGCGACGCAAGTCAAGAATTGATTGGATTGGAACACTCTATAAGTATTATATTGTCTCGCACCTTGTTGCCCGCGGATTTCTGGTGTGACAACAAAGCTGCCGGAGCAAGTGCTAAGATAGATGGTGGCAAAAGGCTGAGACACATGACCGAGATAAAGGCTCACTACGTTAAAGAATGTGTATCCAGAGGAAAAATAATTGTTAAATGGATTCCATCCAAGGAACAACTAGCAGATATATTTACAAAACTTCTGCCATTTGAACTGCATGAAAGACTAACGAAAGAAATTTTGAATGTTAATTAGCATAAAATGCATGATAATTAAATTTTGATTTGAGATAGTAAAACTAGTAAATTAATAATAGAAAGACAATGATGGTAGACATGCTGATTAATGTATTTTCTGTGTATGTTTTACTCGGAATCAACCACTCGTCGGAATCAACCACAATGAGTGATCCAGAAGCCCACGTGCTCCGCATCATTGGCTGATCAAAAACCCATATATATTTAGTGTTTACGTTAAAATATATCCCTTTCTTTCATTTTTTTTAATAAATTCAGATACGAACGGGAGGGAGTGTTAGATGTATTGTTGGCGCTCGTAACTGAATTATTACGCATGCGCAACAGCAAGAAGACGAGACGCTGTGACGCTGCACTTCAGCGTCTAGTAACTTCGGTTTTCGTTCACTCTCGCGCAGTCAGCCAGTCTGTACACACACGCATTCTCTGTCTTCGCTTTTCTTTTACCTTTTCTGTTCGTTTATTCATTGTACTCAAGATAGTAAAGTGTAAAGATAGTCAAACCTCAAGATAGTATAAATAAACGTTTTTAAGTTTAATTCGATTTTTGCACTGTGTTTTATTCGCCAAGTCACCTGCCTAATCCCATACTGCTAACAATTATATATTTTCTCATAATTAACGTGAATAATTGCGATTACTCAAATACAATTAATACATGTAAAAATTGAAGATATAATTTCCTTAGAATCATATGATTGAATAAATATAAGATAATTAAAAAAAAATTGATTGTACTTATTTAAGCAAACCTTCCCCTCCACGTAAGATTGCGCGTTCCTTTTTATAGTTAAAGATAAAAACTAGAAAAATATCTGTTAAGATTCGAAATCGATTATATAAACTGAGAATATTATCTGGACCCCAAAAAGAAACAAGAATAAAATAAAAAAAGATATTAGATGAGAAAAATATTGAATAAGTTAAAAAAGATATTAAATTATTAAATTAATTAAATTAAGGGAATATTCAGGAGAATTCAATAAAGTAGTAATCAATAAACAATTGCTGTATATGGTGCAGGAATTAATTGATTATTCAACAGATAAATTTTGAAACTTAATAATAATTATTTTTTAAGTATTGTATAAAATCGACAATCTAAGCAATTTCGCTCTTTTACACAGGGCAACGAACCCGCCCTCCGACATATAAACACAATCATTGTTTGTGTGTTGGTTCCTAATCTTAGAGTTTCCTCGGTACAGATAATATTATTAGCCGATTGTTACCACCACCAATTAACCGGGGTTTTACTCAAAGAAAGGGAAGTCGTAAGCTTAATGGCAACATAGAGTATACTTTAGATGCATTAAAGCAATTATTTTTGCAAAGTATAGAAGACAAGTACTCTGAATTCGATCAGTATGTAACAGAATTGGATAATTTCTCAGTTCACATTGGTCGATATGATGAGAGAATAATTTTTAATTTTAAGTTAAATGGCACCCAGTGCGGGTTCTGGAAATACATTCAGCAGTACAGGACTACTGGGCATCGCATCACCTTATATCTTCTTACTACACAGAATCCAGTTTTCTATTCTTCAATCACTACTTTGGACACTACATTCGTCAACAAATGTAAAAATCTTATTGTACCTATAATTTCTCAAAATGAAACAGCAAAACCTAGTACCGATGAAATATCGAGAAATTTACTCACAAGCCGTTTCAATCCTTAAAAAGGAAACAATGAACATACTTTATGCAACAATAATAATAACAATGTGGGTCTAAGATATTTGGATAGAAACAAACAAGCATTACTTCAAATGTCCAACTTGACACACATTGAGGGTTTGCCGAAATTAAGAGAAAACCATCTCCCACGTAATAAAAGTAACAACACTTAACGTTTGTTAGACTAAAACATGGCAAGTTCTCATGCTAATGAATCTACACCTGATCAAAGTACAAAAAAGAGTCCCTTAAAAAATACACTCTACAATTTTTCTAACGACTTAGATAGTAGAAGTGCACCAACTAAAAGTGATGGTACAGGGCAAAGTAATCCAAAAAATTCAATTTGCTGTACAGAAAAAAGTCCTTCAAAAATATCGTATCTTTTTAACAAACCATCAACTGCTGATCATCAAAACAGACATCATCGCGAAGAAACATCTGAAAACGGTCATAAACCAAGTACCAGTAAGGTGAGATTAAATTTATCGGGTGGATCTGCATCATTTGTTGCTCCTGTTCCTTGCTCCATAGATAATTGACCACTGTGTAATACCTTGAAGGGAAACGTCAGTCACAATAAACAGCAAACTACAGAAAGTAGTATTCGAAAACTTCCAGTTTCAGTGAAAACTACTTTAAAGGATAAAATTGCACAGTTGAACTTATCAGTGCCGCTGATCGAGGAAAATGAAATAATGGTTTTTGGTTAAATACTGGGGAAGGGGGCCCAAGGTATCGTGCGCAGAGGTGAATTATTAGAATCGCTTGTCCCAATAAGAACTATGAAAGTTGACAACAATAACAAAATTTTTATACTGCGTGAAATCAAACTGTTGGACCAAATTCGTCATCCCAACATCATTTCAATTATGGCCGTATCATGTGTAGAGAATAAAGTACACATTGTCACAGAATATGTTGAATCAGAGAACTTGCACACAATTCTTTACATGCCAGACATTCGTAAAACATATGATTTTACAACAAAAAGAAAAATATTTGTGGCTCACCAAATAACCTGTGCTGCAGCTTTTTTACACCAGCTGCCAGGATCGTCTATCGTACATCGAGATATTAAACCAGGAAATATTTTGTTAAAAGAAAATTTCGACACAAAACTCTGTGATATGGGTTTAGGAATTTCTACATGATTGGAATCACACCTTTAATGAGCGGTAGGAAGTGTACGTGGTACTTACCTATTTATGGCACCGAAAATGATTGTGGACCGTTAGGAAGTTTCGACTTATACCGACGTATGGTCTTTTGCATTCACGACAGTTGAACTATTTATAGAGCAGCAAGTGTGGGATATAAAATACTATTTCAATATTCTTGGAAAACTGACTGATTTGTTTCGACAAAGAAGCGTTCCAAAACTAGATGCTATTACACCATTTTTACAAAGGTTATTAAAAGAATGTTTTAACTACAATCCTAAAAGACGGCCATCTATGAATCACATTCTTAATAAACTTGAAAGTCAAGTTCAAACTATATATGAGTGAGACATTATATCTTCTAAATAAAAGCATAGCTTAACAATTTTTAATGTTTTGTTTATAAAAAAGTATTTCTTTGATAAAAGTCTGATATTAATGAGAAAAATTTTAATGATTCTCTTCGGAATTAGTTAGTGTTACTAATAATTACTTAATTTTTGTAAACAACCAGGAATCTCACAGCTTATGGTAATAATCTTAAGAGTATATATTATTGTGTATACATGCACTTTTACATATATATATAAATACATATAAATCCACTTTTTTCGTTGAATTAAACGCCGTTGATTACTGAAAAATGTGTACTTTATGTGCATTGAAAGAAAATATATGAATGTGTATATACATATTTATATATACTTTTGCACATGCAGTTTACTAAAGAAAAATTTATGTTTTCTAAATACTGCGTTGTTAGAGTTTTTTTCACGTACAATATTTAACACGAAATATCCAAGTAGAGTTAATAATAATAATTATATGTTAAAAATATGTTCTGTAAATAAAAAAATTAAAAAAACATTTATTTGTGTGATATGGGACATTTTTTTTGCGGGCAATAATTTTTATGGGATAAAACATTTTGTAACAATCAATGGAAGTAATAAGCTACTGAAATGTAATGTAATGCATGTGTACTTAGTGTTTTATAAAATAATCAAATATTTAAGGTGTTATTGTAAAGAAATACATGAAAAGTACATTGATAATTAATATTAATTTATTTTTTCACACCATATCCATTTACAATTAGTCACTTATAACATTCAATATTTCATTAACAGCATGCACGTTAAAGTGTCGTCATTTTCACAAAAAAAATTGTTTATAAAACAATTGATTAAACATTGTTACGTTTTTGTTTGTTTATCACGCTTAATATTGTTACGTACAAGTTATAAGCTTCTTCGCATGTACAGGGGGTACTGATGCTACCTACGCATATTTCTACTAATTATGCAAATTCAGGGGGATACAGAATTGGTTGTGAAGTATAATCAGCTAATAAACGCTGTACCACAGCTCTATCAACTCTTTTTTGGTAATCAATTTTTCCCAATTTTTCGGGGTAATTAAAGAGCTCGTTTGGGATCCCACCAAGTACATTGCCTTGATGTCTGACCAAATGTTGATTCCATTCTTCCAGAGTTGTAAGTAGTTCACTCTGAATTAGAGACCCAAAACAGAATTTGAGGCAGTCAATATTTTATTTATTACTAATATTCAGAATGCCTGAAATTTTAATCTGCTTGAACAATTGAATGTAGAAATCTAGTAAATGCTGTCTTAATTGTCGCCAGTTACTTTCAATTCGTTGATTATGTGTACTTTTACCTCTCAAAAAACTGTGAAAACCAGCAAAACGATCATTGTGTACAGACCGTAGAGCCATGTGTAGGTTTTCAGTAAGCGTACCATCTGTTTCATTATCTGTTCTCATAAAAGTAGAAACATAGCTAAATTTCTCAGTACATGACAAATAGTAATGAGCTACAACTGCTGGATCGTTAAATGTGGTAGCAACTCCTAGCCACATCACTTTCTTGGAGTACCCGTCAATGCATCCGTAAATAGGAAAACCGAGTTTTTTTAACTTATTATGCCTGTTTATATGCCATATGTAATTCAGGCCCGGGACACGATAAATTCTTCGTTGGAGCCTGTACGGACTGCGCGCCTTAACCCCCTCTGGGTCCACAACTTGCATCATTTTCATCACCGTTTTTTGTTTAACGGTTAAATGATAAACGTTGCGTAACCTTTGCCACATTGACCTATACCCCAAGCATTTTTCCCTGCCTTTGAGCTCCAGGAGAATAGCTAGAAGTATTTTATCAGTGGGAGACTCTTGAATATTTTTTCTTCGTAGCTGAGCAAAACTGCACAATCGCGACAACGAGCGTAAGGATATTACTAAATTATGATTTTTTTTTTTAAACATGCACAATAGTTTTTAGGCAGTTATCTTGGCTATAATAATGTACTACTAGCATCAAAGAACTTAAAGAAAAAATTTGAAAACTACAAAAATACCATTTGTACGTATGTAAATATGTATGTGTGTATGTATCCGTATGATTAACAAAAAGGAAAAAAAAATAGAATACCCAACCTTCTGCAGCAGCAAAAATAGTCATAACAAGATCAAACAGGAATTGCTTATAATACAGTACTCTAAGACGTTTCTTACTTCTACGGTCATTGGCACTTTGATGATAAGGTAAATCCAGCGTACTGCACTATTAGAGTCATATGCACTGCACTGCATTCTCATAGCTCTGATGACAGCTGTAGTTAACTGATTAAGTTGAACGATGAACAATACCAGCTAAAACACAAATTTAAAATAATCCATTTTAATCCATAACACAGTGAAAAATTACAGTCTCAATGAAAAGTATTGGAAGCTCACTCCCAGCCAATGCATCAATACGTAAAGTAGATACGTATTATGTAATACGTATAATATAAGGATGAACTCTTGATACGTACAAGAAGATTTTTGCAGGATAGCCTTAGCTTTGACAGATTCAGACTCTGGGCAGTGTTTCGAATGATTTAGATTGGTTTTTACTGCAATATTGACCCTTATTTGAATATTGAAAGATCATTCAAGATCTACAGTACTTGTACAATTGAAATGACTGATGAATCCACCATAGCTCAGAGATAGTCAACTTGTTACACTGAAGATCATTGTTCACAACTCAAGACTCTTACACTCTGGTCATGGTAGTAGTTCACTGTGTAGACTGCAGTCACCTGAGTTGGTGTGTTTTGCAGTTTTGCTGCAATAGATTTTCAATGTGTGCAAGAACGTACACTTCATAGAGTTAAAACTTAAAGACTATTTGACAATACAAAAAAATAGTCTCACCTACACTGATTTGCCACAAATGTTCTTTGAAAAGATTTTCCAGAGTTTAGAAATAACTTAAGAGAGTACAAGAAATTGATTTCTTCAGTCGCTCTCTAGCTGGTCTACTTGTCAAATGATGTAAACTTATCACAATGACACTTTTCGTTGGCTTTGACGTTGGCTTTACCCTTTAAAACGGTTAACATTTTTTACAGAAATTTGAAGACTTTAATATAGTTATTTTTTTTTATGTAAGACTTACTTACAAAGGTGTCCAAATTTAAAAATTCGAATGAAAATGTATTTGACAGTATGCCGGCATCCAAAGTCTCTATAGTATATATACTAAGTATTGTACGTTATAACGTTATAACTTTATAAGGTTAGCTGGTTAGGTTAGGCTTTATAAGAATATATACATGGAGGCCTAGCTAAATCCTGCAGCTTACGAGCTTACTTTGATCGAAATGTGAATTCTAAATGCAGATTTCGATGTATCGACACTCGTGGTCACTCGATTTTCGAGCACGCAATCATCTTGGCCTGTACAACCTACGCAATTGTGTATACACCAGGCTAGCTAGCTGGCGTGTAGGCACTTTCAGACAAAGCTGCATGACGAGCTGATCGACTGAACGTACAAAGAAACGTACCCATTGAAAAACCTTCACCCAGAGCAGTGCATGGTTTTTTTTATTTACTGTTCAACATAATCTGTATTTTAATTTTCTAAGGCTGCAAGTAGTGCAGGCGGGTCGGGTTCATGCATTTCCATTTTTATCCCTAGTCCATAGTGCGGAATTTAAATGTTGTGTTAGTAAGACTCTGGACTGGCCATACTACAGACGTGTTATCGTGACCTTAGAGTGGCTAGTGAAAAGTCTACGTTGACTGAGTATTATGTGCTTGCTGAGTTAATATTTTATATCACTGTTTAAAATTTATTTTGTATACAAATAATGGCCATTTTTTTTTTTTTTTTTTAATATCAAAGAGTAAAAAAAAAGTTCAACAGCATCTAATAAATAATAAGTCCATGAGGAAGTGGTATTATAATGGTGTTGGTTCTGATTTGTTTGTACGCTAGAGTATAAGACCCAAGATTGATTTGTTTTTTATTTTTATCAATCATAAGCAAGTACAATGTTTGCTAAAATAAGTGTACACAATTTAAAAAATTTTGGAGGCTTAGATCGTGATCATTGTTCTAGAAGTTTGCTGTTTTTACATAACCAGACTGGTATGCTAGTCTTTAAAAACAATAATTAAAAGTGAGCTAATTTCATGTTGCTTAAACAATGTGTACATTCGAATTTCTAATTTAATAACATTAATATTTATATCGTTTGATTAATAATAATGAAAAATCTTAAAATTATAACGATAGTCATTTTCAAACAAATATTTTTTGATTCGTTTCTTATCAAAGTTTTTGCCTATTATGTTTTATCATGTATCATATCAAGTTTAATTGATATTATATTTATGTAATAGATGATTCATAAAGAATCATTGTAATATAGTTTGAAAAAATTAAAAATGGCAGGAGTTTGTCACAAGTATCTGAAATACTCTGAATCTGAAACCTTCAATACTAGATATGATATTTACTGAGTAAGAGAGGAAATTACAGACGGAAAAGCTTGTGTACATATGTAGTAATAAGTCAAAATGCAGTTTGTAAGAAGCTAATTAAATAATTAATGAAGAAAGCTTAATTTGATAATCGTACATAATATTTTAAATACAACTTCTCTCAGCCGATAAATAATGACCAAAATTGTAATCAAACTAATGATTGCATACCACTTTATAAGACCATGGATGACCTTTAGTATGCTGAAAATCTGCCTCATCAAGTTGACAGTAAAAGTAATGCATCACAGATAAAAGATTTCTGTAATTTGAAAAGTTTCTGATACACGTTATGTGCACAAAAACCAGGGAGCGAATAGGCAAACCACAGTTGTAATTAGAAAAATGAGATTTAAAATTATACTTCAACCAATGAATATCTGGGCATAGAGACGATAGTGAGTTATATATTAGGAGTAGCATTAATAAGTTGTACGAAACTTTTGAATTAGTACACAATTATGTTTATATTGTATATAAATAAGAAATAAGATATTAATATTATACTACTAAAATTCAATATACAGTATAAGTTTTTGTTATCTAGTCCTATATTCTTACTACTTATAATTTTTGAACGTTAATGTGTTATTGGAAAGGTTACTAAGTAAATGAAATTGGATACACCAGTGATTTAGTGTTTGTGTACTCTTTATCTAATCCCTCTTTTTATTTCGAATCATATTTTCCTTCGCTTTTTTTTATTTGTATTTAGCACAATGCACTAGTTTCGGACTTATTAAAATTAGATTAAATTTATAAATTTGTTCATCACCAAAAAGTTAGCGTTATAATTTACAAGGCTTTTAAATAAGATATTTAATTTTTTTTAATTAAACAATACTTTTATGTGGCAACTTGAATAAAATATATGCTTGAACAGAGATGTCTTTATCAAGTAGAGTAAGATCAGATTACGACATACACTATTTTTACTGATTATTATAAACGTACGCAAGCCTCTTGCTCTCATTTCCTTTTCACTTTGTAAATAGCATATCTATTTATTAAGTTATCAGAGCTCTTAAGATACTTGCAGTTAATTTCTGCTACTTTGAGTTTATTTTAACTGCAGTCCAACTTATTTTTATCAATCATATGTTAGATAGATATAGTATTTATTAAACTTGTTACAATGCATGATAAAGTAAAATGAGCATAAGCTCTAGCACCAAACAAATAAAAATAATATTTGTTTAAACATCACTATCGTTTTAGTTTAAAGTTTTTTTGTTGTTATTGATTAACTGATATAATCTTCTATAGCATTGTGTTGGAAAATTAAATGTACATATCGTTTAAGCAACATGCAAGTTATCTTTTTATTATTTTAGTAACACACAATCCAGTCAGGTTACGTAAAAAACACCGAATTTGTACAATTATTATTAGAATCTAAGCCTTCAGATTTTTTTAATTGCGTACTCTTATTACAATCTAATCTCAGCAGAAAAGAACTGGTTTTAAAAAAAGGTCTTACATGTCTTAAGATGTAATTACAATGTCAAGGTATGAATAATAATGTAACTAATGCACAATTAACGTTTTCTGCAAGTAATCTGAACATAAAACAGCAATCGTTATAAATATAGAGCTGACAAACATGTAATCAGCCAGTCTCTGACTGAAAACGCGAGTAATCGTCATCGATTGACGACATGAAAAACTAACTTTTAAAAATCTATGTGGTATTTTTTTTTTCTTATACATCTTTTGCTGTGGATATGGTCTGCAGATTTAGGAGCAGGACAATAGGTGAGGCGATACAGAGGTAATATACAGATTAACTAGTGTAAACATATAAGTGAAATTCCGGCAATTTCTCATCGATATTTCCAAGGAAGAAAACACCTAAAACCGAAATTTTAGTCTTGTCAGTGATGAGGGACCCAGAGCATAGTCATAAAGTACGACTTCCGTAGTCTAAGAGTACGAAGCCATAGTGCATTTGGTTACATTGGCTCTAAGACTGTTAGCTCAACTCCAATTAACAATCGCATCAAGATCACGATGCACTATCTAACAATCAAAGTTTTTGTATATACATGCATACAGTCTAATGTCATCAGCAAACAAAAGAGTTTGAGATCAATGCATGACATACTTAATATCATTAACGTAAACAAGAAGTAGAAGCTGCACTAAGTGCGACCCCTGAGGGACTCCTAATATAATTACCACGCCATCAGATGAAGCCCAACCCAAAACAACAATCTGCTTATGCTAAGTAAGGTATTAGATAATCCACTTAATCAAATATTTCCCAAAACCAACTCTACGTTATTTTAAGACTACTATTTCATGGTTTATAAGATTAAACACCTTTTTATAATGAATATGAATTAAAATAACCTGGGCATTCACATCCAAAGCCTATTTAATATATTCGCAATACATTAGCAGATTATTAACAGTAGAGCGTCCCTGCTTGAACCCATTCTGCTCATCGACCAATACATGACTTGAAGAAGTATCACCTACTCTTAGAAAAACAAGCTTATCGAACAACTTTGCCACAGTGCCAAAGATTTAACTAGGTGTGTAATTTTCAACACAAGCCTTTTTAACCTTTTTTAATACACAAAGAACCTGAGACAATCTTCAACACTGCGGCATTTAACAAATTACCAACGATTGGTTATAGAGAATCATACAAGAGTTAGAGAACACAGGATTGCAAGCCATTATGAAGAATGCAGGACACAACTAGGGGCCTTTATTTGTAATAATTCTTATACCAATTACTGTCTTCTAGATCTTACCCAAAGAGAGCGATAGAGAGTCAGTCTGTCCCGGCAACGCATCGGCCTTTAAGACCAGAAGCATTAAGGCAATAAACTTTATAACTAAAAACCAAACTAAAGTTATCAGGAATCAAATTAGCCCTATCAACGATAACTGAGGCAGCATGCCCTCTATAGGTGATGTAAGTAGGCACATACACAACAGAGCGCATCTTGTTAACATATTTTTAGAATTTTTAGATATTTTTTACATTTCATTTTAAACTTTATTTATATAACGTTTATAGCATTCAAGTAACGTTCTAATACACCCAGCCCTCAAACTCTTAAACTCAATAAAAACATTCAGAAAATCTGACTGCAGCCAAATCCTATGTATTTTTTGTCTTTATTATAAGATTGATTAAGGCTAAAATAATGAGTACCATGCAGGGTATGAATGTGGCTTCTGCTACTTTTTAGAAATAGATAGGATGATGGCTTTCTGTACTCAATCATCAACTCCATCAATATTTACTAAGATATTAATACTATTTTATAACAAAGGGCCAATTTACACCCTGCATGAACTAACTGACACCCTGAATATCCACCGTACCAAAGTCAAAGTACACACTGTCAGTAATACAAGACGAGCAGCTTACACCAGAGACCATAAAACATGCCGAGACATGATGTACATCCACCGAGACCAGCTCATCTAGAACTGGCAGACAACTAATACTGGCACCAGGTCAGTCCATTAGCAGAATATTAAGCATGTTATCCTTGAGTGGGTGAACTGGAAGTAGTTGACGAAGACTCAGCAATGAAACGTGATGATGCATCTTATGAGCACACCCCCGAATGAGGGCATAACCATCCACACAGATTAGCATGAGGTCAGAGAACTCATCCCAAGTTGTGTTGGGTATGGTTAAATCTTCAAGTAGAATAATATTTAAACTTTATTGATTATCTCATAAAGTCTAAACCGTATATGTACAGCGATAATAGCTAGCCAATGGCAATCTGGGGTACGAATAGGCTCCTCCAGTAATACAAGAGAAACAAGGCACTTTTAACTAACAAAAAAATGCTTAACAATCTTTTCAAAGACCACAATAACCCTATCAAATAGCCTATTCACTGCTATAAGGACACTACCACCAAGGTTTGTAGAGCTATCTAAATATCTGTCCCTTTAGTATAACACGTAGTCAAAAAGATCCACCTCGGCATTCTTAATACCCCCATGCAAGTAAATTTCAGTGACCACCATGACTTAATGTGTAGGTACAAGTAGCCTTACATTATTACGGAATGCAGAGAGCTTGGTGCACAGGCTATTTAGGTTCTGATAACAAATTGTAAGCAAATTTTTTTTTTGAAAGGGCCCTGTTCAACAAACGTTCGAGAACTTATTTTTTTTTAGGTCCATGGTGCAAAGTGTAGATACACCCTTATCCAGCCTTACGGTCTTCTTAATGTCAATACAAGTATTAATAAACAGTTGAACTTCCTGGTGCAGTGACTAAACAAAACTTTTTTGTGTAACCGTCAGATGCATCGCAGCTTATATACTAGTTGGAAAATCACGCCACTCAGCTAGGATACCAGTAAAGTCAGTCCTGGTACTCTAACACACAATAATAGGCTGAATTTTATCTTCTGCCAGCTTTATAATTCTACAAATATTGTTTATACCCAGCTTAATCTCTTATTCAAACAGTTACAGGATTTTTTGAATCTGAACAATTTCTTTGCTTCCGTCTTTGTTAAAATTTTCAGCAACACCAAATAGCACTATATCTATCATTCTTTTTGATATTTCCTGGTACTCAGCCGTAGCATCCTGCAGCTTGTATTCTCTCTGTGCAGGGCAACAGTTCTTTAGTACAAACACATCATGAGTAAACTGTTGAAAATCTTGTAACAGATTGCCAACCATCACCTCAATGGCAGAATACTAGTCCATGTCGGCAATTAGCTTGTTTACATCCTTTCTGATGACCTTTACCTAAGCCTGCAATTCAGACATGGACAAGGCTGCCTTCGTTACTGTATCCACAAACTACTGCAGAGTTTGAACATACTCAAGCAGACTGGGAGTTTCACCACCATTAGAAGGGCATTCAGGGCATCTATAAAGCAGCATGGACTTATTTTTCTTCAGCTCCAATATTCTTCACTAGCTGATACACTCACATACTCAATGGTTGCATGGAACAAGTCATGACAGGAATGGCACACCACAATCATGGCACAAGCAGCAAAGCCTTAAGTATACTTTCTAAAACTTGACATGACACTCAACTTAACAACAGCAACAACAACAGTCAACTAAACCTTAAAGTGCTTGAGGTGCAGCTGCGATAAAAAATGTCCTATTTGCATATAGCCAAGGGTAGCCACGAATACCAGCACTAAAAAAACTAAATATATCATATGAAGACTATTTTACAATAGATATAAGCAACGCCACTTTTTTATTAACAATAGTTCTATAAAGGGTGGCAGCAAGCGTGATCGAGTGCTAATAGTAGAAAACTATGTTTGTGAATGTCATTTAAAACTACGTCATTTAAAAAATTTTTCAGACATAAGCAGGAAAGTTCGAAAGCTGAATCTGGGAAGGAGTTTTAAAATGCAATTAATGATAAAGTATCTAATATTTTTTTAAATTCTAGAACAAAGAAAAAAAATTAAAAGTCTTTTAAAACGGCCTTTAAAATTTATTAGAAGTTCAAAATAAATGTAGAAGTAATGTTAGGATACCATAGCTGTAGTAAAAGACTACGGAAAGATATATTCATTTAGAATAGTAACATGTTATCATAAATTAAAGGAAAGTGAAAAGCCTTATCCAAATTTTAAAAAAACAGGACACCAAAGTATATTCCTTTATATAAAAATTTAATAATTCTTTTGTAAACAACTATCGCTCTTCATAAATATTTGAAATTTTATTTTTGGTAAAATAAAATTACGCCTTAACAAACTGATACACTTATTTGTATTTAAACATTTTTGGTTAATCCGATACTTACAAAATAAGTTATTAGACACGTACTTCACAGTTGTCATACAGAACATAGTCTTTGTATGGCTTATTTTAATCGAAAATATACGAAAAACTTCTTGAAAGCTCTTACAAATATTCTACTATTTGAAAAAGGTTATGGTCTTAGTAAATAATTAAATAGTTGTACAGTATTGTAAAAATGTAATAATAAAATATAAATGTAGCATTAAAATTTTATGTTGCGTGTTAAACGAAAGCATAAAAAATATCTCCGACCACATTCGTAAAAGAAGTGACAGAGCATACATCAAAATCTTTCTAGTTAAAGGTTAAAGAACAGAAATATTAAATATATTAAGTTGCTTAACTAAGGCTAGATATAGATGTCTTATGAAAGCAACTTGGAAACTACCAGAAATATCATTCGTGCCAAAAGTTTTCCACTTAAAAATTTAGGTGTCTACCTAAGATACAAACGAAAATGTACACTAAATAAGAACAATTTTTAAAAAAGTAGATAACGATAACACTTAACTAACAGCTTAGACGTTTTTAAACAAACACATTTGTTTCGCAAATTGAATAAGGCATATAATTATTTAAGATTATTAGATTGTTAACAGGAAACTAAAAGTTTTTAAAAAATGAGAAAATGTAATTTAAAATATTGCAACAGGTGAATTAAACAAAATATCTATAAAAAAACATTAGCAGGTATTTAAAAAGTCTTTTTAATGGAACAAAAGGTGTAAAAGTGTTAGAAAATATTAAAACATTCAGAGAAATAACGTTCCATACGTTTACGGACAAATTAAAAAGCACTTTAAATCAAATGGTAAATGGCGCTGTACTTCTGCAATTTCGAGAGATTTTGCGCTTGTTTTTGCAGCCAGCACAAATTCAAGATCTGAAAATATGCATTCATGGGCATAAAACGTTGGTAATGATATGGTGCTAAAAATTTAGTAAAGTACTCAATTTTTTTTTTCAAAATCGCAGCTTAGAAATATGGAATATTGCGCTTTATTTCTGCTATTTCGAGATATTTTGGGCTTGTTTTTGCAGCTCACCATACGGTATACTTAATATGTTTTGAAATGTTTTGTTGATGAAACAATAGAATCCTAATCAGATACTTTTGTATAACATTTATTCACAACATTCAATGTCATATGTACATGAATAATATAGTAATGTTAGAAGTACTCGATAAAAATACCACATCCAACAGCTGTACAAACTCCTCTAAGGGGATCCAAAAGTGGACTTCAAATTTAAATTTCGTGCCATCGGCATCTGTCGGTAACTATACAGTTTCTTATTCTCTATTAAAAAACAAATGCACAGTTAGCAAAACCCAAGATCGTATGCCCTAGATATCATCATTATTTATTACTGTACAAAATTTTAAATTAATACATAAACAACAACTTAAGAAATTTTAACACCGACTTTTTTTTCCGGTGCGAGAATTCTTTAAGTTGTCATTCACGAATTCACTTTAAACCCTTTATGGCAATACATAATGATGATATCTCGGGCATATGATCTTGGGTTTTGCTAATTGTGCATTCGTTTTTTAATAAAAAATAAAAAAACTGTATAGTTAACGACAGAGGCCGATGGCAAGAAATTGAAATTTAAAATCTACTTTTGTATCCCCTTAAAGGAGTTTGTATAACTGTTGGATATGGTATTTTTATTAAGTATTTCTTACATTACAATATTATTTATTAACATATGACATTGAATGTTGTGAATAAATGTTATACAAAAGTATCTGATTAGGATTTAATTGTTTTATCAACAAAACATTTCTAAATATATCAAGTATACCGTATGGTTAGCTGTAAAAACAAGCCCAAAATATCTCGAAATGGCAGAAATAAAGCGCCATTTTCCATTTTTCTAAGCTGCCATTTAAAAAAAAAATTAAGTACTTTACGGCATTTTAAGCACCATATTATTACCAACATTTGATGTCCATTATTGCATATTTTTAGATGTTGAATTTGTGTTGGCTGCAAAAACAAGCGCAAAATATCTCACAATTGCAGAAGAAAAGCGCCATTTTTCATATTTTCAAGCCGCCATTTTGAAATAAAATAAAGCACTTTATGGCATTTAGAGCAACATATTATTAAAAACATTTAATGCCTTTGAATGCATATTTTCAGATCTTAACTTTGTGTTGGCTACAAAAACAAGCCCAAAATATCACGAACTTGCAGAAAAAAATGCCATTTTCCATATTTCCAAGCAGCCATTTTGAAAAAAAACTAAGCACCACACGGTATTTTAAACAACATATCATGACCAACATTTTAAGCCCAAGAAAGCATAATTTTAGATCTCAAATTTGTGTTTGCAGATACATTGCAAAGTTTGTTCTACTATTTTAATAAAAACAGCGGCCATTTTGGGATCGCCATTTTGAAATTTCGTTATCTGCCACACGGCATTTAAGAGCCCTTGTAAAATCGAAAAGCTTAAGCTTTCAGCCTTTTTTTTCATAACTAAAAAAAATGTCTAGAGCAGTGTTTCAGTTGACATGGAACGTCCCATATATATTTGTATATACAGGATGATATGTTTTGGTGGCATTTCCCGGGAATAGCGTTTAAAGCTTTTTTTTTTGAAGTTAACCCCGTTGAAATGAATTTCATAGGGCAAATAGCTTTCAAAATGAAGGCGATTAAAAACACTTTCAAAATTACCCCAAAATGAGGTTAGATAGTTATGGCGCGCCCGCATGAACTTGCGACGTTATCACATTATCATTGAGCTTATTTGGTAAGTAGTGAGAACTATAATAATGGGTACATCCATGAGAGCACGCACGAGCGTCTGCTATACTATACTGCTGGTTATTTAAAGGTTGGATGTTACAAGATAAATATGGTCTGCTCCTTATGCTATCATGTTTTGAGGCCATGCATCAGACGTAATTGCATGGATATTTCAAGGATAACATGTCAAATTGTGTAACAACAAAAATATAAGGAGATAAACGTATCACTAACTTATAATTATAACAGTTATTAAGATTTTATTGCAAATATTTTAATGATAGTGTAATGTTAAAAATGTTATAATTTCAATTTAGTATTAGTATTAGTATCCCTTTCAAGATGAATAAATTCATACCATATACATTCTATCGCAAACAGAAGTATGAGCTACTTAGGTCAAGATTAGCACAAATTTTAAGATAATTAGTAAAAGTAAACACACATTGTCATGTACATATGTACTTATACATACTCATATTTGTTTGTCCACGCACTATCTGTCTTACTTACCCTCATGTTTATTATATACTTAGACTTATAATTAGTGCTACCGCGGATTAAATTTAAACACTAATTTGGTAGGGAATTTTCCACTTCACACGATAGTATTTTTATTTTTATCCTATCTCTCACCATTTACATAATATTCCTAAAATGATTTTCATACGTTTTCTCGATGGCGTTAATGAATTCTAATTTTTTAACTGTTTTTCTTGGAATCTACGAGTTGTATTGCATGTAGCAATTGTAGCATCAAGAACAACTCTTTAGATGTCACCTGTGAGGTTTAACTAATTTTACATAGAAAACTGGGTGTCGAATCAGTAAGTTTTCTACGCATAGAAAACACGTCAAATACTTCAAATACTGTAGAAAATTTGAAGGCTTTTCTACATAGTAATCAAAATAGAGTTCTGGACACTTTACATAATCTTAATTTTAAGTAAAACGTTAATTCAGTCTACTGTAAGCTTCATAAGAGAGTGTAAGATTTGTACTTTCGTTGTCCAATTGAATTTTACGTGCTTTACGAGTGTTTGTCTAACCTTCTTCGACTTATTTCTCTTTGTACTTTAAAAATATTTACATAGTCAATGATAAATATGAGTAATAATACAATAAATAAACTTATAATTTTATACACAGTTTTAAAGAGAAGCTTCACGTACATTTTTATATCATATTAATTTTCATAAAACGTTTAATCTGGTTTTCTACGTTTTCTACGTTGTCAACGACTTTCTTACGTTTATGATGATACGTAAGTTTTAGAAACCGTAGAAAACGTAGAAAGCTAAATAAAATGTTTTGTGAACTTAATAATATATAAATGAACGTGAAGCTTTTCTTTTGAACTGTGCATTAAATTATAAGTCGATTTATCGTGTTACACTTAATGTAAAGCGATAAGTACATAAGTCCAAAGCACAAAAAAAGATGAATCAAAATAGGTTATGGTTAACACTTGTAAAGCACGGAAGATTCCATTCAACTACGAAAGTACGTATCTTACACTTTCTTATACAATTTACAGTAGACTGAATTTACAGTTTACTTGAAAGTAAGGTTATGTGAAGTGTCACATACTTGCATTTACAGTACAAAAAAATATTAATTTAGAGCCAATGATAAATTATGTACTTATGATATTCAATTCGTGAAATACGTAAAACAGCACCACCGACGAAAAAAAATTGTTCATACTTAATTTACAAAATTTATGATTTTCATAAGCGTAGGGTATGTTTTTTTTTAAACGTTTAGTCAATCGGTCGGTCCGATTCAAGTACCTACCGAGTGACCACCAAGGGCCTGGCAAGTACCTAACAAGTGCCCACCAAGTGCCAGGCACCTACCCGCAAAGTACCCACCAAGAGCCCGGCAAGTGCCCACCAAGTTCCCACAAAGTACCCACCAAGTGCCCACCAAGTGCCCAGCAAGTACCCGGCAAGTACCCGGCAAGTGCCAGGCAAGTACCCAGCAAGTACCCACCAAGTGCCCGGCAAGTACCCGCGAAGTGTCTGGCAAGTACCTGGCAAGTTTTTGGAAAGTACCCAACAAGTATCTGGTAAGTTCCCGGCAAGTACCTGCCAAGTACCCACCAAGTACCACTGAAAATCCCATGCAATGCCTACCGTCCAAAGTATCGGCATAGAAAGTGCTCCCTTAAAAGATGTTTGAAGGGCAGACAAGACACCAGCGCTCACAGATCAGAGGGCAATCTATTCCACGGTATCACTGCATGCACTCAGAAGGAGAATCTATAAAAGTCCGTCCTTGCCCACGAAATGCAGAGATCACTCTCGGTGCTTCGAAAGATAAGAATGAGTAGCACAGAAAGTGCGTGGACAAACAAATATCAATATGTATAAGTACAGATGTACATGACGATGTGTGCTTACTTTTCCTTCTTATCTTAAAATTTGTGTTTGTCTTGACTTGATCAGCTCATAAAACTTCAGTTTGTAATAAAATGTATAAGATATAAGTTTATACATCTAAAAAGAGATACTTATACTTAATTGAAATTATCACATTAAAAATATTATTGTTAAAATATTTGCCATGTAATTGAAATAACTGTTATGATTATATGGTAATACGTTTGTCCTACTACACTTTTGTTGTTACATGATTTCACATGTCATCCTTGAAATATCCATGCAATTACATCTCATGCATGGCATCAAAACATGACAGCATAAGGAGTAGACAACATTTATCTTGTAACATCCAACCTTCAAATTACCAGCACTATAGTATAGCACACGCTCATGCGTGCGCTCATGGATGTACCCATGTATACAGTTCTCATTGCTTACTAAATAAGCGCAATGGCTATGTGGCAACGTCGCAAGTTTATGCGTGCCCGCCATACCCTTCCAACCTTATTTAGGGGTAGTTTGGAACGTATTTTCAATCACCTTCCATTTAAAAGCTATTTGCCCTAAAAAATTAATTCCAACGGGGCTCACATCAAAAAAATTGCTCTACACGCCGTTTCCGTGATAGGCCATCGTTAAATATTATCCTATATATATATATATACATATATATATATATATATATATATATATATATATATATGAAATAACTTTATTCTCAAATTAAAACAGAAATTATTTATCTGTTATAATCTACCTATACTGGAACGAGCTAAAGATACCCAAAACATTACAATCACAGAAAATTCTTTTGAAAAAGAAACGTTGGCTTATAAAGTATAGAATTTTAATTATCAGAAAAAAAAAAAACCAATTTTGTATAGTAGGCGAAAAATGATAAATTTTTTTTTATTGACAGCTGTGGTGATCCATGCAAATCTTATTTATACGGAAAATTAAGATATTATTCTATTTCATAAGGTAACCCAAATTTATCAATGATTTGGACTAGCATAGAATTAGTTTTTGTTTCGAAAGAAGTGATGAGTCATATGACTTTGATAATTTGTGAAACTAAAATAAAATAGAAAGTCTGTTTGAAATTAAAAAAAAATCAATAAATAAAGATAAAATGATTTCATCAAATAGAATAAAGCTTTAATGATTCTAAACTAAGCTTTAGAGACAGTTAACAGAAATTAAAAAAAAATGTATTCAATACAGGAGTATATTTGGCTTTATTTTGCTATGTACAGTTATAAAAGGCTATACTTATACGGGTTTGAGCAGTAGATGGGGGAGTTGAGAGTCTTCTTCGAGTAAGTGAAGGCAACTCTCACAGCCAAAAAATAATGGTGGTATTGCACCAGGTTTTGTGGGAGAAGTGCGGTCGCTGTCTTCTCTAACATTCTAACATTCAATCATTGATCAGATATGTAAACGTCCCTGCAGCAGTTTTCAAAGATCAAGAAGTTCTTGCTGCCAGGGTGATTCATTTTGTATTTTCATTTTTATCTAATGCTTTGTTTTGTGTTTTTTTTTTGTTTTTTTGATGCAAAGTAATTCTACATATATACGATTTTTATTTCCGTCGTCTCCTGGATTATAACGTGTCCCTTTGACATTCCTCTTTCGGTTGACACTTTTTCGGGCTTCACAGGAAGAAGAGCCCCTGAACTATATATCTTCTAAGTGGTTTATGCTGCTTCAAAGGCTCCAGCGTAGTTTCTTGTAAGGGTGTAGTGAAGAGTGTTGGCTAACGTCGAAGATACTAAGGTTAATTAGGGTGGTTCTGATCCATTCGGTGGGGTCACCTCCAGTCGTTACTGTAGAGTGCTAGAAGGAACTATCACAAAAATTTTTCGGGAACTATGTGGCTACGTTCTTGGTGAATTTTTTAAGCAGAAATTCTAAAGAGGCTACTACTGCGACATCTTGCGAGAGATAGTTAAGTATCCTCTGCCAAGAGATCCATTGCCTTCACTCGACTAAAGGGTAAAGATGTCATGAATACCTTGACAGAGAAGGATAGAAGAGAGAGCAAAGAAGCAATAGAGCGAGAACAACAAGAGAAAGAGTAGTTCTTAGTGTACGATAATCCTTATTAAATATATATGGATTCAACCACTGCTACGTATTCAAATTAGTATAAAGATCAAGAACTATGCAATACACTTGTTTGCATGATTCGGATCGACAAATTTTACTTGCCATGCAGCTCTTTTTGTATACTTTTCGCTACTTCATTACTTGCAGTGTTCCAAAAAAATAGGTAGTCCCACATAGTAAGTAGTAGGTGGTACTAACGAGCGCAAAGTTTTAATCTTGTAACTGTGTATGACATTCAAAAACAAATTCATATAAAAGGATAAGATTCGAGAGTCAATAACTACTTTTTTTTTTAATAGATAATAATATTAAAAAATATTTAAATCATGAGCAAAGTTCAATTATATAAGACACTATAAGGTTATTGTTTTGATAGATATTTAAAATCTTAAAATTCCAAATTAGTATCTGTTCTTACAATTAAGAATTAATATTGAATTACGTATCTTTTAAAATATTTGATGATTAAAATAGTGACTTCGTTATTAAAGTTATGCTTACATAATTTATTACGTATACCAGTTTTTTTTATCAAAAGCATTCTTTAAAAGTTAACGTGAGAAACTTAAAATCTTTTAATGATAAATTTAATTATGCCTCTTTATCATATGAAATATAGTTGTTATCTTAAAATTAGTCACGAGACCCTTTCACCACCCTTGTCATCTCATCAAGTTTTTAATTTTTTTATCCCTCTTTTAAAATAAGGTTAAAATTTACAACTTCTTTGTTGGATTAACCAAATGAAAGATATTCTACAAATATAAAAATCCTTTTACCTTCGTTTCTTCCCGGGCCTCTACATTGCAAGTGCCTTCCCTCTGGCCCTCCTTTAATATCCTACATGGTAGTTATTGTAATCAAATACATGAATGTTATGTCTGACTGCATAATAAAAATACCAAACAATAAACAGTAAAATTTTAGTGATTGTTTTATTAACACGATGCATACGTATTTATTCTAGAACTTATATTGGTGTTACTATTTTTCTTAAATATTACATTCGTAAGTAATATAGTTGGTGCAAAGAATACTTTAATAAAATCAATGTAAAATAGAAAAAAAAAAAATTTTATCTGATCCTTTAAAGAAAATTCTTTTATTACTGTTAGAGTTGTATGCGACTGTTTACTAGGAAAAAATCTTTTTAACATTTTACAAAATAAAAACTTTTTTCTATACGCTTTTTATAGTTTATACTTAATGTTTCAAATTATTTTGCATAACCTTACTATTACTATTGTATCATCCTAAAAGAAATACATAAAGAAGACATAAAGAGAAATACATAAAGAAAGGGTCTTTTTTATTTAAATTCTAATTTATAAAAACTTTATTGCTATTTTCCATTAACCGTTATGAAAAAAAACAAGAAGCAATAAAAACTGTTCTTTATATTATTTAAACAGTTTATATAAATTGTTATCCATATTTAATGTGATTGCGTATAAAAACTTTACTGTTAACTACTTTTATGTTTCACTTAATAGTTTATTTATGCAAAGTCTAGTTCTATCACACAAACAACCAGAAATACTTAAGTTTTTTTTTAACACAACAATGGCTCTCACATTTATACTAAAAACAAATAATGGTAAGCCTTTATGAGTAATATTAACAGTTTTGACTCAGAATCTTGTACCTCTTTTATCCTTTGTGCTGTATATATGCACTTTTTGAATATTTTGAATCAAAACTGTTAATATTACTCATAAAGCTTTATACTAGATATATATAGCACAAAGGATAACAGAGGTACAAGATTTTGAATCAAAACTGTTAATATTACTCATAAAGACTTGCCATTGTTTGTTTTTAATCTTAGTGTGAGAGCCATTGTTGTGTTAAGAAGAAACTTAAGTATTTTTGGTTGTTTGTGTGATAGAACTAGACTTTGCATAACTAAGCTAGTAAGTAAAACGTTAAAGTAGTTAACAGTAAAGTTTTTACATAAAAATAAGTTTACATAAAACAATAACATAAGTTTTCATAAAAATTTTCTATGTCAATGAGCTCACTTTGGTACAATGAGCTAGCATTGGTAAGGTAAAATTGTATCTTGTTCCATCTGTGACTAAAAATTTATGAGAGCAACACATTTACGGCGTCATTTTAATATACATAAGCTATAGCAAAATGAATTTTTAAACATTGTTTAAGCAAACTGTGAAGAAAAGATGCATCAAAAAGGCATTACAATAGAGTTCAAAAAAAGTAAATAAAAATTTTTAATAGCATGAGAATAATTATGAACCATTACATTAATATCAAATATCTATTTCTTTACTTTCTATAGAGAGATAACTTAATTAGAATCAAGTATTTTTGAAAATATTAAGCCAAGGAGAAGGTCTCTAAACACTCACAATAAAGTAACTTTTTAACTTATTTTAAATAATAAAGAAAAAAAATTGATACAGGCAAGCATATTTTAAATTAAAATAAATATTCATCACTCATGCAAAAAACAGGCAAAAAACTGTAAGAAAAAAAAGGACCATAGGAGTCAAAGTACTAAGCGATCGAACTCAGAACAGCGTGATGGAAATACGATAGACACCACGGGAGCTGCCACGAGCGAACGTCCCCAAGTTGCTTGTTGAGCGAAATTGGAGCCATCCTTCGATTAGTAAATATACAATGCAATCGATGGCTTTACGTCCCAATTCTTAAAAGTTCTACGACATATGCCCCCCTAAAGCCGTGGAGGAATTTTCTTACCTTACTTACTCTCTGAGTAAGTTCTTTTTCAACCCGAATCTAAAAACTGCCGTTTTTACCTTTTTCAAACTCTCAGTACACCTCGGCCCCCGACCCCTTATCATCATCCTTCCCCTACGTAATCACGATCGCTGATTCTGCTGTGATGCGTAACTAATCACATGTCAGTATAGATGTCGATGCCATAACCATGCCTTCTCCCCAGATTTTCTTGAAACATCTACTTTATTTTTAGTCTTGACTTCTTGACTATAGGTCGTGTTATTTCATACTTTAAAAAGTAAAGTATATTACATATTAAAGTTTCATACGACAATTCACTAAATAAAGCATTACAATCATTGCAAAATATAAAACAATGTTGCTTAAATACATATTCAATGACCAGTATACTTAATTTATGACGGATCAAATACAAAAAGCATGCATCTGAGCGACATTATGCACTGACGATTTTTTTTATTCAGGACAGTATAAGCCACACATGCAAATACCTTACTTTAAAATAATGTATAAATTCATTAAAGTATGTCAAATAAAATAAATAAATACTGTAACAAACTCTCTGCCCAGTAATTCGGTATGTGATTAACTGAAACAATGTGTTTTAGCTCTTTGGCGACCTAAAATACTTGATTCTTGCACTTCATAAATAACTTATGGTTAATGTATACAGTAATAATAAGGCATTTTGTAAAATAACAAAACTATATATTAACGATGAAAAAAACAATACAGGAATATTTGATGAAATATCAAAGTATGTAGATGGTCGTTATTCAAGTCCTACGGAAGCAGCATGGCGGTTGCAGGAATTTTCTTTTCGTGAAAGAAGTCACTCGATCTGTAACTAGTCAGTAAATGTTGCAAGGAAACAAAAAAAACGTGCTAAAAAAAAATAATTTGTTCAAGCTATAGAAACTTAGGGATAGCTTTGATGACTGAGTTAAAATTATATAAAAACAATAGTTTTACTAGAAAAATTTTCTATGTAAATATTACAGAGTACAACTGTTTTTATTTGGTGACAAAAAAATGTTAAAACGAAAAAAGTTCAAAATTATTTATTTATAATCCAACTTAATTCCCTTAAGGACTTAGAGCTTATTTTAAATCTAGTTTTAACTTTCATTAATTGCGCAGAATCTTTAAAAATGGTTAGACCGACTGATGAAATATTTTATTGTATATTCAAAGATGCTGCTATTGCTTTAGGCTATGTAAAACACAATTTTTTAATTTATTCTATTCTTAGAGAAGCATATATTATTATGCTACCATGCCACTGAAGACAAGTATTCACGTAGTTCTTAATGTCTGTAGGTATTTGCGGCAAAAATGTACGTAAAAAATTAAATTAATGCTACTACTGAGAATTAAGAACCAGTAGACAGTGGGTGCTTGGGTACCTAAGTAAGAACTTACCTATACATCTTTACAATTATATGGCAGATAATATCGTTAGAATAAGTATACCTACATTAGTTGGGTGTGGTTTGACTTAATATTCTAATGTTTAGTAACTAAGACATTATAAACAATATCTTATGGCACAATAAAATATAAAAAATCTCCCTCCAGAAAGTTTATATCATATAGGTTTTCTTGACAGATATCATACAAGCATCGAAAGTATACTGAAAACACGTTAAGAAACACCAAAAAAGAAAAAAAAATTCCAGATTATTCAACTGTACCCTGTTTCACATGTTTAATTTAAAAAATTTGCAATTAAACATGTAAAATTATGGAATAGTCACTAAAAATAACATTTAGAAGACCTGTACAAGCTCTTTGATCTTTGTTTGTATGAAAGATTACGTTTAGATGAACCTGTTCCATTTTTAAATTGATCTATATTTTTTTTTTTTGTAATAACACGCGAAAGAAGGGGTCAAGTAAAAGTAAAAGCGTGTATGTAAGCTGATCCACATAGGAAAAATAATTTCCAACGTCTCTGCTTACATTTGCGCTTCTTCAACCTCTCTAAATATTGTGAAAAAAAAACGTAATAAAAATGAATTATTGTAATTATACAGTACCGATATTTTTTTTTCAAATATGACGATTATGAAAATTGTACAAAATTGTATAAATAATTACTGACTTATTTCAAAAGAATCAAATAAATTGTAAGTAAATAAATGTTTATTAATACGTGTAAAAGCTGCTCCGCTAATATATACTAATTACCAAATTTAAAAAAAAAAAGTGTACCAAAAAATGTATTTCATCGAATAAATTATTTATTTATATAATGTATAATTAAACCAAAAGTAGATTAAAATAAACATTAGAAATATGTTATGAACTGTTCAATAAAATAAATTAATCGGTTTTCCTATGTTGGGCTTGCTCGTAGCATAGTGGGTAAAATGCTTGCCTAGTGTGAAAGAGAACGGGAATTTGGAAATCTCTTCGAAAACTATTTTTTTTTTTTTATTAGTTAAAAGAAAGTATAGGAAAAATTAAAAAATGTATGGTCTGGTGTGGTAGGATAATGTTGTGTGGTGTCATGGCTTCGTGTAGTGTGAATGAGACCAGAAGTACGTCATGAAGGGCGTGGTGAAGGGGGAAGTGGGAAAAATAAAAGCAAAATCCACTTTCATTACACTTCTTCTCAAGGTCACCAATCTAAGATTGTTGATTTACTTTGTAAGACAGAATGCTTCTATAGAAGTATAACTTAAAAAAAAAAAAAATAATGCTTTATCCAGCTTTATCTAATTTTCAAACCTAAAAAAACTATGCAAAGATGATGAACTATCAGAACCAACTTTATCAACGGTTATCAGAGATAATAAAAGAAACACATTGCTTATGCATTTGAAAGCATGTTTTAAAGATGTTTTCCTTAAGTTGAATGTTAATAAAGAAAAAATTTTAATGATATAATTAAAAGTGTAAGAAAATTGAATTTTATTGATGGTATAGCAGGTTCTAAAAAAATGTTTTCGTTCAAGACATCAATTTATTATTTTTTGTCAACAAAAAAAAAGTTTCAATGGCTTAATGTAGTTATTTCAGATGAAGATTTAATTATCTCACTGCTGACTTGTCACTCCTTACCAAAGGAATTCCAATTCTATGCGAGTTCAAATCATTAAAAAATTTGAGTTACCTTATGGAAAAAAATAATAAATTTATCTTCCGCATAAATAAGTTTTGCGTGAATCACTACAGCTATCAGTGAAAAAAATTTGTCATTTTTCGCCTACTGTATAAAATTGGTTATTTTTTTCTTATAATTAAAATTTCATATTTTATGAGTCAATATTTCTTTACTTAAAGGTATTTCTGTGTTTGTAATGTTTTTGGGTATCTTTAGTTTATTCCTGTATAGGTAGATTATAAAACATCAGTAATTACTCTTTTAATTTCAGAATATAATTATTATACATACAACTGTTATGAACATTATTTTCTTTAAATTTTAAAAACATGATTTTGTATTTTGTTACCGTAAATGTTTTTTTTTTAATAATCAAGAAAGAAAGATCTTAGTTTATTAGGTAACCCAAAAATAATTGCTTTTTAAAATATCTGTAAACTAGAGTAATTTTTATGACATAACAATAGCATATCTTGAAAGCAAAAAGTCAAGCAGGATGTTACCTGGACAACTTTCATACAAGTGCATATAGACCAGTTGGCGGAGATTTTTGCCTGTATTTTCCGGGTTGTAGCAATGTTTCGATTGATTCTCATGTATTTTTTACCGTAGAATACAATTATCGCTACCCATACTTTGTAAAAGTTGTGCTTCATTCTTCAATTTAACAATTTGTGAAAAAAAAATTATTTTTTTACATTTTCCTTTATATCTCCTTTCCTGGGCATTTTTAGCATTATGCATAAATACAGTTTTTTGTTCCTTACTTAATTATCTACGAAATAAGATCAAAATCGATATCCCAAGTGCCATTTTTAACCTGCACATTGCGTTGTAAGTTGAAAAAGTGCGTTTTATTAAGCATTCAATATCTCAACAATTAAAATACCTAGGAGCTTAAAATTATGAGAAAATGTTGCTATTACTAATATAAATAACTGCACAAAATTCCAAAACGATCGCTTTTCAACTTTTAGAGTTATTAACGATCAAAATTTTTTTCGAAGCTTAATTGCATAATGCGCCGAAGTTGCTGTGATCGTCTAATTTTGATCCAACTGGTCTCAAAAATTCAAAAAACCATTCAAATTTAATATTCCGTTTGAATTTTAAAAACAGTTAATAAGAACCTATTTCATAGCGATTTGTTAAACACACGTATAAAACTACATAATTTTTGCAAAAATCAATATTGATAATTCTCGTGTGCACAACTCTGGAGCTGGTATTTTTTTATAAATTAAAAAAAAAAAAAGTTGTCCTAGCATGCACGGGAGCCGAGATAATTTTTTTTTTTTTTTGAAAAATTCGTGTGGACGTATTATACGTCGTACAGCAGTCAGGTTTTAAGGGATATAAGTTCAATACTTGTTCTTTCAATAAAATAATATATTGTACCTGCAGCGCATCTAATAGTATAAAATAACAATTGTTGAAGTTGACCGTGCGAGAGCCGAGTGCGCCGGCCGACGTGTGCTGCAGAGGTGGGGGGAGCGACTGTGGCGGCGGCGGCTCTCCGAGCGCAGCTCGGCGACAAGAGAGCAAGTGGTTTCAAATCATTCATTCTCGTTAAAATATAATTTTCTCAGCTTCCTCTGCACGTACAAAAATCCTTTTGGAATCGATTTGGGGTAGCTTGACGATATATTGTCGATACTTCTTAACATAGTAGCATCTCAGAGTAACTGAATTGCATAGTGCAATGAAAAGTTCAAGCCTACACGTATAAGTGTGGGCTAAAAAACTACGTAAGTGGCATCCATTGAGATCCAAAGTAATACTGTAAGAAATAAGTAAATTAAATTGAGATTTGTCTGAAGCCTCAGTTCAAGATGTCAGATCTTGTTGTTACCATCTGTTTGAATTTTAAACTGGAAAGGGACATCAAAAAAAGATTTTATTTACTAGGACAGCAAATAATAATAGTATGTTATTAATTAAGATATTAAGATTCAAAACCACAAAGAACAATCAGAGTGACTCATAAGTTTTTTAAGCACTAAAGAAAAGGTAGAGAGCAATTTACAGATTCTAAGGAACTGGATATAATAACAAAATGAGAGAAAACGTTATGAACAGAGAGTTGTTCAGTAAGTTGCTGTTCATGGCCAATACGACTAGACTGCTTATATTTTACACTGTAAATGTGTTCAGCAGACACCAAATAATGGTCTGATTATAAATTGTAGGACTTTTTTAATATAAGCTTGACAAACTGTGAAGGCTAATTACGACAGGAAAATATAAAGTATCCTACATGGTGGCATGGAGATATAGTTGTCTAAAAGACTGAAAGCAAGATTACGCTGCAAACCTAATTTACTAAGCAGATGATGTGGCAATGTTAAAGGCTTGTTAAGAGTAAATTTAACTCAAAAACTTTAAAAATACTTAACACTCCGTGGCCTGTAGATCTGTGGTATGGAAATATTGCTGTCAAGGCATGATAGATTATAAAAAAGGGATATGGCTTAAACTAAAGCTTATTATGTAAATAAATGTTTAGTTGAAAACAAAAAACTATCAAGTAAATTTTCACAAAGAAGCAATCAGCAGATATTTAAAAAAAAACATTGCTATTTGAATTGTGTAAAAAACTAAGAGAAAATATTTTGAATACGGCTGAATAACTGATTGCGTGCCAGTAAAAATTGTAGTTAAAAAAAAAAATTAATGTAAGGTGATAAAAGACAGTAGATTAAATGATAGTAAGATTGTGCGTATAAGCGCGTCAAGTAATAAACGGTCTCCTCGTGTTGTGAGTCATCGCAATATGTTAAATGAAAAGTTTTAAAGCTGGAATAGTCTTTCACTAAGTCTGTCAGTTGATTTAAATATTTACTTTAACATTTACGGTTAACTATTCGATTTCCGTGCCATTATATTTTCTTTAAACGTATGGTATTTTTAAATATAATTTAAGATAATCGTAAGAAATAACGAAATATGTCTCTCACGGTTGTTGCTGTATTTAAGTGAATACGCAGTATCTCAGCTCAAAGCCTACTAGCACTGCTTTATGCACTAAACGTGCAGAATAACGTCTTGCTCTTGCACAGTTTTCTCACCAAATTTTACTCTCCTATGTTTATCTTTTCTTGTCTCTTCATTAGTTTGAATTACCTGTACAACTTTGCTCTCTCTTTTAAGATTGACAGCGATTTTTATAAAGATTATGAAGGTAGATTGTTTCCATCGAATAAACAGACGTGCATTCCAAATAACTCAAGCAAAGTATTGATTGTCTTAATCCACGTTCTTATACCTCCATCTCTCTTTGCATAAAAAGACACTGACAAAAACCTTCTTTTCAAATAATAAATCATTGAAAAAAAAAAAAAAAAATTTGTTTGTAGAGCTAGGATGCACTAGAGATTTCTTATACTTTACGTTTCTAAAGCCAACAAGTCTAAGAGACAAAGCAAAAATTTAGTTTTTATTAGGGTCATTCAAAATTATAAAGATTGAAAATAAAATAGGGCACTGGTGAGCAAAGAAAGTAATGAGATCTGCCAGGGGTTCTTGATGTGATGTCAAAGATAATGCTCGTCAAACTGCTATTAATAAAAGAAGCATAAGTTAATAAATGGATTAAAGTTATGCGCTGCGTGACTAGTCCAGGAAGGTTAGGACGCTACCAAATGTTAAAAATGATAAAATTTAAGGTTGTTAGTATTTAGAACGGTTTCTTGACGTTTTTGCTAAAATTTGGACTACGCACAGTATAATATTGTTTTGTTTTAATAACGTAAGAAGTCCCTAACAAGCTTGTCACTTTTTATCTTCATGGAATTTTCGATAACCGCGAAACAGCAAAGTGGCTCCTAATAATTTATTACTTACAAACTTTAGCGTAACCTTAACGTCTGATTACGTGCTTGTTCGCAAGTATTCAACTGGTAAAGAGACTTTAACTAAAATTGTTCTTTCTGACTTTTATCCTACATAGCAGCAACCTTTGCTTCAAGGTTTAGAAACGTTTATAAATTAAAATGTGTTTTTTGAGTTCATAAGAATGTTCCCTAAAAATTTCTGAAACCTTTTTTGTCCAAAATATTACTTCAAAAGCAGGCAAGTTTAAGTTAAAATACATGTTTTAAAGACGTCTTCAGAAACTGAGAAAAAAAAGAGGACCATTTTAGATAAATCTTGGGTATGTTTCTCAAACAGTTGAATTATTGTACTGGATTTGGCATGAATGTAAGTAGACATTCCTCAAACGCTTCGTAAACGTAAAGATCGATACATTAGTCGTTCCAAGAAAAGGTCTAATCCAAATAGATTTATATTTAATTTAGTATTTGAAAATAATTTTCTTTCAACAATTGTCTTATTTTTTTAAAAAGGACAAAAAAATTTTCATAAAAAGTGAATTTTCATAACAATTGAAATGAATTTCTCAAGAAGGCCGTTAAATATAAGTAGTAATCAGACCATAAAATAAACAAAGTAATGGTACAAGACAAATCTACTTACAACTTTAAATAACGTGTTGTAAGCTTTAAAGTAGATGTTGGTGTTAAACATCTTTTATTTAACAGGATTATTGATAAATGTCTCGAGCATATTATTTTTATGTTAACCCTGCTGGTAAGTTGAATGTCTCTATTTATATTTATTTGTAGCTTTCAGGGCTGGTATGAAGAAATCCAACATTAATCATTGTTCTTGCAAACGGATGGCTTTAAAAGATTGTAAATGTTCAATAATGCAATTATCTTCAAATTTAACCCAAACACAATTTCTTTCAACACCTAAATTATTATGTAACAACACTGTTACACTTAGTTTTAGATAAACGTCTATTAAAAAAATTTTTTTAATAAGCTAATAAGAATGAATTCGTACTTTACTCAAAGCTGTGAACAACAATCAACATACTTATCAGAGGAGACTTCTTGTGAACGCACACGCTTATACATCCACAAAGACGTATCCGTTTGCAGATACATAGCTTACAATCTCTCATTGTAGCTTACACCAAAATATTTATAAAATAATATGTCATCGTACCTGTTGTAACCTTAATCATAATATTTAGATGTATGAGCACGTGTATTCTTTCTTTACTTTAGCAATGCCCTTGGATAGCTAGATAATCAAGCATAACTTTTTAGATCATACGATAGATGCAGTCAGCTTATCTTTGCTCACAGCCTCTTTAAAAATCAAATAACTCCTGGGAACGAAATTTTTTGCATTTTCTTCGCAAAATTTTTATACTATATCATTATCTGGAAGAAATTAAAAATGTTTTACTAATTTTCTTCTAGATTTAAGATAAAAGAATACAACACAGAAAAAAAAATTACTCACAAAACGCTTATTTTCCTTACTCTATTGAGATTAAAAAATAAAAATATTTTTTCTAGCTTTACTATATACGTAAGATTATAATAAATTAAAAAATGAATTTCATGCTTAGTAAGGCATAATACCATTTTGGATAACATTGTTAGTACTTATGTTGTCAGTTTTTGAAAAATGTTTAAAATTAATAAAACGATAAGCATTAGATTTTAATCAACTAAATCAGTTAGTTACAAAAACCAAAACATAACATATCTGAAATAAAAAATCTAAAATTTTATAGTATAAAAACAGTTTTTAATTCGTTTATTAGCTAAAGTATAAGTTAAAGACTGTGCAATAAATGAAATCTAATAAAATTTGATAAAAATTGCTAACATTGAAAAAAATATAATTTTAAATACCCACAATCAGGATCTCTGTCAGGAGAGCTTCAATTTTTTTAACATAGCTACAGGATTAATGGGCAATAAACTATGGACTAACAACGATGCTCTTGTAGTTGGCTGCCAATTAATCAAAGTTATTTTAAGACTTGATCTAACAAAAGTATAATATCAACACAAAAAACCGTGTTTTAATGTTTTCTAATTCAAAGTAGAAAAAAGTACCTTATTATACTGAACCTGCAAGTCCCACTGCATTTTTGTTACGAACATGTCACTCAAAAATAAGTTATAGCGAGCTGCAGCAGTCATTTAAATATAAAATGGTGCTCCATATCTCACAACCCGCTTTGACAAGAACGGGTTGAGAAGAAGAACAAAATCAAAGTTATGTATCTGTTTCTTACCCATTTACAGTTGAGCTATTCTCCCACAGAACTTCAGTATGTACGATATGGATGGTAGATTTTTATTACAAACAGTCGATTAAACTGTTGTCTGAACGTTTGCTAACATACGTTATAAATAAATAAAATACTAACGAAATCGTTATTTTTTGAATTGTGTGGTCATATTTGATAGCTATCCTGTTGAAGTGTCCAATAAAAGTATTAAGCAAATTAGATAGAAATGGAATTCTTTGGGGCCCTATATAATAAATGTTCCCACTTATTTGGGTACTATTGTACAAAAAAAATTTTTTGACTTACGGTGAAAATAAACGAAAAATTAAACGGCCGTTTTACAAGAAAAGGTAAAACTAACTAATATCCTTAGAAAAATTGCCACTAAAGATTCTAATGAGCTAACAGTGCAATCCGCTTTTTATTACAGTAAGAGTTACAAGAAAGACGTTAAGGTTAGCCAAGATGAAGAATTGTTAGATGCGTTTTTTGACGTTAATAAGTTATTTCTTATATTTATGTACTCAAATTTCTCATACTTCTGCATGAAGACAAAGAGTTTTAAGTAGAGCTTATGTGCTACAATGTGAAAAACGAACCTCTCTTGGCATAAACATAAGGTGGTGTTAAATATATGTACAATATACAAGAGAAAAAGCAAGAATGATAAAGTATACTATTATTGGTATTAGCAAATTTTTTCCTCGTCACTGCAAAACTTGAAAAAAATGGCGGTACTTTCACTAATTTAAGTAGCTGCTATCAATCGCTGTTTAAGCAAATATCTGTAATTGAGGCTGTTGAATCCAGACATGAGTAAAAAAGTGACAATTTTTTTTTGGAGAGCGTCGAAGAATGAGTTTTTTTTAGTGTTTACTACAGTTAGTTCTTTACCCGAGAAGTATATTAAGAAAATTGTTCTTAGCTCTACCAAAGGATGTAGCAGCAATTAGTACTCTTGTAGAAAAATAAGGATGGAGTGTTTCATATTTTGTAAATGCAAAAGTAAAAATTTCTTAAACGTTAAAGAGGTAGACATCGACATACCCAGTGTTAAGGAAGCTTAAGAAGTCATGCACATCATTACCAACAATGATATGCAAACCATAACTCGTAATACCAAGCTTGAACAGTATGCAGAGAAAAAAAAGAGTCCTGGTTGTGATGCTCATTCTAATAATCCACAGCACACGGGTGAAAAAGGTCGATTGAAGTAAATGATGTTAAATATAAAAAATGTATTTTGACATGCCATGCGCAGGGACCTCGATTTTGAGCCATCTGTTGTGGCACTAAGAACCTCGATGTACACACGCAACTCACAACGCGTGCTATGCACTTGTGCGAGTGCGTATGTACGTCGAGATCTTTGCAGAGCCACATTAGATGGCTTATAATCTCGTTCCCCGCGCACGATGTGTTGAAAAGTTTCATACACCACATGGGTGAAAGGTAAGGTGATTGACACACGCGTGTCTTGGCACACTTGCTAGTGCTCGTATGCAAACTGACAAGCGTGCGTCAATTGCCTTCCTCGCGCACTAATATCGTAATGTTCTATTTTGTAATGTTATTGTTACGCTTAGGACAGAGAGCTCAGAGAGCTCGTTTGGTAATTGAACTGATACTCACTAATTCAACTTTATGTTTTTAAAATAGTATCATGAAAAAGTAGTCACTTCTTATTTAGCTTATATTTTTGTTCACTATAACACTAGAAAATACATTTCTGTACTTTCAGAATGCAAGTTTTGACTGCAAGTGGAGGGCACTGCGGTCATTCTCGAAGAGAATTAATGTCTTAAAAAAACAGTCACTAGTGCCTTAGTCATAAGCCTAGTTACTTTTCTTTTTTTTTTTCCATCCCTCGAATAGCAACTTTTTATAAAGCATTAGTCAAAGTAAAAGATAGGGGATTACTAATCACAGAAGAGCGTGAACGTTGTCAGTTGTGTGTCAGCAAAATATTTTTTATCAGTTTTAAAATTATTAAGAATAAAATTTATTTCGTATTTTGTGTAGAATGTTAAATATGGGGAAGAAAACGGTTTTCTTTCAAGTTTTATAAATATTTCTTACAAACTAATGACAACTTTTTTCTTACAACATAAAAGATACATAAAAAGTGTACTTGCTTGATTCAACGATGTGCAAATCTCTCATTAGCTGATTTCATGACTATAAACAACTATAATGCAACGTAACTTACACAAGATTTATATGATTGGAAAAAAAACTAGATTGTTATACCTTTTGTTTTTTTTATGATATCAGCAAAACTTGCGTAGATACTTAACTTTAAGTATCCATTGTTAAGACTTTTATCAAAAAGTTATTATAATAAACAGGTTCTATTTGGTTTATGTAGTCTTTGTAAATGAGGCACAACAGAATGATTACATTTTTTTCTATAAAAGATTTAGTCTTATAATTAATGCCATCTGTTTTTCAAAAAATTTAAATATGATTAACATATTTTAATACTGCAAAACATGAGAAATCATCTTACTAAAAAATACTTATAACTATTAACTCCTTAGTTTGTCATCTACTAAGCATGGGTGTAGCTGCTATCTTTGGACCACAAAATCCACACACAGCATCCCATGTACAAAGTATATGTGATACTATGGAGATACCACATTTAGAGACACGATGGGACTATAGATTAAAAAGAGAAGGTTGTTTAGTTAATTTATATCCTCATCCGACAACGCTTTCTCACGTAAGTTTTAAAAAAATGTAATTTGTTTTATCACATTGTGTGTTAGACACTGTAGTCTGATTATTTGCCCAAGACTTTAGAACTGACTTATCCAAGTCATCTTCTTTTTCAAGAATTTGATAAGTCATATGTACTAAACTTACCTCAATAGATATGCATAATTTAACGTTTACTTACGCATACAACTATAAATTTTTTATTTGTTACCTGATGCTACTACAACAAATCCTATTTTTTAAAAATTAATGTGTCTGAGCATCTCTCTTCATAAGTTTTTAAAGAGTAAATGACCTTATAAAAAATTGACTTTGCCACTCATAATGAGTTAAAAAAATTTAAATGCCTTGTACTGTTTAAAATGCTTAAACAATAGATCCTTATTAACAGAAAAAGAAGCTGAGTTTGTAACCCCACTTTTGCCCTGGCCTAGCTTTCAGCCCAGAATGAGGCACAGCAACATAATCATCTAACACGCGAATTCCAAAAAAATTGTAGACTTAACTTACAGGTTAATCAAAACATTTTTAACGATTTAAATTTGACATTTACGGTATCTAAAATCAAGTTAGTTATAGTTTGAACATAATAAGAAGATTTTCTTACGGTAACTAAAGTTGACTCCAAAGTTAGCAAACATTTGACTTGAACACTTATGAGACAAGCTTTCTGACTTAACTAATACTGTTAGGTAAACTTTTTCTTGGCTAATACGAAAACTATCTGTGTAGAATCCTGCAAGCTGTTTTAAAAAGCCTATGCATGGAGACAAACTTTTTTTGCCGACTACGTGCTCTATGGTATCATTATCTAGTTATATGTCTATGCTCGAAGCAACGTCGGGAACATTTTATAAGAAAGCTTAAGAAAATATAATGATACTGAACACAACCGTGCATTTCAAAAGCCAATAAATAGTTGCTGGCCTTAAGGGACCGTTGGCTTGAACTTTCTTACATTGTAATCAACAAAAAGTGGTCTTTCTTGTAACCGTAGACATTAAAAACTGACAAAAAATATATATTAAAAAATTTTTTTTTCTAATCACAAAACCTTATTGCTAGAGCAAAAAAGTACCGGAACTTTATTACTTTATTTTTTAGCACCATCATGTATTTGCACATTTGTTGTTCTACCTATTCAAAAGCTTTCATAAAAACAAATATTCATTTAATGTTTTATTTATTTCTTTACTCTAAGGCTACTGTTTTAATATCGATGGATTTTCTAAGTCAATTTCTTGATACCTACAATTGTACACAATTTCCTAACTCACTCTTTTGCAGCTGTAGAGATTATCTAAAACTATCGTTAGTCCTACAAGCTCTTTTTGGCCAACCAGTTAAATTGTTATATTTATTGGCAAAGGATTTTGACATTTAATATCTCAAAACACGACTAGCGAACTAATTTTTTTCTTGACTTAAGTTTCCAGTTAATGTGTTTGCTCAAATACCCTATGGTAGTCTTTTCTAGCCTCTTGTTCTCGCAAGGAAAGATGCAACGTTCTGAAGTACAAAAGCCGTTAGTTGTTGTGCTTTTTGCCAATATCAATCCATGATATGCTAAAGAAGCTGGTATCCGAAGCACCTTTTTTTTTATCGAGGAGTTAAGTTACATTAGTGATCCAAGGCAGAGATTCGTTCGTCTGATTAACATGTTAAAGACTGTTCTGTTTGCTTAAGTTTGCTTCGCTTTTACAGCTTTACTTCTGCATTTGCTTAGCACATATCCTGAAAAAGATTGATAATACCTGGGTAAATACTTAGAGGCTAGAGGGTTATGTTGGATTATTGTTAGTCAGCGTACCCAGCCTAACGGCAAAAAATCCTCTTGTAACGTCTGTCAGTAAACGACTGACTTAAATTAATAGTGGCTAACTTTTAATAGAATATTTTATCGTTGTTAGAATATCTTTTAATTAATTTTTGAAAAAAGTTGTGAAAAAAAATATTATCTGGAAAGTTACGTTCACGAAAAATAGGCCTTAGAAAGATCGATGAGATCAAGGATTGCTTAGGAATAAAAAAATATATGTTTGCTCAAGAACTTGATGTGACGATTGCAGTTGAAGGCTTATACGATTTGATCAAATATAACAGCCTTATTTACTTAGGAATGTTCTTTTCAACTTATTAGTGTGGTAAAAGATATTTTAACAGTACCTTGTTATTCGGAAAACGGCCACGACACACTTAAGCATTAAAGCTTGTTATGCTCTAGCCAGATGTCTCCTGACATTGTGCCAAGGACGTTAGTTTTAACAATGCCTTTGTCTCATTAGCACTTGGTCATGTTCGCAATTCACGTTAGAAATTAGCGTAGGTTGGCTGCTTATTACAAACTGTCAGAGTATTGTCTGTAGACGGAATACCTAGCTGCTAAGTTGAAAGCTCTGTATCTTGCGTCAGTTAGTTAACGAAAATATTTAATTTTTAACTTCTCCTGAGATTATTATAACCAGACTCACTGATCTTGATTGCAGGTAACTTTCATTGTACTTTGATGCCACATAACGTATCTTTTTGTTTTTTTTGCAAATCTTTAAACAGGAAGCGTCAAGAATCAGTATGAAAAATTTTATCAAATTTGATTAAGTAGTTTTCATGGTTAGCGATTACACCAGTTTTTTAAATTTGGCTTTATATATCAGTAAGACAGAAGAAAAATGTTATGCTGGAACAGCTTTCAGTATGTTACGTATAAGCCACATCTACGCACTGTGTCTATGAAAAATACAACTCAAACCTTACTAAATAGACAACTAAAGGATGACGACAATTCTCATATTTATTAGAAACTAAGACGCATGAGAGATAAAGCAGAGGTACTATTGAAAATGGACAATACCTCTTCATACTGTTTTTAAGTAGTCAAGATTAACTTACGAGGTTTGACGAATGGTAAAGCACCAAGACGGGGTAAAGTAGAGGTACAGACTATTAAATTTACAGCAGTGTGATACCTATAAAAGTTGTAAATCTTGTGAGTATCTGCCCAAAGAGAGGCTACTTTAACCAGGTATAAAAGAAAGTAATGTTCAACATTTTATTGATAAGTTTTAAAAGAACCAGTGAGACCTTGGTTCAAATTACCTTATTAACCTTCTTTCCATGAACGGTAGATTCCCAGAAAAGCTCATGGTTACAAGGCTTGACATTGAAGTACTAAGCTCCAAAGACATATTACCTTACCAGTTTTGCCTTCACCCATCGAAGGTTGCAAAAGGTGCCATTGTCAAACTCTAAAAAATTGTGAATGACTTAAATTGTAAAGTAAAGTAAGAATGCGCAACTTGAAATCTCCAAGAGGATGACCAACGATATTTAACACAAAATCAATGAGATAGAAGAATTTTGTCAAAGTGTTGAATCCAAGCTTGACGGACCCTAAAGATACAAAAAGAAAAAGGCAAGTCTTTTACTGAAGATACCTATTTTGAATGTTGGTGACAAAAGTTTGAAAGTAAAGGGAATGTCAAGTACCTGGGTATCACGATACATAGGGGTATGAGCTTTGGATCACAGTGTAAATACCAAGCATGCAAAGTGATATAACTATCTTAGAAAATAAAAAAAAAACTAGCAAGAAACACGTGGGGGCAAACGTTTTCAACCTGTATGCACTTTTAACTTACAGCATTTGCTCCAACAGTAACTTATACTGCTACAGCCTCAGAGAATAAATGCACAGTACATGACATTCCGAAGCTAAGTGAGATACATCACACAAATCTGGCGTTGGCTATCCTCGTACATAAAAACCACCTGTATACGTACTAACATGGACCATTCCAGTTAACTTGCTTGTTGCAAGTAGAATCTCCTTCTGCAACTTGAATTAAAAAGACCTCACCTCCTTTAGAAATTTTGAAAAAGTAACGAGTAAAAATAAAAGTAAGAAACAGATCAGGGAAAAGGCCCTAGATATTTAACAGCACAGATCGGATGGTTTAATAAAATTGTGTAATACCATCTCTCTTCAGATGTCAGAGCAAGACATAAGCTTAAATGATTCTAGGCCCGTCCTCCTAGCACTTGAAATCTAACTAAAAATTAAATAAAAATCTAAATAAAAATTAAAAGTCGAATTACTACACATTTAAATGAGTAAATAGAAAAATCTGCAATAACAAACAAGTTCTTCGTGCTCACTCAGGAACTCTTTAACACATCTACAAGCTCATGTAATAGCATAGTTAAAGGAACCACCTGTGAAATAGATTCATAAACAAGGTTATAGCAAATATAAAGATATTTAGATTCTTAGTAGTGAGCCAATGAGACCCTTGCCTATTGCCTTAGCTACTATGCAGTTTTAGGTAGAATCTGGTGGTGATGATGATGATGACGATGATCATGATGATGATGGTGATGACGACGACGATGATGATGATGATGATGATGATGATGATTATGATAATGATGATGATGATGATGATGATGATGATGATGATAATGATAAAGTTGTATGTAATAGCATATAGTAGCCATGTTAAAAATGTCTGCAAAGAGAAAGCTGTGCAGCTGATCTACCACTATAGAAGGATACATACTTATATTCTCTACAAGATTAGTGGTAGAAATATCGTGACAGAACTTGCTGCCAAAATAACGGCAGAGAGTATTTAACAAACTAGTCATAATTATTGATAAAATTAAGACCTAGCATTTGTGGTGTAGAAACCAGAGACCCTTACATTGTGATAGAAGAGATGCAAAGAAGGATCGTTAATCTAATAAGAAAGACAGAAACAAATAGTAGAAAGAGGTTAAGGTAGAAACTAAGCTGTGTATCAGGTATAGTAATTCAAGTGAGAAAACTACAAAGAAAAAGAGAGTAATGAATAACCCTTGGCAAACGTTACGGAGTGGCATCCACCAAAAGTTGAGTATTCTAGCAGGGTTAAGCAGGAAGTGATGTCCAAGTGGATGGCCAGCTAAGATAAAGCTAAAAGAAAAAGAGAACTTCATATAGCGTGTTACATCTGCCAAGCCTTAAGACAGTGTGTGGCAGAATGCTCAGGAGTACTTTGTTACTTGTACGGGAGAAAAGGAATTTTGGCACAAAATTTTCATCAGGTTCGTAGTACTTTGAAGGTTTTTTCTCGTCCTGTGAAGGTAAAAATTAAGTGATAAACCTTCTGTAGCCCTACCGTTTTGTTTGAAGCTAGAGTAAGTAAAATAGGAGATCTAGAGTAAGGGTGAAAAGTAAGTTGAAAAATTCAGTAATAATGAAAGAAAGTGATAGGTAGAAAGCAGATAAAAAGAAGAAAGAGATTCTTCAAGTCAATAGACAGCTGGTTTTTGTCCCTAGAAACACTTTTTAAAATTCTTAAAGTAAGAGTAAGGATAAACAGTTTAAGATACTTTAAGAAAAGAAGTGAAAGCAGCAAATAACAACGTTGAAGACCCGTCCAAATTCTTTCAAAGAACCCTTGGTATTCTAACAAAGAAGAGTGTGACTCGAGCGTTAAAGTTTAACAAAGCAGCATCAAAAGAGAAGCTGACTGAAAAAAACGTAAACATAAGCGAGAAGCTAAATAAATGGTGTTCAGAAAAATATAGCGATACTGAAAAAAATGTGACATCTTAGTCCAGTAGGAACACGACGATTCTTTATGAAAGACACGGGGCGAAGAAGTGGAAAATCAGCTAAAATAATAAGTCAATTTAAGATACAAAGAAAATGCTACGTCCAAACAAAGAATTTCACGTGAAGTTGATGACTTTGAAAGAGAACAAAGCTTTAACACAAATGAAGCTTATAATAATGAAAAAGTCTTCGAGCAAAGCTTAGAGAAATTCAGGAAAATAACAGATAAAAAAATTAAGAGACAATAGAAATCAAAGTCATTCAGGAATAGAGATGATCCTCAACAGATCATTGTAAAAGACCATCAAGACTTCTTTAATAAGGGTTTTTTTAACAAGTCAGAGAATTCTAATTTTTGGGATACTAGGTAAGATGTAGTTTTACAAGAGAAAGATAGAGTGTCAGGCTGCTATTGGACCATGCCTCTAGACATTAATGTCGTTAGTTCAATGTAAGCCAAGGTTGAGAGAATAATGATAAAGATATGCCACAGAAGGTGAGCACAGAGAGATAGCAGGTATCAATTGTAAGAATCAGTCTCATTAATTGGTAGTGTTAGAAGGACAAGACTGTATAGTACATTCCTTTATGCTGGGGCTTAATCGTGACTGCTGGGATTAAAACTACCCAAACGATTCTGGAATAGGTTTAAGCCCATGAATGCAGCTGTATTTAGCGTCAATGCTACCTTATGTTCCGTCTCAAGTGCTTTAATAATAAGTTATGGGACTGATTACCATATTACGAAAAAGACAGGTTCAGACTGTCACGAATATCCATCAAGATATCATTATGAGACGAGATTTCTCAGACATGTTTGATATGGATCTGTGGTTGAGCTAAGATATATGTCAAGTATTTAAAGGGAATTCTGACTTATTTTAAAATATAGGGGATGTGCCATAGAGCAACCTTCATGCAAGATGTGAAGAGAGTTGTAAGATTTTAATGAAAGAGCAAGAAAAATTCGAGCAGCTGGTGGACATCATTCTAAAGTCAGTCAAGAAACCTTCAGAAGAGGCTCCTCTCACAAAACATATGGTTGAGTAAGCAGTCGACAAACATTAAAGCCACTCCTATCGACACATTTTCCCAAAGATGCTCGAGATGGCCATTGTGAAATCAGAGCAGTTGCTTAAAGAGAAAATAATAAAGTGATCTACTTGCGATTATTGATAGGCTCCCGTCTTACGTAACAATTTAACCTTAGATACCTTAATGAGCTATTTGAGCGTAATGCATATCTGATGCAAAGCATAGATTTAATTTTAGACAGGTTAGAGGATGCTTAACATCGCTAAGTACCAATGGTCAGGACAAGTTAAAAGTTTTTGGCCTTCACTGTGCACGGATCGGGACTTTTTCAAAACAAAAGGATGCCCTTTGTTGGGCAACTGAGCAATGGGCTGATGACACTTTGGCGTCTAATAGACATATTTTTTATAGATAAATAGTGACCTCACGTTTTTAGGTATTGAGGTGACATAATTGTAGCTATGAATGCCTTAAATATATATATATATTTATTTATATATATATATTATATAAGCATGAATATTACTTAAACTTGGCTTTGAATAGGTAAGAAGACTCAGGGCTACAAGTTTAAAAAAGAATTGCAAGTTCTGTATGCCACAGTTGTCATATTTGTAATTCATTTTAGATAATGAGGGTTTGCGGCAAAATAAGAAGAAGTTAGCACCTGTTTTAAATTATCCAGGACCAAAGAGTGTCCAACAGTTGTGGCAACTTTTTAGAATGGTAGGTTTGTTTTTAGGTTTATAAAGGGGGACTTTTAAAGGTACCATTGGTCAAGCTACTTAGTAAGAAACAACAATTAATTTGGAAACAAGACCAACAGGAAGCCTTCCGCAATCTAAAAAGGGTGATTAGAACGATCTAGGCTAGTAAGTGTGCATGTGTATGTGTGTGTAGATGTAAAATTAGGATGACGAATGAAAAAGATGTAGGGATGCGTAAGTGTTTGTGAGTGCGAGTGTATGTGCAGGGGCCTGAATCGGGGAGTCATGGAAGCTCTACAGAGTTATTAAAATGCATGTGACAACAGTTGCAGAGATAAGGAGTGCATGAGTAGGTGTGCTTACTTTAATAAATAAATAATCACAAAATTTTTTTATCTTTCAAAAGGATTTTAGTATCGTTTCAATAAGCCAATGGTATGTTGTGCTTGTAGTGCATTATTTGAAATAGTGTAGTAAAATTTCTTATATCCCTATTTTCATAAATACTTAATTCTTGCTAAACTGAATGGTTTGTTTGTTGCGTTTTTTACCACTGTTCAATATTACTTTTAGTAAGAATATAATGCTTATTATGAACTTTTTAGAACGAAGGTCTTTATCTTGCATTATGAGCTCTTGGGCAAATGGGGACTGGACTGAAAAATGTGCTGCAAGACGTTTTTATCCCCACTATAGTTAAACAGCTGCACTTAAAGCTATGCACAATGCAATACGTAGCTGTCTCTTTTTGCACGCACCAAAAGACTTGACAACTCTTTTTTTGTTTGACTGTCTTACTTGACTTATAGCTCCCCCCTGCGCTACTTGCTCTTAGCACTATAATAACACTAGATACTGAGCTGATATGTGTAGAAACGCGACTGCGTTTGCCTGACTGCCAGTACAGGAGCTAAACAGGCTAATTTGATTATTTGATTACTTCTATGTGGGTCTCATTGATCCTTAGTATTTTATATATGATACATACCAGACGTTTTATTAACAACATATTTCATCCATTCTGTTGTTGCAACATTATTACTGGTTTAACTTTTTTTTTTTATTATTAATTCGTGTAAATTTTTTACTACATGTTAAAAATAGTAATGATAAAATGGAGTATGAAAATTAACGGAAATATCTATTATAAATCTATTTTAAGTAATGCTATTTCGAAAAACTTACAAATGGTAGCTGCGAGTGATTTTTAGTTTTTAAGAGAGGAGGACTAGTTATGTGATTACTTTAATTAATATATTTTTTTAGGTACTACATTCTGGTTACTAGTAACAAAATTCTTATATTATAAGTAACATGCAATGTATACAGCTTATAAATACGTAGTTTTCACTTGCTTAGTTATTTAAAATTGTTTAGTGTTTTAGTTTTCATGATAATAAATATATTCTATAATACATTTCACAGGTTAACTGTATCACCTTAATATTTCATCATACATTGTGACTGTATACAATAAATGTCTACTACAATGCGAATCGAACTTTGTTCTGACTAAGATACAAAGACTCCTCACAGCCGATTTTTACATTGATTTTCTAGGAGATGTAACTTTCTAATGTTACTGTAATATAAGCATATTACTGTTTGTGTCTTACCGATAAAACTTAATTATTACTTAAAATTCTTATAGTAATGTACTTATTAGTAATATTGTATAAATAACTCAGTTACTTAAAGTGTGCCGTTTTTAATTTCAATACGTACAACACAAAAAGTATGGTAGGAGTTTTCAGCAAAAACCAGATTGTTAGAAAATTTCTTTTTTTTAACACTGAAGTATTAGAAAATGACATATTTCTAACACAGAACAAACAGATAAAAAAAGATCGTATGGAAAATCTTGTAATAGTTTCTTATAATAAGAAATAATTAGTGACTTCATAAGAACCCATGCTAAATTTTTTGGTAGATTTTTTTTTTTTAATGTGTCCACAAGAAATGTTAAAAAAACACAAACACACCAGGCATGTGTGATATTGTGAAATGCAAAAAGGGAATCTCGTCTTGTCTCGAAATTTTTGGATCTCAATCTCAAAAGTCTCGGTTTTAAGATTTTTTCTCGGAAGTCTCGAAAAAATTTTCAAGATCTTGAATACTTTTGTGAGTTTTGAAAATCTCTAAGAAAATTTTTGAGACCCTTGAGACTTTTTTGAAGTCTTGATTGTCTTAAGAAAGATTTTGAGGCTTCTTCAGTAATCAGTAAACTATCATCATATATGAGTACGTGGATAGCGAATAAGTTTAAACAGTACAGTTCTGAGGGCCCAGGCTCTTTTGGTACGCATTACATGTGTCAACTTACATTTTGAAATTTTTGTGACCATAATTTTAGGCCTCGTTTTGATGGAGTAGCAATCGATGGGACGTTTACACCTGTACAAGGAAGTGAGATGTTTTCAGCCAAGGTGGTAGGCTACGGGTAACATGATGTGTCAATGCTTTGCTACGTTGTTCAGAAGGCCCAGAAGACTTTAAGGAGCGAAAAAAAGTGAGTCAAATACTCCACTCCCTGACTTTCTTTTTAGTCTCATGATTTTGTATGAGCTATACACCACTTAGTAATAGAATGGCACATCATGCAACATACGGCCTATCACTTCCGTCAGAACGTGGCTAAGACTGTGGTCACAAAAATTAAAAAATATACACATGTAATGCGTACCAAAAAAAAGCTTGAGCTTGTATCACTGTATTGTTCGAGTTTATTTACTATCAACTTACACATAATGTGATCGCTGTCCAGGCTTTCTGCTAACTATTAAAAAACACAAAAATATTTTTCGAGACCATCGAGACTTCCTTAAAGTCTTAAAATGCTCGAAAATTTTTTTGGAGACTTCAAGACAAGACCAAGACAAGACAAGATTTTATAAGGCCTCGTCTTGTTTGGTATCGGTCTTGGTTTTTTTTTGTCAGGACCATCTTGTCTCATCTTAAAGTTGGTATCGCACAAGCCAAATTCACACGTTTAGTTGTCTTAAGAACAACGAATCTTTTTTTCAGCATTATCTACTTTTTTTACGTTCTGTCGGAACCTTTGTCAGTATCTTTTGTAGCTTAGAATAAAGAGGGTATTAGTTTTATATTAAACAAAGAAGTTTACAACAAAAATTGCTGATGTGGCCGAGCATAAGTATTAGTCATAAAAAAATACCTATTGTTTGCTGACAGAACGATTGTCACAAGACAATCATTCTTAAGACTGTGTTTAATTAATGTTATGAATTATTTTATACAATGTATAAGTATACTTAATACGTTTGTGTATGTGTTTAACTGTCAAACTTTTCATTTCTGCACAAAGCAATATTAGGATGTAAGACGTTTAGGGATTATTGAGTTTTAGATAAACAATCGACTCTCTGCTATTTTTAGATAACAAAAAATGAACAGCCTTTACAATTATGAAGAAGCATTATGAGACCGATGTTGAAAATTTTCACTGCTTTTTAATTTTGCACCTTTCTCAGCATTTTCCGAATGGTCCCCATCCTTGTTAGTGACGACTTGTAAGAAGTTTTCCTGTGGTAGCAGGCAAAATTGTAATAAGAAGTATAAAAACTGTACTGCTCATTTCCAGTTGTGCGTTCATTTCCTTACTAGTCACTTATGGTTGTATTTGATGCTTTACTTTTTAATGATTAAACCAAAAAATCAGAGATATTGCAAATCTACCTAAAATGTTAGTTGTATGCCCAAGCAGATGTAATGAAACGAATATTAACCTCAGAAAATGCAAGAACCGTACATGTAATAGTACTTACTTGATGCACTTGGACAGATTCCAAACTGTATTGGTTGCAGCACTTTAAAAATGTTGTTTTAGTAAGTGTAAGTGGCCTGTTCCATACAATTAAAGACATAGCCTGTTATATTGTGATGAAAGCAATTGAAATTCAGAATAGACGTGGTATTATAGGTAGAGTATACCAACACCAAGGAAAATAACTATTACTATTAATAACTATAACAACAAAGTTAAACACTTTTTATTTTGTTTTTATACACAAATAAAACAAGCAGAGATAGAAATTGATGAAATTCGAAACATTTACTTTAATATGGGGAAGCTGAACTCTAGCTATATGAAAAAAAGTTTAACTCAGTAAATTTTACAAAAAAAAAGTATTATGGCTAAACTTAATTAATTTCTTTGTCGGAAAAACAACTTATTATGCACTAAGGAAAGAAAGTATGGCGTTCTCTTCTATGTTTAAGTAACCTTTTAAGTCACGGTGCAGGTAGAAGATATCTAAAAAGTACGGCATTACTTTCTTGTTAAGGTACGTACACAATTTTTCTTCTTTTTCTGTCAGAAACACAACTTTTTTACCGTTATTTCAAAGTTAGAAGCACTATGTAGTAGAAATTATATTGACTGCTTAATAGGAAAGTATTTCAGTATTCTTGACGTTAAAATTTTCCCTTGATTCGTTAGTGAGGATGGTCAAAATACCTGCCGCAAATAAAAACTCTTCCGCATTTGGTCAACTATCTGATAACTAAGATGTTATCTTGTTATGCAAGTTCCCATTTGTAGAAACAGTATAATGTTGTTCTTAAGAAAAAAATTTTAATTGTCTGAAAATTTTCATTTTAATGCAAATATTAGAGATACCTTTTATTGTTAGTTAATATATTAACGGCTATACTTAACTACGATACAACTTGATTGTTCAATAAAATTGTTAAGAATGTTTTTCTGACAGTCATATGTTACGTACTTGCACAAAACAAAGAAGTACAGTCATATCTTTAATACATAATTGCTATTTCACAGAAGTAGTGATGTCGTACTTATAACTTAAATATAGCAAACTATCGTCTTGATTTTTAGAAAAATGAGATTGTGTTGAGGCATTTAAATATATAGAAACTCTTATAAGCTGCTCCTTATTTTTGCTTAATGCATGTAGTTTTTTTGCAAATTACTAATTATTATCACAATGGTAGAAGTAAAGCAATACACTTTTGTTCGAGGCGTATGCGTTAGCACACACTAGGCTCGGACAGGGTGATTGGGAAGACACAATAAAACACAATAAAATTAAACAGCATAAAATAACAACTTTTAATGTCACTCAAAGGCCAAGGAAAATCACAGATACTATTCACAAAAATAGTAAAGGTCAAAATAATACAGGAGAAAAGAAGTAATGTCTATAGTCTGAAAGCAATGAACTATTTAAATATATAAAAACAAAGAATGTAGAAAGTAAAGAGTCAAGTTGAATAACACAATATGTAAACACACACTGGCCTTGAGCTCGCAAGAGAGTTTGAAAGTTACACGAATAAATGTGAAAATGGAAGCACTGATATAATATAACTAATTGGAATATTGATTAACGAAAAACTATTGTCTGTAGAAATGCACAAGAGTTTCACTGAATCTTGCTGTTGATAATCACTGGTAGTTCAATGAGATTAACTATTTGAGCTGGTCTGCAGATTATCCAGTGAGCAACTTAAATGAAGCATTAAGTGCACTGCACTGCACAACTAAGTTTTGTCCACTGTATTGAGAGACTTAATCAGAAGATTTACACTAGCATTTAAGGTGATGTATGCACCTTTGAATGCTACAGTTTGGCAACGTGAATTAAGAGAGTCTATCTTCAACGTGAGCTGAGTATAATCTGGCGCTTACAGTATACAAGGCTTGCCACGTGAATACGCGCACACACACACCTGCAGCGCGCCAAGTCGACCAAGCGCACACGCACAGAGCGTTGGGCCGACAGAGACTACAAGTGTATACAATGTACACAAAAGCCGGGCCTACTGTCGGTCGCTCTCATTTCCAACATTTTTTTTGTCTTTGCAATAAAAAAAGTGTGCATGCTGTATATGTAATGTATGCATATATAGTCGTGATCTAAAGTGATGTGTCGTGTCTTGCTTGCCTTGCAGTCAGCAGCAAGACACGGCACGTATTTATTTTACTATAGGGCTAAATAGATAGGATGGATAGTTGGCACTTCAACACGTATAAATAAGTGAGATCAACATTCAAGCATTTATTCGTATTTTGTATTTCTTCACAACTCAATAAAATAATTCTATACAAAGACTACACTGCCTAACTATCCGACCTGGCCTGACTTCATGCAGCTTTTGCCCTGCGGGTGCAGATTCGGCAGTTGCTGCTTGGCACAATGCTTTCACGCGGTAGGTACGGGATACCAAGGAAACAGGCCTACCGTTTTCACTACTGCAAGGGTATCTTCAGTAGCACTAGCTTTGGGCACTGGGAGATCCGATTGGCAGGTGTCGACACTTGGACCCAACTGTCCTGAGCAGTGTGTGTGTAGGTTGTCGCAGCAGCCCGGGTCGTCAATAGGTACCCGTTGCTGCGTCTCCTGTTATCGCTCGGTGCAGTACAATACTATTGTGTACAATTTGCATACACGGCTGTGGAAAGTCACAGGGGACACCTCATAGCCCTTGGACACGCATCCCAACGGTAAGCAGATACGAGCGAGAGTGTCTATCTTGCCGGCCCGCCGATTTGTTCTGCCTTGATACCTTAGCTACCTGCATATGTGTGCGTTGATACGCACACATACCAGCCACTGTACACGGTCAAGAGCTGTCCGTGCTGCCCATAGTAGGGATAGGTGAAGGTACAAGGGCCTTGGATAAGGTAGGATTAGTGTGCATTGTACAGACTCTCCTCTTGTCTGCTACTGTTAAGTATACACTTCTACTATGACGTCGATTTACCACGTCATAACGTGTAGAAAAGTACTTTTCATTTATTAAATAGGTCAAACGTATTTAATGTTGACTATTTTATCAAGAACTACGTTTTAAAAGTATATAAAATATTTTTTAAATAAGTACAATTTTAGTTGATTTGTTAATTTTTTTAAGAATATTCATGTAAAATAATTGTGAAAGATATTATTCTTTCTATGAGTTGTAATACTAAAATATACTAAAATAAGTAGTTTTTACAGATGTTTGATTCAACGTACGAGACAGAACCTTTATTTGCAGTCGACTGTTCACCTAATAACATTAATACATGACAAAAAATGTAACTTTACTGTATCTACGTTGGACGGTACTCTTTGATCGTATGTAAATACTTTAATTTAAGACGTAGAGAAGTATAGTAATCCTAATAGATTTTTAACTACAAATGAATGTAAACCATTTATAACATTATTTTATTAAATGTATTTTTAAATACAAGGGCCATTACGTATGTTCATGACAATATTAAAATAAATTACTCGTTAAAACAGGATTCATACTATTATTTGCACGTTTATTAAAATTCAACAGCTGTAAAAATCTCAATATCTAACAATAAACTGTTCCATGAAATAATCATAATTTTTTAAAAGAACAATTTAGCAACAATTTTTTCTATGCCTTTTTAATATGTTATTTTTTAATCTTGCACTCAGGCTCAGCGCTACTTGGGCTCATTGGCAAGAGAGTACACTCAACTTTAATGCTTCTGCTAACTGTACTTAAACCATATCAGCTATACTGACAGATAGAATAACTATGTGCTTATACGGCTTGCTTTAACCATACAGGTTGTTTTAACTGGCAGGTTTCAGAAATGCGAGCTCATAATCTGAACAAACCCAAACATTAAGCGGCCGTGCTATAAAGGTGGCAAAATGATTTGACGTATTCATTATACATAGTTAAGTATTATTGCCGATAGTTGTAAGTTTCAGAGTAAGCTTTAAATAATAACAAAATAAAAAAAGTACTTCAAACAAAAACACAAAAAAAAAGATTTAGATCTACCTTAAACTTGTAGGTATTATTAAGGAACAGGGGAAAGGTTGAAAAGTAACAATACACTTGTTCCTTAATACATGCTTTTTTGTTTAATTGCGTTCTTTTTAACTTTCTTAATATTATATGTATGTATAATATCCATAAACGCATGAGTTTGCACTAGGGCTGCCCAATAGGGACTGACTAAGTGCGCGCAGACACTGCACATTGAGCAAGTATCTATAAATATGTCTATGGACATATAGTCAAAGAGTACAGAAATACAGATACATAGCAGGAAGTGGGTAAGTAGAGAGGGATTTTTTCAGGAAGCTAGGAGAACTATTTTCTTTATAAAATAATTTTCTTAGGTTATACAACAAATGAAAAAAAAAGATAAAATCGTTTTGTACTATTTAATAACTTTTTATATATATTTTATTGTATTATTCCTTCAAGATGTATTGCGTCATCCATTCCTGTAATTTAAATAAGAGAGGTCTCATGAATATATAAGTTATTTGACTTCTAGAAGCAATCTACCTCATTTCTATTCATTTAAGAGCAGTAAATTCCTTAACGTAGTGAGCCTTGTTTGTTGGTATCTATCTCAGCTTGCTTTCTTTTTCTGCTTAAGCACTGGTCTCAACTACTTTAAAGTTGCACCAGAGAAGCATGGGGCACTATTCTGGACCTTATTCAAGAATCGGAGAGCTTCTTATTACTATCTGCTATTGACATACTGTACTTATGGCTTAATCCTCATCTTGGCAAATAGAAAGAGAGACATTACTCTGATTGTAGGTCTTCTAAGCTAGTTCAAAGTAAGAGTTAGTTCTGATCTTTTTCTTTTAAAAATATCTCAACAGCGTTTTAATTATATTCCATTACTCAGCTATTGGGTTAAACTAATAACGGCTAAAAACGTTTACAGCTTATAGTACGTCCGGACTGAGTATATAACTTTATAAGGCTGGTTTTCAATGGCCTTACATTGCTGCATTTATTCCTCTTCAGTTGATTCTCTTTTTTATTTTTATTTATTTAACACGTAGTTTGTAATAATGGGCTTTTTTTGTCGGTAAAAGTTGCGAAACGAACTTGCCCTAAGATTTGAGTATTGTTTTTCTCTTAAATCCGTTTGATGGTAGTGGTGTTTCTATCTCTAGTTACTTCTATGCCTAAGAAATTTTTAATTTTTCCTATAAACATCATTTCAAAGATATTTTGTAACTGCCTTATATTATCTGTTAGCAAACTTAAACAATTACTTCTTTATAGCCTATAATCTATATACAGTTGTTAAATAAAAATTTTACTGGTAGATTTTCAAGTAAATAAACAGGGCTCATTTTAATTTTTATTTTATTTTCAACCTCCGTAAGCTTTATGACTTTCATTGTTTTAGACTTATTTTGAGGTTGTACAAAGAATTTTTAAACTTGCACACTGTACTTTCTGTTACTTTATCTATCAGATTCAATTGTTCAGGAATATTTATGTATATTTTTCTGAAATGATGAAGGCCATTATAGCATCCTGTTTACGTATTTGTAGATTATGTTTAGTAATGACTGCAAAAGTAAGTCTGACCCGGGTCAGTTTTGAGACCAAAAGCATAAGTCACTTGAAAATCGTAAATATTTTTGTCTTTAAACATTTGAATTACTTATTCAGCTCTGAATAAAAGTGTTTTCTTTTAATTTCCATTTCTTTTGAAAATCCATCAGGAGTTAGTTATATTAAGTTTACTTTCGTTTGGCTTATAAATTGGTTGATTTACCAATCCAGACTGATTTTTTTCAATACGCGTAAATTCTTCTTTGATTAAATTTTCGTAGCCCTTGTTCAGAACTCATTTCAACCTTGTAAAAGGCTGGATCTTTCTTTCTGTGTGCCAGCAAAACATACTGATTACCTTCAGTTTGCGCTAAAGGGTTTTCAACTTTCATAAGCATATTTAAAAACACACAAAAAAAAAATACTTAGTATTATAATAAATTTAACTTATTACTATTTTTGTCAGCACGAATGAAAGATCAACACGTTCTAGTTTATATATTTTAGTCGATAAAAATATAATGCAATTTAGATAGCAAATTACAAAGCTCAGCACAGGAAGCACTTAAGAGTAGCCAGATACTTATCTCTTACTTAACAGGCAAATAGACAATACTATTTATGACTTTTTTTTATACTAAAAAAATTATTTGCCAGGTCGCTGCTAACTTCTTGAATACTTGCTAGACTCTTGGTAAATATTTGGGGGAATAACGAATGCTCACGAGGCACTATTAAGGTACTTGCCAAGTTTCTTCCAAGCACTTGCCAAGTTCTTAATGGTCACTTTCCAGGTACTTGCTGAGTAATCTTAGATTCTTTAGGATCTTCTGGAACTCAGAAATGTATATCTTAGGTACCTACTGGGTACTTGACAGGCCCTTGGCGTGTACTTAAGTGACATTTTCTGATTACTTGGCAGGTATTAAACGCACACTTTCAGGGCGCTTGCATGGTAAGTCTTAACCACTTCTCTGATCACTTGCCAAACACTTGCCAGCTAGTTGCTCCCTACATGCCAGTATCTTGACAGATACTTTCTGGGTATGTACCTAGAGCTTACGGTGAACTTTTCAGAATGTTTTTGGCACTTGCGAGATACTTTGGATGGACCTAGCCTGTACAATCCAATTACTTAGCAGAAATTTTCTTGGTACTTGCAGAGTACTTAAGGGTCACTCCCTACGTGATTTTCGAATAATTTCAAGGCACATTGAGGGTACTTGACAGGTGCTTCTTGGGCACTTGAAAGACACATTGTTGACACTTTTTAGATACTTTCCCAGAATTTGCTGGACGCTTGCAGGTCACTTGCCAAGAAGTTTTCGAGCATTTGTCAAGCACTTGCAAAATACTTTTTAGGTATATACCAGATACTTGCCAAATAGTAGGTGCTTTTTATGTTTTTGCCAAGTACTGGCCATGTACTTTTTTAGCACTTGCCAAATACTTTTTGGGCAATTTCCGACTACTTTCTAGTCACTCGGCAAGGAGTTACCAAGCACTTTATAGGTACTTGACAGGTTCTTTCTAGGTACTTACCAAGCAGTTAGCAGCTACATGCCAGGTCTATTTTTAGAATTTTTTGAAAGACTTCTAAATCCTTGCTTGGGATCTCTTAGGTGCTTGCCGCGTACTCCTTGTGTACTGTGCTGGTACTTACAGTCCACTTTTTGGACACTAGCCACTTACTAACCAAGCCCTTTACCGGTACTTAATTTTTGTTTTTTAAGTACTTTCTAGACGTTTTTTTAGAACTTACCGGGTACAAGGTGGGTGCATACTAGATACTTCTTCAACACTTTTTGAGCACATTCCAGGTGTATGCTTAGCACATGACAGGTACTTAGGAATAATTGCGAGGCTGTTTTAAAGTACTAGCTGGGTTCTTCGAAGGCTCGTGGTACATACTTGCTGAGCACTATCCAGGCACTTTCTGGGTATCTGTCAAGCAGTCCTTGAGTATTTTTCCAGTACTTGGTACACACTTAGTTAGCACTTTTTTTGTACTTTCTGAATACTTGTTAGGTATTTGCTGGGCACATGGTTGGTACTTGACAGTCACTTGTGGACTCTTGCCCAAGAGCTTGCTAGGTACTTTTTGGATACTGCCGAGGCACTTGCTGAGTACTTGACGGGAATTTTCCGAATCCCTTTGAAGCGTATTTTGGGCACAGTCTAGACACTTGATAGACACTTGGTGAGTAAATACCAGGTTTTTGGCAATTACTTGCAGGGTTCGTCTTGGGCACTAGTCAGATAGTTGCAGATTTTTGTACGTTTGGGTACTGTCTAGGCACTTTATAGATGCTTGTGCTTTCTTGCTTAGGACTTGTAGGCCAATTTTCAGGTGCTAGCAGCTAATTTGCTTAGTTCTTGCCAGATTATTTCAAAGTACATGCTGAGTACTTAGTGGGTACTTGTCAGGTACGCCTTGGGTACTATTCGCGTTATTGCTGAGAATTAAGAATTAGAGGAAAACTAACGGGTATTGTCCTAGCATTTGGCACTTACTTTCTGGGTACATGCAGGACACTTGCTGGGCACTTACAGGTATGCAGTCACTCGTCTGGTACCTGCCAGATACTTAACGGGCACTTTTTAGACACTTGCTTGATTCATGGTAGCCCACAGCGTTGACTAGATATTTATTACCATGCTTACTTTTTCAAAACTTTTAAATTTTTTTATAGCACTTATTTAATGTATCTGTAAAAAAATTCGTTGCTTATTTAACTGTTTTAAACATTTTTTTTTTCTTACTTGCGTTTTCAATAAGTAATTTAATATTCTCTGCTAATTTATCATAGTATTTTATTATAGCAACACAGCACAAATCGTTTATTGCAACTCAAACTTGTTGCTACAATCAAGAAAAAAGTAGGTCATTTAGGCTACATGTATATATACATACATTTTGACAGCAAGAGCATTTTTGGCATCAAGGCTTTTTTTGCATCGTTAGAAACGAAATCGTTATAATAAGTGTAAGCTTGTTGTAAGGTATAAGCTGGTAGTTATGATGTTTATCTTCATTGTCATAGTAGAAATAAAAACTGACAAATCATTAGCTTAGACAAGGCCTCATAAATTATTAAAGCATATAATTTGCCTTAGAGCCTTAGATGACTATTTAAATCATCCCTAATTTCTGGCCTCGAGTCTCTCTGACCTATAACGTTAAGCTTTAGATAAAGTCTTTGCCATTCTCGATTTATTTTATCTTGCTTTTAGTACACCGAGTAGTTCTCATCATCTAGTAGTAGCTGTTCATCATATTGCTTACGAGCTGTGTCCAAGAGTAATGAGTCACTAAAGAGGATTCTCTATGGCCAGTGACCATTTGACGAGGGCCTAACTGCTCGCCAGTAAGCCTTAGCTGGTGACATGCTCTTGATTATACTTTTTCTTAGCTGTGCTGGAACATATATTTATTGCAAATGCCAGGAGAAGCAGGATACCTTATAGCCTATCTCACCTGAAACTGACAGAGGACAAAGAGAAAAACAATTTTTCATAAGCCATAAGACCTTGGACAATAGTCTATTATACCATGAGTACTCCTTAGTCTGAAATCAGATTACCAGTATAGTGCCTTATCTATCTGATGATTGGTCATGATTAGTGTCAATATTTTTTCTGATATTATCAGAATTGCCATGACTTGTCGATAATCTTCAGACTTGGATATGAGTATTGATTTTCTTTACCTTGGCAAAATGAAGCTTGATCAGTTAAAGAATATGAAATGAGTTGCATTTTCTTTATTGCAGACTTATTAGGGATTTTAATTTACTAGCTTACTGATTCTAACCTTAAATCTTAACCCTAATTTACCAAATTTTATTATTATACGCATATTAACATTAAAAGCAGACACTTCAGTCAAGCTTTAGTCACAGTAGTGATCTAACAAATTGGGACATAGATGATCTGAAAGGTAACTGGGCTTTATATAAAGGAATACATACATTTAAACTCCGCTAACAGTTTGAAACAATGTTGGTTGTTAATGACTGATTCTAAATTTGTCACAGCCATCTAATGAGTTTGTAAATTAAAAGTGCTTAGTGGTCTGTTAGGGGCAAGGTAAAAAAAATGAATAAAATAAGGCTTATTTTTATGTTGCTTGTGTTGGTTTATTGTTGAAATGTTTCGCTGATCATTTATGTCAGCATTGTCAGGCCCTGATACTCAAGAACTCGTAAGTAGCTAGACTTACTCGTTACATATCGAACGTTAGTCTTATATCGTACCTGTGCCTGATAAGACTAATATAAATGGGTCAGCGAAACGTTGCAACAACAAACCAACATAAAAGAAAGGAACATAAATGCAGCTTGTATTTATTCATTTAGTATACCTCGATCCCATCACTGAGCACTTACAATTTCTAGTATTGTTTGTTGATAGAGTTAGTTGTATACTTTTCCTCATCTCATGTTGCACTTGATTCAGGGTACGTTGAGTAAATCACATGATCCTCTTAGAATGAGAAGAATGTTAATTAATACCATAGCTAATTACATACAAACAAGTATTTAACATTACTTGAATAATCAAACTGTTAAGAGACATCATGCACAGTGGTATACATTAGAGTTGCAAAGGTGAACACTTGTTACAACGAATAAGCTTGAGTTACCAAGGACTATCTAACATGTTCTATGAGTAAATTGACTGCAAATGTTTACTGGGAGTTACAAAGTCATAAGTATTGTTTGATTTATAATAATGTGATATGCTTCTGGACCTAATAGATCCGTCTACAATCACTCAACCTGATCTATTTTATTTATTGATACTTTTTATAAGCCATTCTTTTTTGTTTCACTGACTAGTGACTAAGCTTTGTGTCATAACAATTCTTGCTTTTGAGCGATACATCAAGTTTCAATGGTACTAATTTAACTTTATTAACGTGCTCTAGAGATCAATTGTGGCTGCTTTTTCTTTCGCATAGCTTGTCCAGTTGTTTGTTCAGCAGAGTGAGCCATGGTCTTATGTTTCTTCTGCAATAATATAATCCACTGAAAAGTATGAATTATTCTAACAATTATAAATGAACTTAGCATTTTATTTAATTGTATAAGTTACCGTTATTTGGCATGCGTACTATGAGAATTATGGAGTAAAACTTTTTCTGGTACTCTACCAGCTCACATTTCTTGTAAGCAGGGTAGTGATCGATAGTATTCATCGAATAGTTCTAGGTGGCCCTTGGAGATCTTCGATCAAAGTTAATTGGACTTTTGTATCCGATCTTACTAGATTGATTAAATAACTGACTAATAGTAGATAGTTGCTTACCAGGTAATCTTATGAAATTATTGTAGAGATGAAGTCTTTTGGACAGAGCATGGTTTTCTAGACCAACGTCTTGAATATTTAATCTGCACCTCCCAAGAGTTCTATTACATGTTTGAAGTAAAGAGCACAGAGGCACAATGCAAGTAATTTTATATCTTATCACTCAAGGTCACCTTAAGACATCTTATTTTTGTTCATAATTACACTATTGGCTTATGCCTACAAATAGAAAAAGCGTTATCACGAATGCAATATCTGCAAAAGTCTTATAATCTTATGTTTTTTACTTATTGTTTATAGAAAAATGATTTATTATGCCTCTATAATAAAATTTAATGCTTAACAGGGTAAAGCTTAAGCACATTGAAGTCTGTAAGCATTATTTTTTTACCGGTAAATTATTTTTTTCTAGTGAATTGATTTATAAAAACAATTAAAAAACGTTCATTCTTGATGGTGACCAATCTAATTTTTAACAGCAACTTAACTTACACTGGCTGAATGAAATTTTACCAATTCCTTAAGGGTGATGCACTACAGCCACCGTCGTTCATCTTACAGCATTACATTAGTAATCTCTTCAAACAGTCTCAAACACACTCTGCATACTGTAATGCATAGGTAATTGCGCAGTCGTCGAGGAGGTCTGTTTTAACATGGATTATTAATTATAAAGATCAAACATAATAAATTCATTTTAATTTCATAAGTTTTCATAGAACACACACACAGAAGCACCCATACACATGTGTATGTATGTATTCATTTACATATGTGTGCGCACGCGCGCGTGTGTGTGTGTGTGCAAAAAAGAGGGTAAAATTTCATTATCATACTTTTGGGGTCACGTCAGCTCGAAAATCTGGAGACTTGAAGTAAAGATACTTGTTGAATGTCCTGCACATACAAGTATATATATACACACCTTTTCTTACAGTTATATACTTAGATATGCTTAAAATTTATCGCATACTGCAGGCAGTGTTAATTAATACCAGCATTATTGTGATGGGACTTTGTAACGTAATCCATTGCAAATTAAGTGATTTTGACACGTATACATTTTCCAATTTCCCCAAGTATTTATTTCAATAATCAGGACTTAGTCTATACAATTATTGCGTAGTTTAACACATACTTACAAGTTTACATAAGTTGGTTATCCTCTATACAAATATATAATCTAAGCCTTTAGCGTCACCAAATCTTAAGGTAATAACTATGCTTATCATAAGTTATATAGAGGAGTTAGTGAATTTAATGAGCAAATTAAGTGAGGCAAGAAATGAAGTATAGAAGTTCGTTGAATGATAATAAATTATTAAGCATTTCTCAGTTAGGTGTCTTACTGTATATATATACATACCTAACTGAATTTAAAACCCAGTGTAACGACAAGCCGAATTTTTTATCACTAAAATCATTCATATTGTTTTCTGTTGGCTGTTGTATATTTACATCAAGCCACTTATTCGAGTCTGTTGTCTGGAAAATAGCTTGTAATTTTGTATTGAAGTTTTTAAAATCTACATTCTTAACGTCATCTTTAAGTATATTATATTCAGCTGCCAACACTGTATTTACTTTTAGTGCTTTATATTCAACAAGAGATTGATGTACACTGAGAAAAGTAGTGTTGAAAAAATTGGTATAACTGTGGTAAAAATTACTATATTTTTAGGAAAGCTCAGCTATACTTACCTGATGACGCAAAGTTATTACGTTAAAGATAATTTTTATTATTACTTAAGTAATTTTTACTATGCAGTAGCCCTACAAAAATTATTTTACGGCATAGTAAGAATTACTATGTCTAGTATAGTAATAATTGTGATGGTAAAACTTTTGCTGCACAACATAGTAAATTTTATTTTAATCGTTTTAAGGCGTACCACATTTTAAAGAAGAATTTGCTATGTGACATAGTAAAATTCTTTATTCCACTGCATTGCTATTCAGTAGAGTAAAAATTACTATGTTCGAAAGTAATTTCGTACGATGTCTAGAGGTATATATGCCTATTGGATTTCAAATGTAAGGTTGTACGAATATGAATAGTAAGAGAAACATATTATTTGATTTATCAGGGTTGAAAGTTAATACGTGCTGACTTTTAAATCGACTGATTATCCGTTGTTAAAACCTTGGTTTATACAAAATCCTTTGATTTTTAAACTCTACTGTGTGAATGATGAACAGTACACGTGGAAACGTGTACTTAATTTAAACTCGCGCAGACATCATGTCCCGTGGTATAGTGGTTGCAGTACCTGACTCGGGAGCTTAAGGATGAAGGTTCAAATCCCAGTAACTGCTGATCTTTTTTAAAATAAATATTTTTAAAATACTTCAATATCTATGTAAAATAAAAAAAACATATTTATATACATCCAAATCTATATATAATTTTTCTAATAAACATATACATTCACTCGATAATATATATGAGGCATTACACTTCAACTGTCCTAGCGCGATCCACGAGTACCAAACTATGTACTTTTCAACTCGCGATTGAGGTATTATAAATAACTGAGAAAAAATAATGAAAACATAGGATCGACGTGCTTCTTCCTCAGATTTTTGGTGATGCAATTGGTTTTTGAAAAAAATGACGATTTAACCTAGAAAAAATACAAAATGTGTTATATTTCAAAAACGGCATTTATAATATTTTTTTTAACAACGCTAATCGAAAGAGCAGGAATTTTATCGTCAGTATGGCAATTTCCAAAGATTTTTTATTTTATTTTAGCGAGATATTAAGTGACAAAGTTGGGCGCAACGACACAGCGGCAGCAGCTGCTTGACTCGCGCAATGGTATGCTATACATGTATCGCCAAGTGAACATGGTTATGTTGTGCTGTTTTAATTCGACTTTTAATACACAGCAAAATAAATAATTAAACAAATAAATATGTTATTTTAATAAGTTGCCATTAAAAACGAATAAGCCAAAATCAAGTTTAACAAAACAAAAGTTTTGAAAACGTATTTATCAATCCAAAATTGACAGAGAGATAAAATAAACTATTTACATAAAATCAACTTTATTTACAAATACACTTAACAAGAAAAGTATGCGATCCAACCGTCCATCGAAACTTCAAATCAAAACAGTGCAATCTAACCATGTTCGCTTGGGAATATATATATATAGAATACCATCGCGCGACTCGAGCAGCCGCAAAAAAATTCTGCTCTTTCGATTGGTGATGGTTAAAAAAATATTAAAAATGCCGTTTTTGAGATATCACACATTTTGTGTTTTTTCTAGGTTTAATCGTAATTTTTTTGAAAAACCGATTGTATCACCAAAAAGCTGAGGAAAAAAAAAGTTGATCTATTGTTTTCATTAATTTTTTTCAGTTATTTATAATACTGCCATTGCGAGTTAAAAAGTACATGTTTTGGTGCTTGCGGATTGCGCTAGGACAGTTGACGTGAAATGCCTCATATCTACAATATATTTTTTTTCTCTCAGTGGAGTATAGAAATTCTTTCTGAGTAAAGTAAAAATAACGATGTCGAAAAATCAAATTTTAACATAATCTGGTTTGACTATGTAAAATAGTAATTTTTATAATACGGCGAGCATCTCTCAGCTTTTCTATAAAATATAGTAATTTTTATTATAGTTGTAACACTTCTTCAACAACATTTTTTTCTCTATCTACATGTTTTATATTTACGATCAAAGCTGTTTGAATACGATTTTCAAATGAACTATTAACGTCATTTAAACTTAGCTATTTATTATTCAGAGAAACTTGAGCTGCTATCACTTTTGCCCCGTCTTGGACGCTTGTTGCAGGACCCATGTCTGTCTTACCTTTACCTTGAACGTTTATTGCAAGGAGTGGTTTTCGCTTTGTTTCTAATGTGAAAATTGCAGGCTCATTTTTAAATATCTTTGCTGCTGCTGTTACTTCTTACTCATTGTCTGATACAAAAATTGAGGTTTATTCATAAATATCCATGTTATCTTCTTCTTTAATATCTAGATGATAATTTTCTACAAGTAAAAGATTATCTAGGGAGCTGTCTAGTGACTAGGAAAAACTGTATAAATGCTATCTTTTTTAAAATAAAATATACATTAAAGGAAATATTACTAGTCTTTTTTAATTTATAAATTTCCTCAGGGTTAACAGGCAACTCAAGGTCATTAAAATTTAATAATTTTTGTATTGAATATAATTAGAGACAAGATTTTGATTTTCTTTTACTGAGTCGAAAGCTGACAGAATAGCTGTTTTAACGCATTGAGTATTATCTACATTTATTATGCTTACACAAGTATATTTTGTTTTAATTTATTCTGATAAGTCAAAAAAAACTGCTTTGCACATGATTTAGTTCATTTATATTAACTGATAAGTCTAAAATCGAGCGCAGAGACTTGCCAGATTCTTTATCTTAAGCATTGTCTAAATTTTTTCTGTAGGTTATTGCATATTAACTTTAAACCGCGTATTTAGATAAGTCGTCCGATAAATAGCCTATGACTTTGTATTAAAATATGTTTTACCAGCATCCTCGACATTATCTTTGACTATCACATATTCAGCTGCTAAAACTGTGTTTACTTTCAATACTTAATGATTCTTAAGAGATTGTTGGATTCGCTGAAAAAATGTTTGTTTAGCATCTCTGAGAATTTTTTTTACGTCTACGTGCTTCAAATTTACAATTACAGCTGACGTAAATCAATTTTCAAAGATAGTATTAACATCGTATGGATTTACAGATTCTACATTCTCAACATTTGAAACTACAGCTGCTGACGCTGTGGCTACGCCTTGAGCTAGAATGACTTTTTGATTACTTGCTGGTACAAAAAATTCTGACTCATTTTTAAAAGCATCAACGGACATTCCCATTTCTTTCTTACTGTCTGATATAAATACTTCAGACTTATTCCTAAATATTTTTGTTGCCTCTACTACTTCCAAACGATCGTAAAGTAACTATATAACACTTTTTAGTAAAAACTCGACAGATTGTAGTTTTTGTTTTTCTGATCTTGTCAAATAATTATTTTTTTGAGTAAAAATATTAGTATGTTTATAAATTGTAAGGCTAATATTCAATAGTCGTTGAATGTTACATGTCTTAAATTCACGATTGATCATTTGTTGATATGATTGCCAAATGCAATGAGCCGTATTTTTAAAATATTGAATGAAAGCCAAATTAAAACTCTCACAAGGAAGTTTACTAGTGTAACGTTCACATAGACGTGAGCTGCTCAAACTAACACATCGCCTTAAATCCTTACGAAATATGGTGGGAGAGGAAGGGACTTATTTTTATTGGTAAGTTGTAAAAAAATTGGGGGGATGAGTATGGTGGCGTAAATATACTGTAAGTCTTTACCGGTAGAATTCAGTCATTGAAGTGTGCTACACTAGGCAACATTAGTTTACTTTATATTAAAATAAAGTAAATCGTAGACTGTCAGGGTTTTTAGAGCTTTAGCAATATTTTTATTTTTAAGAAGATTTCTTTCATTGAGTTATAGAAACACGCCATAAATGTTGTTATAGAGCTCAAGCCACCTTATCCATTTGAATGCTTATTAAAAAAGATCAAGCTCTAAATACATGATAAGAGGTATTTTCATGGCATAAGCTGGAATTTTGGCAACATTTCTTACAAGGCAGAACTTGAAAATTTTGAACACATGCTACATTTATATGAAATATAAGGAAACAATTTTATTAATAGTAATCATCCTGACTTAAAAATTAAAACTTGTTAAAATTAAAATATAATTCTATGACTTCTGTGTTAGATTTGTCTTGCGTGCTTACGTTCTACCTCCCTTCTCTTTTCAGACTGGAGAGAAAGAGAGCTGCAGCTGGCTCGAAGGCATGACCGTCGCGGAAAAAGGAGAAAGGATTGACGGAACCAAGGACTGAGGCAGAAAAAACGGCGTGCCTGCAAGAAGACCACTGAATTTGGATTCCAGGTCGCTCGACTTTCTGAAGTATCCGTATCGACAGATCTGCCAAGTCATTTCTTCAACACAAAATAAACAGTGATGAAAACATTGGTACTTTGAGCCAGATTGCGTGACTGGGACAGACAATCACCGTAACCTTATCCATCACAGAATATCCAGGCCCATGGCGTAATTTGCAGCAATAATGTCAGTAGAACGATGTAAGATGCAAGCATGTGATGAGACTATCTCTACGTCCAAGAACGTATTGAGACATTGGGGCCTCTGTTGCAAGTGATGCAATCATGTACAGCCGTGCCACATGGTAGATCAATTTGAGTTTATGGGAGCCTTAACGTGATGTGACAAGTGGGAGACGCTCAGACATTAACCATGGCTGTCGTGCAGTTCGCGTCCTTGACCTCGTGAACAATTGCGATTACTCAGAAAGTGAGGTGGTCGTGAAGTTTTGAGGCGCAGATTTCAGGCAGCTCCATAGATAATCACGGGTTTTATTTAAGTTCTGGTCAGCCCACCATTTCATCGTTTCTCACGCCGCTTCCAATATTCCGCGTCAGGCTCATTCGGCCCGCACGATTGTACCACCGGTACCAACGCGTTGCTTGAGAGATAAGCGTCGAGTTTATCACGTGATTAACTTACAGGGATGACGAAGAGTGGCCTTCATTGCTGAAAACGCAGCCAGCTCTGCTAGAGGTTCTTGCGAACTTTAGTAAATCTTCCAAGGCAGAAGCTCAAGAAGCTGGAGGCAGCAAGCTCGGTACAGAAGAAAGTGCCCGCTTTTGCCATCTTATCCAGTTTTCTATGGAGGCGCGGCTCCTCATTGATATCAATCGAAGTACCATGCCCTCCCCAATCGACGAGTAATCCTGTACGCTCAACTGGCAGTTGCCCTCTAGTGCCAATGCCACTCAGCCGCAACCACTAATCTTTTGCGATCCACACAATCAATGATGACTGAATGATGACTCAAGGTTCATCTCGAGGGCACCTGGGGGTGGACAGTCACAGCAAGAGCACTAGTCGACGCTTGCTTGGAGATTTCAATCACGTCCACAACACAGGCTCAAAATATTGGCGCCCACCTCAATCCAGCTGTCACGAGCATCTCCAGCGTCAAAGGCGCTGTTTTGCTGTGCTCCCCAACGATCTCAAACTTGCAACTCCACACCCAGAACTCAACTTGAACGTTGCAGCTAAATGCGCACTGCGTGCCTCAACTGGGACTCCGTACCCCTTCTGGACCGTTACACCCATCCGCCATCGAACTCTGGAGCGATTTGACAGACTTCTCGAACCCGACTTTCGGAGTACCAGGCATTGTCAACATCCTACTTGGAGCCGACGTGTACCCCCATCTACTACTACCAGGGCAGTTATTCCGTGAAAATCTCGCCAGACAGCTCACCGTTGCTGGCTAGATGCTGGCCAGTCACGCACCAGGCCAAGTGATATCATCCTCGCCAACCGCTTGCATGATGACTTAGGACACCTTAACTCTGCCTTGGCACCAGCAGCTAATCGCACTGTTGCAACGGTTTTGGGAATTGGAGGACGTGCTACGAGTCATTCGTCAATCCCCCGACAACATGGAGTGTAAGGTCATCTTTTCCGATCATCATCGAGCGGCTGATGGGCACAATGTCGTCCACCTCCCGTTTGAGCACAATGAAATTAAGCGACTAGGAGATATCTTATTCGGTGCAAGAGCATCCCTTAGTTTGCTACAGCGCAGATTGTGGGGTACTCCAGAGATGGCCATCGAATATGCACGCTTCATGGATAAGTATCTCAAGTGCGGGCCCATGCAGTTAATGACCAATGCGAAGCTCTGTGGGTCGGCAGGTCCCGTACACTATATCCCGCCCCATGGGATCTGTCAAGCTGACGACCAGGAAGAGAAACTGCGCGTCATATTTAACGCATCATGACCAACATCCACTGGCTGTAGCCTCAACGATGTCCTGCACACAGGTTTGACGATTCAGTCTCACTTGCTGACTGTTTTGCTCCGCTGGAGAAGGCATCAGATCGCCTTTTGAGCGGATATCCAAACGATGTTTTGGCAAATCTGGATCAACAATCGTGACGTGAACCTCCAGCGTATCTTGTGAAGCACTGATGACTTCAGTCCTCGAAAACACTACCAGTTGCTCACTGTAACTTACGGTGAAGCTATTGCTTCCTATCTCTCTCCCTATGGACGATTTTACAGCTTTCCGATGATAAAGGCCATGCTTGGCCCGAGGCCGTGCCTATCGTCAAACAAGATCGATACGTCAATGACATTCTCTCTGGTGCTAACAACGTTGAGACGACTCGAAATTGCTGCGATCAGCTGATCGATTTGTTGCAAGCTAGAGGCTTTCCTCTGAGGAAGCGGGTGGCCAATGATCTGGAGCTGTTGTGTAACCTCTCTCTGGGAGTGTGAGCTGGGACTCGATTGACGATCGCTTTCACCTTACATCACCTACCCTACAGCCACAGCCGACCAAGCGCACGATGCTCACTGCTCCAGCATGACTCTTCGATCCCTGTAGATAAATTGTGCCCGTCGTTTGAGCTACAATATTGATCACTAAGGATCTCTTACGAGCGCAATTCAAAACGGTTGAGCCCGTGCCTACAGCCATGGCTGAATGCTGGAGAGGATTCCTGGTTTAAATGTAGAATGTCTCTAATATTGTTATTCCTCGCTGGATTGGCTGCAGTCCTTCTACCAGCCTGCAACTCCACGCATTCGCAGACGCAAGCCGATGCGCGATGGCTTCTGTAGTGTACTCGCGCACTGAGGGACCAACTGGTGATGTTTTTGTGCGTATCTTGATGTCCAGAATCAAGCTGAACTCCATCAAAAGCTTGCAGCCAGATGCCACCAGTCCTACACGCATGACGGTCCCTAGATTGGAGCTACGAGGGGCACTGCTCGTAGTGAAGCTGCCACGCATGATCGCTGAGGAATACACTGTGAGTGTTGAGCACTGTCACACCTGGGTGACTTTCAGATTATGCTTCATTGGCTCTGATCGTCAGAGCCGACAAACAACTCGTTGATCGACAATTACGTGGCTCACACTAAGGAGCTTCTGCCATCCCATGTTTGGAGATATGTTCTGACGGCCTCTAATCCAGTGGATGTGGCGTCCTGAAGCATGGATCTGTCCACGCTTTGACAAACGCATGTTTAGTGGGAAGGTTTCTCCTGGCTCGCGGACCCTCTTGATTTATGGCCAGGTGAGAACGCAAAGATGCCAAGCTTTGGCAACCTGGTCACCGATGGTGCCCTATAATCTTGCTGCGCTGTTCAATGCACTGTGCCAAATATGGTTAAGAAGTTCTTATACCTGAGCCTTCTCTATCGCTTTCTCGCTTAATTACGTTGCTGGATCCATTATCAGCTGCCTAGGCTGCGTCGAAATTCTATCCCTCCGCCTTTCACCCCTCTGACGATGATCGAGCTCCACGATGCCTATCTCGCCTGTGTCCGCCTTAGTCAGCGACGATTCTTCGCACTGGAGCTTGCAAACCTCAAAAAGGATGGCCATATCTCTCCGAAGAACCTGCTACTGCTGCCCTTAGACTTGATTCTCTCCGATGACATTCTTCGAGTTGGCGGTCATCTCCAACATTCTGCGCTTACCTTCGACGAGAAGCATCCACCAATACTTGACAGGTGATTTAGCCTTGCTAGGCTCATTATCCAATGGGCTAACTCTCGTTCTCTTCACGGAGAATTCAGAGTTATCACCTCCTATGTGGCTCACAAGGCCTGGATTGTTGGCGGGTGGCGGTGAATGAAGAGCATTCTCTGGGGATACGTCGTCTGCGCATGACTGCAAGCACGGGTGGCCACTCAACACATGGCACCTTTACCAGCCACCCTGCTCGCGCGTTCTCTCGCACTGAAGCAGACTATGCCAGCCCGCTTAATATTTTTTCCGCTAAGGGTCAAGGCATGCGCACAAGCAAGGGCTACGTTGCGATCTTCATCTGTATGACCACCAAGGCATCATTGAGCTTATTGGCTATCTCTCCACCAAATCATTCGTCAGAGCACTCATCAAATTCTGCGCTAGACGTGGTCGGCCCTCAGAGATCTGGAGCGATAAGGCTACTTGCTTTAGCGCCTCAGATCGTAACTGAGCGATGCTCTCTAGGATGCCGAAATAAGGTGGAAGCGTATCACTGGCTCACTTGCCAAGCAAGGTGTCACGTGGCACTTCATTCCTTCTCTGGCGCCCCACTTTAGCGGATTGTGGGAAGCTGGTGTCAAAGTTATGAAACATCATCTCCACCGTAAACTTGGACCGTGCCACCTTACCTACAAGGAGTTTTCCACCGTTTTGGCCAGCATTGAGGTGTTTTTCACTAGACACCCTTTTACTCCACCCACCAGAGGCTTAAATGGTGTGGATATCCTTACTCCTGGGCACTTGGTTGTCGGCAGCCCACTCAACTCTGTGCTTGAGATCAGTACCCTGCCCACGAAGCTTGATCACCTGAGTCACTGAAAGCTGGTCAGGAAAATTTGAGACCAGTCTTAGAGCCGCTGGAACCGTGAACAACGACTAAAAACGATGACTCCAAGTCGTAGTTTCCAGGTTGACGACATCGTCGCCGTGGTGGACGCCACGCTTCTTAAGTCCAGTAGTGCCTGTCTGCTCAGTCGAATCATCTCAGTTTATGCTAGACCCAATGGACTCATTTGCACCGCCACTATCGGGACTATCCCCAAGAGGACCACCAAATCGTGCCTGCAAAAATATTACCAAATCGGAGCTCCAGGTCACTTAACTTCCTTACATGTCTGTATCGGCAGATCTGCTGAGTCGTATCTCCATCACAAAATAAAGAGTGATTAAAACTACTTCAAAAAAACCGGACTCAATTATTCATTTGTACAATACCTTAGTTCTACCTGTTCTTATAATCGCATCAGTATTCTGGACTTTATTAATACAAAATAGTATATCACAATTTAACAGTGTCTTACATCCTGTTATTCGATTATCATTATATAAAGCTACCAGCCCAATGTCATATACAAATCATGACTATTTAAGGAATGCAAGAACTGCAACTGAATAAACCTGAATAAACAATTAGTTTTCTTTCTTTACCATACTGCACCTAAGAAGATTATCTAACTCAATACTGCCGCATTTACTAAAATCTGACCTTTATATAATTGAGTCTTGGGTCCGTCAGTTAAATGATTAAACAATTTGCCCGGAAACCAATTTAAAATTATTTGTCACATAATAATCGTTATTTAACAAAAAGATTATTTTATTACAACATATAGTTAATAAAATATATTTCATAGAAATTATCCTTACTATAATTTATTTAATTTTACAAATTTTTTAATTTGGAGATTAACAATTTAAATTTATACGTTATTATAATTTTTAACTTTATTGATAGATGTTAAGTATTGATTTTTTTTTCTGCCACTTTGAATATTTTTCTATTTTTTTGCAGCTTCTTGTTTCAATATTTCCTCTTTTAATTTTATCCTCTCTTTAACTAGTTTCTTTTTTCTTGTATGACAATTTTTTATGACAACGATGAATGACAATCCAAGGGGCAACCTAGCCAATCACAATGCATTACCTAATTCCTCATTTTCTGTAAACGAACACTAATAAGGAGAAAGGCGATGAAAATAATTGACGAAAAAAACTGTAAATTATACCATTTTTTGCTGCCTATCTCGTAGCTTCAAATTTTTTTTGAGCTGCAGTATCCAAAAAACTTGTATTTTCTGCTGCTGGAGTATCTTAAAAAGTTAGGTTTTCTAACGCCTGCGGCTCCTCAACTGCCAGCTTTAGTGCTGGTACTTTCTGGGGTAGAGCATGATCTGATATGTCAGCCACAACATTAAAATCGTTAGCATGATCTGCTAGAGCTTGTCGCAAAAGTTGTTGGTGATATCTCTGAATGTGAGAAGCTTGTGGTATTTTACTAATATTAACTGTTACATGAGGAATACTTAAACAAAATTTCAAGAAGAAACATAGATTTGAAAAAGTCTTTTAGTATCAATTCTATGCTAAGGAAAGAAGTATACTTTGAAAAATTGGCATCGTTTCTGCGATGAGCAAAAAAAAAGACTTTCCGCGCATGATTTCGGTTCTGAAAGTAAGAAAAACAAAAAAAGCTCTCAGCATCATTCCTGCACTAAGAGTAAAAAGAAATCATCGAAATCATTTTTTTGCGAAAAGTAAAAAAATTCAAGAGTCGTGGCATAGATTAATATCTCAGAGTAAAATAAAATAATAAGTGTAAAAATTCTACATACGTTATTAATTTTGATGGCGATTTTTTATACGCACTCCAACCACTGCGTTTGAACTGACTTTCTCTTGTAGTCATCTATGCTTTTAATTAAATAACTTCTTAGATGCTTCACTAACACAAAAATTAAAAAGTAACTAGGTCGCTTAACAAAGATTAACTGACCTCATCAGCATTTCTTTGTTTTGAATTGTGGTATAAAAAATAATTAAATCTTTTTTATTTTTTTTTATCTAATGAAAAATTTTCTTTTTCAAAGTTAGGAAAATAAAAGAACCATGTGAGACTGTAAATATAACTTTCTCTGTATAATCGTTTTTTAACACAACCATAATTTATATCTCTTACGTGGAGAAAATATTTAGTTAGGCTTAGTCCCCCTCTTTTACTCAGAAACAAGTTATATGATTAAATTTTGCAAATTCTCACTGTCAGAGTGCATATTCGATTGAGTCTCATCTTGAAGACATATGATTGGGAAAATTTTCTACCTCCTTTAGAGTATCTCTTTCAAAGTAAATATAAAAGAGGCCTTGATTTTAAAAACTTAGTTTGAAAATCATTGCAAGCATGTCCGGGACAAGACCTGTACCACACTAACATGACATGAACTTGTTAAAATTAAAAGAGATTGAAGACAGTCACAGTCTTTTGACATTGGAAATGAAAGAAGGATGAGAATAACAAGAAAAAAGGATAGTACATCTTACGGTTTGCTCTCTAAGGCTAGCTTCATCGCTACTATGTCCACTACTACCTTCAACAAAATAATTAATAGATAAATTTGTACGAATGCTTGAGAATGTGCAACTTGTTATGGCTCTCAATGGAGTATGTCCAACAGAAGCTGAAGTTTGCCAAAAAAAAAGTGGTATTTATTTTTTGCTGAGTACATACTTTTACTGAATATTCGTTCTCATATGCTAATTTTATAATGTTGTATACTTTTTTTCTCAAGAACCGTTGTGCCCCGTAGTTGGTGGAGTAGAATCATTAGTAGCAAAAGTAGTCAAAGTCAACGTCTATCCTTGCGTGGTCAAATTTTTTCTATTTTTGTTTATTTTGTATTTTTTCCTTCTTAAATTACATGTTTTTTAAATATTTTATTTTCAACAGACCTCAGAGCAGATGCTAAATGTCTGCTTCCAGGGCCGTTTTGCCCCTTTGTTGGTGAGGTGGATTTACAAGCATTAAAATGAGTCAAAGTCGACTGCTATCCTTGTATTATTGAGCACTTTCTGTTCCTTTACATTTTATTTATTTTCTACTAAAAGTATTAAAATTTTTTCTTGATTTCAACAGACCCCGAAGAAAATGTAAAATTTGTGCCAGCTGGACCATTTTTTCCTACGGCGGCCATACTGGTGAAATATGCATTGTCAAGGTCTCCAATGTTATCATGTATAGAAAAATTTAACTTGCAATAGCAGAATTGTGCACACCACTCGCAGAAGTATCTAAGTCATTCAAAGTTATTATCGTAGCAACATCATCATTGGCCGTAATACACTCCCCAACAGCAGATGTGTCTGAGTTAATACCAATTACTGATGTAATACAGGCACCACCACTAAAAGCACTCAACCGTTGACTGACTACAGTGATAAAGTTATCACCTTTGCCTTTTTTGATGAATGTAGACTCCACCTCAAGTGATCTGTGAAGTAGCCCAATGTAAGTTGGGGCTTGCAAAAGCTTACATCTGATCTTGCTATAATTTTGCATGGTGGTTGGCATGTAAGATCACATACAAATAAGCAATTAAGAAATGTTCATAACAACACACTTCGATTTGCAGCCTTCCAATAGGTGGGATTACTGTTAAATTAATCAGGTGTATCCACAGCTACCTTTTTTTGTCTTTTTATGTCGCTTAAGCTTATAATAAGTTTTCGTTTATGTAAACTTTATCTTATGATGTCTAGTGTCATTTCATCACACTATAAATCTCGTTAACTATTGTGTCCTTTTGAAACTTTATAAACATAACTGTGATGTAAAGAAAGAAAAGACATCTTTGTTTAATTATGTGGAGTTTGTGGTAAAACTAAAGCTTGTTTATAAAGATCAAAATATGCAATCTAAGTTTCCAAGGCACGCATGATAAAATCGTATTGTAATTTTTTCAGAAACCTTGTAAATTTCTTTGATTGAATAATAAAATCAAAAATGCAACATTTGAATTATTTTCTTACATTATAACTATTTGATATTAAGTAAAAATGTATCTTGATTTGAACAAAGAGAAAATACTTTAATAGAAAATATGTACAATACAAATTGTGTAATATTTCTAACTTTTTAGGCATACGTCGACTTAGTAAAAGCACTGGGATGGAAAAGTTTTACAATTATTTATGAGAACAACGAGGGTTTAGTTCGCTTACAAGAACTATTAAAAGCTCATGGACCATCAGATTTTCCAATATCTATAAAACAGCTTGGTGAAGATTCTAAAAGTGGACATGGATACAGGTAAGAATATTGTTTCTCTCTAACAAGTGTAAGGATATTGACTTAGCTTTTCTGAATGATTGAAAAAAAGATCTCTTTATTAAATAAATATATTTTGGCATTTATTAGCATGCCTAGCAGTCTTCTTTATAGCTTGATCAAAGTAAAAAAACTTTTTACTTCTATTGTTAAAAAAACCTTTTAAGCGATGTCTCTAGACTTTCTAGAAAATTGTTTGAATGATTAAAACTGTTGGTTATCTAACTTATTCACTGCAGCCTAGAACTTGATGGTCAAGAATTTGCAGTGTTACAGTTTACTTGAAATTAACATTTTTACACTGCATTAGAACATAGACAGACTGCGAACTACGAGAATGTAACGAATGTGATTACAAAAATTGTGAGAGCTAATAATTAGCGCAGTGAAAGAAGTTACTTGGAGAGAAAACGAGAAAGTTCAACTTACTTAACTACCTCATGTTTTTAATTGATAAAGTTAGGAAAAGTGTCGCGCAGGTGTGCCCTACTCGACGATCCATGGCAAACTGACTTTAGGGCACTCTATCGTTGCCTGAGTGAGCCACTGCTTCATTTACATAGGTTGGTAACAATGTCGAACTATAGTTATCTAGAGCAAAAAATACGTGGCAATGTCGAGCACTTAAATTTAAATAAAAAATAATGCCCTTACTTCCTCAATCCTAAGCACAAACAATGAACTTTTTTATAAGATGAAAACTTTATGCTTAGATTAAGAATCCGTACAATTTTATTTTTTTATACATAATTACATGGTCTTAAAAAAAAGTTTTAATTAATCTCAGTGTTTGTGGGTAATGTTAGTTGACCTACATTTATAGAGCACAATACAAAAGCCACAGTAGGGGTAAACGGTACAGTTATTGACCCCCCAATAGTAATTGACCACCACATGTATTCTGAAATGGAGCACCATAAATAGATTCACAAATCACACGTAGGATCAATCACTGCAAAGTTGTCAATAACTGTATCATTAACCCCTATAAGCTTTTGCAGTAAACGGACATTTAACCTTTGTATATGGGTCATTTTACTGAAAATGACATATTTCATGTCCCAGTCGATTACAAAGCCGTGTGAGTAGATATTGATCTACAAATTTTTTTTAATGATTCAGGGGACATGTACTTTTAAAGGTACATTATAATTCAGATCATAAAAAGTATTTCTTTGGTTTGAGAGTCAAGAAGGGTCAAAATTAACGTTACGGGCTCACGTTTTTTTTTAAACTTGCAGTTTTGACGATACCTGGAATCAAAGCACAGAGATTTCAATTTTTTAAAAGTGTGGGGTACTAAATTTTTTAACGCACACAACGTTTTTACGCATTTTACACAGCCAAAAAAAATTGTATCCAATAGTGGGCTGCTGTTAAAGTTGCAGGACCGAAATCTTATAAATTTATATTTCAACGAAAAACACTCTCACAAACGCACATAATTAAATATGGGTATTCCAATGAGGACGTTTAGTGATTGAAAAGGTTAAGGATGTTGCTAGATTTTTCTCTGATTTTTTCTCTCCATTAGGCCAGTTCTACAGGCTTGCGAGTTTGAAGATTGTGTCTCCCAAACATGAAAAATAAGAGCCCGTAAAACTAAGGAATGTTATGCAACTTTTTGAAGCGTTTGGTTATCGACTCAGAAGGTGGCGAGTTAAATTAAGCTGTTGTTTATATCATATAAGTGCAGTCTCAAAGCTCAATTGGCGTTTGATGCAAAACAATCTCTATTTCTCAATTATTCTGTAAGAGCCTGTAACGCTCTTTTTTTACTAAGAGCCCGTCACACTATCACGTTATAATACAACATGCATTGTATTTTCACTGAGTCTTAGCTTATCGGTTTGAATATTATAGTACATAATATGATAATATATGATAATATGAAGAACACAGTACATTGTACAAGACAAAAATAAAGTAAAATTTCCACTGTGAGTGGTATCTCCATAATTTTAAGATAATTTTTCCAACCCGTAACGCTTCTTTTTATAAACGAATCGCATCATATCTTTGTACACTGTTTTATAATCGACTTGATTAGTGTATTATATAGAAGTATGTAATACACTATCTGGTTATATAATAGTGGGGACCCAGTACATCGTACTAGTGCAAGAATACAGATAAAATTTTACTGTGAGTGGTATAATCATGATCTTAAGATGATTTTTCCAACTGGTAACGCTACTTTCTTTTACAAAGACAATAAAAAGTATTAAAAAATTTTTTGGTGCAGATCTAGCAGGACCTAAGAACTGTAAGCTTATTTTGGTCATGAGGAATACAAACGTTATATTAGAAAAATTAGAAGCCCGTTAAACGTGTTTGTCCATTCTGGCCCTCGAAATATGACGTTTTTAGTATTAAGACACATTTGTTTACTTTAGAGACAGTTTTCGCTAGCGACATTTATATTTCCAAGTGAGTTTTATGATTATTTCGATATATCGTTCTACAATCTGTAGGATTTTAGAAAACACGCATCGACTCACGTACATTTTTTGTTCGTTCTCATTTATTTTCGTAAGCATTGATGAGTATGTTTTACCGTACGACTTTTACGTATATTAGTTTATTTTTATTCCTTTTGGTATGCTTTAATTAGTATATATCTTATCGTTAAACTCTTGTATACATTTGTAAAGACGCGTAATACTCATACACGCATTACTGTAGTATTTGAACTTTTTAACACTTAAGGGAAGATATAGAGAAAAATATTAGTATAATCATGTTTTAGTGTTAAACAAATACTGTAAAGTGAGATTAAATAATTCGCATATGGCTCGCTTACAAAAATTTACCGCTAAACTTTTTTGACGATGGCCTGACGCAAAAAATTTTTAATTTACTCAATGGATCGGTGAAAATGCCCAAAAAAAATAGAATGACTGAGATATTTCTCGACAAACGTTTCACTATGCAAGATCAGTGAAAGGTTATTTTATCAAAAAATTAATAAAAATCTTCGTTTGCCATTGATGGCTGGACTGCTAAGAATAATTATAACTATCATTAAATTATCCTAATTTATTGTTTTTTATTGATGTACATTGTTCTTTAATAATTTTATGTAGTTTTTTTTTACATTGGCTTGCATTAAAATAAATCAAATTACCAAAATAAAGTGTACTATTTTATTGGTATAAGATTAAGTACGGTCACCAAGAATCTTGTCAAGACAAGATTCTTGGTTTCCTGACTCTTGGTCTTGTCTCAAAGTTTTTTTTTCGACTCTTGTCTTGACTCTTGCCTTGAAAAACTAGACAAAGCTAAAACAAGACTAAGATAACTCTTGGTTTTACATGAAGCCCTAGATGTGAGGAACAGTTATTTGTACTTATTATTTCGTTCTTGCTTGTAGAATGTTTATATAGGAAGTCTAAGACACTTAGTATAAATACAAGGTTAAAAAATAAACAAATAATTTTTTGTATTTAACAAGTTCACATCTCCATTACTTTTGTATGATAATTGTTCTTTTTCAGGAAATGAAGAACTTAAAATTATTTTGTTTGCTTTTCCATTTTACATTTTCATTTAAGTTTTTTCTCAGTTTAAAACTATCTATACCTCTTTGCACTCTATCTGTTATGTACAATAAATGTTTGAGTAATCAAATAAAAATTTAAGGTTGTCCTTGGTAAAGATACACTTAACAGAAACGAAAAAAGAATAATAAAAAATCTACTGATTTACGAACTTTTCTTTGACTATATTCTTTTGCAGACTTCTATTTGTTTACATGAACCATGATAACTTTGGTAAGTACCGTATAGAAGTAGAATAATATCCCAAAAAAAAGCAAACGCTTGTGGTCCTGCATCGGGTCTATAATGTATGTAAACTTATAAAATTCTTAAAGCAAGCCAGTAGCTAGCTGTGAAGATGATCTTTTTCGCATTGCTAGCTTCGTAGTAGTGGGCTAGGTGGTGGTTAGGCACTTTCGTAGGATGGTGGCGTGAAGTTATTGCTGTAGTTAACACAGCCGTTTGGTTATGGTTATACTACTAATACAGCAGTAACTATTTTTCAGAGCACTGTGCAACTAAGATGCTTTAGACACAGAGGGCGATCCAAAACTTACATAACGCAAGTTTAAGGTGGAAAGACGTTTTAGCATGACGTTACGGCTTTTTTTTTGGGAAAGGGGGGCCTTATGTTTATGTTACGTATTGGTTTTAAAATTATAAGAAATAGAAACATTGATCGATGTCGATGTCTTATTTCAAAACTTGCTCGGTTCTTACCGAAGAAAGTTGGCAGTTCTGACTTACTAGCGAAATATATGTGCATATACATTAAATACATAACTATCTTTAAATACACAAGGAAATTGCAGGTACGGTTAAGTACTAGTGTAAGAATTTGGCCGAAAAAATTGGAGTTTGTTACGAAGCTTAAGTTTTTTGTTAAATATTAAACGTACAGTTTGATTAATAAAGTGTATTTTCTTAATCCAGTATGCTACAAGAAGGCAAGCCAGATTTTTGTGCTAATTTATGTAACTGTTATGTCTTCCTATAAACATCATTAAATAAGCCATGGCGTCAAATTTAAAAAAACTGGTTTTAAAAAGCCTCTAAGGCGTAAAAGAATGTCAATCAAGCATTCCTCCAAATATTGTGCAGCAAAATTTAAATGAGATTTGGAAAGAGAAGTTAGAAGTTTTGAGACTAAAAGCAGACAGCGTTGAAAATACTACAGCTCTTATTCTTCAATGAAAAGAAAATTCGACTACAAGACAATCTCAGATCATTCTTAATTTCTTTCAAAACGTTAAGCAATTTGAGCATAATGTATTAGTTTTCTAAAAGCTTCAGAGTTCCTTTTATTCATTTTATCATACTTAAAATTGTATTTGTATATTTTACGCATTTTATAAAATTTTAATGACATTGTCAAAAGTTGGTGTTTACATTACAGTTAGTCGACAGAGCTATTCATTGATGAATGTTTAGATCTCATAAACGGTACGATGGTCAACGTATCTTGCGCAGAGTATTTGTTTCTCACCATCATAAGATTCTACTGATCGTGTTATCTATGCAATTACCGATGGAGTTTCAAATTTTTTGTAAACTTTTGTCCTAAAGACACGCATGGATGCCAACACACGAAGCCAAAGAAAAAGTACAAAAATCACTTCTTACTAAGAAGGTACACTTTTTAGAATATTTTTATCAACACATTTTTTACAATGATTAATTACCAGCTTGCAACAATATGGCTTACAATCATATGGCATCACAGTAAATTCACCATGGGCTGGCTTTGATGACACTGTAAATCTCATCTAAAGTAAACTTAATTTGTTATTTCCGTTTCCTGTGGGCTAGAAAGCTTCAGAGCCCAAGGATGTTTGAATAAAAGAGTAAGATGGACGGAATTCCAGCGCAGACCACTTCTAACTTTCTTGTGACAAGTAGAATCAGTGCATTTTACAATCTGTATTTAAAAGCCATCTTTATTATTCAAGCAGTTATTATAAAAAAACCTTTAATGCATTGATCATTTTTATGATACTTCTCTTCCTTACCTGTAGTAAATATTGACTGTTCCTAACATGTTATGCATACCAATTGGCATCAGGCAGTGCTAGGATGGGACAAACATTTCCAGGGTAAATGTATTCCGCAAAAACATTGTGCTCATCCAGAATTAGATCATTTAAGATAACAGTCAAAACTTGACCAGTATGAGAAAAATTATATGTCTCAAGCTCTAGATCTACAGATTTTGCACTGGCATTAAAATGGGACCCAAAATGTTCGTGGTCAAAAATTACATCAGCTAGCTCTTTGCTCAGTAAAGCAATTTCCCTTTTGACACGGTTATAAGCGTTTTTCCTGGGTATGTTTGTAAAAATAAACAAAGCATCTAGGTCATGTGTTTCAATGTTGTTGATTGCATGTGCAATTACCTTAGGGTACATAGGATTTTCATGTAGCTTAACATCGACAGAGAGGATGACAACTGGCACAAGCAAGCCCTTTTTGTTTGTCATAAAAGTCGGGAAGGATGACACACCAGGGAGCCATTGAAAATCTGCAGCAAACATCGAAGTGGTCAAAGAGTCATATTATCCACCGCTTATGTCAATATATGTTGGACCAGAATAAGAAGCTGCATCTGGCTAAAATCTGGCTTAATGTTTATAAAGGCGTAAACTGAAGGCACCAGCTTCTGCCACTATGCTACCCTCCAGTCGTGTCGGTATTTAGCCACCAGACCCAGGAAGAGCTTGACTCTTTAGAAGAAAGTGTCCCTAGGCTCGGAGTTAAGCGACAGCAAGTTGCTGATAAAGTCCAATCAGCAACGAATGACATTACAGAGACGCTATAACTGATTAATGATAAGTACAGCAACACAGCGAACGCTGTTAAAAATGGGCTCAAAGCGACGCTTTAGCATCTTCAAGAGGAAGAGGTGCTAAGAAAAGGCTGTCTTATTGAAAAAGATTTGTATACCAACGCTTGGAAGTCGTCATTTGAATCTCTGCAGTGCAGGGAACAAAGGCGAGATAATTTCCGACGGCCTGTACAGAAACAAACCCTGAACACTGCCTTAAAGGAAATAGAACGAAGTAAGAGAAACAGGAGCCCATCGAACAGCCCTGAGAAACGCCAGCAGGCTATGCCTCCAAAGAAAAAGAAAACAGGCAGTGGCAAACAAAAAAAATTCTTCCAAAGGAAAAAACAAGCCAGAATAAAAAAGTGGATGCGACAACAACAGTAGTAGTGAAGATTGCTGAAGGGCAGACCTTTGCAAAGGTGCTAAGAACGATGAAGGCGAACTCTGACCCTGATAAGGCTAATGTAGTAGTCCAAAGTGTTGTCACTACTAGAAAAGAAGACATACTTATTAAGGCCAAAGGTATAGAGAATGCTACTGCATTCTCACAGCAAATTAAAGATTCGGTAGCCGGGCAGGGTACTGTTCAAATTAGCAACCGAAAAGTGACATTAGAGATCCGAGACCTGGATGCCATTGTAGAGGAAGATGAGGTTAAATAGGCTTTTGCTTGGACTTTTGGACATCAGAGCCAGGAGCCAGGAGTAGCTCTCTTGAAGCCAAATGCCAGGGGACAGAGGCTGGCGTTAATAAAGGTGGACAAAGCAACTGCCAGACGAGTAGAAAAGGAAGGCAGTTTACGAGTTGGTTTTGTAAGCTGCCGAATTCGAAGAAGAATTGAAGTAACAAGATTTTACAAATGCCTGGGATATGGACGCGTCTCAGGCAACTGTAAAGAAGATAACAGATCCAAGCTTTGCTTCTGGTTTGGAAGTTCAAACCACCGGAAGAAAGAGTGTCCAGGCCCAGCACGGTGCTTTCTTTGCCCAACAACGGACAACAAGCACGAAGCAGGCAGCGGGAGCTGCCATTTATTTAGAAGAGCCCTGAAAGAGGCCAGAGATAAGCCTCAAGCAGGATCAAAATGAGGCAAAAAGGCCTTGAGTTTAAAGACTGGCTTATGTGGACTCACGCTGCGCTGGGTACTTTTTACCTATCAGCAAAGAAAAGCATTAAGCTTATAGTGGTGCTGGCTGAGTAGGCGGCCTACTATAAAGCGCTAGACAAGGTGCTGGTCCTCAGGGACCCCGAGTCCTTTTCGTCAGTACAGGCATTGTAAAGATCTGTCTGAGAAGGAAGAATCGCACAATTTTTACTGACCGTTAATAAACAATGAGCTACGTAACAGAACTTGTAATATTTGTGGCCTTTATTTTGCATTAAAAAAAGCAGCAATGTATCACAAAAATCAAGTTTATTTAATAAAATTAACTCTTTTACCGATACTCCATGTTAGGTACATCATGCAGCATCATCAGAGAGAGATAATGAACTAACTAACATCTCATACGATGGAGTGGATAGCAGAAGATAAAGATGTTACAAAAGGTGTGACCAGCACTATATTAAAATCTTGTTTGGAACAGTATGGTAAATAATTGAAAGATTGTGGGGAAAAGTTAAGTACACATACGTTTATAGGTGACATTGGTGGCCTCAATGATTTCCATCCTAGTGATAAATTTTTTTAGTTTACTATGCAATTCTACGCTTAAAGGAGTTCTATAGGTCAACGAATTAACAATAAAAATTGGATGCAAATTTGTTTACAAATGAGTAAGATCATATTCATGGTGCTGTCAAATTTTAAAGGCATGAAATTTCCAAGGAGTCAAGTAATTATTGTTAATATTTAGCTGACTTTTAAATGTAGACTTATGGGCTGTTGTAATTTTCATAGCTTCTGTTGCATTTATTTTGCTTATCAACCATGAGTTTTTGATGAAAATTATATCAATGATAGAAAAATATCTTATAATCGTATTTAATTTTATTGAATATCTTCAGGGTACTTGTAAAAAAAGTAATAAATTAATAACTAAAGTTAAAACTGCAAAAGGTTATGTTGTCACAGGAGAGTGAGAAAACAGACAACATTTCAAACTATAGAGAGCATTATCTCGACTATAACAAAGGATTGAATTTTCTTAAGTGCAATAACAACTATAACTATGCATTCAAAATTTATTAGAAAAAATTACATGTGTTTTTCTAAATAAAATCTTTAATTTTTTCCAATACGTGTGTCACGTTACGGAATGAAAAGAAAGGGGTGGACAAGGGAAGCTGAAAAATTGTTGATTTTGGCGTTACGTAATTTGTTGACGGCTCCTTAGTTAAGTACAGCACTGATATCAGTACTTTAATTTCTCACCATCCCAATACAAATCTTCTTACCCAATCACTTACTTAACTGTGCTAAATGCCACATTGCTGCTGTAGTTTAGTGCAGTGGTTCACATGCGTATAACTTTTAACATCGTTTGACCTTTTGAAGTTTGAAAGTGCTTTTATCAGGAGTCAGTGACAGAAAAAGAGTTTGATTATGTATCTCAGAATCTAAGAAAGCTTATAAAGTAATGCAGCTTATAAAATAAGCTTGATTTTTCTATCACGCTGTAGTTACTTCACTGCAGTCTGACGCACGAAATTTTTTTTTTTTTTTGTGTATTTAGAACATTTGTACCTGATAAGGGCCTTGTTACTCGAACGTACTCGAGTCAATATTTTTAACATTTATCGTCAGCTATCACTTGAGTTTGATGACAATTCAGACATTTAAGTTTCGAATGACACACCATGTCTGCGATATTTTTAGAAATCTATGGTGTGAGCGTCTTAGAGAATCACTTTCTTTACATTTTGTATGTTGTAATATTGCCAAAACTAATTTTTTTGTTTTTTTTTTTTTTTTTTCTATAACACCTTAGTTAGTTTATGCATTATGTCAGTTTTAATATTCAGTACTGTCACTTTCCAAGAAAGAATTGGACTGATCTAGTGAACTGATAAGGGTTAAAAAATGTCATAGTAGAGAAATCTTGGGCTATGCTGAATTTAAACTTCATGTAATAATAAAAAATGGTATTAAAAACCTTTCTTGTCCACTTCAAATAATTGCATACATGTTTTGGGAGTTTATTGTAACTCATTCAGCTGCTTTACAAGTTCTACTGCTACTCTTGTTGACTGTCATTTTTTATATCTATCTGATACTGATATACTGTAGGCTTTTGATTACTTGCTATACTACTGTTTCTGTGTAATGGGCTGTCTCTTCTCTGGTAACTACTTGTGTTAGTCTTAAAAAAGCATTAACTTTTATCTTGTTTATAGAACATTAGTACTATGAATATCAAAAAGTAAATGAAGAAATCGTGCCTGCAATAAAAATTTCCCCACAAACCAAATCTTACATCTTGATTGTGTAAATAATGCAGAGTTAATATCGAGCACATATAAAGGTACACGTATAACTGTCAATTTTGAATATTTTAAGAATTTACAACTATTCCGAATGTATTACAAATATTTAGAAAAATCGTAAGCTTAGAGATTGAAGTCGCTTTCTATGACGTCAATAAGAAAAAGTTGTAAAGAATGAGCCGTCTCACAGATTAATTTTTGCAAATATTTATAGACAATCAGCATTGATTATGCTAATAACACAGAAGCGTACATTAAAACTAGTTTTAAAGCAAAGCTTATGTTACTTCTATCATAACGTTTAAACAATAAAGAGCTCTTGCACTCAAACAAAACTTTTTTTATCCATACTTATTGTTTATTAACCATCATGTTCATTAATTATGGAAGCCCATGATTCAACCTAGCTTGGTCTTTTAAAAAAATTCAAGCTGCGTTAACTAACTTAAAAAAGTTTGGGCAAGCAAAAAAGATTGAAAGTCAGTTACTAGTAAGGTTCCACTGAGTCAAAGATGCTTTTTAGCTGCTAAAACTTATTTAATTTACTATACCTCAATTAGAGTTAGCCAAGACTTAAGATTTTTATTTAAAATTTGAGGTGTTAACGAATAAAAAAAGTAAGTATTATTTTACTAAGGAATTTTTGACATACTTTTGTTTCTTTCAAAGCTTGAACTATCTGTTTTTTATAATTATAAGGCCAGATCTGCCAGTCAGTATATTTTAAGATTGTTTTTTGTTACAGAGTATTAATTTTTTGTGCACATCTTTATATAAGAAAAACTTGAAAAATGCCTTTAGAATGCAACATACTAATTAAGTTGGACTGTAATGCATAAAATGTACTAATGGATGTTTATAATCATAAACAATATTTCTTAGCTACCTACACTTATATTTTGCATGACTATCTAAAAATATGATCAGACTTCTGTACTGAACTAGAGTAAAACTGTATGAAAAGATTAGGTCTCTCTGATTCCCGTATAGTATTAGGCAGAATACTTTGTGACATATATATTAAGTACACCAAGGCTATTTACACTTTAATCTGCGGTATAACGTGGATGTATGCATGTATCTCGCTTACTTTCCTCACTTAAAATTAAAATAAACGTAGACCCTGTTAATACTGACGGTAGAACCACTGACCACACATAAATACCTACATTAATTTACGTAATAATACAAATTTAGTGCAAAATAAACACAGTGCGTTAGATATTATCACTGTTTTCCATTTTTAAAAATTTGATATCCATACCACTAAATATTGGTAAACGTTCTGAAAAGTTTCCTAACGTCTCCTTTTCCATAACCATTTTTTAATTTTTCTACAGCACAAATTATGACATTAAAGATTTTGGTGAAAGAATCAAGTTCTTAATGTCATTTTTTTAGCCTTCTAAATAAAGGAAAAAGTTTCTTTCGATTAATCAAAAGCCTGAAGTTCCAATGTGTTAAGGCTCTTATAATGTGTGTCTTTCACTGTCAAGTCCATTGATGGCATAATTGTAATGTTTTTCAGTTAAACCTGAATAAAAAAATACTTCATTTACAAACAATTTATCTCTCCAGATAAATTTCTTTGGTCAGTACTCTAAGGTTCAGGTGACTAAACAGTTGGGTGTCGTACTTAGCAAAGATCTAGCAAAGTTTTTTAGCAATGATCAGGGTTTTAAATAATTCACAAAGAATTTGGCTAAAAAATATACAATAGTGTCAGAAACTTATTTAACTTAACGCTTACATATTAATATTAGTACTATTAATTTTCTTAGACCCGTACGAGAATAACTTTGATTATTCTTTTACTTATCTACCTGATGTTAAGAGATCTGACGTTACTTATTAAAAAAAAAGGTAATCATGTATCCGTCTCAAAGTTCTAACTCACTCTCTGATCTTCTAGATCCTAATTAACAAGCCTCAAATGACTACAGAACAAAATATTATGTTGGCCTTACTATTCGTAAATATTTTAATTTTGGGATGAGAAACAAGGTAAAGGCTTAAGAAATACGGTAGATAACTTTATGTTAGCCTATAACTTTTAAAAAAATTAATGATTAAAAAGTAGGTTGTAAACTAAGACTTTGTTAAACTTCATTATTATATACTTAGTGAAATAGCCTTTTTGTAGACACTTAAATCTATGCTGCTATGACTACAATGTTGCTTATTAGTGCGAAGCAAGTTAACTAATAGCTTTCTTTATAAAATTAAGAAAACAAATATCTGACCCTACTGCATTTTCATTGAATTTCAAACCAAGAAAGGATCCAACACTACTTTTAGCATAAGAACCAAGCCCTACACACTTCTCTAAGACTTTGGATGGATTGAGAAATGACTGAAAAAATAAAGACTTACACTTGTGGCTCTGCATGACCGGTAATTTAACAGTTAGAGGAAAACTAAAATGTGATACAAAACTTTACAAAGCTTATCAGTCATTTATGGTTAAATGCTTCACACTGACAACTCTAAGTGGAAATTTATCTTTTTCATGGTAGTCTTCTTAGCATGCTGTGAAAGGTTTGAGGGATATATCTGGCTACTAAACTGCAGATTATTGTAACTGGTTACTCTCATTATATTTTAAAGATATTATAATGGACCCTACTCTAATGTCTTCCCAAAATCGCTATTGATGCTCAAATGCTATTTTTTGGAGGCTTCAGATTATTTGTAACTAGCGGCCCTCCCGTCTCGGCTTCGCCCGAGACTCACTCAATGGAACACCGTACTAAGTTAATATGTAATGTAAAACGTTCTTAGTTAGAAATTTTATATCTATTCCTGACACTCCTGAAAAAACGAATCTTCTTATTTGAATCATATTTGTTTGGAATGCATACAGTTTATTTGGTCAAGTAAAAAGCTGTTAGGAGTGAGAAAAATATAATTATGCTAATAAGTACCGTGCATTCCTGATGCCATAAAATAACCGTTAGCCTCAAAAAGCCGTTGATTTGCAGTATGTCTCGTATCATCTATGAACAGGGTTATTTTTTAAAGCTGTTTCGATTCAAAGCTCACCAAAGATACATAATTTAAAATTTTTTTCTCTTATCTCACAACTTGAAACCAGAGAAACAAAGCCCTGGAGCTTAAGCTCTTCGTTTTTTATCGCAACAAAAATACAAATTCATATGATACCTATTAAAAAATCTGGAAGATTTAAGAGATTACTATGAGGGTTAAAGTGAAAAGCTGATTTCTCACTTAATAAATTATCTCGTCATTTTCTTGACGCCTAAAATTGTATTTATAAGATACATTTAAAGTTTTCGTTCCAATACGACTTCATGTGACTTTTAGCATCGTCGAGACTCTTGTGAGTCCTAAAGGCAATTTTTTTTAACTTTATTAGGTTGTAATGTATTTGTTGGCAAGGTAGTTGGACGTACTATGACCCTGAAAAGGACCGGTGAACTTCTTAAGTAAGCTCTTCCTTGAATGAAGTTTCCAGCAAACGTGATTGCCTCTATACCTCAGAGTGATCCTCGCTGGCCTGTTATTACAGCACCATACTGATAACAAAGGAAACTATAACGTTTGAAGCTTTGGAGCTAGTTTGAGAGCTCTTTCCCAACGTCTCCTGGTATAACGTCGAAGACGTTGGTGCACGTTTGATATATTTTCTTCATAGCTGTTAGGTTCTCTTAACGTAGACCTTGGAGAAACGCTGATTCCTGGTTGAATGCTTAAAGTCTAAAGGATAGTATAAAGTCGTCGATCACCGGGGTTCCCTGCTTTGCAACGAACAACTTTTCTCGTGACATCTGCCAGTGAATGACTGACTTGGTTTCATAGCAGCCGGCTTTACATAGTCGTTTAGTTGACGAATCGTCTCCGGAAATCGTAGTAAAAACGTATTTGTTGGTAAGGTAATTAAAACTTAGGTGGACCTAAAAAGAAACGATAAGATTGATGGTTAAGGAGGGAACGTAAGAACTTATAATGGCTCTGAAAAGGGCCAGAGGTGAAACTTGCAGCCATTCCTTATTATTATTCTTGATAATGGAGAGCAAGCTGCGGGAAGCTCGACTTGTATCCTTGGAGTCTTTCTGTGCCGACACCGTACATGAGGAAGGTACGCTGCTGACCGAAGAATATCTTATTTTCAAGTCATTCCCCGGATAACCAACCGTTCATCGTTAGTCAGGAAAGCAGATCTGGAGAGGACCTTCCCTGTAGGTATGCCTTTGAGACGACTACTAAGAAGGAGGCTGCTGTGACTGCATGTACTCTTTAGGGCTGTCTTTCCTGGCTAATATTTAAAGTAGAAAATTTTCTGACGGCACTACATCGAATGGTTAAACGGCCATAGAGCTTTAAAGTGCTAAAACAGGTTGTACTCTGGCTAGGCCCATTTTCTGGTATTACACTGGAGACGTTGACGATCTAAGCGTCTGTTTTTCCATCGCACTCGGTTATTTTGGCAATCCGAGGTAAAAACTAATTTATTCGCTTGCCCATTAAAGAAGATTGTTATTGGTAGGGGGAATTTCCAGCTACACAATGCACTACTCTGTTTTTGGTGTAGTGCCAATGATCGACTACGAGAATCGTCAACTCAATGGGGAACGTTATACCCACTCTTTGCTATTTTTGATTGCGGATGGCTTAATTTTACCTTGACGCCACCTAGTGAATCCTACTGAACTAAAGCGCAAAGCTAGCTTAGTTGAGCAAAACTTTAAGCTTATTTATCACTATTGTTATAAACTTTTTTAAAAAAACTAAGCAAAAACTATCTCGGAATCGTAAAGAATCTGCATGCAAAATTTCAGTAAAGTCGGTTAAGTAGTTTTCGTGGTTAGCAATTACAACGGTTTGAGTGACTTTTCTGTATATATTAGTAAGGTAAAAACATATTTATTTACAACAGAAACTTGCGATGTGGTTAATAAATTTTTTTAACCAAATGGCATTCTACGAAAGCTTTAACTCAACAGAGATCTAATAACAGGTATGCTGACAAGCTTTAATTTGTTTATAGTAAGCACTTATCTTCAAAAAGTTGTTGCATCTAGACAAGCACGCAAACTTATGCTAACTCTTTCAGCTGATTTCTTGTGAGTTTCCAGATAACTGAGCAATACCGTTCTAGAGTAGATGGTTGAACGTTTTTTTATCGTTATCTTCAAGAACATGTGAGTTCATTTGGTTAGTCAACATTGTCATTTGCTTACGATATAAGATAGTGCTAAATTAATGTTAAAGAGCTTAAGAGTTAGGTAAAATGACAGTTTGCTGCAGCTTTTATCAATTATATTTTTCAGTGTTATTGTTAGTTACTAGCTTGAAATTCCGATTGTTTGAAAAGAATAGAAAAATACTTTTTTTGTTAAACTACATCATACACAAAAATTTCTTCAATTCCTCTTACAACTTAATTTCATCTTGACTACAGTATTAACAGACCATGTCTTTTGGAATCTTTTGGAATCTGTTGTGAGATGCACAAGTGTTACCTTTACATATAGCGCAGTCCATACAAATATACAAAATAACTTTTGTCATCCTCGGCAGAAAAATTTGTTCTTCACGTCCACTTAGTAGTTTGATTCTCGGCCAGTGCGACTTTTTCAGGCAAGTACCTTTGTAAATTTTCACATATGTTTTTTCACCACACCATGCTCCTCAAGGAGAACTTATGCGACTTTCTCGCACCAAAAGTTGCCTAAGTTCTCTCACCCCCCTCCTGTAATGAGAGCCTCCCCATTTCTCTTCGTTTCCTTCCCCCAAGTGCTCAGTACCCTCAGTAGTCACCTTTATAGAAGCCAGACGTAAAGCACTATAAAATAAAAAAAACAAACATATTTGTATACATGGAATCGATGAAAAATTTCTGTATATGCATATATAAATATATACATGAAAATTTGTTATTGAACTTATACATACAGATAGATATTCGTTGTGCACTTTGGAGCATGGATCTCATAGAAGTACCCCTTTCAGCGAATGTAAAAAAATCCTACGACCATACATTTGTTGATTTACGTCTTAGTAAGTGGACGTTAACAACAAATTTCACTATCAGGGATGACGAAAATTATTTTGTACATCTGTACATAGTGTGATATGTGTGTAGGTACCTAACATTTATGCATCTCATTACCAGTCCCAAAAGACTATCTATTTCTATTGTGACGTGACGAGTCACCGTCACAGTCAGAATACCGGTTTTGTGATAGCAGAAAGGAGGAGAGGCAGTACAGTGCGCACTACCCCTACCTTATCCCAAACCCATACATAGGTATCTATCCCTACTATGGGCAGCACAACCGATTCCCGACTGTGTGTAACACCTGGTGTTTGTGTGTGTGTAACAACGCCACACACACCTGTGTAAGTGGCTGAGGTGCCAAGGCAGCACGGATCAGCGGGCCGGGAGGAGAGACTCTCTCTCTCTTGTCTGCTCCCCGTAGAGTCATACTCTGATATACGTCGGTTGAGTTTTGCGTAAGCTAGTGAGGCGAGCTCGGTATCAAGCGACAACAGAAGACGCAGCCACGGCTACCTGTTGCTGACCCGACCGGTTGCAGGCGTATACACGCGGCTTCGGCTGGGACTCGTGCCATCCGAGTGCTGATACCTGCCAGACGGATCTCCCAGTGCCCGTGGTCAAGGTGCGGTGTACCTTGCCATAGGAGTGTTAACGGTAGGCCTGTGTCCCTTAATTCTGTCCCTACCGTGAGAGCACTGTGCCGAACAGCAACTGCCGGACCCACAGGGTCGAGTTGTTAGTTGATAGGTCTTGTCAAATGGCTGGACGTTGACATTCTTTTGTATGTCATACATAGTCATTGTCAGAATAAACGCATGATCTTTGTATATAAATAGATGTGTTTTCCTTAATTGTAGTTGTTTGAATGCCAGCTATCCACCTATCCTACTGGCCCTTAAGGATAATTATTAATAAATATTAGATGTACAGCATCTTGCTGCTGACTGCAAGGCGAGCAAGACTCGACACATCACATGGCGCTCGATTAGTTGTTTAGGCAATTGTCCAGCACGGTGCTCTCATACGGCCGTTTTGTGTGCACGCTGTATTGAATATTATTTTAATGCTAAATTTGTTTTTTTTTGCACATTTTAATGGTTATGTTGTAACTTAGTTGCCAGCGCATTATTGTGCTGTTAGTGCGTGCTACTCCTTTAACGAAGTTTAAATATAAACAGTACTCATTACTTGATAATAATTTTTGTGTATATCAAATTGAAAGTTGATCGTTTATTTTTCCCTACCGTTTACCTTTGCTAGCGTGTAGTGAAATAAAAACAAGGTGTTTTCTTTTATTTCTCAAGTGCGACCTTGTACAGAATTAACTACTGTGTAGTGTAGATTGTATATGATATACGAATCGAAAATTTAATAACAAGGGAAAGTTAAAGACGGTAGTGTTTACATTTAGTTAGCAGCGTATTAACACCAATTTATTATGTTGTAAAGAATTTGTTTGGGATAATCCCTACAGTAGCTTAATAATTTTAAGCTACTTGTAAATACACAGTATAACATCAACCCATACAAGCGATATAATAAGACCTTATCGTGTATACTCGACTATTCGGCTTTGTTTATTTCGTGACCCCTAGCGTTCTACACACAAAATATGACAGTCTCACTAGAGGATTTGGAGTTCTCCTTCAGCGCAAGCGTAACAGGGGGGGACGAACTCCAAGCGCTGAGCCATGAGACAATAAATAACGTAATCGAGGACACAATTAAACTATACACGGACGGGGAAATATTCCAGTATTTAATATTGCTAGGGTTAAAAAGTAATGGAACCACGCCAGAAGCTAGAGATAGATAACAACGTTTCTTGAGCAGAAAATATATAGGGGCAACAGCTACAACGTGGACTAAGGAAATAGATGAAGTCACTCGAGTAGAGAAAAATAGTTTGACTATAGACTTTTCAGACATGGAGTATAGGCCGGGAAGCCGATAGACACAATTCAGATACGACGAATCGTCGGAGGCAGACGCAAGTGTCACACGAGAGGATCGAGCCACCACATCGTCACCTGCAAATCAACAATTCTGTGAAGTTGTAAGCGGGCAAGTACGTCGCGATCTCAATACTGTGAGGGAGCAAAGTGACCAATTAAATATGGAATCGGTAGTACGAGATAAACAAAACGTACCATCCAATACACACGGAGCATTACAACCCTACAGAGGGTCGTTTGAGTGGACCCCGCAAGAGATACATCGGGAACCTACGAGTAGACCGTCACGAGTATTAGCAGCAGGTCCTGTACGTAACTTGGGGGCAAATAGAGCTGCCAGAGAAAACATAGGGACTGTAAACAAGGAACAAAGGACAGGTCTAAGGATGGGCGAAAATAAATTTATGGCACTCAGTGGTAATAACCGTCAAGCAGCTTTGGCATCGGGGGATAGAGAGGGTAGTGCTGCAAACGACCGTCGGGTAAAGTGGTCAGACGGACACCCTACCAACCATAACTATGAAGGCTTGGCATCTCAGGATCACAACATAAGCGCACAAATGGGATACACGGAAGCAAGGCGTAAAACGAATAGCTACACACAACAACACGTACCCCACGATATGTCAAACGTGCCCCTAACGCACTCAACGATACACTCGCTGCCCCCGCAGACTCGAACACCTACAGCCCAAACGCAAAATGTACCTTTACATTCGTTCCTCAATTACGCAAGTATGCAGTTACCGACAACTGGCAGCATCAGTCATCCACGTGTAGAGATACAAAGTCATAGCCAAGATAATTTTTCTCACGAACATCGATTTACCATAGGACCTAAAGATTACTGCAATTCGACCTCAGCTAACCAAGGTGGACAAAGCAGAGGCATTTATGGAAATATTCCCAGCACTAACGCAGGGTATAATCAACATTATTAAACTTTGGCAGGCGTGGGAATATTAGCACAACAGCGCGAATCACAAATTAGGTGCGAAAGGTACAAGCTAGATTTGTTGACCCGTTGGAATGTTGAATTTCGCGGACGTGCTAAAGATGATCCTGAGGATTTTTTGACCCGACTATGGGAATGCGTGACGATGTACAACTTGTCACTAGAGCAATTATTAAGGGTGTTACCGGCAGTGTTTGACGCAGAAACAAACAACTGGTTCCGACGGGAAAAATACAACTGCCGCTCTATAGGCGAATTCATAACCGCTTTCCAACTACAATATGGGATAAATGATTTACAGGGTAGGGTGAATAAAGAAGCTGAAAGACGCACACAGGCGCCACATGAGGATATAGAAATTTACCTATCCAATCTGCGAACCCTATTAGACAAAATTTACCCACCCCTGCCGCTCTACGAACAAATTAATCGGGCATACAGGAATCTTCATCCTTATTATTGCTGTAGAATTTTAAGGGCACAGATAAACAACTTTAACGATTTTTTGCTGTTGGGCAAAAATGTTGAATTAACCTGGCAACAGGATAAAGAATACCGTCCACCCCCACTACCCGAGGATAGTTTGTTCCCGGCAACATCTTTCATTCCCCGAAAACAGAATACACCAAAGAAGATAGTGGCAGTATCAAACACCCTTACCCCTAACGTCGAGGATATAAAAACGTTGACGCCAACAACTAATACCCCACTGAGCGGGGAGGATAAGACAGAGAAGCAGCGTAAAACTGTGCTACAGCAGCTTGAAAAAATGCTAGCTCCGTTAAAAGGTATGATGCTAGAAAGACAAGAGGTAGCTGAACGGCACTCGAATGCGCAGGCTTCAGCTTTTAAAAAGAAGAAGTCAACTGGCAATAACACGAAAACCCCTGGTGAAAATACCACTACAGATAACAGGGACCGATCGTGCTTTATTTGACGAAATGTGGGACAGTGGCGTAATGATTGCCCCTACCGAGAATATTGTACCAAATGCGGCAAGATAGGGGACAAGCGCTACAAGTGCCCCAAATGTAACACGGAAAGGACGGGAAACGCCAGAGGAGTAGGGCAGTTGGAGTTGGAGCCACCTAACCGGAACAATACGCGTTTCCAAATGAACCAGAAATAGTAGTAATTAAGGCAGCTAACCATACAGACCAACAGGAGACTTCAAAAATTTCTTCAGCAATAGGACTTGCGGTACTTGCATTTATGACATGGCTAGTAGAAAATTTAGGCGACGTACAGAATTGTAGTAATCGGCAAGTATATCGACTGGGAAAATTTTTCCAAATGGCTCAGTTGGGTTTCATGAGTTACGGGGCCAAAGTTATAACAACGCTAATATACTGGACAAACGAAGCGATGAATAGAATCAGTTTCATAGCTAACAGTATGTACAAATGGGGCCTAGGAAGTTGGGAGTTTAAAAACACCCATCTCTGAAGCAAAGGACAGAAGGAGCGGCAATGGCCGAGCTTCCTATCGTCGACCGTAGATAAGGTGTCCGCCGCGAGTCGAGGACTTGGGTGGGGGACATATGGAACTGAAAGGGCAATAGAAGTTTTGGCACTTGCTGAGGACCCTCGTTACTATTTACCGCTGGATGTCGCAGGTATTAAAATGCATGCCCTCGTAGAGAGTGGCGCAGTGCACTGTTACCTGGGAAAAGGAATTACTAGGCGAGTGAGGAATTTTCAACCCTGTTGTGCAACAATTTCTGTTGCAAACGGCAAAGTACTTGCTGTTCAAGGCACTGTAAGCATTCCGTCAACCATCGGGCGAACTACCAAGACGTTAACGTTGGGGTTAGTGGACGAATTAGAGTACGAAGCCATTTTTGGAATATATTTCCTACGAACTTTTAAAGTAACGATCGATTATGGTAAGGATGTATGGCGTACCCCCCCAAGTCCCTGGCAAGAATTTAAGGGTAAGGATGGTGATCAAATACGTTCAGCAGCGATTGCTGCTGCGGGGGGATTGGTAACGATGACCTCTACTGAGGAGCACGAGCTAGAGAAAATCCTAGATGGATTGATAATCCCTTGACCAGACAAGCTCGGCATAACTACCGTAGCTAAACATAGCATTGACGTACAAGGTCACCCCCCAATTAAACAACGTCCCCGACGGTATGCGCCTAAAGTCCTGCAGATTGCGTACGATGAGATAGACCGTTTGTTGCATGAAAATATCATCGAGGAATCGGAAAGCGCGTGGTGCAGCTGTCCATTTTTGGCGCCAAAAGCCAACGAAAAGTTTCGGTTTTGTATAGATTACCGGAAACTTAATGAAATTACGCGAAAAAACGTGTATTCCATGCGACTTATGGATGATATTTTGGACAAATTGCACCGGGCGAGGTTTTTATCAAAAATCGACGTCAGTGAGGCCTATCATCAAATCCTCTTGGATGAGAACAGCAAGGAATACACAGCCTTGACTGTACCCGGTAGAGGGTTATATTAATACGTGCGCATGCCCTATAGACTGACCAACGCCCCAGCTACATTTCAGACCATCATGGACCAAATTATTAAACCAGAGTGGGAACCATACGTATGCACATACATGGACGACATTATCATCGTCACAGAAACGTTCAAAGAGCACGTCAAGTGGCTGAGAATTGTTTTAAAGGCATTAAGGGAGGCAAATCTCGTAATTAACCAAGAAAAATCAGAATTCGGGTGTGGAGAAGTTAAGTACCTTGGATACGTGGTGGACGGGAAGGGACTTAGGACAGATGTTGACAAAGTCCGGCCAATCTTAGAATATCCCGCACCTACCAACCTCAAACAACTTAAGAGATTCATAGGAATAAATGGATGGTAATCCAGGTTTATCCTTGATCTTGCCAACAAGAAATCGCCCTTAACAAAGCTCATGTCTAAAGACATGAAATGGCAATGGATTGAGGAGCAGCAGTCAATATTTGAGAGCCTCAAACAATCTCTAACCGAAGCCCCTGTCCTATCCATGCCCGACTTTACGCAACCGTTCGTCCTACAAACTGACGCCAGTGACAATGCTGTGGCCGCAGTGTTAACCCAAACCCTCGAAGGTGAAGAACACCCGATATGTTATGTCAGCCGCACACTAAGCAAACCGGAACGTAATTACACCGTAACTGAGAAGGAATTTTTGGCTGTGCTGTGGGCTGTTAATCGATTAAGGGGATATTTGCAGGGGGAACGGGTAACAGTAATTACTGACCACAGCAGCCTATTATGGCTCAATAGATTAAAGAACTTAGTAGGGAGATTGGCTCGATGGAACACTGCGTTGCAGGCATACGACTTGGAGTTTGTCCATAGTCAAGGTAAACTACATCAAGTTCCAGATGCCCTATCCCGTGCCCAAGAAAATTTAGTCACAGTAATTACTCCCGATGCCGAGCAAGTGCGCGATAAATGGTTCTTGAAGCGAGTTAAGGGGGTGCAGGCTGCTCCACAGAAATTTGCGAACTTAAAATATGAGAACAGAGCCCTTTTCTTCCACAAACCAAACCCTATCGTTAGTTCAACGATGGAGGACCTCGACGAATGGAAAATTGTCCTGTCAAAGAAACACCGCGTCCAGGCACTATACGATGCCCACAATGCCCCCCAGGCAGGTCACCCAGGAGTGGAGAAGACCTATGCTTGTCTCGCCAACTATTATTATTGGCCGGGTTATTTCCAAGATGTGGTTCAGTATGTCCGGGAATGTCAAGAGTGTTAACAGCTAAAAGTCCTACAGAAAGCTCCTGTCGGATTCATGGGGGAAAAAATCACTGAGCAACCATGGATGGCTATAGCTATGGATATTTCAGGACCAAAACCTTCATCGAAGAATAGGCACCGATATATCTTGATCATCCAGAACCTATTTACGAAATATGTAGAGTTAAAAGCACTTCGCAAGGCAGACGGAAAAAGCATCAGGAAAGCGGTAGAGGAGCTAGTATTGAACAGGTGGGGAAAACCGAAATACATCTTAACAGATAACAGCACCAAATTTGTCAACCGGAAACTGAAAAAAATGTGTAAAAATTATGGCATTAAACACTCTACCATCCCACCATACCACGCACAGGCTAACCCGGCAGAGCGTGTAATTCGCACCTTGAACCCGATTATAAACTCGTTTTTGGATAAGGATCACCGGCTGTGGGATATACACCTACAAGAGTTTGCATTTGCAATGAACACAATGGAGCAAGCGTCCACGAAACTCACCCCGGCGTTCCTGAACTTTGGCTGAAATCCTCCACCTGTAGCTTTTCCGAAACGTGACACACCAACTGCACCATTAGACCTAACAAATACCTCCTTATGGGCCGATAGGGTAAGCCACTTAGAAATGATTAGGGATTTGGTAGGGAAGCACCTTGAGTTAGCGCGAGAGAAGCAGGCGGAATATTATAATTGGGGGCGAAGGGCAGAATCATTTGCATTGGGGGACAGTGTGATGCGGAGAAATCACGTACTATCCTCAGGGACCCAGGGATTTGCCGCGAAACTCGCACCCAAATTTGTGGGTCCCTGTACAGTAACTTAATTGCTCTCGGACGTAGTAGTGGAAGTGAGGAAGACCGCGACAGGAAAAGTAGTAAAAACTTATATTAATGACCTCAAGCGGTACACACCCCCACGCCATTCATTGGACAATGAATCTAAAGTGAGCTATACCCCTACGGACCCCAATCATGAGAGGACAATGAATCCGGCGCCAACCAACTGGGCGCAAGGCATGGGCAGACGCATCGAGGCGAGGACGGGATCCCCGGCTTGACGACCTGTACCGCGAGCCAAGTGGAGAGGAGCTGAGGCAACCAGGCAGAGTCATTCCCCAAACACGATTGGTCATTTAAGCAGGGCCACCTACGGAGAGGAGACCACAGCCCAGGGCACCGATCCCGACCAACGGCCAGTTACCAGGTCCCAGAGCCGAGGGGCCACCCACACCAAGGGAGGCAGATGTGGTTCCTCCCCCCCCAGGGTATGACCGATCCCGACTCCGGCGCCCACCAGAATCATTGCACGCCAGATCCGCCCCGATCCGGAGCCGGTAGGCAGACTGAGCCCCAGGATGCTGGAGCAGCTCTTGGAGATTGCTAACACCCTGGCGGAGGGACCTCGGCCAGTAGAGGATATGGAGACAATCCAGTCGGTGCTCAGGCAGATCCACCTAGCACAACGAGGATACGTGCCCCTAACAGCATCGGCGCCGGCCTGCCCACCCCGACGAGCAGTACCACCATCCCTGCAGGTGATTCTAGAAACGGCAAGGATTCCACGGTTCATGGACATGCGGGTAACTTGGCCAAGGGGAATGCCTGGACCCCCACCGTTCACCCCAGAAGCGGATCTCCTGAGAGAGGAGACGGTGCCGACTCCGTAGGCCATATCTGTTCCGAATCTGGGATGTTGGAATTGCGGGAATCTGGGGCATCGTTACGCACAGTGTACGACGCGCGACCATGCGAAAAAATTTTGCCACAAATCCGGAAAAAAAGGGGTGAGCATCACAAAATGTCCACATTGTCGTGACCTCTGGGCAGCAGAAAGGCGAGCCTATTCGGCAAGGCAGGCAGGCAACAACATGCCACGCAGAGGAGCGTACAATGATTAACCCTACAGAAAATATTGATTATCCCTACAGAGAATTTTTTTTTTTTTCTTTCTTATCCTTTTTGTTTTTATTCCAATCCCAAATAGAGGATTTATTTTATATTACTTTTACGAATTGCTATCATTTCTATTATTAGTATTATTCTGTATTTTTCTTTAAATATAGTCCTTTAACCTGAAAATAAAGGCTTTACAATTTATTTATCCACACGAAAGTAAATAAACGAACAATAAAACTTTATTTTATGTTAATTTTAATATTATTTTTTAAGCGCACTGTGAAGCACGGTATCACGCAACGAATTTATGTCTAATTTTTTTGATTGGAACAGACAGCGGCATACAACATTGGCTTTCTTACCTAGTATAGCAAGAAATCTTTCTGTTCCCTTACGTTTGCCTACCTGTTTCTTTACTTTTCTGCCACTGCCAGTTGAAAATTTTTTTTTGTTTTCCTCTCTTTCCCCGTTTTTTATGTTACCAGCCAAGGTATTGGCTGAGTTTGGGCACGGGGAGGTACCGAAGGGCAGATAAGTAAAATTGTAAAGTGCGAATAGCACTGGAGCACTGGCGGTGGGAGCAGGAAAGAGCCCTTACGGCTCTGTCCAATCAGAAAGGACGAAGTCATTTTTTTTTTTTTGAGTTGTGGATATAAAAAAAGTTAAGTTTTTATTAATTAAATTTTTGTGAGACATCTACATGATGAGATAAACAGATAATCCTGCCCCACTGGATAGGCACGTAGTTTTTTTTGTTGATTATAATATCGCGCAATTTTTACTGCATTCTTAATTTCCTGTTTCAAAAAAAAAAGTTTTCTTTTGTTGTTTGATTTATAATTTGGTTGAGTTAAGGCACTGTTATCTATTGCTGCAGTCAGTTTCTTTTATTTGTTTTTATATCCAACACCCAGGAATATTTCGATACTGGTTGTCGCAAACTACTTTTAAGTTCAATTGTAAGCACAGGCGAGTGCAGCTGCACAATGCCATCTGACAGGGAATGCTAATAACTAGTGTTTACACTGACACCACACACAATACCGTGACAGTACACCGCTCGTTACACCAACAAGGCCGTTAATTTAGGCCGACCAGTATTTCCTGCTGAATCCTAAAGAAGTAGACGATCTGCTACACTATACGCAAACAAATACTCTACGTCATCCTACACATCCGTCCGGATAGGGCATTTAGCTAGATTCGAACGCACACCTTATAGGACATAAAAATTAGGGTGAAACCAGGGTTTGCGAATTGGGATTTGTGACGTGACGAGTCACCGTCACAGTTAGAATACCGGTTTTGTGATAGCAGACAGGAGGAGAGGCGGTACAGTGCGCACTACCCCTACCTCATCCCAAACCCATACATAGGTATCCATCCCTACTATAGGCAGCACAACCGATTCCCGACTGTGGGTAGCACCTGGTGTGTGTGTGTGTGTAACAACGCAACACACACCTGTGTAAGTGGCTGAGGTGCCAAGGTAGCACGGATCAGCGGGCCGGGAGGAGAGACTCTCTCTCTCTTGTCTGCTCTCCGTAGAGTCGTACTCTGATATACGTCGGTTGAGTTTTGCGTAAGCTAGTGAGGCGAGCTCGGTATCAGGCGACAACAGAAGACGCAGCCACGGCTACCTGTTGCTGACCCGACCGGTTGCAGGCGTATACACGCGGCTTCTGCTGGGACTCGTGCCATCCGAGTGCTGATACCTGCCAGACGGATCTCCCAGTGCCCGTGGTCAAGTTGCGGTGTACCTCGCCGTAGGAGTGTTAACGGTAGGCCTGTGTCCCTTAATCCTGTCCCTACCGTGAGAGCACTGTGCCAAACAGCAACTGCTGGACCCACAGGGCCGAGTTGTTAGTTGATAGGTCTTGTCGGATGGCTGGACGTTGACATTCTCTTGTATGTCATACATAGTGATTGTCAGAATAAACGCATTATCTTTGTATATAAATAGATGTGTTTTTATTAATTGTAGGTGTTCGAATGCCAGCTATCTACCTATCCTACTGGCCCTTAAGGATAATTATTAATAAATATTAGATGTACAGCGTCTTGCTGCTGACTGCAAGGCGAGCAAGACTCGACACATCACACTATATATATATATAATGGCCAAGTGCTGTTTTTTTTAAAGGCCAGACGTATGTGCGCATTGTCTTTTAAGTGCTTTCTCTTAACCGCCTTCGTCGTTGCGACGAGTCAATTCGTGCCTATATTAACCATAGCATTACCCAGATTTTAACTTTTCTTACTTATAGTTTGCCGTATAATTAGTTGCTTATCTTTTGTAATCGTGTACTCAAAACTATTACTATGTGCTTTTACAAACTTTATTTTGATTTCAGAGTGACCAATAGGTGATGATACCACAAAAGTCTAGCACTCTATGAAAAAAGCACTTATAGAATACATGAACTGGAAAATTAACGTACCCATCATTGGATACGTTTAATAATCCATCCTTCTCTTGTTAGTATTTCAATAGGACTAATACTTAAGAAACGTACGACGCACCAAACGATCTTTTTTTTTCTACGTTAACCTATATCGACCTATTCAAATTAAAATTGGACAAACTTTTTATACGGGATGACCAAAATCGTATATTACGTCACGAGGCCGTAAAATGGCTGATCTACGGCCGCATGGAATGTGTCACCCGAGGTAAAGCTAAAGGTGACATCACGTGGCCGTTTATCAGCCACTTTATGGCTTCGTGACGTAATATATTATACTATCAATTTCTTTTATGTGCCTACAAATCAAAATATAATCTGTCAGTAAATCAGAGTATTGTGCTAAGTAAAGTTGTTTATTGTTTTTCTGACATAGCACCCAATAAAAACAAAAATTTCAAGTCACCTCGTAGGTGCAGATTTTTTGTAGTTATGTGTCCTAAAATGAATTCATGGTAGTTTTAACCATATTTTTTAGTCCATAAGAACACAAAATTTACTATTAAACACATATAAAAAAAAGTGTTTTTTTAAAAATAGTACTGTCAAAAGTTAGTTCTACGCTGACAGTTAAGATGATGTAACTATTTTACTTATTAACTTATATTTTTCAGGCCATTACTAAAACAAATAAAAAATGCTGCAGAGTCTCATATTGTGCTTGATTGTTCAACTGATAAGATTTATACAGTACTCAAACAAGCACAAGAGATTGGAATGATGACTGACTATCATAGCTACTTCATTACATCATTGGTGAGGAAGATAATTTTTAGTATAACTATAACATTAACCTTGAAGTTGCTGAACAAAGAGTTTCTTCTTGGCTTTTATTTTCATTTTTACTTTATACGACAGACAAACCCATAAGAAAAATTATGATACGATTCTCTATGATTATTTAACCTTACATAAAATAAGTAATGCTTTAAGTATACACAAATTTTGACAAATGAGTACGTCATACACACAAAATTTACTAGACAGTCATCAAGACGAGCTTTTTTAATTTTGGCATGCTTATTTAATTTATCTTGTTATTGCAATCTTTCGATTGAAAGGAATGTATTACAAGAAATAATCTTAGTGTCCGTTAATTAACATGGCTTTCAGCTATTTTAAACTCTGTATATTTTCATACCACTGATTCCCTTAATTTTAGTCAGTTACGAAATTATTTATATCTTTTCAAAATTATAGAAAAAGTTTAGAATGATTTTTTATCTTACTTATGTATAAAGCAAAGTCGCTAAAACCGTTGTAATCGCTAACTGCGAAAACTGCTGAACCGATTTTGCTGAAATTTTGCATACCGATTCTTGACACTTCCTAGATGGTTTAAGTATGTTTTTTATTTAGAAAAATTTAATAACAATAGCAATAAATAAGCTCGAAGTTTTGCAAAAATACACCAGCTTTTCACTTTAGTTCAGTAGGATCCGCTAGGTGGGGTCGACATAAAATCGAAGCTACCTGCAACAGAATGGAATAAGTGTGGTTATAATAGGCCGGAGCGTCGCAGTTTTTTCTGCAATCGTCGACTGGCAGTTCATCGAGCTGTATTGAGAATGGTAGTTGAAGTCGTGCAGTTTGGTATCCCTGTTACCAATGACGCTCTTCTCCGAAAGGGAAGTGATCTCGATCTTTACTATCACCTGAAACCTTCAGGATTAATGAGTGCCACTAATAAAAAATTTATTCGAACCGATAACCTCTCTGGCGGAATACCAGGCGACGTGTCTAGCCAGATCACATCCTGCTCTGACACTTCAGAGTTATGTGGCCATACCATAATCAGGCCTGGTGCCGTCAGAAAATTATTTACAACAAATATAAGCCAGGGAAGACAGCCCTTAAGAGTACGGGCAGCCACAACTGCCAACTTCTTCGTGGTCGCTTCAACGGCATACCTACAGAGAAGGTATTCTCCAGGCCCACTTTCCCAACTAACGATGAGCAGTAGTTATCCGGGCATTCCAGGCAATGACCTAAAGACGAGATATATTTTGATCAGTGGCGTATCTTCCTCATGTACAGTCTCCGTACACAGAGACTCCAAGAGTAAGAGTCTACCCACAGCTGGCTCTACATTATCAAACATAATAATAAGGAATTACTAGAAATTTCATCACTGGCCTTTTTCAGGGCCAATATGAGTATTTACGTTCATTACTTAACCTTCAATCTCATCGGTTGTTTTGAGGGCCCCCTAAGTTTAAACTACCGTGCCAACAAATACTTTCCAATACAACCATTTCCGGAAACATTATTCGTTGACTAAAAGACTACGTAAAGCCGGCCACTATTATACCAAGTCATTTATCCACTGGCAGACGTCACGAGCAGAGTTGTTCGTCGCAAGGCTGGGAGCCCTGGTGACCGACGACCCTATATTACCCCCTCAACTCTAAGCATGTAACCAGGAATCACCTATCTTCTCAAAGGTCTGCGCTGGGCGTACCTAACAGCTATGAAGCAAAAAAAAAAACTTGAGCCAACGAGAGTCTCCAACGGGCAAGCATCACGAACCAATCTCTACTAATCTCTCCACCTTAGATCATCAAAACAACTAAGTCTGCAAAAAAAAGCTGCTTTAGACACCAACGTCTTCGACGTTATGCCAGAAGACGTTGGGAAAGAGCACTGCAACTAGCCCTAATGCTTCGGACTTTGTAATTTTTCTCCCGATCAGTCTGGGTCCTCAACAGCAGGCCAGAGAAGATCACCCTAAGGTATCCAGGCAGTCCCATTTGCTGTAAACTTTAGTCAAGAAAGAGTTTACTTAAAAAACTCACCGGTCTTTTTTAGGGCAATCGGACGTTGAACTACCTGGCCAACAACTATATAAGAACTTAACAAAATTGACAGAAAATAGCCTTTAGGGGTCACAAAAGTTACAAGAGGGTGAATTGGAAGGAAAACTTCAAATGTATCTTATAGCTTTGTTCTTGAGCTCAAATCTGGTGACATAATAGTGACTTCCGGTGTCTTATTTTCGGCCATTGTCAATAATAAGACATCGGAAGTCATCATTATGTCACCGGATTTGAGCTCCCGAACAAAGCTAATGAATACAATTTTAGGCGTCAAGAAACTGACGCAGGAAATTTATCGAGATTGGAACAGCAGCTTCAAAATCGACAAATAAAGAATCCATTACGTGAGAGATCAGCTTTACATTTTACCCTCACAGTAATCTTTTAAATCTTTAAAGATCTTAATTCAGGTTTTTAAATAAGAAAAAAATATATTTGTATTTTTGTGGCAATAAAAAATGTAGAGATTAAGCTCCAGGACTTTGTTGCTCTGGTAATAAAGTTGTGAGATAAGAGAAAAAAAAAATTTTTTAATATACATTTTTGAGAGTTTAAAATCTTAACATCTTAAAAAAATAGCCCTTTTCGAAAATTACACGGGAGAAACTGATAATTAACCGGTCCTTATGTCCAACGATCATTTTATGGCATAAGGAACGCACGATACTTTTCAGCATAATTATATTTTTTTTTTATTTTCACAGCTTATTATTTGATCAAATAAACTAAATGGATTGCGAACAAACATGTTCTTAGTGAAAAGATTTTTGTTCTGAGAAGTGTCAGGCATAAATGTAAAATTTCTAACTGAAAACGTTTTACATTACATGTCAACACACTACGGTGTTTCATTTAGTAAGTCTCGGGCGAATCCAAGACGGGGGGCTGCTAGTAGTAGATATTTAAAATTGAAACTGTACTATTATAACAAAATATATATTTTTCGGAAAAAGCTTTTTTCAAGTCCAACTGAGTCTGACTTCCTATTATCCTGACAAATGAAAAGCTATTATAATATTTATAATGAATGAGCGCTTAAAACTTATCATTTCGAAATCACATTAAGTATGTTCTAAGGGTTACATTTATCAAATGTTTTGATTATTTTTTTGTAATCTCTTGAGGACATTTGGATTCAGATGGTCAAATTTAAACTTCAGAGGTGGCTGTAACTTAAAACGCTAGTAGGTTAAACATGTGACTGATAATGTTCTAAATGAATTTAATATAATAGGATATCGTAGGGAAATAACTTGTCTTAACAAAAACTTTCATTTGCTTACATTTTTTGCAATTTACAAGAAATAATCTTTTAACGTATTTAATTACTAGCTGTTTCATTATGGTTGATAAATATTTCTTAGTATATCATGCACCTTCTTATGGTTTTCCGAAAAAAAATAACTTTGTGTGCAGTTGGAAAAAATGCATAACAGATATTTTCATGATATTTTTAATATAACACAAAACTTATTTGTTAGAAAAAATTGCAGACATATTTTTTCTGTTGGTCTCTTATGCTTTTTTAATAATATTATGAATGTATAGAGACAATGTTGAAGCTCACTGATGAATAATTCATTATGAGATTTGTATGTTTGTCAAAAATAATATTATTTCTACCAATACACAAAGCTCGTAAAACACACCTTAAGTACTTAAATAATTAGAAAGCTGTAAGAACGCATGTGTTTTACGACTTGTAAAGTATTGAATGACAACTAAAGTAAGCCATGGGTCACATGACTAAGGACTAATATCAGAAAAAGATTACATAAATGATTAAGTCTTCTCATATATTTGCTAAAACCTTTGTATTTACGAGCAAATAGAGTTGCTACCCAAGAGTGTTACCTGTGTACTCCATGAAGCGTGATGAAGTTAAACGACATATATTTAAAATTATAACTTTTTATATCACAATACTATACTTTTATCTTAGAAAATATGCTATTCCTCATCAACAGTAGTTTAGTTTGGTAACAGTCGTGAATTCTACCAATTAACTTATCACGTGTAGTCATTTTTTGTCAAAACAAATGAAAAAGATCATAGTGTTAGTAGGTGTGTTTAACATGAACAATGTTAACAATGAAATTTTTTTTGGCTTCTCGTTAATTTATGATACACGAAGAATATCTGGATGCCTAATGAACACTTACGACACTTTCCACTTAACAGTTTTAAAGCATGTTATATAAAATTTATTTCTACAAATTGCAACTAATATCCAGGCCACGTCTACATGCATAAAGTTCTGCACAGTCTTATCCGTTGTTTTAGTAGAAATTTCTCTTTGTCTAAACTTCGAATATCTTGTGTGCAGCCCTAGAGTAGGGTAAAAAAAAATGATGACATACTGGCTAGTCCATTTGCTTTGGCTTAATTTCTCAAATGAACGATTATCATCTAATTGAACGATTGTATTTAAAGTCATACATAAAAAACTTTTTTTTGATGGGATGAGAACTAACAATTGTGAAAGTAAGAAAAACGATCGACTAAACTTTAAGTGAACAATTAGGAAACGATGTATTAAAAAAATATTTATTCACGCTCACACAAGCTCACACGCATGTACACACATACATATTTGAATTGCAACGTTGTGAACTAGAAAAATGTATGAACACGTTACAGGCCCCTTGTCACCGTAAGTCAGTGATAAGAGTCTCATATTCAGTTGTCTCTCCTTTAGGTGGCTTTCTGGCAAAATTTCGATGTAAGGCTCAGAGGCTACGACATTACAAGTAACTGACCTACATGATAACTTAACAAGTACTCGTGCTGTTAAGGGTATGAATATGTGAACGACAGCTACCAATGTGCCAAAGTATCGGGAAGTAACAGAATAGTGGTGGCTAATTCACAGTCAAAAGTGGGCTACTAATACGTAGTGGGCCACACAGCGTACAGTGCACTTGCGCACTGAAACAAGAACATCTACTTGAGCTTGGCATGAAACTGACACAGTGAGAGAGATTTTTTATAAATTTTATGGTAAATGCCCATAAAATTAAGCGTGCAGAACGGTAAACGTGGGACTAAGACGTCACTCTGGACTTTTTATCTAACCTTAACAATTTTTACCGTTACACCCAGTAGAAATTATTGGGCGCTCAACAAAAACTCCCCTTATGACTCACGAGCCAAAATTCACTGGAGGTAAAACTGAGACTATAGTTGAGTTGCATTGTATTTGAAGCAATAAAATTACTATATTATTATACATTCTTTATTATACTATATACATTCTTTAAAAATTTTATGTACATCGGACAGCTCTCTTGCAATGTCAAATCAGCTTAGGTTACAAATATTTACATAAATTAAATTGAAACATTTTAATTACTGTACTAAAATATTTATTAAAAATGGTACAACGTCCAACCGTATCATTAGCAAAAAAAAAAAAAAAAAGTTTTTAAATGAGTACAGTGATGGCGTACTACAATCAAGTAGTTAAAAAAAACGTTTTTTGTCACATATTGTACTGACAATATGTACGGTAACTGTGGTCTCTGTTTTACCTACAGTAAACCTTGGCTTGTGAGTCATAAGGGCAATTTTTATTAGGCGCCCGATGATTTTTACTGAGCGTAACGGTAAAAATTGTGAGGGATAGGTAAAAAATCTGGAGTGATGACCTAGTCCCACGCTTACTGTTCTGCACGGTAATTTTTATGTACATTAACAATGAAATTTATAAAAAAATTTCTCGGTGTGCACTAAAGCAGCGTGGTGTAGCGTCAGCAGACTCTTGCCTGATGAGTAACTGCGCACAGCGCCTACCAAGCTCCCCGTTGCACAAACACCAGCACGTCATTGCAGGGCCACATTGATTCTCAGTTTCTATTCCTCAGACAGCGTATTTAGAAACACCAACAGAGAGTTTTACTGGATACATCATGGTAGGTGTAAATACCTAGTTTTGATGATGTGAACTGTGTTGTGAGAACGTAGTCATCCCTATTTAGTTGCCCTTAATTCCTGAAAGTCTACCTGAAGTCCTTTACCACTAGTTACTTCGTAACATCTACATATTTAACATAAATTTACATCCACGACAGCAAGCCACGCCGTTAAGGTCATTGCCTTCGTGGTATGCTGCATGTCATTTGTAATCAGAGTGTTCATTGCAACAAATATACATGTATTAATAATACGTTGTATCGTTTATAAAGTGTCATTGGGTAGCACTAACTGCAGTTACAGTGAAGTGGTAACTTAGTAACTGTTTTAATGAAGAAAAAGGCTATTCAACCTTATGAGCTATATGATACTACCAATTACTGCTGTTATCACTGCACAAGAGCTGTTGTATTCCAATACTTGTTCGAATAGTAAAATAATTAAAGTATTACCACGCATTAGTCACTATTCCCGGCCAACATGTCACAACATATTTATAGAAACACATTTATATATTTACAATAGGTAACTGATGCAGACTACACATGCTTTTAAGGTACATACAAATAACATTAAAAAACTACGAAGACTATTGGTATGAGTACGATTTTATGTTTAAAATTAATCAAGTGATTTTTTTTCCAAAAAAGTATGCAGAATTCATCTCTAGTCAACGTATATTTGTACTAACATATGTGTTATGTATTGACGTACATGCGTTAAAAATATTTTTTTTGGTATTTCTTATCTCTTTTATGAACAAAAGTTAGCATGGTAGCTTATATCAAAGCATAACTCATATTTAAAAGTTAGTTGACATGTCTAAGCATTACTTGTATTCAAAAGTATACCAAAACGTGTATGTCCCAATATTTTATAGTTGTATAGAAAAATAAGTATAAGCTTATACCCACTGCCTCTCAAATACCCTACAGCTATTTCACAGCATATCCTCAATTTGTATTATGGTTTAACTATTTTACGTGAGATTTTTTACAATAATATTTCAGCAAGCTCCCCACATCACTCTTTCCTCAGCTACTCACCATAAGCTCCGTTGCACTTTACTAAAGCTCCCTCTTCGTAACACCTAGTTTAAGGTACCTTATTCTAATATATATTTGCCGTCTTTAATGAGGCTTAGGCAATTTTAAATAAAATGATAGATAGCTCTGAAATTCAACGATTATGTGAATAAAGTTCGCCAGATTTTTTTTTGGAAAAAGAAATAGGTAGGTCAACACATTTATTTCCGAGAAAATCACTTGTAAAAATTCGTCATTTCAACACGTAACCTTATGGAACCGGAATGAAATTGACTATTGTACTGCAATTGAAAGCTGTGGGCCCAGAAGATAAATTGGTATATATACTTTTAGTTATAAAAAATCAATTAAAAAAAAAAAAAAAAAAAATAGGGTCAACACGTTGAATTTTGAGAAAACAGTGAGGAAATCGTCGAACGTGAGAATTGTTTTATTCAGATGTTGTAAGTGCACATGCGCAGTACGTACTTAACTATACAAACAATAAAATGTTAGTCCAACAAAAGTATAGGTATATAATAGCAGATGAGAGCAAGAGAGTACGGTGTTGTTAGTTTTATCGTGGCAGGGCTGCCATCTTTACACACGGTACCTCGGGAAAACTAATGATTTCTTAAATATCTATTAGCCAATGATTATTCTACGTATTATTTGATATTTCGTTTAAACATTTATATGATAAATATAATTTTTAAAAAACAAAAAATAATCATTCGCATAACAAGTACCCCACATAGGCCCCTCAGTAGATACGACACCAAACGCTGAAGCTTCCTTGATGACTTAATTAAAAAGTTATTAAAAACAAACCAAATTTTAATAACATACTGTTTATTCGACTTGAACAATCGAGTTTAAAGAGCAGCAATCATATGTACATATAGTTTATGGTGTGACACAAAAGTCAGTCAAAACATGGTTTTCTTTTGCTTTTTTAGGTAAAAGAAGTTTTTTTATGACTTTACTAACTATCTTAAAATTGTTACTTCTAAGAGTAAAGCTGGAATTTGTTTCAGGAATGACGAAAGTTACCATATTTTTTATTATTTTCATATTAAATACCAAGTTATTATTTCTCAAACGTGAGTCATACTGACACTAGCCCCATCACAACAATTATATGGTAAACCTCTCAAAAGATTAAGTGAAGTAAGATTACAAATAATTGAATGTATGGAACAAAGAAACAAAATGTACAAATATCTCTGTTTATAAATATTTGTATGATTCACAAAAAATTTGCAGTAAAACTTGATTTATTTGTTTAAGCATATTGTTTATTAAAAAAAAAGACGTCATAAATTGGACACATTTTGGTTAGCAGTTTATTTACTTTTTAATACTAAACTGCTTGATGAAAAATGCTTACAAATATTTCTTAAACACAAACAAAAAAGACCTATATCTTGAATTTTTTTAATGAAATAAATGTCCCAGAATGATGAATGACAAGCAAAAAGAAAAATTTATTTATATTAAGCGATACCGTATTTGTTAATTATAACTAAAAAGCAAATGACATTTTGACTAATGTAAGTTCTCTCACAAAAATATTAGTTATTGTATTTTTCCACGTTAAAAATCATTGAAAATAGATGATTTAAAAATAATGATGAAAATTATAACTATCATAGATATTTTAATCATTAAAATCATAAAAATTGTTATTATACTTTAAATTATTATTTTTATTAAAACTATTGTTGTTATAGTTATCATAATCATAGTAAGTACTTCTATAGTCATTATAAGTATTATTTGTATTATATTATTTTTAATTTCAATACTATTATTTTCCTTTAAAAACAGTTAATATATATATTGCAGCGTAAAAAGAAGGTGACTGGAGGAGCACGCAAGATAAGAACCTTGTTTTTCATTTAACACTCCTTTGTTACTAATATGAAGAATGTGAGGTGTTTTATTGGCCCACCAATTCTTTTGGTGCCTACTCATCAAAAACTTGCTGAGTACCCACAAACTTGTCTACTTTCAACTGATGGCCATTTTTCTCTGCTTCTACCTCCCTACTCTCGTATCCTTTAGGTCCTGAGCTAGAAGAAGCTTACGGATGCATGGATATGTACTATTGTACGTAATACTATTATTTTTGTCACATGAAATAACAGAATTATCTGTTTTAGTATGTAGCTACATGTTTCTGATCTCGTAGATTATTTAAAAAAATGTAACATAATAATGGTACAAGTTGCTTATAGTAGAATAGAAGGTTATTTAACGTTTCAAAAATAAAAGCTGCGTAATGCTTGTAAATGATTTGTAAGATTTTTATTTACGATTTGCACTTTTTCCTTATATTTTTTTTCAAAGTTTAAATCGTATTTCAAAAATATAAAGATTATATTTATGAGGACAATGAAGCTTAAAAAACATATATATTTGTATACTGCTGGGGCTCCGTTCTCCTGCATAATTAACGTGTTGACCTTTCATTTTTAGCATTTAAAACTAATTAAAAAAATGAAAAATTTTCTTATTCAATTTTTATATTTTTTTTTTTTTCTACAATGTTCTAATGAAAAGTAATCTTCTATAAAATTTTAGTTAGAATGATGACAAAAATGATACTCTGAACCTTAAATACGAATTAAGATAGGCAAATACTTACTTTTTTCAATTTTATTTCCATATGCACATACATAGTAAAAATATTAAGACAATAAATACAAGATCGTATATGTTATATGTCTTAGTATTTTTCTTTCAAAGAGGCTTTTTATTTTTAAAAGGTTGTTAAAAACTGTAATGATTCAAGAAACAATACCTAAAAGATCATATAACTTCGGAAGAGATAAGGTGACAACAAAAATGATAGTATAGTTATAGTGAAAAAAAGTTAGTTGTTCTGTAACATACAAAAAAATGAACCCAAAAAAAATTGCATTTTACCCATTTACTTTTATAGTGGGCATTAGATTACAGTTAAATAACATCTTTTTACGAAAAAATGTAGAGAAATGTAGACATGGCTATTAAAATAAGTATATTGCAAAAAAAACATTTAAACGCTATGTAGTTTAACATAGCATCAAAACTTCTTAACTTATAAGTCATTCTTGTGAAGAAGTTTTCTATTTTAAAACTCAGTGTTATTAGGACAGTGAGTGATAAAACAAAAGAAGTACAAATTCAAGTAGTAATATCGACAGCCCGGACGAAGAACAGCTTAGCTCAGATTTTGCCATTCAAACTAACATTGAGAAATATAAGCTAAGCTCTTCTTTGTCCAGGCCATCGAAATCTCCCTATATTATATAGTTGTATTAACGAAAGTAAGTCTCAGCTCCGCCCTGCTCCCCTCCAGCATCTCCTCAGCTCCCCCTCGATTCACATAGTTACTTGCTTGTTATACCGTTATTTTTGATCAAATAATATTTAAGAAACCTTACCCCGCTCCTCCGCAGCACCCCCTTAGCTCTCCCTCACTCCCCCTCCACCTTTCCCTCCACTTCCCCCCCGGAAAATACTTGTTTATAGAATATTTTACCATCTGAAATGTTAAAAAATATATGTAATTTATTACCTAAGTCATATCTCATTTTTAGAATTTACCAAGTCACTGATCATAGGTCTCACTCTGTCTATTCGCTCCCCCTTAACTACTACATGTCTCTGAAGTACCATTATTTGTTTACCTTAATTGAACTTTTACATTTTAACTCTCTTTCTAGTCCATGTGTACTTTACCCAAATATGAAATTCTTGATTACCTGAGGAATTTATTTACAAAAAGACAGAATTCCGAAAAAGGTATTGTTAAAGAAATAAACTTAATTAAGCTTTTAAAACAATAACTCATTCTGTTAGCTTAATATTGTTTAATTTTATGTGTCATTTTTTACCCATCAGTCCTTTTAAGACCCTTTTCACATTTTTTACATATTTGTTTTTCATGGTTTTTATGAATCAACATACGTCTGTTTATATGTGACGATCTTCAAAGTTACATATTTTTGAATTACTGAAAAATTTCTTGCTAAACAGTATTTTTAATTTCTGACTTATCCTTGGATTTAATTTGAATAAAAATTCTTTCGGATTCTTATATCTTAATAAAGCAATGTATAATGGTCCGTAAGAAAATTAAGGTTTTTTAATATACAATCCTAAGGAATCAAAGCTCTGTTTTTCTAATTTGTTGATAAACATAGAACATGCTAATACAAAGGGAAGCTGTTTTCTATAAAAGCCAAAGGGTAATGATGACGAGGTGCAAGTATTTAATGTTCTTCTAGGAACATAAGCTTTGCTTCTTTTTTCTCCCGTTATTATTTCTGCTTATATATTATCCTTAAATAATTTCTTTACTTTTAATCTTGTGCCTCTATAGAGACCGTCTGATATACTTAAAGTTCTTATTAACATTACTATAGCGTTTACTTTTAATTTAATTCGCATTGTAAAAGACCTTCTCTGATATTATTTAAAAATTCTATTAGAAAATTATTATTTACGTTATCATGTGTCTTATCAACTCCTTTTTGAGTTACGTTTTCTGCTGTTGTTAACTTATTATCAGCTTGCATTGATAAATACACAAGTAATGTCGTTATTTTGTCTACTCAATCTGTTAGTGGGAGGTTGGCGTGGGGACCGCGCAGTGTATATACATATATGTACATAGTGTATCAGTTTTTGGATGATCTTTCGATTTGACCAGAACAAAAGGAGCACTGGAAGAGAGAGCTAGAAAATATGAAAATAATTATAAAACTGAATCTGTGCTATCCCTACATAAAATTTTAAACAATTTGTTAAAAGTCGCCTTTGGGGGTGAGCGACTTTGAACAAGGGGGGTGTAGTTGAAAGAGATTGGAGTCACTCTTAAGTGTCACAAGCCTTCCCTTTAGGTTAAACAACGATGGTGGTACTATGTCCGATGTTGTTGGCGTAGTGGTTTCGTTTCATTCCTCGGAATCCAACTCATCGTAGAGATGTGGCGTTTGAGCAGTGATGCGTAGAGGCCTTGATGGGTTGATCGCCAGGTTGACCGGTGGGTGTTTGTTGTTTGAAAAAAAAGGGTGTAGACAAGTGTTTTGTATTGGTACAGTGATATTTATTGAATATGTACTTTAAGTAATTGAGTGGCTTAAAAGGTATGCATTACACATATTTGCATAACTCGGATCGATGTCTATCAGTCGTCACACAGTCCTTCTTATATACTTTACGTCGCTTTCTTACTTGCGATTTTGGTCACCACCTGACGAGCGATAGGTGGTACTATCAAGTACTAGTTGGAAGTCGGTGCTGCGCGCGAAATTTCAAAATTCAAATTTATGTAGAAACTATCTAATTTAAGAAAAATGGTTATTTTAATATACGATAATTAATAAAATAATGCCCCAGATGGTATTAAATTATACCTTCTAACTAAAAAAATATTTAAATGTTAGACAATGTGCTAAATAATAAGAAATGACGGATATGTAAAATGTTTTATAAAGTGTCAAACGACAATAGTATAAATAATAAAGAGAACCTATACACGTTGAGTCAGACTTATAAAATTTTTTTTAAATATATAGTGGGAGAATCACGTCAACTGTCCCAGCGCCGCGGTGGATGGCCCGCGTGGGCGTCAAACACGATGTTTTCAACTCGTCGTTTCGGTGTCAAAACTTTGATAAAAAAATTATCTAAGAACATGTTCTTATGTATTTTTTTCTCAGCTTTCCAGCAGTGGCATCAGTTTTTCAAAAATTTTCTCCCATAACCTCGAAAAATGCTTTTGTTTGAAAAACACGTCTTATCTCCATGATCTTTAATTTTTGGAATTTTTTTGATAGTCTAGATCGAAAAATGAGACATTTTTACGTAGATATCGACAATAAAAAAAAGGGGGTTTTTCGTTTTTATAACGTATTTAAACGACAAACAAGACGATGCGAGCCGTGGCAGCCAGGCTACGCGCGGCAGCAGCGCGCCGTCTGCTACCGTCTCTCTGACAGGATGTAAACAAATACACCTAACCGTGACGGTTTGCACTTTGCAAGAAGTTCTGATTAATTGATTAAATATTAGTATTTATTATTTTTATAACTTGAGGTTGTGCTATCGTAATCGAAGTTTTCGTAGGTTTTATTATTATTTTTAATTCGTAATGTTATTCTTCTTAACTTTTTTACGTAGGTTATGTGATCGCAATAGAGAATCAAAGTGAGCTTCATATTTACGCATTCATCAGTATATTTCAGAAGGGATTTAGTTTTTTATAACTCGCTTTTAATTTCAAGTACTCAAGATGGTGAAATGTTGCAATCCATTGAATATAGATAACCATAACGTCAAGAAGAGTTTGATTACATTTCCACAATCTTTGAAAGAAATATTCCCGCTTGTTTAAAATAATGCTTTGATATGTCTAAAGTGTAAGGTAAAAGCCTGTAAGTATAACTCTGTAAAAAGTATTCAAGATGAGATGAATCGAAAAGCAGGCATCGCAGTACTGGAGCAAATTAAGGAGAAATTTGCATCATCTAACGATAAGCGAGAGAGAATCACGTTGCTCACCCTGGCCCTGAAATTTTGGAACCGAAGAGAGCTTATGAAAGAATTTGGTTGCACAGATAGAGAAGCTAGGCAAGCTTCAAATTTAGTTGCAGTACGTGGCATACTCTCATGGCCCGATAAAAAAAAAGGGAAAGTTTTATCTGCTGATGTTATGGTCTGCGTAAAAAATTTTTACGAGCGTAACAGTGTCAGCCGCTTGATGCCTAGATTAAAAGATTATGTTTCTGTGAAATAGGATAATGGTCAACGTGTTCATGTACAAAAACGATTATTACTTGAAAATTTGAACGAACTATTCATTTTATTTAAAGAAGAGCATGAAAATGTCAAAGTGGGTCTCACGAAATTTGTACAGCTCAGACCTCCTCACTGTATCTTAGTCGGAAGTAGTGGCACGCATAACGTTTGTGTATGCGTGCATCACGAAAACGTAAGACTGATGCTAGATGCACTAAATTTAGAAGAATTAACGAAACCCATGGCAACACCTCTTAAAAATTCCACGTACTGTTTGAACGCCATTGTTTGCGATAATCCTTCCGAAAATTGTTTTTTAGGAAAATGTTTAGATTGTCCCAATTTTGGAAAACTTCGAAGATTATTATTAGATTCACTAGAAGCTGAAGGAATTTTTGAAATCAATTATGACGCATGGACGCAAACTGATCGGTGCACGATAACATCCAATGAAATCCGACTTCGTGAATTTTTAGATTTACTTGGCGAGAAGTAAATAAAGTTGAAGACACATGATTATTTCGCAAAAAAACAAGCATCATTCGTAAAAAATTTGAAAAATAATTTGGTTGACGAGGAATTTATTGTTAGCTTTGATTTTGCGGAAAATTACCCATTCGTGGTTCAAAACTCGGCACAGTCTTTTCACTGGAATATCAACCAGGCTACGATATTTACGTGTGTTGTGTACTATAAAGAAAACAATGAATTAAAACACAAAAGCTTAGCAGTGATATCGGATAACCTTTTGCACGACACGGTTGCCATACAAGTTTACCAGAAAATTATCGTCAATTATTTAAAAAAAGATTTCAATCCGAAAAAAATTTATTACGTGAGCGACGGCGCATCGCAACACTTTAAAAACAAAACTCATTTTCATTTTCTGTTGAATCACGAAAAGGAGTTTGGGATTCCAGCGGAGTGGCACTTTCATGCGACTGCTCACGGGAAAGGAGGATGTGATAGGGTAGGCGCGAATTTAAAACGTGGAGCTAGAAAGTCGAGTTTGCAACTCTCTTCCGGAAATCATATTCTAACGGCACAAGATCTTTTTCACTGGGCTGAAAAACACTGCAAAGAAACGTAGGTTTTTTTTAGTAGCAAATCTGACTACAAAGAAACTTCTTTGAGATTAAAAGACGAAATTTCCAGAGCAAAACTGATTCCAGGGACACTGAATTATCATGCGTTTATCCCCATTAAGGATAATAAATTAATATTGAAGAAAACTTCTTTGAGTAACCAGTATGAAATTTTTCCGAAACTGAAAGAACGTAAAACAAGTGTCACTTCGATTACCATGCCTAAAGAAAAAAAGAGAACGAAGTAAAACAAATTTTTTTTTATTTTCTACTTTATTTATGTTAATATCTAATATTTAATCAAAATTAATCATTATTTATTTCTTATTTCATGAGCTGTTTTTCATGTCTACCTTAATATGTTGAAGAATCACGCTAACACTTGTAGGAAAGTTAGAAATAGAAACGTATTGAAATCTAGGATGTAACAGAGTGCGCAACTCTTTGGTAGCTTAAGTGGTAGAGCAACTGTCTAGAAAACATAAAATTTTGTGCCTTATCCTTAGTCAGGGATGATATTTTTTTTCATTTTTACTTTTTTTTAAAGAGATTTTTTGGAAAATTAAAACATAAAGTAAATTTAAAGTTAGCTTTTTTGAGTACACTTATTATTGAACAAAACATAGAATGTCTTAAAGAGTGCTGACATAAAAAGTGCCACTACCTACCTAGCACTCACCAAAACGGTGATTAATGTATTAATATAACGTGTTGTAACTCTTAGAGTCATTGAATTTTTCATGTTTTTCTCTCCTTTGTATTATTCAGCGCAAATCTCGTGAATAAGAAAAAGGTATTAATAAAAAAGAAAGTGAAGATAAGATTTTTTTCATAACACTTTAATCTATTGTTAACATTTTTGATTATTATTCTTACAGTTGATTTTAAATTATGACGTAGTAAACTGGAAATATATTCAAACACGTTTAAGAGCCCTTCCCAATACGCATGGAGATTATTATATGTAGGCAAAAAGAATTCGGGAAGAATTCTTTTTTCCAAAAAGTAATCAAAAAGAACGTTTATTTGAGTGTTCAAGTAAACACAAATGTCCGCTTCATTTGAAGTCTTAAAGAATTTTTTTTTCACAGTTAAAATATTATTGTCATTTATCAAGAAGAACAAAATAAGAATCCTATTTAAGAAGTACCTTCATTCAGTGTGAATGAAAAAAAAACATTTTTAATTATATTTTTATCACCTTAATTCATAAAAAATAACTGCAATAATAGTAAGAAAAAAAAATTGCTGACTACAGGACGCAAACTTGATCCGTGAGATTAGAAATTATGTACCTTCTTAACTTGACTGAAGAGGATTATCTACTTGGCTTACAATTTATATCCATTTAAGGTACAAATAGCAAACACCTAATTTTATTTACTTTATATGGTACTGCAACTTTATGAAAAAAAAAAAAAAATGTTTGTTTTTGTAGACTAACTAAATATAAACGTTTGTGTTTTTTAAAAGCAATGTTCTTTTTTTTATTCTATTTTAAGGATTATGATTTATGTTTTTGTTTTTCAACTTAAATTTAATTTTATTTTATGTTTTGTAATAGTTTGTTGGCAAATAATCAAATAAATACATAAAATTAGTTAAACTATATGTATTTGTAAACTATTTAAGTATATCTAACAAAAAAAAGAACGCGATATTCATACTGTGGGTAGAGGCTACATCAATTTAATTATCTAGTAATACATCAGGATAATTGAAGAATACTAAAAAAAATATTTTATTAATTGCGTATAAGACTTTTTTTACATGTTTTTTGAGTGTATACCAATTGATAATATAAATGTCTAAAAAGAAGATAAGAAATTAAACTTTTTTTTAGAACTTATCCAAAAAACTGTAACACCTTATTTTTGGTGTTATCATTTGTATTAAGGTTATCATTCAGTTGTAAGTTTATTTCTTTATAACAAAAACAGGCATAAAGATTTCATGAATTTTTGTATAAGTTTATGTCAGTCCTAAATAGATAGTCAATTACAAGTTATAATGTAAGTTCTTGTATAAAAACTGATACAAGAACTTATCTGAGAACTTTAAACAGTTCTTAAGAATAATTTTTAGCTGGAATACTAAATTTTTTAAGTGCATTTACGTAAAAAGTAGAATTTTTCCGCAGATGTAGTACATATTTTTTGCTTACTATCAAGCATAGAGTTTAGTGTCAAATAAGACTTCTTTTAGTACAATTTATAGATATTTCTTAACAACATAAAAATTCTATAAGTATATCCATATGAGGTAGAAGTATCACGTTTTATATTTTATTTACGTAACTTCAATTTTATTAAGAATACAATTCTTATATTCGTTGATTAACTAACTAAATGTCAACATGTTCGAGCTTGCAGAATAATAATTTTATTTATCTCTTACTGTAAAAAAATTTTAATTTGTTTTTTTTTTTTAACTAAGTTTGATTGAAGAACATGTTTTTAGATGAAAGTTTGGTAGCAAATCATTTAATAAATACATTAAATTAATTTAAATATTTTATAAGACGATTCTTGTAACGCGTCTGGTGGCTACGTCACTGTAACTTTACAGGAATTTATGAGAATAGTCAAAGAATACTAAAAACATACTTTAGTTAACGCTTTTAAAAATTTTCTTATACTTTTCTTCATACTATAAGAATTTTTAAAGAGTTCTTTTTATGCAGACATTCACATATTTCTTAAGCAATTGTCTCACCCCGAAAATCAGCTATTCGAGGTATCACTTAATCTTCCTGCAATCAACACCCTTTACGCACTTTCTACGTACAGCGTTACAAATCCTCATTGAAAAACAAGTATGTATTTCTAACATCATGATGGCACGAAAATACGCAATACAAAAAAAAACTAAAATTTTACTTCGTAGTTCTTATAAAATGACCAGAAATCATGGGATTTAGTAACATCCCTACGACATTTTTCGAATCTTTTTCGCAGATACGCAAAAATTTTTTTTTTACCAAGCTTAAAATTCTGATATTCTTGAAAAAAAAAATTATATTCATCTATAATGTACATAAAAAGTTAGAAAAAAATTTTTTTACATACATGAATAATTTTTCTTGTATAATATTTTATGTACATTAATAGTATTATATAACACTTCAAAAAGTGTTCTTTTAGCTTATAAATTGGCAATTAATTGAAGATTACAGTATTGTATCATATTATTTGAAGTATGCTAAAAGAATACTTTTCATGATACCTAGTATAAATCTTTTCGATTACTGTTAGAGCAGTACAGGGATCTTTTAAGAATTCTATTAAAGCGTACATTCAACTGTTAAAAAAGAATTAGTTCTTCTAAAAAATTTGCTTATTGGGTTGATACCGACAATAAATGGTGAGAGTCTCAAAAATAGCTCTCTTTCTCTTGCATGAAAATTGCTGTAATGTACGAAATCCCGGTGTATGATCCGGAGGCCATGGCCTTAGGAGTAACTTTAGAGTTTAGCCAGGATCTCCTTTCGTGCTTCCTACCCGTATAATAGAGATGTGTGTGTGTGCAATGCTGAGGGAGTGTGTGGTAGACCACATAGCATATGGTAAGCTTGCGTGGCGAGAGAAGGGCGACATTTAAGCTCGCGGCGAGGCTAGCTCCGGAGCAGGGCATAAGCAAAGTCTCGCCTGCCAAACAACAGGGCTAAAGCTAGTACCGCAATCCCAGTACCACATGCACATTTAGACGATCGAGTCCAGGTTTGCACGGCCATCCAGGTTCCCCGGTGCCCTTGGCACAGATAGTATCGCCAAGAAGATCAAGGAGATCGTCACCAGAGATATCTCAGTAGGTGACTGTACTTAGTGTTTGTGCTGTTCATTGTAGAGTATTTGAGCAGTGGTCACCCATTACCTGGCCCTAATATCTATACAAGTCTACCCGAGTCCTCAGTGCCATCAACAGCCTGAAATAAGTAGCCAAAAGTGGTACTAACGATAAGTCCAACCAGACAGGCACATGGGCTAAACCAACGGCAGAGCAGGGTCTCATCAAAAACAGATTTAGCAGAGAAGATCAAAAGAGGGCCAAACCAACAGCTTGCTTTATTTGCAAGTAAGGTGGACACTGGAGCATGGGTTGCCTTACAGCAATCTACTGTTTGAAGTGCAAAAAAGCGGTAACAAGCAAGTAAAATTTAGGAAATTGCGATACTTTGAGGCTGGAAAATTTGTAGGAAAGGACATGTTAGGACATGCTACCTCTCCAAACTGACTACAGGCTTGAGCACAATCTACATTAAAGTTACCGATTGACGTTCAGAAAAATGTCAGTAGTATAATTAAAAAATTTTTTTTAGTAAGCGCTAGGTGCATGCCTGGAACAGAAAAACTATGGTGGGTCATTTTACAGATACTGTGGGGGTGCAGGCTTAACAATTCATTGTTAGAAGAATTCTTAAACAGAGCACATAACGTAATCTCTAAAAGGATGGTGGAAATTGGCAAAACATAAAAGGATGTTTTTGATTTAAGAAGAAGTGTAAGCACACAGGTATAAGGAATGCATTTGACAGGCTTAGAAGTAAATGGTGGCGGAATATTTTCAATGTTGCGAAGCAGGTATTTTTGACAGCAGTTATAGGAGAAGTTATCAGAAGTAGAGTTATCAGCACGATGCCAATGGATAAGGAGAGGTTAAACAGCAACAGTAAATCCAGAGAAACTTCCAAGTGCTGACGAAATATTAGAAGTATTGTTACTTAACTGCGAAATAAGGCAGTTTCTTAACTTCAATATTAGCGAGACAAGGGTATCGGCGTTAATTGATATTTGGGTGTCCCATTGTTATTAAGGTAATCATTTTTCTAAAAGATTGGAGAAATTCAATTCATGCCAGTCCACAGTTGCAGTAGCAAATGCCAATTTCGTTGCAAGGGACCATTTAAGTTGATCTTGAAATATGTTGTATAAAGGACTCAATCAAGCTTGGACTGGCAGATGGCCTAAAATATGGAACAATCTTAGATATTAATTTCTAACGCCAATTTGAAATCTAAATAGATTACAACACGTGACTTATGAAGCCACGATAAGTTAAATTGAGAAATGTTATATCCAATAGCAGAAAACTCCACTTATAATTTAGCCGCAGTAGCGGTTGAAGGATTACATCTTCTGTCTGCTAAGGAACCAGATAAGTAGACCAAGCTCTTTGATGAACTCATACTACCACGTCCCAAAAACCTAGGCGTAACAACTGTGGCAAAACATCGAATAGACGTACAAGGTCAGGCTTCAAATAAATAGTGACTAGGTTGATTGCACCTAAGGTATTGCAAATATCGTACAACAAGATTGAGAAACTCAAATAGAAAAACATTACCATAGTGTCAGAAAGCACTTGGTGCAGCTGTCCGTTACTATCTCTCAAGGCCAACGAAAAATTTGGATTTCTTATCGACTAAAGGAAGTTACATGAGGTCACCAAGAAGAATGAATACGCGATGCTCCTGATAAACAACATTCTTGACAAATTTTGCAAGGCAAAATTCTATTCAAATATAGACCTTAGCTAAGCCTACCACTAAAGACTATTGGAAGATGACAGCAAAGAACTGACGGTTTTTGCAATGCTGGGTCGAGGTCTCTATTAGTATATACGGATGCCTTATAGCCTTAAAAATGCGCCTGCCACCTTTTAAGCAATCATGAATAAAATCATCAAACCAGAATGGGAGCCATACGTCTATACTTACATGGACGACATTATAATCGTAACTGAAAACTTTTAGGAATACAAGAAATGGCTCACTATTATCTTAAGGGCTCCGAAGGATGCCAATTTAGTCATAGATCGTAAAAAGTCGGAATTCGGGTGTGCTGAGGTAAAGTACCTATGGTATTCAGTAGATAATGATAGATTCAGGGTGAAACTAGATAAGCTAAAGTCAATTGCCGAGTACCCAGCTCCAACGAACCTAAAACAATACAAATGGTTTATTAGTATGATAGGTTGGTACGTCCATTTTATTCAGGGACTAGCAGACTTTAAAACACCCCTACGCTGTCGCCAAGTATGTAAAAGCATGCCAAAAAATGCCATAGAAATAAGGTTCTGCAACAGAATCCAGCAGATTCAAGGGGTTAAAAGAATATCAAACAGCCCTAAATAATAGGAGCCACCAATATTCCTTAGTGGACTATCCAGCTTCCCCATGCTAAGCCTAGTAAATCCCTGATTTTTGAGACAAGGTTAAAGTTTCACATACTTTGTGAAGAAAAAAAAAAAAAAAACTAGTACATATCGGTCTCCGGTCTTCGATAGTGAATTTAGCCCAATTATTGAATGATAATTAAAATCTGTCTCGTTCTCTTTTCTGGGGTTCATTGAGCATGTAGACTGTTATTCTTACTTTCAAGTTTTATGGCTTTTACTTATTGTCGGCATATGAGTTTGTACTTTGTTTTGATATGTTTGGCTTATCACGAACCATTTCTTGGATTGTAAGTAGACAGCAGGCAAAGTCAGTCGTAGCAAATAAGCTGCATGTTTCGAGTTGAAATTCGTCCGGAAGTAAGCTGGGAGGACGTGTCTGTCTACCAAAGAAAATTTTGAAAGGTGTAGAGCCAGTTGCTAAATAAACTAAAGTGTTGTACTTATGTATTGCAAAGAAAACCATTTTATCCCAATCATGCTTACTTTTAGCGTTAATTCTCAGAAAAATGGTTCAAGATAACGTGGCTTTTCTCTAGCGAATCATTTGATTGTGGGTAGTCGGGGGCATTAGACACTTCATGTCATGTATGCTAATATGTGTGTGTGCGTGCGTGTGTCTGTGAGTGTGTGTGTGTTCCGTCAGTGATTTGAGTTGAAGCCGAGTACTACACACGCGTATACCATTTGTAAAGAGCGCATATGCCATCCTAGAGTGAGTCAGCGAGTGTGCATGGAAACTCCTTGCCTCGTACTGCAGCAGTACAGCTTCCGCCACCATAAGTATGAGAGCCAGTCATTTTAAGCTGAGCTCCTTATTTTTTCTTTTTTTGTAAATCTGTAAGTCGAAGAACCAATGCTGATCGAAAATAGTAAGAATTGAGCTTTATTTTGTGCTTCCACCTTAACTATTAGTCCATGCGCTTTGAGCCTGCATGTTTTCGCCTCTATCTAGTGCAGGATTCTGCCTTTCAGGACCAGCACACATCCAGAACATATATTATGCACTAATAAGAGTTGAATGGATGCCAACAACTTTTTATACTTCTGCCAATACTTCATTAAGCAAATTAATAAGTCTGTTGCTAAAAATAACTCTAGAAATTTTTAAAGGTCAAATAAAATATTTTAACAAAACATCAGCAATAGTTATTGTCTGTATATTAGGAGCAGAAGCTGCAGTAAAAAGTTTCGAAAGTAAATATTGTGCTGATAAAATGTGATTATTTTCAGACGTACTCTAAAAAAAATGCCTATTATATCTATAGCGTTTTTGTAAAATACTTTAGATAGTATATCTTTTATTACCACAGGCTTCCTTGTTTTTGTGTGTACTTATTTTTGTTCCTTCCGAATTTAATATTTTCGCATGTATTTAGCAATGTCATTTGGCATTCCCTTTTAATAGTTTTGTTTTTGTATCTTAAAATTAATACTACTTTTCTATAATCTCTAAGTAAGCTAGTATGACATTCAATTAATTTTTGTTTTCTATCTTTTTAGGCTAGATAAAAACATGTGCCAAAACAAATTTTTACTGTTAGAGGAAGGTGATGTAATTTTTTGTATAAAATGAATGGCATTTTTTTTCAAGATAGCTTGTCAGTGAACTTACCTTTCCTCGAAATACAAGCAGTGTTACATTCCTTTGTTGATATAGCATTTGCCAGATTTTGAGACTATAGTTGTAAAATGCAAGGTCTTATTTTGTCATTTAAGTTAGTATTCACGACTAGTGAAAATATGAAGTGATTTCTGATTTTCGTAGGAATAACGTCTTCTAATTAAGCTTCTAATGTAGCTTATTTTGATATAACTCCTATACATGTTAGTAATTTATCGTTTACCAATTTAAAATCTACAGCTTCAAAAGTAAAATGGTCATCATTTTTCCTTGTATAAGTTGGATTTTTGCAAGTACATTGAAGTTTAAGTTTATTTGCTTAATAAGTTGGTTAATAGTTCCAAAATAGCATATTTCTCTCGTTACTTTTTTGCTACGAGCCAAGTTTCAGTTTTGCTATACGAGTTCTAATACTGCTGTATGGCTTGTTCGCTGTAAAAAATTTTGATGGAAAGATTCCTTGGTATTGTAACGTCGGAAACGTATGCTGGAATTCCAGTTAAGTTTTCCAGTGCAACGACTCAAATTTTAAATTCATAAGGAATTAAATGTTCACCGAACGCTTTTAAACTACGCAGCTCTATCAACTAGGTACAAAAATAATACATAAGCCACCGTAAAGATAGAGCGCGCACTCCCAACAGCATTACAAAAAAATTACAGTGACCAAGCACTGAACTATGAACGATAAGTGTCTCACATGATTTAAACAATATTGTAATCCTATAAAATTTTACCACAAGTTACTATTATCCTAAAACTGCGACGCTGACCATGGGAACATATAAATATGTACATATCTATGTGCTATACGATACAAATTTATAAAAACTATACATAGAATTACCTGATTTGAGCTAATTAAGCTGTAACAGTAAGATATTGAGTATTCCTTCTTTTACAGCAACTTGATTCACTCAACTCGGTTGCATGAGTTATTTTATTGTAAGATTTACAAACTACTGCATAAAAGTTATACCCACCAAGACTTTGCACGGCAGCGCTAAACGCAATAAGACACCCCGTTTCCTAACGATGTAAGTAAAGCAGGGGAACTCGAAAAGACCCTGATTGGAAAACAAGTCATTAGTGATCTCCTGCCAATTTGCACAGTATGGTTTTGAAAACGTACAAGAGGCTGAGCATTTGGTAATAAATGAGAGCTGTCATCTGAAGGACAAACCCGGAGACAACTCTCTCGCTAGACGTTCACATCAGAGTATAGCCTCGATACGTTTACCCAGTGACCGTCGTCAGCAAGCGTTGAAAGAGCATCTAAAAAAAGTATTAACACGTATACTCGACCTTCAGACTTGCTGGCGCGCGTTCAGTATCCCCTCACAATTAATAACTTGAAATTTCAATAAAAGTAAGTCATTCTAGAGGTCTTTTTTCTTTCCATTTCTTTTATTTTTCAAACCTATTTTATCCACAAAAGTAGGCGCAATCCCATAATCTTACAATACCATTTGTAAGATTACCCACACTAGTAAACTGGAGTGATGGGTGACGGGACCCCACACTCTAAGTTCACCTTGCGATAAATGTACAACGAAACTCCGAGGCAACTTAGCCCCAACCAACGACACACCGGTGGGAAGCTTGGACGTATACATATAGTAGGTGTAGCAAGGAAGGAGCTCACCCCTTTGCTTACTGTGACTGTTTTGACACAAGCAGCACCTTAGAGTATACATTATTGCTGCGATAGCTTAACCCCAGCTGGACGACAGACCAAGCAGGAAGCCAGAAAGTGTACACGTGACAGAAACAGTGGAGCCGGGACACACTCTTCTGACTAAACATAAGTGCCAGCCGCAACACCTTTCCAGGTTATTAAGCGCAAGCTTAGGCCTACAAATTAAATAATTATAATCTAGTTGCCTCCTTCCAACGTTACAGTATCATAATTCGTTTCATTTTCTATGTTTTCCCCTAAAATTTGTTGTTGTCTTTATCTTTACTACTATTGTGTTCGATAGGTACTAAAGTCCTTCTGTACAGTTTATCATTGGAGTTTTGTAATGTAGTTTTGGTAGGATCATTTTATATAGTTGAACTAGAGACTTAGCTTTCATGGAATGTAAGTTTGCCACAAATTCGTCCATTGTTTTATCAATCCATTGGCTTATTATAAAAGTAGAGATTAAATTTTTTTAAAGACAATGGAAGTAAATTTATTTTTCCTTGATTAAAGATACTGTGGTCATAATGTTGGGTAAAGGATATATGTAAAGATTGTATTACTATAAGAAGGTCTTTATTTCATTTTTCTAATCGTTACCATCCCACCATGATAAATTTTGTTCTCATTCTACAATTAATCATTATCTGCCACAATCCTTATAACTGTAAGTCCTTATTCTTAAATAAAGTAAATGATCTTTATTTTTATTGCTAGTCTTCTTAATCTTGTACGAAGCGTCAAAAAAAAGATTCAGATTTTTATGTTGTGAAACTCAAGTTTTTATGTGAGGTTAAAATTTTACACATTTTTTATTAGCATTAAAAGCTTGGAATGCACTATATTCAATAGAAATGTTAGTCAATTCTAGTGAAATTTCTACATTATATTCAATTATTTCTTCTATTTCACTGATTCCCAAATTTTCGTCACATGAGCTTTGCATTATATTCTTAGGGATCTCTTTTGAAGATACATGAATAAGGCTTGGCATGAATGATCGTTCTTTTAATGGTGTTAGTACGTTAAATTGTGGGTCACTAAACTGTCAAGTAGACGCTGTGTCGAGTTCAGATAACGGCTCTTTTATTCATGCTCATAGAGATTCTTTTCTCCATCTCACTTTTATTCTTTCCACAATTGTAGGTGCATTTTATTCACCTTGTTGGCCTTTTATACCCCGAAATTCTTCATAAAGTGTATATCTAGCACTTTTTTACTGAAGGTGCTTAATGTATACTTTTAATAGTATCAGAACGAGATTAATTGATTTTTGATGTATTTAAGGGATCTATGGATGTTTTACTTTGCTTAGGGTTTATAGATAACAAACAGGATTTAAATGATAATTCTTTGTCAAAAAAATAACTTTTTTTTCTTCATCTTTATTTACTTTTATAGGATTTCTGGAGAAAGCGTCTGAGAAATTATTTAATCTACCAGGTTTGTATCTGTGAGTATAGTTATGAACTTTGAGTCCTGCTGTCTATTTCTTCAGCCTCCTGGAAGAATCTTTGATAAATTCAATACAAGATAGTAGCTAATGATCTTCGTAAGCCGTAGATCTTATGCCATCAAAATGATGTTGAAAATATTGAACTGCTACACCTACTGCTAAACTTACTTGTGCCATTGAAGGATATATTCTTTTAGCTTTATTCGAAATTTTTATCATATACGCAACAAAGGGGCTTATTTCTGGTTCTTCTTGGCTTAATACGCCCTAATGGCTGTAAGAGCATTACGTCCAAGCTTCTACAAGTAAAGGGCGGAACTTGTAGATTCATTCTTCAAACAAATAATTTTAATTTTTGTTTGTTAGCAACCAGCAGTGAGCTAAGAGGCCTTTTTTGCTGTAACTTACAAGTTGGTGTTGACCTACTGTTTCAGTTTGTATCTTATGTCATATGGTAGAAGCGTATCTTGTTCATTTTTTTTTCTCACGTTTTTGTAAAAATCTTGTCATATGTTGTCTATTTAAATTCTTCTTGGCACTAGATTTATTCATCAAAGTACAAATTATGTGTCAATCAATTAGAATATTATACCTCAAAATGTTTCATAAAATTAAATAATTGGGATATTTTTGAATTAACAAAATTAATTTTATTAACTAGCAAGTTATGTCTTATCTGATAATGAAATAAATTTAGAAAAGTCAGAAACAATTGATTTTACAAATAGTATAAATAATAAAGTCTCATATTCATATTTACAATAATTATACAATTTATAACTTTCTTAACTTAACTTAGCTTTTTTTACGCAGCTTAGTTACCAAACAAAGTCTGGCATTCGCTTGAAATGCACGCTTCTTATACGTAGCTTAGTCATCGAACTACGCCTTACCTCCGTTGAAAAAACGCAACAGAACTTACTTTTCAACCTTTACACTGTCAATTTCGCGTTTGAGAAGGACGCGTCAAGTTAAAGATCCAAACGACCGATATTGCCTAACCTAATTACCCTCAAGTGACACGAGCTCAGCCGTGGTGCAATAATTTCGTCATAATTGATAGTTAATACTGATGATCTCTTGGGAAGTACAAGTTGCTGTTAAAACTGTGTATAATATCTCTTGTATACATTCGCAATTAATAACTTTTAAATTGTTGATTAAAAACATTCTTTAGTGTACTTGTGCAAATTTATTGTGTAAGATGCCCGTTTATTAAAACTGTTTGAGGTTGCACGCGTAGTTCCAGTTTTGTGACGATAGCTTGTTTCGAAAGTAGTAAGTTCCGTGTCACGCAATCGCAGGAGCAGGTATTTCGCTTGATATTTCAGATTACGAAGCTTTTGCTTTCTACAATTAAAAAACAAAGCTCTGTGCTTTAAAGTAATAGATGTGAAGTATATGACATGAGGTATCACACGCAAATCATTCTAAATCTGAGGGCATTTTTCACGTAACTTTTAATGCAGTAGTCAATAAATTACAAGCATTACAGTTTAGCGTATGTTTACCCCCTTTCAAGGCTTTTTATCATGGCGTGGGCAATCATAAGAAGCTGCGTTGCCACGCATTGGAGAAGCCTACTTGATGAGCAGACTGACTACTAGTTATTATTTCACTGGTAAAGGTCGCGCACGCATTATGTGTATGGCGTTCAAGTGATGCCATGAAAAGAGAGAATATTGTTTGATGTTACGTCCCGGGAGCACGCCAGGACTCATCAGTAAGGCTGATGACGTGCTCCCTGCTTCAGACACCTATATCGGTGGGGATACCCTAGCTCATTCTTAAACGCCCTTATATATTAACCAACATGAAATCCGGGCACTTGCGAAAAGGTCAAGTTAAATGGTTAGACACCTAGCTGATGGTTGGAGAAAGATGGAGAGCCGAAGTGTACGTACACGTGTGTGAGAGGGTCCCTACATGTGTGTAGAGTATGCTTCCCCACGTTTGTCATGCAGCAATGCGTCTGATAGTACTGCTAGCTAAAGGTGTAGTCTGACGGCATGTAATAGAGGGTCCAGAATTAAATTATCCCCATTAATTTATATGTGAAGTTTTTTTTGCTGCTGCATGGACTAATTATATCATTATCATCCTGCACTAAAAATTAAAAATGGCTTGTATAGCTTGAATGCACGGCTACTTGAGTTTGGTCGATCCAAGCAGCTATTGTAAGGGTTGGTTAGCCTGAGAGTCCAGCAGAATCTTTGAAACTAAGGCAAACGTGATGGAACCCAAAATAAGCACTGTAAAACTATACTTCAGCACGTTGGCCTGATCTCCCAAGCAGACTTTTAATTTTGTATAAGCAGTATAGCTAGCAAGTTTAAAAGGTCAGTGTAAAATGGTAGGTAATGAATAAAAGCCTGCAATCAACTTAGGTTAGTAACACAAACATAAATCTGTATATATGCATTACAGTTTCTGTTTCTTGGGTATTATTCTATACATATGCTAAACTCCTTGTGGCATGAAAGCTAACGCTATTTCACAAAGCTTCTTACCTGAAACAAAGAAGACAGTTATCTTTGTGTGATAACTTGATGTAAGCCATTTGGCGTTGCATATGATTTCTTACATGACACTACGAAAGGAATTTGAGCTAGGCAATGTTATGTATAATCCATTTTTAACTATTGTCATAAAGTGTTACTATCTTAATAAAAACTCTTTACCAAGTGAGTTCAGCTAATTTTTTTGTAATTTTAAGAAAAAATTCAATTAATTTTTTTTAATTTCTGAAATAGTAGTTAAATCCTCCTATCGTAAGGTTTCCTTTTAGATAGTTACACTAATTCAAAATGGTTAATAACACACTTGTTATTAACATGTCAAAATAATAATAACACAAAATTTTCTGCAGTAATTTGTCTATATGACAAATCCTTGTTAATTCAATTTATAATTTCATCTGTATTTTTTTTATGGAATTACAAAAGGCATTAACAAGCCAAAATCACTTACGTAGTTCCATATCGCCTTATGTTACATTATATTTAATGACATACAGCAATTAAAAAGTAATTACAGAAGTTATTGCACACAAAATTCTGTCTTTCTTTTTGAGGTGGGTTCAATAGGAGCCTAATCTTCATCCTAAGACTCAGTCTGATTAGAGATAGGTTTATAGTGCAGCACTGAATTTACGACACGTCAGGTGTAGAACATGATACAAGTGTCGTATATTGTTTAATATGTCATAATGGACTCTAATTTCACATCTAAGATAATATGCACGTGAGATTATTACAAAATAATAAAACACAAGTAGAAAAGAATTTCACACTAAATGCGGTAAGGCTATTTAATAACTTATTAATTAAATAAAAAATTAACAGGCTAATTACAACAGTCTTTCGTAGGTACACTTACTAACCTATACTTGTTGTTTTATTTCAGAAACAAAAAAAAAGGCAGAGTAGGCTGGCCCTCGCCAAGTATCGTTTACTTAAGTATCGTAAATACACTTGTGTCGAAAATTGAGATTCGTCATAGTGTCATTTATAACAATTTAAGATGAGTCATAAATCCAACTTATTATGCATATTAACATTTATTCATAGGCTGAATACTAATAATACATCGAAACTTGCGGTCTAATTAGTTAGCTCGAGTAGTCCTATAGTTTGTTAACAACCTTGCCAATCAGAGAGCTATATCGTTTGGTATCAAGCTGCTTTACAAAGTTTCGATCAGACCCCAGAATATTGGGTCTAAAAAATCCCTTTAAACCAAGGCATAAGTCCCAAAGTTGGTTGAAAATCATAACTGGATGCCAGTTTCACTAGTAATAAGGTAATTATAGTAGTACCATGAAGCAAATACCCGCCAAGTGCCCGCCAAGTAGCCAGCATATACATGTCACTGACTCAGCAAGTGCCTGCCGAGTGCCTTGCATATACCCGCCAAGTACCCACCAAGCGTCCGTCAAGTGCCTATTAAGTGCCTGTCAAGTGCTTCCAAAGGCCTGCCGAAAACCTGGCAAGTGCCCACCAAGTGCTCGGCAAGTACCCGCCAAGTGCCCGGCATATACCCGCCAAATGCCTGGCACATACCCGCCAAGTGCCCAGCAAGAACCCGCCAAGTGCCCGGTAAGTACCAACCAAGTGCCAAGCATGTACCTGCCAAGTGTCCGCCAAGTGCCTGGCGAGTACCTGCTAAGTGCTCACTAAGTATCCGGAAAATACCAAAATTTGAAAAAAATGTAATCTCTGTAATAAAGCAGAACTAATCTATAATCATATTTTTTTACCACTTATGTGACGGTGACTTTATTCAAAAAAATTTCTCGAGATAATGGACAATGAATTGTTAATAAGATTATGTGTAACATTAAAATTTTGACTATTTGGGATAGTTTCTGGGTGGAAGATAAATTATGATCTTGCTACAAATGACACTTTTTTGAATAACTTCTTATTTTCTATATAATGGTTTTATATGTGGCTGGTTTAAAAAATAGACCGTATGGCACTACTATAATTATCTTATAACTAGTAAAAGTGGCATCTGGTTATGATTTTCAACCAACTTAAGGCCTCATGCCTTGGTCTAAAAGCCTTTTGTAGACCCAATATCCTAGGGTCTGATGGCAACTTTGTAATGCAGCTCAATACCAATCGATATAGCTCTCTGATTGACGAGGTTGTAAAAAAATTATAGGACCACTCAGGCTAACTAATTAGAGTGCAAGTTTCGATATATTATAAGTATTGAGCCCATGGATGAATGTTAATATGCATAATAAGTTGAATTTACAACGCATCTAAAATTGTTATAAATGACACTACGACGAATCTCAATTTCCGACACAAGTGTATTAACGATGCTTAAGTAAACGATACTTGGCGAGGGCCAGCCTACTCTGCCTTACTTTTTTGTACGTGAAATGAAACAACAAGTATAGGATAGTAAGTTTATTTAGGAAAGACTGTTGTATGAAGCCTGTAGAGTATTTATTTAATTAATAAATTAATAAATAGCCTCACTACACTAAGTGTAAAATTTTTCTCTACTTGTGTACTTATTATTTTATATTAATCTCACGTGCACATTATCTTAAATGTGAGAACAGAGTCCGTCATGACATATTATAGAACTTACGACACTTGAATTATACTCCACACCTGACGTATCGTAAATTGTGATTCACAGTGTCACACTATTTACTTAACTGACTAACTAAATAACTGGCTTTTGTAATAGCTTTTTGTCATGACTTATAATCGATCGTAGTTGAAGTTCATCATTAATCAAGTTAAGTGTTCAAGAGACTAAAAAAAAGAGATTTATTTCTTTAGGGTTTTGATGCTAGCTGGTTTTTTTTACCTTTCAATGTATCTAGAATTTTTGTGTCGTCAGAGTCTAAAGTGTTTGTGGGTCTGTTAGAAGAAGGTGAATTTTATTTTTCTTGAGCTTGGCATTTAAGTAACTTTTAACCTGTTGATAGTCTAGTAAGATCTCCTTGCCCTCCTTTTATTCCTTGCAGTATAATGAGACGAGAAATTTTAGAATCCTATTTTCTTTCTCAGGTTACCTGCTTTGCTGTAGTAGAGAATAAAAGCTGATTTTAGCTTTAATTACGTATATTGCTAGCTATGTAAGCACGTGCAATAGATGTTGTTGTTTGTCGGAGAATTTTAAAAATAGGTTTTGAAGGTAGCACAAAAGACTAAAATGTTTTATGATTATTAAACTCGCTGTCAAAGCTTGAGCTGTTGAAGCGATGACTGTTTCTGTTCCTGCTGGACGTTTTTATTTATTTAACTCTTTTACGCCTTCTTTTTATTTTGATGTCAACCTCTACGGTATTTATTTTATAAAAATTTGCAGAGTTACGCAATAAAGCGTTAGCATTCTCATTTTAACATCCGAATTGTACTTATAGGTGTATTCATACCCATGGAGTCTCCCTCTGCAGCGATTAGGGTGACTTGTGGAGCCTTAAATAATTTGATTCTTCTACAAGGCTTGTGGTTCTTGTAAACTGTACGTTTTGGTGCGTATAAATAGTGTTAAAAATGTTGAACAGCAGTTGTCGCTGCTAAACATTTTTTTCAGTAGTGAAGCAATTTTCTTCGCATTTGTTTAGAGTGCGAGGCATGTAGGATACAGAATGGTCTTTTTAAGGTTCTCCCTAAGTAAAAACAACATTAAAAGCTAAAAAGATAAGAAGGATACGTTGGTAGTTAGAATAAATGGTTTATCGAGATTGACATACTTTAATTTAATGAAATCTGTTAGCTAGATGAAATACTAAAAGAAATTTCGACCCACAAGTTTCCTCTAATATCTTCGTTATATTAAACAATGTGTAAGCAACAGAGATAGTTTAAGTGCCTTATTTTCTGTTATCTTTTAAGAGACAATGCCTCTTGTCTTCGTTAGGTCCTGTCTTTTCAGGGAAAATCCACAACAAACTACTGTATGGGCTAGAAGAGTGGCTAATGGTTTCTTATTTTAATAGTTCATCGATCTGCACTTTAAGTTTTTTGGGTAGAGCAGAAAGATATCTATATTGTTAAGTAAAAAAAAGTTTATCGTCAGCTCTCGGTGCATATTGTTGTACATACGATGCACTGGGTGCAGCATCACCTTTGATATAAAATAAATAAGAATACTCTTCTACTATTTGGCAGAGTTGCTTATAACCTGTCTTACCACGATGATGATGGCAAAGTTTTCTCGTAATATATTTAATTTCTTCCTCTGTTGTTATCTTAGGAACATCATTACTGAAATCTATGTCCAGAAAGTTTTTTAAATTATTTTAATCAAAAGGTAAGAGATTTTTTAGAAGGATTTCGATTTTTACTGGCTCTTCTTTAGTGTTTACAGCCATCTTGAAACAGCGGCTCTTATCGTATGCTACTGCTACTTTGCTTATAAGTTCACAAGGAGAAGTTCTTACCAAGCGCAGGTATGTTTGCCCATGGCTATTAGTGTACGTTACAGGAATTCCTATGAAGACTCTTATTTTGACTTGCATTTTACATACACGATTTTGATTGAATATCACTTTTGTAGGCTTAAAATGTTAAGAAGTTGAAAAAAATTTCGAGTTTTCTTTATTTATACTTACATTAGGTATAATTTTTTGGTGATTGTTTTTTTACTCTTATATTCTGTCATTGTATCAAGAAATTCATGTCCACATTTGCCGTCGCTTATTGTTACATTTCGTCCTAAAAATGAAATAGGACTAAAAGATCGTATTTTCGGTATCAAGGCTCTTACGTCACAACAAAACCTGTCCCGTTTTTTAGCTAGTTATAACTTTCCTGATATTTCTGTTTTACTAACGGGTGTTTCTTGTACTTACACGTGAAAAACGTGAATTTTATCAAATATTTTTAACGGTATCGTTGCTAATATTATGATATTTTGAAAGGTTCATCTAGTAAAAGCTGTTTTTGTATTAGAATTTATAATAACGTTTAGTTTTAATTGGTTATATTTGATTTTGGTGTTGTGTTCGTTGTGTGAGGCCAAAATTTTGATGATTTTCCCACAAATCGTTTAACGGCTGGTAAAATTTCGTTTAATTAAATTTTGCAGCAATGTTACAAATTTAATATTTAAGTCATTATTTTGATATTAAAGAGCTGGGTGTGATACCATTTTTCCGTCTGAATTAAACGCATTTGGGAAAATTTGTTTTTTAGTAGGGTTGTAATTATAAGATATATTTTTGCAATTATACATGTTGGGTAAGGTATAGTAAATTGTTGTATATTATTTGATTGGGCTAAGAAAATAAATAATTTTTTTGTCTTTTTTGACAAGGTACTGATAGATTTTGTCTTGCTGTAGGGTGTCACTGCTAAGCAAGGTACATATGTGAATTTTGATGGTACATGGAAGCGTAAGTGTTGGGTGAAATGTTTTTCCAACTTCTTCAGCTTCTAAATTTACCTGTAAAGCACCAGCAAACATTTTTGGAACGCTCGACATCATGTTGGCCATGAATTCATCGTGTAGACCTCGCATGAGAGCTTTACGGCCAACTATTTCTAGATATAACTTGAAATCAGGCTGTTTGTATCCAGAAATTCTGTGGGAAGTGGCCTTTATTTTTGCTGCTCTAGCGCCTTGATTAATGAATTAAGAGATTTTCTCGTTAAGTCCACGAACAATTCCTCCCTGTTCCATTTTAAAATTACGGATGTTGGGGATGTATTGAGCGTAAGTCTTCAAAGGAGCAAAGTGTGACCTTAAATGGTTTATAAGATCGTCTAATGCATTAATTTTTATTCCGACAAGACAACTTCTTGCTCTATCCTTCAGCCTGAAAGTAACTGTTTTAAAAAACATAGGTTCTTCCACATTTGAGATAATGGATCCATCATTTTTTACATCTTGTGAGAAATCTCTGAGTAATGTACTTTCGCCACTACATATAAGTATGTGAGAGGCAGCTTAATTCATACGTAAAGCTAATTTATTTAGGGCAACGTTAAATTGTAATAAAAGAAATTCAAATAATTTTTCGGCTTTCCCTGCCCTATCGTATTGTTTAAGTAATTGTACCCTTGTAGCTACATTCGCTACCTTGCTTATGTCCTTAAGTGTTGGATGTATTATAAAAATAGTTTTTGAAAAAAGATAAATTCAGACAACAAAGAAATTTAAGAAGAAATAAAAACGAAACAAAACGACAAGATAAAATTAAACAATTTTGATTTATTGAAAGTATACTTTAAGTGAAACAATAAGCTTAGTTCTCCACAATGTAAACAAACTTTTTACGTCTGAACTTTTACAGGTGAAGGGTGGAGCTCGTAGGCTCGTTCTACAAACAAATAAATTTGAGTTTTCTTTGTCAGGAACCAGCCGTCAGCCCAAAGGCCTTATTTGCCTTCACTAACAGTGCTTTTTCCTTTTTAAATCGTTGACTCAGCGTTTAAGTGTTAGGTTTTGCTGATTAATATGTACAAAGTAGTGTTAGTGTGTTGTACGCAAGCTGGCGTTGACCTGCTGTTTGAATTCATCTTACTAATATATAAAGCAAAGTCGCTAAAACCGTTGTAATCGCTAACCGCGAAAGCTACTGAACCGATTTTGCTGAAATTTTGCACACTGATTCATGATACTTCCTAGATGGTTTTAGTATAGTTTTTATCTTAAAAAATTTAATAACAATAGCAATAAATGAGCTCAAAAATTTGCAAAAATACGCCAGCTTTTCACTTTAGTTCAGTAAAATCCGCTAGGTGGCGTCGACATAAAATCGAAGCTACCTGCAACATAATTAACTAAGTGTGGTTATAATAGGCCGGAGCGTATCATTAGCGCTGTAGTCGAGCTTCGGCAGCTCATCAAGCTTTTCAGAGAATGCTGGTGATAGTCCTGCAGCTGGGTATCCCAGTTACGGACGACACTCTTCTCCAAGGAGGAAGGGACCTAAGTGTTCCTTCACCCTGAATCTCGACGAGTGTGATCAAAAAATAATAAATTACTTCCAACCGATGCCGTCTCTGCCAGAATACCAGGAGACATATTTAGCCAGAGCACAATCTGCACCAACTCTTCAGAGTTGTGTGGCAGTCCCACCATCCCACCTGTTGTAGTTAGAGAATTTGTGGCTACAAATGTAAGCAAGGAAAAACAGCTCTGAGGGGCACGGGAACCACAACGGCTTTCTTCTTGGTCGTCGCGTCCCCAACGCGCTTACCCACATGTTCCCGTCTAAAGATGAGCAATTGAGCAGTTGGTTATCCGGGGAACGACCCGAGACGAGATATTCTTTGGTCAGCGGCGTACCTCCCTCCATCACAGTCTCCGTACATCAAGACTCCCAGGGTAAGAATCAAGCAACCCGTAGCCAGCTCTTCATCATCAGGAATAATAATAAAGAATAGCCTGGAAGTTTCACCACTGGCGCTTTTTAGGGCCATTATAAGTATTTACGTTCCCTACTTAACCATCAATTTCATCGGTTCATTTTAGGGGCCACCTAAGTGTAAACTACCTTGCCAACAAATACATTTTTATTACCATTTCCGGAAGCGATTTGTCGACTAAAAGACTATATTAACTAAAGACGGGCACTATTAAACCAAGGCAGCTATTCACTGGCAGACGTCACCTGCGGAGTTGTTCTTCGCAAGGCTGGAAAACCCGGTGACCGACGACTCTATATTACCCTCTCGACTCTAAGAATTCAACCAGGAATCACTGATCCTCTTCAAGGTCTGCGCTGGGCAAATCTATAACAGCTATAAAGGAAAAAGAAATTGAGCCAACGGGACAGCCTCCACTGGACAAGTATCACTAACCAATCTCCCCATCTAAGATCACCAAAACAACTGAATCTGCAAATAAAAAAGGTGCTTTAGACACCAACGTCTTCGACGTTATACCGGGTTGTACCGACGTTAAACCGACGTTGGGAAAGAGCACTACAACTAGCCCCAAAGCTTCGGACTTTGTAATTTTTCTCCCAATCAGTCTGGGTCTTCAACAGTAAGCCAGAGAAGATCACCCTGAGGTATCCAGGTCACAATTGCTGTTAACTGCAGTCAAGAAAGAGTTAACTTAAGAAGCTCACCGGTCTTTTTTAGGGCCATCGGACGTCGAACTACCTTGCTAACAAATGTATTAAAATTAACAAAGTTGACAGAAAACTCACTTTAGGGGTCATAAAAGTCATAAGCATACCAATAGTCGCAAAAGGGTATATTGGAAAGAAAACCTCAAATGTATTTAATGAATACAATTTGAGGCGTCAAGAAACTGACGCAGAAAATTTATCGAGATTGAATCAGCAGCGTCAAAATCGTTAACTTTAGAGTCCATTACGTGAGAGATCAGCTTTTCATTGTACCCTCACATGAATCTCTGAAATCTTTAAAGATCCTACTTTCGATTTTTTAATGAGTAGAAAATGTATTTGTGTTTTTGTGGCAATAAAAATGTTGGGTTTAAGGTCCAGGACTTTGTTGCTCTGGTAATAAAATTGTGAGATATGAGAAAAAACAATTTTTTTTTAATATAAATTTTTTGGGGGTTTAAAATCTTAACAGCTTTAAAAAATAGCCCTTTTCGTGAATTACACAGAAGAAACTAAATCAACAACTTCTTATAGCCATCGATTATTTTATGGCATAAAGAACGCACGGTACTTTTCAGCATTATTATTTTTTTGAATTTTTACACCTTATTATTTGACCAAATAAAGTATATGGATTCCGAAAAAATATGTTTTTAATAAGAAGATTTTTGTTCTGAGATGTATCGGGAGTATGTGTAAAATTTTCTAACTAAAAATGTTTCACATTACATGTCAACACACTACGGTGTTTTATTTAGTAAGTCTCGGGCGAAGCCGAGACGGGGGGGCTGCTAGTAGTTTATATTTTGCAGTTGTAGCGTATCTTATTTGTTTTTTTATCTCACTCTCTTGTAAAAGTCTCTGTTGTACGTTGTCTGTTTCATTTTTCCTTTATGTTTAATTTATCAATGGCAAGTGAGAATAATGTTTCTATTAATTAGGTAAGGAATCTCAAATTATTTAATGTACTTTAGTCATTGGAAGATTTTTAAATTAGGAAAGGCAACTTGATCAACAACCAAACAATATATTGTTTGATAGTTTAATAAGCTTAGAAAAGCCGCTAATACTCGATTTTACAAATAGTATAAATTATAAGGTTTCACATTCGCACGTAAAATATTTATACAATTTATAGTTTTCTCAATTCAACTAACTTCTATGATCGTTCATTAGCCACTACTTGCACGCAAGCAGTCACTAGATCTTCAAGGTTGACCGCAACAATGATCCTTATATTACATAAGAGTACTCGTGGCGATAACACTAGTTAGAGTACTGCTTCCAAGATCGAAATCTAATTCAGCGGTCCTTTCTTTCTTGTTTCTCCCTGATTTACTTTTTAGGCAAGTCTACAGTGGCCTTATTTGCTCGAGTGCTTCTCACACAGCTTTGTCACCGAAAAAAGTCGTTTATTTGCTTAAAATGCATGCATTTACTATGTAGCTTAATCACTTAACTAAGTCTTATATCCGCTTAAAAGACGCAATAGAACTTTCTCTTTAACCTGTATCATTATTTTAGAGCACTTGATAAAAGAAAAGAGGCAAAAAATGTTATGTGCGACTAGTTTATTTACTCTTGCGTTGAAGAAGGTCCCGTAAAGTTGTGGATCTGAAGGACCAATAAAAGCTTAACCTTATTACAATCGATTGACAAGAGCACAGTCATGGAGCAATAATTACGGAGTAATTAAAAAAAAACTGCTGATCTCTTAAAACGTACAAATGGCTGTAAAAATTGTGTATAATATATTCTGTTTAGATACATTTCTGTTACACGCGTAGTTCGAGTTTTGCAACCATAGCTTGTTTTGAAAAAAGTATGTTACATGTCACGGGATTGTAGAAGCATGTATATCACTTGATGTTTGCTTAGCTCTTGCTTTTTATAATTTAAAACCAAAACTCTGTATACTAAAGTAATAAATATTAGGTATGTGACATAGAATGTGACATAAGATGCGTCTCTTGTTAATATTGATGGCTTATTGTAACCAATGCAAATTAACACAGGTGCTTTGCTTGATGTTCTCCCTAACTTTTCAAAGCTTTTTTGCTAAGTATATGTTGACTTGAATTTTTTTTTTCTTTCAAACAAGGACGTTTAAGGTTTCGCAATTTATGCTAAATTTTTGACAAAAAGACAGCAATGGTTTGCTTATAAAAAAATTGTCTAACATTTGTTTGATTTTTTATTTTGGAAATTTTTGAGCTGCCTCTAACTTTTCAAACATCTGGTTTGTCTTTGTAGCTACCTTTTTTATGTCCTGAATAAATTTCATCAGATATTAACAATTTACGCTTGTCAAGTTATATTTTTATATTTGTATTGAAAAGCATTCAATGTAAAAACATTTTATACGAAGCTTAGATTTTCGCTTGGACAGTAAAAATTTTCAAAGCGTAACGCTTTTTTTATCACGCCTATGTAGATTTACTAATACCGTTCTCTTTTTTTCTCTTTACTGAGGAGCACTGAGTCTACGCTGCTGCCAGCTAAAATATATAGATATATTTTTATATATTTGTCTACTAGCAGTTAAGTATGCATGCGCACGTGCACAGCCACAAACATGCTGTGCACGGCTACTGGTTAATTAGTGGCCAGTGATGCCTGTTTACGCTGCTGCCTGCAAGAATATTGGTCGGTCTAATTCAGAGGTGAGGCAAGTAGTATACAAGCCACAGGAAGAGACTAAAAGGGAAAACAATTGCCATCTATCTGTGCGTGTGTTTTAGTTCACGTCCGTCGGTTATAATTGACGCGTATAAATATAACCTTACTTTTTAAGCTTGTTGTTGTTTATATCTTTCACTAAATCTTCACGGAAAAATATTTACGGAATTTTTTCGAGATTTTTAAATAAAATTGCATCTACAACATTTATTCCTTACTAAAGCTACCACAAACTTATTGTTATTACTCTTGTACAGAGTGATGAACAACACACTTTGCGATGAATAATTATGTCAATACTTTTAAGTTTGCTTTTTTTGGTACTTTTTCTACATTAACGAATATTTTTTATTAATAAAAAATATGGTATCCAATTTAACATTTTTAATTTACTAAGGACACAACTACTATTTGTAAGGTCAACTTTTTAAATTCTTCAGGAAATTAAATTCTTTTGTGTTGCTATTTTACGGTAACCTGTTACTAATTCATATATTTTTGATTTATTAGATCTTTGTTCCATGGGCACTATCCAGAGAGGACTACTGTGGGGACTGTTTGATCTTAAGATCATACTGTTTGCTAGTAAATTTTCTGTTTTAATTTGTGATGTGGGTCGTTCATTTTCGTCGTAAAATGAAAAAATGAGTTTTTTAAAAACTCATCAAAATTTTTTTTTAGTTTTCGAACTTAAGGTTTTTTTTTTCTTTTTAAATCAACTTTTGAAAGTTGATTTAATTATCTTCGTAAAAAAAAGGCATAGGTTCAACTGGCCTGCTTCCTGCTGCTTATGTATTACATCTATTATCAGTTCTAGCTTTTTTTTTAATAAAAAATGAATCTTTTCATGTACTTACGCTGTTCATGGACCATACTGGACTCATAACAAAAAATTCCTAACCTGTGTCGAATAAATCAACCGTAATAGTACGTAAAGTGTGCTATTGCTGTTAAGGTATTCCATCATATTTGATTAAAATATAACAAGTTGTTTTTGTGCCGTTATTCAATGCGTTCTAACTATTGACGTTTGCTTTTATGCTGGAATTAAATGTTTAAAGTTCTTAATCTTTCCAGAATGTTTTACAAGGTAACATAAGTACTGCTAAATTTTTTATTGTTTTTGCTTAGAATAGACTGTAGATATTATTGCTATTATTATTATTAATTTTCAACGCGTGATAAGATTTAAACTCGCGGTTGCGTCCAAACGGCGAGTTTTGTTCTCGTTTTTTAGAGAATACTAAAAAAAGTACAGTAATGGTAAGAACAGCCTTGAGAGTGAGGATAAGGATAAAATATTTGTGAGTAGAAATGTGGATAAAAAGGTAATGGTGTACAAAATTAAAATTTTTGGAGATTTGGATGGTAGTGTTAGTGATAAGATAAAGTTCTCCAGGGTAGTAGTGGTGTGTGGCTTAGTGGCAGAGTGCTTGATTGATATTGTGGTGCCTAGCTGAGAAAAGTATGTACAATTTTTGGACCATACTCGTTGAGTTTTGGTTTAGTCATCTTGACATTATATTCATCGTAAATAAGCGCCAAATAATTTATATTGCTGGTCAATGGGTCATTGAAACTGACGTTTTTTTTCTGTTGTTTACGCTAAGTACAAACAGAAACAAGAATTACAGTAACATTCGTTACCAAAAATTCAGGAGTTGGAGAAAAAGATGTCATTGGTACGACCTTGTAATCATACTTGTGCTAATTAAATACGGGTGGGCAAGTGCGCTTAATCAGTAATGCAGCTTTTAAAGCTTTTTGAATATCTTTAGGTTTTAATAATGCTGTCTTTCCACGAGTCAGGTAAACTATTTATTAACGTTTGTAGTGCCAAATTTTCTAGTTGTAGTTGTTGTACCGTCTTAAGTTTACCATCATTTACTTCAGTAAATAGGGCTGTTAAAATAATGTATGTGAGGGAAATCTTCTTACGATTGAGATTTCTAACTGTATCGCTTTGTTTTATTGTAGTAATCAAAAATTCTGCCATAATACGATTTGGTTGAAAAAATTCTTCTTTTAGATGGTTTTCAAACTGATCAATTAATACAAAAGAAGAACTTATAACATCTCTCGAGCATTACTTTTAAGTCTAGAAATAACTGTGTGAAGGTACATAGGTTCTTAAGCGACTATTATTATAGTTTATTAACATTTTATTAATACTTTATGTTTATTTACGTACAGTTAATTCCTACGTTTTCTAATGAGTCTACTAAGAAAGTCGAGTGTCCATCATTAAAGGGTGGGTATTAAGATGCTTAATCTATGCACATTAATAAATTAGTGGCTTTTAGTCCTTGTGAAATACTTAAGAACAAAGTTGTCTAGTAAAAAGCTTTCTCTACTATTTCTGGAATTTTTTTTTATCATGTGCTTTTTTTTATTTCTTGTATAATTTATTCAATTTTTTTCTTTTCTTTTTTTAACAACAAAACTAAGATTTGAAGAATACACAAGAAATATTAACTTGTTATGTTCAAACTTTTTTGGAGCATGGTATTAACCGTTTTGTTGAAGCGTCATTTATGGGTCTCTTAGGGTTGAGCAAGTGAGCTTTGTTTTTTTTTTTTTAGTAAGGTTAATATCTTTCTTTAAATAATACAGATAACCTGAATAAACGCATTTTTTTATAAAAACAATCAAAAATAGTTGTTATTTTGAATACAAATTTCTCACGTCACTTGAAAAAAGCTTAGTATTAATAATGTTACTAATAAATAATTAACATCCATCACTGATTGTTGTTACTGCTGCTTTGGAGTTTCCTCATGCTTCGTGTGATTATCTCTAATGATCCCTCAAACTACATAAATAAGTTTGTGGTTTGCAAGATGCTTCGGCTTCTATGTTTTCTGCTATCGCCAAAATCACTTTCAGCAGGCCCTCTTCACTGTACCTTGTTTCTAAGCGTAGTCCAATACGATTGATGTTCTCAAAATGAACCCGAATTGCTTCAAACAAAATGTTATGCCTTTCGTGTATAAGGTACTCGCGAGTCACTGGAGTCAAGAGTAGACTAAAACCTTAGACGACAGGTGACAGATGTAAAAAGAGTGGTTTTTTCTCTTGGTGGTGAGTTTTTATAGTGTCGGAGTAAGTGAAAAAGCTTTCGGTTAAATTAGTTAAACTCATGAGCAATGTTCTTTTATATGGCGTTGACAGCCGAATAGTATACACCGCTCATTAAACTATAGGTCTATTCCTACCGTTAAGATCTACTACAGCTGTCTTACAATACTATGGCCTAACACTTGGGGAGTAATTTCGGGATTACTTCACTAAAAAACATTTTTTCAATCTTGGAAAATCTTACTAAATTCCAATTTTTAATCGACTTTAAAGTTTTTGTTTATTTGATAAATTTCGTAAAAATTTTCCTACATGGTTTGAAATATCAAGCAAACATACCTTTTTGTGTTTGATTTTCCTACTGTTGTCATTATTCGGACTTAGTTTTATTAATGCTTCTTATGACTTCTAAGACACTATTTGCCTAAGGCTTAGTGGAATTAAAGTCCGTAGTTCAAGGAATCTAAAGTAAAGCTTCTTAGATTAAGGCAGAAAGACGTTAAATACAAGAAGTTTAGGTTTTTTTTGTCAACACATATTTTGGAGTGCTCTACAAGCACTCTCCAAAGCACTCCCTATATCTTAACAAGTGTTTTTGCCACGATTTTTGCTCTTAGCAGTTCTTAATTGTAAGGCAGCCTTAACAACTGCTTTTATAGCCAGTTTTAGTTTCTTATTACATCTTTTTTTGTTTAAATTAGTAAAAGTTTTTGTGTAACAAGTTCTTATTCGGTGGGTGAGTTACCTCCTTGTCACCCTCAAAGCATTAATTTAAAAGGCTGTATAATTTAGCTGAACGCTTGATTAACAGGAAAAAAAGAAAACTTGGCCTTTGCCTTTTCCTTGATAATTCTGATAACAAGATTTATTGCTTTATTTTACTATACAAGCTAGTTTACGCGTTTTACAAAAAAATTAATTTCAATCAACACTTTTTACGTTGTTAAATTTCTTGTATGACTTATTAATAAATAACTTTAATTTTTACCGTCAAAAATCACTTTTTTTTAAACTTGTAGTAAAGAATACGAGAGGAACAGAAATGTTGGCTTATAATATTAATGAAAAGAAAGCTTGTAATACTTATAGTCTAATCCAAATAAATTCCAGCAGTATAATAGGTCCCTTAGTTAAGGGACTCTTTCCACGTTTTTCACAGGGCAACAGGAACGCCTAGTTTAGCCTTCTTTATCAAGCCTGCATCTCAACAAACTTTTCCCTTGGTTTGCCACTTTTAAAATAAGAGCGAGCCAGGTTGACTCTAAGTCATTTTTCATAACCAATGTAAGGCAATGAGTAGGATGACTTTGAGTGGAGGAACCATTTTTTATGGAGACGACACGAACACATGTGATGTTACTGAGGACAATTTTAAAAATTTAACTAAGAGGCCCTATACCAGGAGTAGTATTCTTGAAGTTAAGTTCGGTAGGTCCAAAATTGTTTTTCTTGGCCAACTCATCGACCAGCACGGTTCCAGGCCCTCACGTAAAAAGGTTCAGGCAATCATCGATAACCCTCAACCCAAGACTATCGTTGAGATTCGTAAATTTCTTGGTTTCATCAATTTCTATCGTAAAAGCCTGCCTCACGCAGCTACTGTTCAAGCTTCTCTGCACTCGTTCACCTACGGCTCCAAGAAGAACGACACCAGAGTATTGATTGGTCGCCCGAGGCTGTCGAGGTGTTTCAGAAGACCAAAGACGCCCTCGTGAACGGTTACCACCTTTCTCACCCATCTCCCAACGCTCCAATACGTTCAGTTACGGAGGCGTCAGATTTTGCGATGGGTGCAGCTCTGGAACAGCTCATTGACACAGACTGAAAGCCTCTTGCATTCTTCTCACAAAAGTTATCGTTATCCCAGCGTAACTACAGCGCCTACGATGGGGAGCTTTCCGTAGTTTACAAAGCAATCAAGCACTTTAGATACTTTCTTGAGGGCCGTGCGTTCAAGGTTGTAACATATCACAAGCCGCTAACCTTTGCTTTCTCTCAAAAGCTTGACAACGCTTCTCCACGTCAGCGCCGCTGGCTTTGTTTCATGACGCAGTTTACTACGCATTTTGAGCGCCTTCCTGGAACAGCCAACGTATCCGTGGACGCTCTCTCGTGCATGAAGATCATTCGTCTTCCACTCAACTTCGAAATGCCCGAGCTGGTGCAGCACCAGCAGCATGACGCAGAGTTGAAAGAGCTTATTGAATCGTCCAACCACTCGCTTAATCTCAAAAGCATTGAGTTTGGTCATAACCACAATCATCTCTATTGTGACCTAACGGGCAACAGAATTTGCCCCTACGTTTCAAAAACTCTTCGTAAAAGGATTTTTGGCCGATTCCACTCGCCATCGCATCCTGGCTCCAAAGTCTCGATCCAATTTCTTAGGCAGAGGTATGTGTGGCCTGCAATGCATTGACACATCAAAGCCTCAATTAAATAGAAAATGCCAGGGAGTAATAAACCACGTGGTGTGTGCCATTTTTCTCATGTCTGTAAATATTTAGGGTTTTCAGTTAAACAGGCCTTAAAAAACTGCTAAGAAAGCTTTGCAATGAGTTGCCAACTTTAAGAAGGGTTGACTTTCTTTTAACAAGCTCACTTTGTGTATAACAGAAGGTTCTTTTTATGAGTAAATAAAAGGTGGGTGTGAGGATCTTTCAACTGTCAATGTCTTTTATAAGAAAAACTTGTGGACGTAAGGATAAAAGAGCTTGAATTCTACAGTGTGAAGTTGAAGTGAAATAACCAACAATAATAAGGGTCTGGTTACTAGTAACTTTGTTGAGGTGATACTTGGCCAATTTTTCTGTAACCTTCTAAAAACTGCCAAAGTGAGAAGCAGGATAACGGATATGGTTCCATGTAGTTTTTATGTCACTTAAGTATGCTCTTAAATAAAATTAATTAAAGTCTTGGATCATTTTTCCTATATGTCTTTCAGTTTCAACAAAATTGGTGCCTTGGTTGCGGTATAACTTAGCACAATTACCATGTTGATCTGTAAACCTAACAAAAGCTGTAATAAACAAGTCCGTCATGTAATCTTCTACGATTTCAAAGTGAATATCTCGAGTACACATCCACACAAAAACTCCTAACTGACCTTTTGTGGTAATATAGCTTCTTAATTTAGACGAACGGACTTTAACATCTCTTGCATAGTCAATTCTTGTCCTTGTACAGGCTAATATAAGTAAAACTTAATAAGTAAAAAGGGTAAGGGTAAGGGTGTAATTTAGTAAGATCTCAGTACTTCCTGCAAGCTACACAACTCAAAATGTTCCAACTTATAGTTTAAAGACCACTGATAACCCAAATTTTCTTTCACGTATTTACCTGCGTTATTCCAGGGCCTCCTTGTAAATATTGTTGGTCAAAGAAATGAATTAATAAAATGGTACAAAGCTCATTTGCAAACAAAATTAAAGGTTACTTGGAGTCAAAAATAAGTTCAGAATGTTGCAATGGTCCACCTTCGTAGATGAAAGTATAAGCGAGTGAGAGAGTTCCCTTGAAAAGCTTCGTTCCTAAAGAAAAAGGTTTTTGTTGATCAGTGGGAAGATTGAAACTTATTCTTAAAATCTTAAGTTTAGCATTAACAACTGTTCTTGATGTAGAGAGACCGAGTAAAGTTCTGGGTTTTAGATTTTCTTGGGATAAAGAAACAAGCGACGAGCTAACTAAGCTTAAGTTGTAAACTAAAAAAACAGAAGAAACTGACTAACAGATGTTTTCAAATATTAATCTTCCCTTTTTCAACTAATTTTTATTTTAGGGCACCGTGGAGCCTTAAAATAAATTAAAGGCAATGAGCCGTTACTCTGACTATTTCTTTTTAAGTATAACAATGTGATAGAAGATCCCAAGAAATTTGAGTAACAGTAGTGGCTTTAGTCTTATCCTTAAATTTTAAATGATATTGATAAGGTTAATAAAGTAGTTCTGGCTCTTTATACCATTGCTTTAATAAATACATTTAATGTTGGAAAATACCTAGGAATCTATGTAAGCAGGGTTAAGTTTACCACTTATGTAATGCCACTTAGTAGACGGAGCAGAGTTTTTTAATTTTAGCTCATAGGTTGGCTTCAAAAACTGGCAAGCTTGGAGGAAGTTCATTAAGCCAGCCCACAATACCCTTGTTTTTCAATATTGAGTTAATAACGTCGAAAGTATCTCATATTTTCTCGAGGAAATGACTGCTAAGCTTCACTAAAACATGAGCATCGCAAACTTCAAGTCAACGTATAGTTACTCGTTTTATTGCCCCAACCTTGGATTTCACTGTTAACAAAGAAACCTGAAGCTAATAACTCTCAACAGTTGTGGAACACAAAAAAGTGGCATAAGCCAGCTTCAAAGCGTTGTCGTAACTGTTAGCCTTAAAGCATTCTCGTTTAGTAGCAAAATAGTTCCACTGGGGTACTTCGAAAAGATTTACTCTTGGAAGTCCTATGAGCTAATGTAGCCATAATCGGTACAGTACAATTTCCTAAGTCAACCAAGCAAGATGCTACATTTTGCAGAACGGGACACTATCGCTCTTCTCGTTCAAATGTCCGGGAATACTTCAATCATCACTCTGTAACAAATATTTTCAGTATCTGACTACCAAACTAAATCTAGCACCGTCACGATGGCATCAGCGTTAATTAGCAAGATTTTCTTAGCAAAATGTTATCCAGGGCCCAAGGATAAAATCAAACTGGGTTATATAGAGGACGACCTACGTAACAAAAATTGCTCTTATTAAGCTAAGGATTGATGCTTATCTATTCTAAGTATGACTTCAATCTTGCAATGATCTTTCGATAACACGTTATCCAAATAAATCTCTTAATTTAGTATGTCGGATATCTAGTAAGTTATGATCTCGGCCTTCTGGTACAGGCTGCTTCACAATTTGGCTTGCTAATAAAAAAAAAATAGCTAGAGCGTATGTTTTACTAAAAACCTTTCAACTTAAAAAGCTGCATCCTTTTAAAACTGCCATTAGCTCAATTAAAATATGATCGGGTTTTTGTACTAAGATTTGGTGGAACATTATTTTCACATCCGCAGTAAACGTTACACTGTAATTGTGCCATCTTAATGGCCATTCAAAATGTAAAGGTAATAAATTTTGGCCAGAATACCGTTTAAAAAAAATGGAAACTTTTAATCTAGCAGAATTATTCAAAGTAACTAGAAGCTTAGTAGTTGAACTTGAATCTAAAACCACCCTGTGATAAGAAAGTGGCCAATAAGGCTCGTTTATCCATATCACAAACTTGGTTAACTGCTTTAGATCATAAAACTTTTGCAAGAAGGACGGATAAGCGTCCTGAAGTTTGTCATTCTTTTTGAACTTCATTTTCATAATATAAGGCATTGCATTAAAAAGTTTTTAATTTGGATCACAATGAACTTGAATAGCTAAAGGATAAAATTCGAAGGGTTCACGAGTAATAAAATGTTCTGACTCAGTCATCTTCACTGTATTAAAAAAATGCTTCTACGATCCTTATTTTCAGCAGTAACATTTTCAGGGTAACTAGGAAGGTCTTTTAGGCACTAAAACTCCTGCAAAATTTGAGAAACATCTTCGAGGATACTTCATTTGATCGAAATATTTTGATCAGCAACCGTTGAAAACGTAGAACTTATTAAACAAGATCAGAACCAGCCCAATTGTGTGGCCATAGCAACTAGTTTCAAGAGCTGGCTTTTTCTTGAAACTCCTTTCATTGTTTTTAAGTGGACAGCAGCACCTAAGATAAAATTAATTTGGTCGTCAAGCATAAGCTTAGGATCAGCTTACTATAGATATACAGATCCCAGTAGCACTCTCAACTGTGCGTTGTTGGCTGATTAGTCGAAAAAAACGAGTAGAAGAACTAAAACTTCGATTTTTAAGACTTGTTTCAAGTTTAAGTAAAAGCTTAAATTGAAAAAAACTGAGGTTTTAAATTTCTTTGATACTTTTTTTTTCTGTCCAATAAATTAAGTCATTATTTTTCGATGCTTTAAATAAATTAAGTCACAAAGATATTGGAAAATCATAGAACACTAAGAGATCCCTGATCTATCAAATCGCGTACTAAGACTTTTTCCCCGTTGACACTCTTGACGTTAACGCGAGCAGTGCATAAGAGATTTTTTAATTTGCTTTTGAAAAATACCTTGTTAATCTAGTTGACCTATGCTAAGTCCTCTTCCTCAGATTGAACTACGCTAGCGTCGTTACTTACATCTTAAGCAGCAATCGTTAGTTTGGTGAGACACTCTTAAAGTGAACTTGTTTATTTGAACTACTGTTGTCACCTTAGCTTTTTAAAAGTAACGACTGGTTGCAAAGAAATTTACAAAATCGTTTTATCAAGAGGGGGCCTATGGCATTGCCGAAAGAGTGCTGCCGATATCGTAGAGTTCCAAATTCTAATTAACTAACAAACAACTAGATAAGGATATCAGAGTCATCAATTTGAGCGTTTAATTGTAACAAAAAATCCTATGGTGTCAGAATCTTGGTTCACAGTCGTTTAAGATTGCTCAGAGAACCTAATATTATAGCTTTCCAAACTCAAATGGCCTTGGTGTATGATGCTTATTTTTTCGAAGACATCGGTGAAAACATATTCATGTTTCAAATGAAAATCTATTGCTCGAAATATGTGCTGATAATTATCCTTCAACCTTTAATGACTTCTTTTAACCACTTCAAGTTTAACTAAGATTAGCCTTGGTAATACAATCTTGCCCCTTTATTAGGAAATAAACGAAAGTGTTTCTTATAGGGCCTTGAAGGGCTTTTTTGGCATGAACGTGAGCTGCCATCGTGTTACAATATAAAATATGTGGAACAAAATTTGAGGATTCAGATACGACGTAATCAATGACTTTTAACTAAGAGTCATATTTGTAATAAAAAATGTAAATCTTCTAATTTAAATTTTTCCCCTTCAACATAAGTTCAGGTTTAATTTAACAACTTGGTAAAACATGGGCCAGGTTCGATTCCTCTTATGTCTTATTACTGAATAGTAGGAAAACAATCAACTAAGCCTTTAAAAAATTGATTACATAAGCGATTATTATAATGTGCAAGATAAACAAGTATTATAATTTCGTAATCAAAATTAATGTTATAATTTATAAGTAAAATTTATTATTTTTTAATTCTTTTCCTCTAAATAAAAGTTTGTTAAATATTGAAAGTTATAAAAATCTTTTCATATATGAAAATTATTATTAATTACGAATAACAAGCTCAAAAAAAATCTAAAAAGTCTTGACTTAAGATAAGAGAAAATTATACATTGAAAAATCATGAAATGAAAGAAGTTGTTCACAATGCCTGAAATTAATTGAAGCTTTTAAAATCTTTCAGTCAACTTTTGCAATACTAGTAAAAGTCACAAACGATAAAATGTTTGTGTATTCTTATTGTTTGGGGACCTCTTTCAGAGTCAAAAAAAGATCAAACTTTCGATCACTTAGTTAATTAGATTAAAAATATATAAGCAGCTTTGACTTATCGTTAATGTTAATCTACTTTGATAAAGTAAGTTTGCTGGGTAGCTTTTTTTGACACGCACAACTTTTACTTTTTTTTTCAGCATTCAAGAGAAAGAAACAGAAGTTTGATACGCACACTAGCCTCCTCCCTTCTTGCAGTATACGAGAGAGGAGCCGAGATTAAATCCTTCCCTTTTACACGCACAACTTCTGCACTCTTTACGCAGCATACGGAAGAGAGATAGAGTTTGAAACGTGCATTAGCTTTCTTACTTATTGCAGCACACAAGAGAGAAAGAAAAACAATTAACGTCCTTTTTGTACGTGCAACTTCTCTTTACTTATCATAGCACAGAAGAGAGAAAGAGAGACACAACTTAGAATGCTCATGCACTTTTACCAAACTTTCCTATAGCTGACCAGCCACTATTTGATGAGCTACGTGACTTCTAGCTCGTCCTTGATACTTATGGGCACTGGGGTAGCTTTAAGACAGCTAGCTAAGAACTTCAGCTCGTTCTCGTGGCACACATTCACCTTCTTTTGACTATTTGGTTTGAAGAACTTTGTTTGGTTGTTGAGTTACCTAGTTACCTGCTCATTAACTTCAAAACGTTGATTTATTATAATAACTGACTTAGCTAAGTGCTAAATTTTCAGCAAAAGGAAAGAGGAATGATAACTTCACTTTTTTCTTAATAATTTTAATTGCAAAATTTTCCTCCTCTTTTTCGCTACACAAGCAACTTGGCTTGTTAAAAAAAAAATTAGCTTGAGTGTACAGTTTTTGTTTTAATTTATTTTTTATACGACTTAACAACGAAGAAACTTGTAGAATTTATCGTTTTATTAAAATAAAAACCAAGCAGCCCACTCGCTCCCTTAGTTAAGGGGCTCTGGCCACTTCTTACACAGGGGAAGATCAACGCCAAGTTGGTTTGATGTGCAGACAGCAACTGTCCTAACTAACGTTTTTTCTTCACTCATACTCGTCTGGCACTCCTATTGGCAGTGACCCCAACGTAATGGAGTAAGTTGCCCTCACCATTTCTCACAAAGCCCCCATCTAAACGTTATCACTAAGTAGCGGCCTCCCCCCCCCGGCTTTGCCCCAAACTCACTAAATGTAACACCGTATTGGGTTGACATGTAATGTGAAATGCTTTCAGTTGAAATCTTATTCAAAACTATTCCTGACACTGCTAAGAGAAAAAAATTTTTTATTACAAACAAATTTCTTCTGAATTCCTACAGTTTATTTAGTCAAATAATAAGCTGTCAGAAGTCAAAAAAATATCATTATGCTGAAAAATACTGTACGCTTCTTATGCCATTAACTAATCGTTGACCATAAAGGACCATTGATTTGCTGTTTCTTACTTACAGTCTAGAAAAAGAGCTTTTTTTTGAAGCTGTTTAGGTGAAAAACTCACAAAAACTTTATTATAAGAACAAATTTATTTTTCTCATCTTACAACATTATTACCAGTGCCACAAAGTCCTGGAATTTAATCTGTACATTTTTTATCATTACAAAATAAGAAATACTTATTTGACTCATTCAAGAATCTGAAAAATTAAAGAGATTACCGTAAGGGTTATAATAAAAAGCTCATCTCTTACATAGCAAATTTTTTATTTATTAATTATAATGCTGCTGCTCTAATCTTGATAAACTTTCTGCGTCAGTTTCTTGATGCCTAAAATTGTATACATTAGATTCATTTGAAGTTTTTCTTCTCATTCGCCCTTTTTGGAATTTTTGGCATGGTTAAGACTTGGGTTAGCCCTGAAGACTTTTTTTCGTCAATTTAGATAAGTTTTAAAATATTTTTTGGCAAGATAGTTCAACGTGCAATTTTCCTAAAAAAGGATCAGTGAGCATCTTATGTAACCTCTTTCTGAACTGAAGTTTTTAGCAAACGTGATTGCTCTTAAACCTCAGGGTGATCTTTTCTGGCCTCTTATTGTAGCACCGCACTGATCACAAGAAAAACTACAACGTTTAAAGCTCTGTAGCTAGTTGTAGAGCTCTTTCCCAACGTCTGCTCGTATTACACCAAAGACGTTGGTGTTTAAAGCACTTTTTTTCTGCAGACTCAATTGTGATGGTGATCTTAGGTGGGAAGATTCGTTTATGATGCTTGCCCATTGTAGACTGTACCATTTGTTAAAGTTTACTTTGCCTTTATAGCTGCAAGGTTCGCCCAGTGCAGAACTCGCAGAGAATTGGTGATTTCTGGTTAAATGCTTAAAGTGCGTAATGTAATGTATAGTCGTTGGTAGTCACGGTTTTGTGCCAATGAATGACGGACTTGGTTTAATAGTGACCGGCTTTATATCACCCTTAAGTCGACGAATCGTTGCCAAAAATGGCAGTAAAAAGGTATTTTTTGGCAAGGTAGATTAAACTGAGAAGAACCAATGAGATAGATGGTTAAGTAGGGAACGTAAATACATATAATAGCCCTGAAAAGGTCCAGTGGTAAATCTTCCGGCTATATCTTACTATTATTCTTCATAATGAAGAGCTGGCTGCGGGTAGCTTGACTTTTATCTTTGAAGTCTTTGTATAAGAAGACTATGCTCGAGGAAGTTACGCCACTGACCCAATAATATCTCGCCTACAGTCAGGTCTTCTCTCAGAAAATCAACCGCTCATCGTTAGTTAGGAAAGTGGGACTGGAGAATATCTTCTCTGTGGGTATGCTGTTAGGATGACCACTGAGAAGAAGGCCGTTGTGGCTGCCCGTACTCTTTAGGGCTGTCTTCTATGGCTTGCAGTTATTGTCAAAAATTCTCTAATGGCACCAAGCCAGATGCTAGGATGGTCACAAAAATCCGAAGTATTGGAGGTGGTTGTGCTCAGTCTAGACACGTGACCTGGTATTTTGCTGGAGACGTTATCATTGGAAACATTTTTTCATTGGTAGGACTCGTTAATCCTGGTAATTAAGGGTAGAATCAGATGTAGGACGTAGGTTGCTTGCCCAATGAAAAAAAGTGTCATCAGTAGCCGGGATACATAGCTGCAGGACCACCAGTTTTTTTCTTGATACAGTGCCACTTGACGGCTGTGTAAATCACTGAGACTCTCTAGCCTATTATAATGACACTAATTTAACTTTATTGCAGGTAGCTTTGATTTAACATCCACGTCACCTAGTGGACCCTACTGAACTAACGTGAACAGCTAGCGTATTTTTGCAAATCTTTGAACTCATTTATAAGTATTGTTATTAATTTTTCCAAGATAAAAGCTATACTAAAACCATCCAGGAAGTGTCAAGGATTGGTCTGCAAAATTTCAGCCAGATTGGTTAGGTAGTCTTTGCAGTTAGCGATTACAACGGTTTTAGGAACTTTGCCTTATATGATAGTAAGATAAGATATAACAAGCAATAATTGTGATGTATAGGTATTACCAATCTTATAGGCTTACATATGAATAAAGGTAATTTTACAAGCACTCTTAGTCTTCTCATGTCCTTTATTGACAACAAATAATTCTTTAATTAAATTCTGAGGAGTCGGAAATCATAGTTGTAAAGAAATTGTAAGCTATTTGCAAAAACGAAAGAAAAACAACTTTTTGGGTGTTGATCAAACACATATCTTCGAGTTTTCTAGGCAGTTAATGTACCACTTTAGCTACGAAAAAGTCGCGCTCTCACATACAGGGTAGGTTTTGATAGATTTTGCTGTTGGCTTTTAATTTGCTTCTTAGCTTAAGTTTGGACTACTTATTTCAGTAATGTTAAATTGGAAAGTAATCTTCTTCTTTGTTTTCACCATTTTACCTGTTCTTAACCTATACATGCTTAACTTCTTAATTTTATTGTTATTATTATTAAAACAGAAGCTTTTTTTTTAATCAATACTAAAATTCAAGGCCTCAACTCTTTCCGAAAATGTTTCAGCTGACATACAATTTGTTTAACTTCTAGCTGTAAGATCGTACTGATTTCTAAAATAAGCTGTATCATGCGCTTTTCACAGAGAATTCAGAGGACTAACTCTGTACAGGATTGGGCCCAGGAGGCAGTGCTCCTGCACTGTTGTTGCGCCGGATCGGAAGGATGGACAAGAGATGACGAGAACTTTTGGGAATTGTAGTGTACGTGGGTAAATAAAAAGGCGAATTCCTTTTATTAAGTCAGCTTTGATTTTCGTTTGGAACTTAACACTTGCGTACATTGACTTTCTTACATAGGAGGGAGAAGAGACGCAGTGCAGCGTGACTGGCTCTTACTCCCTTTTGTGATGCAGAGCAGTTGCAGACTGCCATCATCGTTTGCGCTTCCGGCGCACGTGTCATCGTCACAGCCGCGCCTGCCACGGCCATCTTTGTTTGATTACAGGTGGCCAGCCTGCCTGAGAACGTCATCATTTGGCAACGTGTCACATCAGCGTTGTTGCTGCTACGCCGCTGTGCGCGCACGTCCTTTTGAAGAGCTGCCACTGCTGCTTGCTCCAGCTCCTTTGCAGGCTACGAATCAGCTACGTAGGACGACGCTACGCACCACTACTTGCTGCCAACGTCGCTCACTACTGCTTGCTGTTGACACGGGCCGTACGCATGCTGATCGCTGCTGCCACGAGCTTTCCGAGCTCCGTGCTTCTACTCAACGAGCTTCACTAAACAGCTGATCGTCAATCAGGTTCATTTACATAATTGCGTTTGTGTTAGCGTTCTTAAAATTTTATCCACTATTAAGTACTATTAAATTCTTCGCTATTGTTAATCGAACTAAATTCAACCGGCTCTAACACTTGCGGTCTGATTATTATTCGCGAGTTACATGCTAGGATTGTTTTCGTGGTACTGTATTGTCGGTATTGATTGTAACGAGAAGCGCTGTCACGTGAAGCACTAATTTACGTTTGTTCGCGTCACCCGTGTTTGTTTGTGCTTCCTGATTCAATCTTGGAAACGCTGTTTTTACTGTATTTCCTTTGAAATGGCTGATTTCGAAACCCTTTACGCACAGCAGCTAGCGCTCTACAACAAAATAAAAAATGCCTTCGCTAATTTCCGAAAGTTAGGAGAAGTGAAAATGACTCGGGGTCAATGCAAGACTTGGAGTAAGGTGGTTAAGGATTCGTACGATCAAATGTTAATGATTTATAATCAAATTTTAAATTTTGATAAGGACCCCAGTAAACATGAATACATAAGGAAAAACTTGATTGATTTATTTGAAGAGACCTATTGCTTAATCTTCTAGATAAACTGGAATCTGCCGGAAAATCTCTTCTACGTCGGTGGTAAAGACAAACTTATAAAACCGCCACCTGAGAATCAGCTCGAAAAGAGTTAACAGGAGATTTAGACCTATGTGGAGTAAGGAGTTCAAAGACAGACCACCTCTGTTCCTGTTCAAGTTATACAAGACATTTATGGCTGAGTACCTGGCTCTTGGTCACATTCGTGAAGTATCAAATTCGAGCCTAGCGAAGTGTTTTCTTCCTCATCATGGAGTTTTGAAGACCAATACGCCAACTCCTTAGCTGCGAGTTGTCTTTAATGGCTCTGCTAGGAACAGAGGTGGTCTGTCTTTGAACTCCTTACTCTACACAGGTCCAAATCTCCTGTTAACTCTTTTCGAGCTGATTCTCAGATGGCGGTTTTATAAGTTTGTCTTTACCACCGACGTAGAAAAGAGGTTTGGCAGATTCCAGTTAATCCAGAAGATCAAGCTTTTCAAGCGATCCTTTGGAGACCTGACGTCTTTTCTCCAATCAAAACCTACTCCCTTACTACCGTCACTTATGGTCTCGCGTGTTCCCCGTTCCTGGCGACTCGTGTCTTACGCCAACTTGCCTCTGAGCATGCTGAATCGCATCCTAGAGCTTCCAGGATTCTTCGCGAGGAATTTTACGTAGATGACTGTTTGTCAGGTGGTCATTCGGTAGAGGAGGCCTCAATAAAATGTGAGGAACTCACGGAACTGGCACGGTTAGGTGGATTTCCTCTTCGCAAATGGTCCTCTAACTCGCCGCAGGCTTTGGCTAGCGTCTCTCTTGACCATCGAGTCAACCAGCCAAAGACTTTGCATGAAAATCCAGAAGCCATTTTAGTCCTTGGATTGTCATGGGACCCCTAGACTGATGAATTTGCTTTCAAATTCACGGTTGATGAGTTTCCTAATCTCTGGACCAAGAGAACCTTGTCCGCCCAGACTGCCCGGTTCTTTGATCCTTTGGGCTGGTTCTCATTGGTAATAATAGTTCCAAAGATGTTGCTACAATCACTGAGGTTGCTTAAAATTTAGTGGGACACGCCCCTTCCAGACTCAGTTGTTGAACCTTGGGTCAGGTGGTTGAGTGAGATTCTTCAACTCAATCAAGTGAGGATTCCCCGTTGGAACTTTTATTCCCCTAGTATCCGGTTAGAGGTCCATGGATTCGCTGATTCGTCTAAGTCAGCCTACGCTGCTGTCATCTATACCCGCGTGGTTGTAGAAAATGTTGTTCACGTGTCGCTCCAAATAGCCAAGACCCGAGTTGCCCCCCTTAAGGTGCTGAGCATTCCTCGGCTTAAGTTGTACAGTGCACATCTACTGGCTAAAGTCGTAAGACACTTTACTGATAGCTGTCCTTGTGATAGAGTTCCCATCCACCTGTTGACGGATTCTCTTAATTTTCTCCACTGGCTTAACGCTCCGCCGTCAAAGTGGCCGGTCTTCGTAGCCAACCGATGTTCAGACATCCACCACTTGATGCTGAGCGTTAAATGGCATTACATCTCCTCAAAACAGAACCCAGCTGATCCGGCTTCTAGAGGCATTCTCCCTAGTCAGCTAATTGCCAAACAGTTGTGGTTTCATGGCCCAGACGTGTTGCATGAGACTGATCCCCAGTACCCTGACCTGAAACTTGAAGTAATCGAGCCGTCTCCCTCATTCAACCTCGTAGCAAGTTGTTTGAAAAAGGAGCCTGACTTCTTCGTAACCTCGCTCCTTAGCCATTGCTCACATTGGTTCAGGTTAACACGGGTCACGGCTTACGTCCTGCGTTTCGCTTATCGATGTCTTGGTAGCCTGAGGCAGTCATCCTTAGCTACATCTATACAGTCCACTGACCTGAGTTTCATCATACGTGAAGCTTTTGCTCGATACATTTATTCAAGCTTGACTACCATTGAGTTAGAATCGGTGTCTCTGCTTTTGATCTTTGATCATCAACAGCGTCAGTTTGCTCATGACATTGCCGTCTTGAAACGCAACGCTAATCTGCCCATTAGTCAACAGGAGCATCTTCCTGTCTCGAGCCGTTTGCGTAAGCTCGCTACTTTTCTCTCTGATGGATTGTTACGAGTTGGAGGTAGGCTAAGTAACGCTTTGCTCGACTCTGACGCAAAACACCCACTTATCTTGTTTGGTAGAGATTTTCTCACCCTGTTACTTGTTAAACGCTATCATCTTCTTACTCTTCGTGGTGGTATCCAAATAACTTTGACCGCTCTTCGTCGAAAGTACTGGGTACTAAATGGTCGTCAGATTGTAACTTCTGTGCTGTCTTACTGCTTGACCTGTCGCCAGTATGCTGCACAGCCACAAACCCAGTTGATGGCAGATCTGCCAGCTGCAAGAGTAACTCCCTCACCAGCATTTATAAGAACTGGTGTGGATTACGCTGGTCCTTTTCCTGTTCGTTTAGCAAAGCACCGTGGGAGAGGCACCCTTAAGGGCTACGTTGCGGTCTTTATTTGTATGGTCACGAGAACTGTACATCTGGAGGTCGTCGAGAACTACACTGCCGACTCTTTCGTAGAGGCCTTCCTACGTTTCACGTCTCGTCGTGGCCAGTGCTCCGATCTCTATAGTGATCGAGGCACTAACTTTGTGGGGGCTGATCGGAGTTGAGAAAAATGTTAATGGATCGTCATAAAAACGTCTCCTTTGCCGATGCTCTCTGCACCCTTGGCACGCAATGGCACTTCAACCCCCCTTCAGCCCCCCATTTTGGTGGTTTATGGGAGGCTGCAGTCAAATCGACGAAATTCCACCTTAAGAGAGTCATCAGAAACCAAGTCCTTACCTTCGTCGAATTTTCCACATTGTTATGTAGGATCGAGTCATGCCTTAACTCGAGGCCCTTGGCACCCTTGACAAATGATCCCTACGATTTTAGTCCACTAACTCCTTCTTACTTTTTAATGTTCAAATTTTCCTACTCGACACCAGAGCCTGACTTAACTTCCGAGAAAATCTCGCCTTTACAACGGTGGAAGCTACTGTCCCAAGCCTTACAATGTTTTTGGCGCAGGTGGTCAGCAGAGTATCTTAGCTCTCTCCAAACTCGCGAAAAATGGGTCTCTCCCCTACGGTCGTTACAGGTAGGGGACCTAGTATTAATTGAAAACGAGAACACTCCTCCTGGCAAGTGGCCTCTCGGGAGAGTCGAAGATGCTTCTGAAGACCCAAAGGCGCTGGTGCGAGTCGTAAAGGTTAAAACTTAAAGTACTATCTTAAACAGACCAATTCATAAGATAATTTTGCTACGTACCGTTTCCGAGATCGAATCAACGGGCACACGTTAAGTAATTAAGTAATTATTTGAGAGATGGTATAACTATTTTCGCGGTCCAACCTCACCGCCTCACTTATTGTATAGTTTTTAAATATAACAACAATTAGAATTAATTAAAAAAAAAAAATCTCACATTTTTTCGCTTTATAATTTATATTTTTCGCTTTTGCTTCGTTTTGGTAACACTTATTGTACTAATTCAAAGAAATTAAGAAAAAATACCGTTATACAAAATTGTACCAACAATTTGATTTATTGTAAGTGGAAAGCGCTCCACAGTTATCTTTTCTATTGTTTGCCATTGTTTTGATGGATATTGTCTCTGAGCTAGTTTTTATACCTGTTGAGGGACCTAATTTTCATATTTTTCTTGATGTTCATTCAATCTACTTTCTGTACATCAACTCGGGGAGTATGTTTGACATTAAATGCTTGATGTCATTTGTGTGCGTGTATGTGTGTCAAAAGTGTTTTCAGCCGAGTGCTCCACGCGTGTGCTCTGAGTGAAAAGCGCATGCGCCGCGCTAGAAAGAGACGGTAAGACTGAGCTCCGTGCTCTCCCCGGCTTAATCCTGTACAAACTCCAAGACTGACTATTGCAAGGTATTCTGTTAACCAAATTCTTGACCACAGAACTAATAATCTAACAAACAAGTTTCTACAGGAAAAAGACTTAGGATTGTATTTATGACATCATATGCTTACAGATATTATATAAGTATTTTTTTTTCAAAGTTAAGATACATTTAAGTACAATAAAAAAAAGCTTCTATACCAATAGTCATAATATTTATCACAGTATCGCCATGGTATAATGAAAAAATGTGAAAGTATTACTACAACTTAAGCATTTTGATACTATAATAAAACGGAAGAACTGTGTGAATTGACATGGTAATTTTTTATTATACAATACTAGATCTGTATCTTATAGTCAAACTGAATGTTAAAAAATAGATAGAAATTTCGAAAACAGAATGTATATTCAAAGTCATGGAATAACGTTAAACAAATTTTCAACAGATGTATTAGAACTTGTAGATGATGTGCAGTACTAATCTTTCTTGGTATTTTATTTTAGTAAACGTAAGGTAGTGGTCTTATTCCATAGTGCCTTACCGTATTTTACTATGATTTTTAATGATGGAGCTTATTAAAAAATGAATAATGTAGAGGCTTTTTTGTGCATCGGACAACATAACAGAATGAACTCTTCTTATCTGGATTCGTCACATACTTGAATTTTGACAGTTTTGCCTTAAATACAAGACGTTCATAGTAAAAAATTTAGAGTTCAACAAAAACATCAAAGCAATACCATATGCATAATAAATTAATAAATAGAGACAACAGAAGCTGTAAAACAAGTTACAAACAGTTAAAGTTTGGAAAACATGAGACTAAAGAAATACCTAGCGCTACTTTGAAGCCGTTAACTGGTTCTATCAAAAAACTCATTACTGTAACAAAAAAAAAAACATAAACAATTAACTCGAAACCTGCAACAACTTGAACACTATTTAAATCAATTTAGTTACAAGAACCAAAACTTGAGAACAACCTAAAGATACTGGCATGGTGTTTAAAAGTAAAAGTGAAGGCTAGTGGCAGTAAAAGTGAAGGGAATATGGACACGAAAAATAATGAAATAAGTTTAACTCCTGCATATATAAAAGAAAAATAAAAAGTAAAATACAATAAAAACCTATATGTTCAGTTTTGTACCTGAATATTTGCCGACAAACCTTTTCTAAATTCAAATTGCGTCACGTTTGTTATTTTTGTATTAAAGTTGAAGTAATTTTCCGATCATACGCCTTTATCATCGCGTACATTTGCAATGCCCAAGAGACCGTTTTACCTTTACTCTTGTACCTTTATTTATCAATGTACTAGAATTTCTACTTTAACTTTTGTCTCTATAAATATTGCTCTGCGAGCATAGTATGTTAGTTAGCGCGCCGCGGCGGCAGAGAAAGCTTCTCTCCGCTTGCCTTTACTTGAGCACATTTTTATAATTTAAGCACTGTGAATATATTGTACATATTTTTATTGCACATTTGCGTTATATTTATTTTCCGCCGTAAACCACTTCTACCTCTACACGACTGAACTGGATTGGGAGCAGCATAAAACCCCTTCCCTCGTGAACATTTTTGGTAGCAGAGCGTGGTTCCAGGGACCGACGGTCAGTGCAGGAGTGGATATGTGCTAGTGAAGCCTTGAATTTTGCCTTGACCATTTGATGCCGTGTAGGTGAACGCGCTCTCGCGAAGCTGCAGTAGTGAGTCATTTAAGGAATCAGAGTGTGTGCATAATCTCCGTGCTTGAATTTGCCAAGGCGGGCGGTCGTTAGCTGCCAACACTCAGCCCTATTATCAAGCGCTTCATCGCGACATCGACTGCGTCATGGCAGACGTCAAGGAACTCAAAATTTTACTTAAGCGTCAACAGGAGTTGTACAAAAGCATTAGCAATGCTTACGAAAACCTCAAGAAGCGCGGCAAGGATAAGTTTACTCGTGAAATCATCGAGAGCCGTATACAGCAACTACGAATAAACTGGGATGACTTCAAGGACACTCATCCCAGGATTCTCAACATTGCTCCAGACGATACTAAGGACATCGGCTATTTCGATGAAAACAGCTACGAAATCGCCGAAGAAGCTTACCTCGATTCGGCAGCTAATTTGGCTGAACAGCTCGGAAAACTTCCTGCATCGCCCGCATCAGACCCAGCTCCTGTTCCACCAGCTAACTCTCGCAACCTGCCGTCCATTGCTGTGCCCACATTTTCTGGACATTTCAACGACTGGCTCGAGTTTAAGGATCTGTTCTCTGCGATCATAGTCAACGATTCTCGACTTTCCAACGTCGAGAAGCTTCAGCACCTCAAGACGCATGTGCAAGGCGAGGCGGCTGAATTGTTAAGGACGATCCAGGTAATCGACGCCAACTTCGAGGCTGCATGGAAAAGGTTGGAGGATCATTATGCAAACAAGCGGCGCTTGATTGCCGCGCTAACTCGCGATTTGCTAGCCGCGCTGGCTGTAAGCAACGAATCGCCGCTCGAACTCAAGGCATTGCTCAGTGGCACTGTAAATGCCTTGGCTGCACTTAAACAGCTTAAGCGTCCGACGGACCAGTGGGATGACTTGGTGGTCGCTGTTACAGCTCGGAAACTCGACGCTCGAACTTTCCGAGAATGGGAGTCATCGCTCAGCAGTACCCACGAGCCTCCTGCACTTGAAACGCTCGTGCGTTTCATTGAACAACGCATCTCGATGCTCGAGATCGTCGCGTCTTCTACAGAGAAGGCAACACGGAAGAAGGACAAGACGGCGTCTTCTACTTCGCACGCATATGCCGCCTTTACGGAGAAATGCCGCTTTTGCCAAGGTGAGCATTTCATACTACGCTGTGCCGATTTCAAAGCAAAATCGCCACATGAACGCAAACAGTTTGTTGAGGCCAAGAACATGTGCTATAATTGCCTTGGTGCTCACAAACTCGCAAGCTGCAAATCAAGCAAACGATGCCTAACTTGCAACGGGCATCACCATACGCTGCTGCACGAGAATCCTGCCACTACAGTGCATCTTGCATCTTCTGCATGGCCTGCTACACTCACGAAAGGGAGTCGCGTATTCTGTCATTGGATGGCATTGCCAGACTCTTCAAACACTACGCTGTTGCCTACTGCGCTCGTCCGAATTCAAGGCCCGGACGGACGCACACTCATCGCTCGTGCCATGCTCGACAACTGCTCTCAGCGATCCTTTGTTGCAAAGAGCCTGCTAAGTAAACTTCGCCAGGAATATGAAGAGGCCAGCATGGAGGTCATTGGCATCGGTGGCATCAAGACTCCGCGAGTTCATGGAAAAACTTACCTTACTCTCGCCTCCATGGTTAGCGACGGGAAGCTCACGTGCGAAGCTCTAGTGCTCTCGCTCATATCCAGCTACAGGTCAGGAAACTTCAAGCTTCCAGGCGACTGGAAGTATCTACAGGGTTTGGAGCTTGCAGACGACTTTCGAGCCGATCTGACGGAAATCGAGTTGCTGCTAGGAGCTGATGTGCTTCCACGAGTTTTTCAAGAGGGCTTACGCATCGGACTACCTGGGACACCCATGGCCCAGCGCACCATATTTGGCTGGACGCTTTCCGGTCCATTACATTATTGACATTTTCAAAATACAGACTCTAAGTTTGTTTTACATAAGTGCAGTGCTAATTGTTAATACTCCGTTTACCCCGAACCGTAGTATGGCGGGCGGTATGTTCAGTTTTGTACCTGAATATTTGCCGACAAACCTTTTCTAAATTCAAATTGCGTCACGTTTGTTATTCTTGTATTAAAGTTGAAGTAATTTTCCGATCATACGCCTTTATCATCGCGTACATTTGCAATGCCCAAGAGACCGTTTTACCTTTACTCTTGTACCTTTATTTATCAATGTACTAGAATTTCTACTTTAACTTTTGTCTCTATAAATATTGCTCTGCGAGCATAGTATGTTAGTTAGCGCGCCGCGGCGGCAGAGAAAGCTTCTCTCCGCTTGCCTTCACTTGAGCACATTTTTATAATTTAAGCACTGTAAATATATTGTAAATATTTTTATTGCACATTTGCGTTATATTTATTTTCCGCCGTAAATTACTTCCACCTTTACACGACTGAACTGGATTGGGAGCAGCATAAAACCCCTTCCCTCGTGAACACTATATGAAAACCTTTACTCAAAAAAGTTATTCAATCTTATGTTTGCAGTATAAAAAGGATACGGAATATACAAACTCAAATGTTGTAGAAAATCTTTTCAATAAAAAAATTATAAAAGACACAAAACGATTTTCTATAACTGACAGGTTAATGAAACTACAAACAAGAAAATATTTTGAAACATTTATTACAACGCAGAAGAAAATAACAAGGAAATATTAGTTATTTTCAGAAGCATTATGTATTTGTGAGAGGAGGTTAAAAAAAAATACTTATTACGTAACATAATAAAAAATTTTATTAATGTATTGCTGCAACGCTCAATTTGTGATGAACTGTTAAAAAAAATTCCAAGGAAGCCAAACGTCATTTTCCTTGTGAAAAACTTGATATGCTCTTCTTAGATAAGATTTGAAGAGCAGATCTTTTAAAGATGCAGCCTCTAGATAGTAAAAACACATGTTATGAGTATATGATTATTATAATAGGTTTTTCTCGATGTTACTAGTGATGCAGTCTATATTAAAGGATGGAAGCGTTAAGTAAGTTGAAGACTGACTATGGCAAGGAAATTAACGACTTTAAATTTTAAAACTTGCTGTTACAATACAAAACCAATGTATAATTAACCTACAGTTATCATTAAGTATTCAAACACGTTCGAATCGTAGTTTCAAAGACCTTATGCAAAAAAGTTATGCTCCCAAGATGTTAGCGAATGGTTTTGTTTTATAAATTGCATATCTACCACTGTTTTTTGTGACTTTATTTGATTTACGAAGTACTTTCTCGTCGTTTCCTTACTCTTATTTACTTCTTTGGTTCCTATTGCAATGTCTTTGACCAGATTGACTAGCTATTACTTCTTGAACTCTGAACCTTTATTTACTGAAACTCCATTTACCATACTATAGTTACTCTACAGAAGGTTATGTGTAGAGTTAGATTAAAAGTTGCATATATTTCCATGCACACTTGATGAAATTTTTGTCTTTTTTTTTAGTAAAGAGCTGATACAGCCGTGACCTTATTCTTTTTATCTTACGCACCTCATACTTACATCATATATCGGTTTTTCGAGTCGCATGCATAATGTGTTGAGTACGTTTCGCGCACCTATACGTGTTAATTATGTTTGCATTAAGCTAAGTACAGCACTGCGCTAACTAGAGTGAAAAGTAAAGGAGCTCCTAGTTTAATATACATGAAGTTGGGTATAACCAATGTATAGATTTATGAAATTCACATGAAGATATGTTAACATAGGTTATGATGCACTGAAAACAAATTGATATACGCATGTAACTTAGGGCTACGGTAAACGTTGTTTTCTTGTGCAGTCAGCAGTCAGTGCAGTGCATCGATTTCTTTTTCACTTAGCCTGTGCCTACATCTCTCTATGCGTAGGATCGCTTAACCAAAACTTCAATTATTTTGTTATCTACTGTAGTTTTAACGTAAAATTTTCATGTCTTATAGTGTAAGGGTGTGCAAATTGTATCGATTTATTTCGATCGCAGTTGTTAGTCTTAATTTTTTTTATTTACACACAAAATTGAAGCAAATAACAATTTTTAATAAAACAATATTCTCGACTAATAGGCGTTCATTTAGGGTAATTTTATCCTTACATGTAGATCGTCGTCTGACATATTTTACATTCTGGTACAAAAATTAAAAAATAAGATTAAGACTTTTTTTAAACACTTATATCAAAACTCAATAATTAAATATTTTTTAACATGAAAAATGTAAGTTGCAAGGCCAAACAAAAGAGCACTAAATCGATTGACTTATATTTTCAGTCATCTAAAAAATCATGCGTTTCCGATGAACCAACACGTGCTACAGTTCAAAATTTTGATTTCAAGATTACGTCAACTTTAAATAATCCTGCAGCTCCTTTGCCAGTTGAGAAGTGTAATGAAAAATGCAATTACCAGGAAGTCAAGAAGATGAATGAAAATTGAAATGATTCAGCCCACAAGGAATTTTCTTTTAATATTCGAAATAGTTAGGAAACCTGTAAACAATTCAACAAAAAAATCTTGATTTCAAATCCTTGGCTTTCTTTGAAGAATAAATTTTTTTTATGTTTGAAATATAATAAGCAAGGTTATGTAGAAAAGTGCTTTGCAAGCCATAAACATTTGGATAACTTTGAGTGGTTTGTATTTTCTAAAATTGGATAAAGATTTTATTCTAGGCATTGTGCTTTATTTATGTCCACGAATGTAAATGAATTTCGTAACAATATGGCCCTCCATCGGCTTGTGCGCCCATCACTTCCCCCAACATTACTTCAGTGAGCTAACAAAGAAATATGGATTCTAAAATCGTCACAAAATCAGTTGTTATCACGAAAATTAAGTACTTATTGCGAATGATGTCATTAAAGTAAGTAATGATTATCAGTTATAAGTGGAACATCAAATAAATACCGAAAGACTACGACAGGTAACTGAAAACCAATAACGCCTAAAACAAATTGTTAAACCATTTTTTTTATGTAATCGACATCATATATCACTATAAGTACACAGAGACGGGCCGTTTAAAATTGAAAGCTTAATGAACAAAAGTGATTTTTGCGAACTTCGAAGGTATCAAGCCAACGCAGGAAACAATAAATTGTTTTCTTATCTGTAACAAAGTTCTTCTTGGGTAACGTTTGTAAGTAAAAAACCTGAAAGAAAGTTAATTCATTGTTTCCGAGAAGCTTTTCCGTCGCATTAAATAAAAAAAATACATGATGGAAAAATTTTTGGGATGTTTTTTGATAAAACGGCTGACGTTTCTTATACCTCATAAATGTTGTTATTTCTAAGGTACATTCTAAATAAAGTCATGAAAGAATTATTTGTAGAATTCATAGATTGCTACAATGTAATATTCAAATCACCTTAAGCCGAAAAATATCCTTAGAAATTAAATTTGACCAGAGAAGAATTAAGAAAAGTAGTTATTGATGCAACGCAGAGGTTAAATTGAGATATCAAAAATTATGTAGGCGTTTTTATGGATACCTGTAGCGTCATGGTGTCAAAAATTTGTGGCACTGCTTTAAATTAAATGAAAAAAACAATTAGTGCAGTGCATACGCCTTGTCATAATGCTGTACTGAATTTATCGATTTCTTTATCATTAAAGATACCAGCTGTAAGAAATGCCGTTCGTATTATAAAATCAACTTTCAGGTCTATGAAACACGCTGGATTAAACGACACAATGGTATAATACAGTTTAGGTACACACTACTAGAAATAATATCAGCATTAGATTCTAGTGCAGCATGGGGTGATAATAAGACTGCTGCAAAAGCAAATGCATTACACATATCTTTATTTCTATAATAAAACAACAAATGAATAAAAAGGAAAACAACGAAAAATAAAGAAAAAAATGAAACAAGAAATTAAAAGAAAATAAATCAAATTAAAAAATTATAAAGGAAATTAAAACAACAAACCAGGGGGTATTAATGGGTCATGGGACCCACAGTAAGAACGAAGTTCTTTAAACATGAGATGGGTATAGACACAATTTCTCAGGTAACAAGGGGGTTGCCAGACTCACAGGAATAACGCAGCTCTGTAAACGTTAGTACTGCATTCATGTTGTTTACTAAAATAAAAACTTGAAAAACGAATGGAAAAAAAAAAAACAATAAGTAGTTTAATACTCACCATGGTTGAACTTTATGAGTACCGTATTGATGCACGACGTTCTCACGAAGTTTAACCATCGTGAGTATTAAACTACTTATTGTTTTTTTTTTTCCATTCGTTTTTCAAGTTTTCATTTTAGTAAACAACATGAATGCAGTACTAACGTTTACAGAGCTGCGTTATTCCTGTGAGTCTGGCAACCCCCTTGTTACCTGAGAAATTGTGTCTATACCCATCTCATGTTTAAAGAACTTCGTTCTTACTGTGGGTCCCATGACCCATTAATACCCCCTGGTTTGTTGTTTTAATTTCCTTTATAATTTTTTTATTTGATTTATTTTCTTTTAATTTCTTGTTTCATTTTTTTCTTTATTTCTTGTTGCATTCTTTTTTTTATTTATTTTTTTATTTCTTTTCATATTTCATTTTATTACATTTTTTTCATTTTTTTGTATTTCCTTTATTTAATTTTTTATTTTATTTTCATACTTAATCTTTTTTTTTCCATTCCTTTTTTTATGTCATTTTCTTGTATTTCCTTCATTTAATTCCTTATTTTATTTTCATATTTAATCTTTTTTTTTCCATTCCCTTTTTTATGTCATTTTTTTTATTCCATTGTATTTATTCATGTCTTTAGTAATTTTATTTAATGTTATATTTATATTTCATTTTATCAATTTCAAAAAATTTTTTTTTTTCACTTTTTTTTGCGATTTTATAGCCCATTAATACAATTTTTGTTTTATTTTTAAATAATAACTCAATGACATTGTGCCATTATTTAATTATCAAATTAAAAATAAGTGCCCACAAAAACCATTAAAATGATATGAAACTCGAAATATATTTATATAATGATCTTACATAATTCATTTATAATTGATTGAATAAATTTCTTTATTTATATTATTATGTGATATTGTAACATAATTGGTTTGTCAAATTCGAAATAAGTGCCTTTAAAAACCATTAATACGTTTTTCAATTGATACGTTCTTCAACTCTATTCTACATGTTTATTTTAATTTTTTTCTTTTTCTTTTTTTTTTCAGATGTATTATTTAGAAAACTAATACATAATTTATAAAACAAATAAAGAATTAAATGTATTATCAGTGAATACATTTAAAAATGGAATGTTATAGTTACGAAACACACCATAAGCACAAGAAAACGGATTTCTCTAGTTGGCAGTGCTCATAGCAAAGTAGGTAAGGTACCGGACCTTTATGCAGGAGGTCGAGGAATTTGATCCCTATATTGGAAAATGTTTTTTTTTTTTTTTTTTTTTTTTTCAGAATTGTAAAAGAAAAAAATTCAAAGTCAAATAAAAATTATTGTTAGAAAATAAAATTAAAATTTGTTTAAAAATTGAATGCTTGGGTGTGTGAGGGGGAATGGTGGGTAAAGATGTGCAGAAGAGTAACACGGCACGGTTGGCAGATACACATATATATATAGTGGGGAGAGGGGAAGTGTATAAAGAACAGTTTGTAAGGGGGGCGGGGTAAGGGGGGAAACTTGAGAGGAAGAGACTTCGGGTGAAACCACTTTCGTTTCAAAAAAAAAAAAATCTGTCGGTTTTAAAATTCCAGCCCCCCGAGTAACGCGACATAAAGAACTTCGTACTAAAAATAGTTTTGCCTATCAGACTTGCTATCTTCCTCGACTCCAGCTAGAACATTTTTTTCAAAGAACAAGAACTGATTTAAAATCGGCACAAGACATGATAAGCGATGCTATAAGAATTCTTGATTGCAAACGCGAGTTGTGTGGTGTTATATTTCACTCCTTATTCAAAGAGATTTGTGGAATAGCCGAGGAATAAGATATTCATTTAAAGTTGTCTCGTAAAGTTGATAGGCAGGCTAACAGTAAAAATTATCCAACAAATAATTTCATTGATTATTGAAATGTGCGCGATGCAATACAATAAGCTGGCCAATTTCTTAAACCAACTACTGATGTGAGAGCTGGAGTCTTGGAAGCAGTTATAAAAGCTAGAGTCTTACACAAGCTTACGCAGTGCAATGGATCTCTTAAAGTCTTGCGATAAAGATATTAACCCATGTATATATTCCTTATTTTGGGTCATAATAACTTTACCATTCTCAGCAGTGACTGCTAAGGGAACTTTTTCTAACCTTTGAATACTAAAAACATGGTTAAGATTCACAATTACACAGGATGGATTGACTAGTCGCACATTATTACATGCTTATCGTAATATTGAAATACCTGCAGATCAAATTATAGATATGTCTCCTTAAAACAAAACATTGGCATGAGTTAGCATTTTTAATGTTTGTTTGTCGAAGTTTCATTGATACATTATTTAATGTAAAATAAATTTTCATAAAATATGAGAACTGTTACAACGATTAGAACGATAATTTTACTCTATAATTTTTCCAAACTAGTCCAAATAAAGTTCATACTAAATAAAGTGCTAACACACATAAAAATATTTATGACCTATCTGTTTCATATCATCTTGAATAATTAACTTTTCTTTGTTGGATAGCAAGTGCCCCAAATATATATTGTTAAGTAAGAACAACTCCATCACGGTTTTTACTATGTAAGACATAGTAATTTCTATTATTCGGTATAATAATTTTGGTAGGGCTACTTCATAATGCTTATTATTTTAATTGTAGTGAGAATTACTATAAGCGTAACAATTTGCATTATCAAGCTAGTATATCTCAGCTTTTTAAAAAAAGTACAATAATTTTCAGTATAGTTATAATGCTTTTCCTAAGACTACTTTCCTCAGTGTACAATCTATCATAACATTGAAAGAACTCTGATAAACTACTATGTTACATACAATAGCATATAAATATGCGTCTATGCGCCTCTTTTAGTTTTGGCCCGGCAGAGAAGATAAAGAGATGAGATATTAAAGTTGGAGTAGTTGTAGAGTTCTAATCAAGGAAGTTGGTCAACAGTAAGAAGTAGGTCCTTGGCTGTGATCAGTTACGTACAACGCGTCTCTTTTCTTATTTTGAGTTTAATTAACTACTTGATACAATCTCCTTGTAGTTATTTTGGAAGCACTTTAAAGCTATAAAACCTTTCATAACATTTATTTTATAAAATTTATTTTTATTAACTCAAAACTTGTTATTCTATCAGAAAAGCACAAAGTGTACAGAGGCGTAGTATTAAACTTTTCAATCTGACCTGCGTGGTGCATTTATACCACTTAATTTGCTCTTTTTTCGCCAACTGAAATACGAAGTTTATCATATTTGTGTTAATAAGAATGCATCTTAGTTAATTAATAAATGCAAATTGCTCCCACTATTTACTGGTCTGCATTAAGACCTTATATAGCGTTTAATACACAATTTACTATTTTCTTAGGAACTAGACATCTTTCAGTATAATTAGTATTAAGGTACTAGACGATTTTTTAAACATTTATATGTGATTCTGTATACGTTATTCTACACATATATTTTTTTTAATTATAAATCTTCTTAATTTTGTTAAATAAACTAATTTTTATTTTTTAGAGTTGAGTGTTCCAAATAATGTTGTTTAAGCTTGGCATTACTCAATTTAAATTCTGATTTTTAACGTTATTATAAATGACGATAAACTGGAAAGCTTAAGAAATATATCGGTTTATGGCATAGCAGTCCATAGAGTGTATATTTTTCATTTGTTTTTTGAAAACAGATTTAAAAAATTTAGACGATGGAGAATATTCTTTTGTCTGGCCGCTTTCTTATTTTTTATGATCTCATAAAAACCTGATTATTTTAAATTCAAATATTATATTATATTAACGAGGACTCTAGCCAAATATAACCTTACGAGACAATGTTAAAAATATTTCATCTAGAATCGTTTTTCTGTAATCTAGATATTGCATTGTTCAATCATTTTTCAAGACTTTTTGTTTAAATTAATGAAAGTTAAATTACATAATATAGAGGATTTTCTACTTATGTACGTCTCAAATGATAGCTATGTAAGAAAAACATGTATTTTAGGATCTTCATACAGTTAATCTCAGTGAGTTTAAACACGGAGGAACTAATATTACATCATTTCGGATTGTGAGTCCAGAAAAAATGCACATTGTGATGAAAGATTCGATATTTGGAGAACAACATTATTATCAAAATATTCAAGCTGATAGAAACAACGTGAGTATGATCTGTTAATATAGGTAATATTTATAAGGCACTAAGTATTTTATTTAAAGTTATATTCCCATGAATGTTTATATATATATATTAGTTCAACAAACTAATTATACTGAAAATATCTTCAGAATCTCGTGCTAAAAGGTTGCAACAAAGTAACTGCCTTAATATAAGAAAAGTTTAATTATGTGGACTAAAGAAAAGCTTGATTAAGTAACCCTTAAACTCAACTTGCTGTATTAACTGCTATGATAGCATTATGGTGGATTGCTAGATAATAGTAATGACAGCAAAAAGCTATGGCTTTCTTATAGACGGTTTGAGCCAAATAAAACTTTAAGTAAACACGAAACTTCTCTATTTATACAGAAAAACTTTTGTGTTCCCGTAAAAAAAGTAATTTGAGATATTGTTCAATTCCAAGAACAGCTAATAATACAATAAATAATGACAAGTACTAAGGGCTATGCTGTTCAAATTGACTTTATTTGAAAAACGACGTTTCGACTACTCCAAGGCAGTCCTTATCAAGTCACTAAAAATTAATATACAGCAATGGTAATATAAATATGTATATAAAGATGTACACAACAGAAAACGCACTAACAATGTATATAAGTTTTATCTTTACTTACAATATTAAACAATAATCGCAGAGTGTCGTCAATGTAAAATGTTTATTCTACTCAACTGCGATATAGTACTATACATGGGAATTCTTTTTAAAGCTAAGTGAGAACATGTGTGTGTAGTACTACATCAGTGGTGAACCTGGTGTAGTACAAAATCAGCGGTAATTTATGAAACTGAGTTTATTTTTACTTTAAAGAATCAAACTCAATATCAAGGAAAGTGGCCACTAACCGATAAATAGAGATTGATTGATATAAATTGTTATGAATTATCAAATTATGAGAATTGTTATAAGTATTTGTTTATATAAAATTCAAAAACTGAGCTTAAACTTTGTGTATCTGTAACTTTGTTAACTGTATTATATTTTCTTATAAAAACCATTTCTGATATTAAACGCTTATAAAAATTTGGTTCATTATCTATAACTTTAAAATCATCAAAATCAAACGAGTGGCCACTGTCCTGTACATGATTAAAAATAGCTGATTCGTTCTTTTTACTTTTCACATCTCTCTTATGTTCATTTATTCTTTTTGATACGACTCGACTAGATTGACCAACATAACATTTATCACAATTTTTAAATTTAATACAATAGACTGAAAAAACTTTATCCTTATTTTTAATTGAGTCTTTTCCCAATTGGTTTAAGAATTTTTGTTTATTTACAGATTTAAAAAGGGTTTTATAACTTACTTTATTTAATAAACTTTTGAAGTTACTATCAAAATTTTTTATATACGGTAAAACAATATAGTTTTTGTTATCATCATTTAATTTTTTATTTGAATTATTATTATTATCATTTTTATTATTATAATACATAATTTTTTTTCTTCTCTTTGCGTGTTTTTTTCTGAAATCAGGTGGGTAATTGTTTTCTTTCAAAATTTCATATACCTTTTTTAGGTTGTTATTGTGATAACAAGTGGCTGACAATTTAATTGCACGATCGACCAAAGAATAAATACCTCCAATTTTTTGTGACAATGGAGAGTGTGACCAATAATTCAAATATAGGTTTGCATGTGTTGGTTTCTGAAACCAATTGGTTTTAATGCGTCCATTATTATCCCATGTGAAAGTCATATCTCAATAATTTATGCTTTTGTTATTAGGTGTCTCCATAGTAAACTGTATATGCTTATCGATTGAATTCAAATAATTTAAAACCTTGTTAGATTCTGAAATCTTAATGCAAGCCAACAAATCATTTACGTCAACTTTTATTAATTTAATTTCAAAGGGACCGAGAAATAATAGCATTTTTATAATGTGACGCATAACTATATCTGCAAGTGATGGGCTGCATGGACTTCCCATGGCAGATCCAAACTTTTGTCTGTAATTTTTGTTATTGAAGCTAAAATAATTATTCTCCATAATGAACCTAATGATATTTAGAAATGAAAAGAATTCTAAGTTAATTTTCAAATTTAAAATGTACCAAACTGATTCTAAAGCTACTTTTACTTATTCAAAATGAATGTTATTAAATAAAGCAACGACATCAAAACTTACGATACAAAAACCGTCAGGTATAAGGAAATTCTTAATATCATTCTTAAGTTCAAAACTATTTTTTACGTTATGAGGTGAAGGAGGTAAATTATTTTTCAAAAATTCTGAAACCCACTTTGATAAAAAATATGTGGGAGATACACAAAGGGAAACAGCCAAGAGATCAGCTGATCCAGATTCTAACAACACATCTCTTCGTTAACGTAACGACAGTATTACACTTAGCATGTAAGGTTTTTAATGACAAGATTAGAATTAATCTTTTTGATTATTACGATTTATATAAAGAATTTGGAAAAGCTAGAAGTAAATGTACTTTCTTATTACTTTGTAAGTATTTTAATTTATTTCCAAATCATATAAATAATGTTACCAAAAATATAGATAGATTATACTTTTACAGTTTTTCAAAGAGAGAAAAAAATGACAATTTTTGTTCAAATATAAAAGAAAAAATTTTAAAAATGGAAATTTCAGACATGAATATATATAAAAATTATTTACAAAAAGAATTAGATAAAATTAAAAAGTCTCTTATATTTACATGAGGTATTAGATTTTTTTAAATTTTTGAAAGATTTTTTCATTACAAATCTAAAATAGGTATAAAAACCTTTGACGACATTCTTACTAACAAATTCAAAATACTATATTTTAGAAAATACAAACATACTTATGAAAAGAAAACAAACATCAACAAAAACAGTATAAGAGTCTCTAAAACCAATAGTAACATCAAATCCAAATGGTTACACAATCTTACTACTATTAACTTACCAGAAGAGGTACAATTTTGCATAAATCTAGGAAGAAATTTCAATTTCTTTGATTTTGAAAATCAAAATAAAACCAAAAGAGTCTATCTAGATTTTTTAAAAGTCTAAATAAACCATTACATAAAAATCAAAGTATTAGTAACAATATAAAGTTTAAGATTCTAGATTTAGTTAAAACACATATAAAAAATAACAATAAAAGTAGCTTGGACAAATCAATATCAAACATGTTAAATAATTGTAATAAGTTTTTAAAAAATAACAAAAACACAATGATCAGGAAAAGTGACAAGGGTGGAGCTTTCGTCATTATAGATAAGCAAGACTATATCAATAAAGTTGAAGAATGTCTGAATGACAAGAACTTGTATGAGGTGGTAGAGCACAATCCCCTACCTTCTTTAATCAATAAAACAAGTAACCTGTTGAATGAATTGAATGGGTCAGACCTTTTTAGTGATAGTGGTAATAAAAAAGTTTTTAACACAATAAGGGACAAATGTCTTTTGGCTAAGGGTTATGGCTTATTTAAGGTACATAAACCAAATCAGCCCATGAGGCTTATCATCTCAAATATAGGATCTCCCACATATTTTTTATCAAAGTGGGTTTCAGAATTTTTGAAAAATAATTTACCTCCTTCACCTCATAACGTAAAAAATAGTTTTGAACTTAAGAATGATATTAAGAATTTCCTTATACCTGACGGTTTTTGTATCGTAAGTTTTGATGTCGTTGCTTTATTTAATAACATTCATTTTGAATAAGTAAAAGTAGCTTTAGAATCAGTTTGGTACATTTTAAATTTGAAAATTAACTTAGAATTCTTTTCATTTCTAAATATCATTAGGTTCATTATGGAGAATAATTATTTTAGCTTCAATAACAAAAATTACAGACAAAAGTTTGGATCTGCCATGGGAAGTCCATGCAGCCCATCACTTGCAGATATAGTTATGCGTCACATTATAAAAATGCTATTATTTCTCGGTCCCTTTGAAATTAAATTAATAAAAGTTGACGTAAATGATTTGTTGGCTTGCATTAGGATTTCAGAATCTAACAAGGTTTTAAATTATTTGAATTCAATCGATAAGCATATACAGTTTACTATGGAGACACCTAATAACAAAAGCATAAATTATTGAGATATGACTTTCACATGGGATAATAATGGACGCATTAAAACCAATTGGTTTCAGAAACCAACACATGCAAACCTATATTTGAATTATTGGTCACACTCTCCATTGTCACAAAAAATTGGAGGTATTTATTCTTTGGTCGATCGTGCAATTAAATTGTCAGCCACTTGTTATCACAATAACAACCTAAAAAAGGTATATGAAATTTTGAAAGAAAACAATTACCCACCTGATTTCAGAAAAAAACACGCAGAGAGAAGAAAAAAAATTATGTATTATAATAATAAAAATGATAATAATAATAGTTCAAATAAAAAATTAAATGATGATAACAAAAACTATATTGTTTTACCGTATATAAAAAATTTTGATAGTAACTTCAAAAGTTTATTAAATAAAGTAAGTTATAAAACCCTTTTTAAATCTGTAAATAAACAAAAATTCTTAAACCAATTGGGAAAAGACTCAATTAAAAATAAGGATAAAGTTTTTTCAGTCTATTGTATTAAATTTAAAAATTGTGATAAATGTTATGTTGGTCAATCTAGTCGAGTCGTATCAAAAAGAATAAATGAACATAAGAGAGATGTGAAAAGTAAAAAGAACGAATCAGCTATTTTTAATCATGTACAGGACAGTGGCCACTCGTTTGATTTTGATGATTTTAAAGTTATAGATAATGAACCAAATTTTTATAAGCGTTTAATATCAGAAATGGTTTTTATAAGAAAATATAATACAGTTAACAAAGTTACAGATACACAAAGTTTAAGCTCAGTTTTTGAATTTTATATAAACAAATACTTATAACAATTCTCATAATTTGATAATTCATAACAATTTATATCAATCAATCTCTATTTATCGGTTAGTGGCCACTTTCCTTGATATTGAGTTTGATTCTTTAAAGTAAAAATAAACTCAGTTTCATAAATTACCGCTGATTTTGTACTACACCAGGTTCACCACTGATGTAGTACTACACACACATGTTCTCACTTAGCTTTAAAAAGAATTTCCATGTATAGTACTATATCGCAGTTGAGTAGAATAAACATTTTACATTGACGACACTCTGCGATTATTGTTTAATATTGTAAGTAAAGATAAAACTTATATACATTGTTAGTGCGTTTTCTGTTGTGTACATCTTTATATACATATTTATATTACCATTGCTGTATATTAATTTTTAGTGACTTGATAAGGACTGCCTTGGAGTAGTCGAAACGTCATTTTTCAAATAAAGTCAATTTGAACAGCATAGCCCTTAGTACTTGTCATTATCAAATGTAATTTGGTCCAGAAGTCATACATAAAATAATGTAAAATAATGTCAGGAAGAAATTTGTAGTGTCGAAAAATGCAAGCTAACGGTACGTTACTTAAAAGGTAAAATGATTTATTAATTTACATAAAATAACTTACGTTAAACAGTCAAGGTAACGTTACATTTCTTGTATTTAATTTCTTTCTAAATCGCTTTTTTTGTTTTCTTATTCATTTTTTTATCTCTCCGTGTAATACGAATAGAGTATCTAAATTGGCTTTAATTTAAACGAAGTATTAAAACATCGCCTTCTGTACAACGTAAAGGTCTAATCTTTGAAACATATTTTTATCTCTGCCTGCACTGCGAAGTCTATCACAGTACAATTGATGCATTGCATGCATTAGTCAAACACATGTAATCGTGATTGTCTACGTTGAACTCAAACTATACATTTTCTGCATCATAAGGTGTCTAGTTTAGGATTCGCTGGCATATAGACAGTTCCCTTCAATTATTTAAACGAGTAGATAACCATTAGCAGTCTCTTATCAGTTAGTAATGGTATACTGTTTTTTCCATTACGATGTATGTACTAGGCGTCATATTTCATGTTTTTGTTGAATTCAACACATAAAATTCCAAGTAATAAATGCACATACAAAATTAACTGTTTATCCAAGACAATAAAATATAAGATGTTATTACCCCAACGTCTTGCCTAATTAACATATCTTCAATTTAATTAACAACTTTCTCTCGTATCAGCCAAATGCCTAAAAATATAGAACACCGTAGGTGAAATTCTAAGCGTAGTAAAAGGTTTGTCATTAAAGGTAAGATGGTCATAACCCCAGTAGTACGGTAATTTTTTGTATTTAAAACCAACATTTATTAATTAGGATATGATAAAAAAATATCAATAATACCATAAGAATTGTTTTATTAGTAACTTGATCATAAAAACAAAATGTTTAGAGTGCCTGTTTGATTGGTTAGCCTTGAGTACACTTATATTACCATTTCTTCATCCTTTTGTCGATTGGTTAGACAAACTTTGTGCGTTAGGCAACTTTAATGGTTAGAATGGTTTAGTCTAAAAGAGCTTATTTCTCTACGTATCTTCTCCATAATTTTTTTTCTCACTTTGTTTAATCCTTCTGCTATCTTGGACTCTTTTTTCTACTTTTTGTTTATTCTTGATACTCATGTTTTTATCATTTTTCATTTACCTATGTTTTGGTTAAAATGATATTTACAAGTGTTACTGAAATGTGACTTTTAATGTCTCAATTCTTTAGACCTAAATTTATCAGCCGTGTGTGAGTTTCAGTTACCGCTTTTTAGAAGGGTTTTATAATATTTTTCTTACGGAACATGTGGCAACATTGTTTACCTTTATTTTTCTTTAAAATCTAGTGTATCACAGTTCTAAGTTATATTTTTAAGTATATACGTATGTTTTCTGTACATAATTTAAAAAATATAACGACGTATTCTCCCTCCCAAAATGCATGACTATCCAAAAAAATCTTCAGTAACCTCCCTTGGTCCTCGTATTCACCAATTCATTCTGGTAGTCAAAAAACTCTTCTTTACTCATCTGTTGATGCTTATAACTTGTATCAGAATACTAGATAGAAAAACACAGCTTTTTATCTCTAGGCCCATCAACTATTGCAAGATTTTTTTATAGCCTATCCTGAAGAGTCCTTGATTTATAAGTATTTTAATTATCCTCCTTGTACATTACCATAAGCCCTTTGTCACTGTCAGTTATTGATACTTAAGTTATTGTACCTTGTTTACCCTTAATTCTTTTTCCTTACATCTGTTGAGACTGTTGCTGGAAATTGGAAAATTGCTAGGCTCTTTTAATATAAAGTTTTAGCTTTAGCCTGCATGACTTTTGTTCTTGTTAACGTTTGCTTCAATTTTTGATCCTTTTTCTTTGGGTTATTGCATTAACAATTTTTTGACATAATTTTACAGTACCTTACAGAAGCAAAAGAAATATTAGGTGCTGGACTCAGCCATGCAGTCATAATTTTTGTAACTCCTGAAATTTAGTACGATTCCTAATTGTAGCAAATAGTTCTAATAAGAAAATTGCTCTTAATAATTCACACTGTGCTGCTTGAGAAATTTTCATTCAATAGTATTTAATGACATTTATAGAATACAGTAACTCTTAGAATACTAATAAAAATCCAAGTGCAAAGAAAAACAGACACTTGTAACAGCAAAGCCACCAAGTACTCTGCAAGATACTTAAAACTACCTAGACAGTACCTGCTAAGTTGCCAGATAATACTCGCGAAGTGCCAACCAAGTGCCTACAAAGTATCACTGACTTACCTGGGAAGCACCTTATTTTCATAGTGAACGTTTGTATAGTGATTCGTGTATTAAATCCATGTAAATAACTCTTTTGAAGATAAGAACATTGGTGATTCTCACCCTCATGGACAACGTACAAAGCTGCAGAACAAGGCTCTTCTTCAGTGTAAGTTTAAATTCGGTAATGTTACTGTACAAAAACATTTAATTTTAACAAAATAAACACAAACTAAAAAAGTAGAAAAATCAATATTTAACATGCTTAACAATAAACCTCTTACGTAAAAAAAGTTTTCTTATCTCTGTCAACCCAAGCATAACATAGTATAATCTCAGAAACATTGTCATTTAGGAATAATACAATTGTAAACATATATTTAAGACTAAAGTAAGGATGCTTGTTGTAAAATATCTAACCTTTTAGTAAAAATTTCATCAAAGAAGAAATAACTCTCCGAATAGGGCACATTATTAAATGTGGCAAAGCACTATGTAACTTTGTATTTTTACTATAATATTTCTTTGTTGACAAACAAGCAGCTTAAATTATTCTTTAAAAAAACTGTTAAAATTTGTTGTCTAATTATTTGATCCAAAATGTCATAGATCTTCGTTTTAAGGTGGTTCTTCACGATGGTGCGGTATCAAAGCGACACGGGACCCTGTGGTTTTCTAATTTTCGATTAGCTTATTATTTGCAACATAAAATATGTTTTACTGGCACTTGACTATAATATCATTGCATTTACGTACAAATAAACAAGCTAATAAAGTCAGAGTAAGAGTTATAAAAAAATTTTTTTTTGATGCAAGGTTCTGAAAATGGCATGTACGCTCCTACTCAAGCAGACGTTGCCGCAGTTTACACGGCAGACATTTCGTTTACGATTAAATATCGTTTAATAATTCCCTGATCAGCCCAAACTTTTGTTATATTATTAGAAAGCTGAAAAGTTCTTCTTTCACTACAAACTTTTTCTATTACGATCTTAAGTCTACTTTACGAGATATTACATGATATCGTAGTATGGAAAAGTAACCTACATAAGAATACATGTTAAAAGTGCATTTTTTGACTGACTTGTTTTCAAAAATTTGCCTGATAAAGGGACTTAAAATTTTAAGAGAAGATGCCTTATAACTTTAATAACAATCCCTTCAAGTTTCCCTGTAAGTTTAAGTAAATGGGTTAGGTGAAGAACCACCTTAAGCTACCACTTTTTGTAACTATGTTTATAGGCCAGTATAAAACTATTATTGTTATTATATTTGAACAGAAAAAGTATAAATAACTGTTATATAAGTTTCCATATATAATCTTTTCCAAACATTAAATAAACTTTTAGTGTAAATATTAAAACAATGATATTATAAACAAGAACAGCTTTTATAACAACCTTTCAAGACATCTGCCGTAAACAGTAGGTATTGTGCAGTGCACTGCTTTTTAATTTCATGCAAAATCAAAACAAAAACAATGACATAATAAGTCTTGAGAACGTATAGTTGCACAAAGTTTAATAAAGAAATAATAAGTTACTTCTTTGTTTGTTACAAACATATCACAAAAACCTCAACGTAGGCTCACAAATATTAGCTAAACCTTAAAATTTATACCCAAAACGAAATTTTTTAAGCCTTCATAAAAGCTAAAAAGTATGTAACATAAGAAACAGTTGAAAAATTGTGATTGATGTAAACCATTAGTACAGCGCATAATAACTTTTGGTTTCTATCTTGTTAACGATAAAAGACTAAGTAAAAATAAAAATGCTATCATGAAGACTGAAATATCACCTTCTTATATCGCCGTTTAGTTTATTTGGTTGCAGAACTTTTTTCTAGAATTTAATATTTGAAAAGACATTTTATCCCTGTGTGACAGTTAATGAAAGAAAGGATGCGGGAAAAAGTAGCAAGCAATATGTGTAGGTATTAATTTACATTACAAATTGTTCTTACTTTCACTAATTACTGTCATATATTTTTGTGATATTCCTCACTTGATAAAGTTATAAAAGCTTACTATACCACTGAAAAGTTTAAAAAGGAAGTAAGGCTAATAATCTCACAAAATACTTTTTCCCAATAAAAACCACAAGAAGAAACATGCCATTATTAAGACCTTATGTCCTGCAGTGATGCTCAAATATGAGTCAATATTTCAAGTCAGTGAATTGCATCAACCGTCAGCTCATCCTTGCAGATTTGGATCAGTCAAGCTCAATCAGTAATGCTTAAGTCATCCAAGCTTAGCTCATAGCACTAAAGTTACTAGAGTTCAGTGGTAAATATGCAGACTGGATGGGTTTTGAGGAGCTTTTCACCAGCATGGTCATTGATGATGGGAGAAACTCACAAATGTACAGAGGCTTTACTACCTTAGCGCTTCACTCACGGACAGTGCTGCCAAATTAATAAAGGACTACTTATTATCAGGTGAGTCTTTTCATTTGTCATGGAATGCTTTGTTGGAAAGGTTTGACAACAGTGTGTGCTGGCTCATCACTTTAAGACTATAAGGTGTCTCCAGCCTGCTCAGCCTCACAATGCTGGCTCATTGTTGAGTTTGACAACTGAGCATAAAAGGTTGAGATATATGGTATAAGGTATGGATATGGCACAGAAAATTTTTGATGCAGTGTGTATAGATGGTCTGATAAAGCTGCTGGACAGACCTACCAAAGAAGCATAGGAAATTTCGATGTTAGCTAATGAGGGTTTTCCTGCTTGTAATCTGTTGGAGAATTTTTTGATGGAAAGAGCACAGGCCCTTTAACTGGTAGGTAGAAAAAAGGTACAGCAAACAAGTAAAGGTCATAAAAAGTCAACAAAGGTTTACAATGCATCTAGTAGGCAGACTTTAAGTCAAACTCAACAAGCTTAACAGGGTCAAGCTCTGCAACAGCCACAACCTAACAAATCTACAACGGTTTACCCATGCATTTACTGTGGAAAATCCCATTTTAATGTTGTGTGTCCGGATGTTGCTTCACAAATAGTTGATCAGAGGTATCGATTTGTTGATAAGAAATCATTTTTTTTTTACAGTCTGGGACGTCATCCTGCATCAAAGTGTTAGAACACCAAGAGATGTTCGGGTTGCAGTAAGGCTCATCGTACGATGATTTATGGAGCAGAGATGTTGCAACCTGTGTGTCGTTTGACTTTTCAACCAGATCGAGATCAAGTTTAATCAAAGTAAGTCAGTGCAGTTATCAAGAAGTCAAACTCATCAAGTTTTAATCAATAGAAATATTCATCTTCTCAGAGAAGTTCTTTAGTGAAGAAATCAAAATCTCTTTGTGATATAATTATTTTATTTGTAATAAATTTTATTACTATATAATCATTTTTTTATTTATGAGTTTTTACAAGCTCAAACCTACATGATCTGACACCGTAGAAGCGCACGAGTATCAGCACTTATCATAAAACATTTTGAACTGATATAGACAACTAAGAACTTACTCTACTGAGTTTAACTAGAGAAAACCATGCATGATAATCAATTATCCTCAATAAAATTTAATGCAAGTTTTAGTGGTAACTATTTAAGGGCTAGCTATCACAAGGCTTAAGCATAAACTGCTAAGTTCTGGATGCGAACAGCAAAAAACCAACAAATCATTTAAACCAGCAAGGCAGTAAGGGGCGTGCAATGATAAAATATTGAAGGCAAGTTACGGTTGTAAATCGTGGGCCGTGCGATGCTGCGATCATATCTACTGTGCAAAAGTGCCCGTAGTTTAAATAAACACGGCTACTTCAAGATTCTAAGCATTCCTGCATGGGGTCAACAATATGTTCTTGAGTCATACACTTGATGAATCACAAGTTTCTGAACTGGACGTTGGTATTGTTGATGTTATTGTCTTGAGTGTAACTATTCATGTGAGATCATCTCTTTGTAGATGAGTTTTACCACTCTGGCCATAGGCCACTTATCAAGTGGTTAAGTTTTACTAGAGATAAGCCCCCATGAACCTTGCTTACCATTGTGTGCTGGATAATGCCATTTTAATATTGACTGCAGACTTAAATAAATGAGATGATCACTGTTTCTAGAATTTCTAAGTTTGAGCTTGGATCACCTGCCAACTAGAGAGCTGGCTCACAGAAATGTCAAGCAAATTGAACGTCGGCGGGAAAGTAGTACTTGCTGAACCTATTAAAAAATGTCCTGGTGTGAGAACATCAAAATTTTCTGGATCGCTTGTGTGTGGTTCTAGTGGTCGTGAGTTGAGAATTGCTTCAATCTGAGTAAGTTGATTTGTAAGCTCTTCAAATTTATAGACAGTCCCACCCATGGTAGGTAACAAATGAAATTTTTTTGATTTCACTGCTGACTCCCACTTACCTCCCACATGAGGAGCAGCTGGTGGATTAAAGTGCCATGAAGTATTAAGTAAAACTTATATCATTAGTGATTTCTAGAAACTCGCCAGTTTTTAGTAATTAAATCATGTTATTTTCAGGTTTTATCAAGTATGTGTTGAATACGATGTTTTTTTTATTAAACAGTTATAAATAGCTTTTGCCTTGTACAAGTGTCAGGCTTTTTTTATAATGAGGACAGATGCTATGGCTTTTTGTTCTTACTTTCTAGCGCCTCCTGTTTTGTTAGAGTTATTAGAATAAGTTGTAAGATTTTTTCCAAACATTAGTTATTTGACCTGTTGCAACCCCATTCTGCCCTATGCTACTTTATTAGCCTATCATACAACATCACGTGAAATTTTTCTTTGTTCTGCGTGATTGGGAAAAATAAAATAAAAACAAAAAAAAAGGTCCTCTCACCCAGCTCCATGCCACTTCTTGTCTTTCAGTGATGACTTGTGCTGATCTGCAGCTGCAGAAATGTATGTCAACAGAGAGAGACATAAGGACTATAGTAGATGGACATTTTAAAAAAGCCTTTAATCCTTTGGTCTAATAGTTCTTTTAGTAAAATTCAAACGGATAATCATACAGACATAAAAGCCTTAAGAAACAAATTCTGTAGTATAGCTTTCTGTTCAATGTAATAGTATGACATGCCAGTGAATATCACATCAGGACGTTTATCACATAAAGATTCTTAAAAAATAGAATTTAAACATCTTCAAGCATTCAGCGTAAACTATAAAAAACAGTCTAAAAAGTGCAGCTTGTATATAAAAATACTAAAGGTAAAGTTCTGTCATAAAAAAATATACTTCTTTTTACAACAAATAAACACATTGACTTGACAGCAATCCAAACAGAAGCCCTGGAAGCTGGTTGAACTGTCAAGATCAGTTCTGTGCAACGTTTTAAATAAGTACTGAATCCAGTTGACTAGATGTCTGAGTAATGAATCATAGAGAGACTTATTCCGGATCATAATAAGATAATGTTTTATTAGGTTACAGTGAAATTAGACGGCTAAAAAATTGTTCGATGTGATGTATAAGAAATTTAATTTATTTATGTAAAGTGATAAGAATTTTAAAAAAATCATGAAATTTAAATCAGGTATCTTACTAATATGTAAAGCAAAGTTGCTAAAACCGTTGTGATCGCTGACCACGAAAACTACTGAATCGAATTTGCTGAAATTTTGCACACTCATTTATGATACTTCCAAGATGGTTTTAGTATAGTTTTTATCTCAAAAAATTAAATAACAATAGCAATAAGTGAGCTCAAAGTTTTGCAAAAATACGCCAGCTTTTCACTTTAGTTCAGTAAAATCCGCTAGGTGGCGTCGACATAAAATCGAGGCTACCAGCAACAGAATTAAATAAGTGTGGTTATAAAACGCCGGAGCGTCTCGATAGTGATGCAGATGTACTTTGGCAGGTCAACGAGCTGTATAAAGAATGCTGATGACAGTCTTGCAGCTGGATATCCCGGTTGCGGACGACACTCGTTTGTAAGGGGGAAGGGACCTAGGTGTCCATTCACCCTGAATCACGACGAGTGCGATAAAAAAAAATTGATTCCAACCGATGACATCTCTGGCATAATACCAGGAGACATATCTAGCCAGAGTACAATCTGCACTAACTCTTCAGAGTTGTGTGGCAGTCCCACCATCTCGCCTGGTGCAGTTAGAGAGTTTTTGGCTACAAATGTAAGCCAGGGAAAACAGCTCTGAGGGGCACGGGCAGCCACCACTAGCCACACCTTCTTCGTTGTCACGTCCCCAACACGCTAACCCACATGTTCCCGTCTAACGATGAGCGGTTGGTTATCCGGGAAACGACCCGAAGACGAGATATTCTTTGGTTAGCGGCGTACCTCCCTCCATCACAGTCTCCATACATTGAGACTCCCAGGGTAAGAATCAAGCTACCCGTAGCCAGCTCTTTATCATCAGGAATAATAATAAAGAATAGCCTGGAAGTTTCACCACTGGTGCTTTTTAGGGTCATTATAAGCATTAACATTCCCTACTTAACCATCAATTTCATTGCTTCTTTTTAGGGACCACCTAAGTGTAAACTACCTTGCCAACAAATAAATTTTTACTGATATTTCCAAAAGCGATTCGTCGACTAAAAGACTATATTAACTTAAGACGGGCACTATTAAGCCAAGTCAGTCATTCACTAGCAGACGTCACCTGCGGAGTTGTTCTTCGCAAGGCTGGAAAACCCGGTGACCGACGACCCTATAATATTTTACCCTCTCGACTCTAAGCATTCAACCAGGAATCACTGATCTTCTTCAAGGTCTGTGCTGGGCAAACCTATAACAGCTATTAAGGAAAAAGAACTTGAGCCAACGGGACAGCCTCCACTGGACAATTATGACTAACCATTCTCCCAATCTAAGATCACCAAAGCAACTGAATCTGCAAAAAAAAGGTGCTTTAGACACCAACGTCTTCGACGTTATACCAGGAGACGTTGGGAAAGAGCACTACAACTAGCCCCAAAGCTTCGGACTTTGTAATTTTTCTCCCAATCAGTCTGGGTCTTTAACAGTAAGCCAGAGAAGATCACCCTGAGGTATCCAGGTCACAATTGCTGTTAACTGCAGTCAAGAAAGAGTTCACTTAAGAAGCTCACCGGTCTTTTTTTGGGCCATCGAACGTCAAACAACCTTGCCAACAAATATATAAGAACTTAACAAAGTTGATAGAAAACATTTTTTAGGGGTCACAAAAATTTTAAGCATGCCAAAAGTCGCAAGAGGGTGAATTGGAAAAAAAACTTCAAATGTATCTGAAAAATATAATTTTAGTAAGGCATCAAGAAACTAACGCAGAAAATTTATTGAGATTAAAATTGCAGCGTCAAAATCGACAAATAAATAGTCCATTACGTGAGAGATCAGCTTTTCATTGTACCCTCACAGCAATCTTTGAAATCTTTAAAGATCCTACTCTAGATTTTTGAATAAGTAGAAAATGTATTTGTGTCTTTGTGGCAATAAAAATGTAGGGTTTTAGGTCCAAAACTTTGTTGCTCTGGTAATAAAGTTGTGAGATATGAGAAAAAAATTTTTTTTTTAATATAAACTTTTTGGGGGTTAAAAATCTTTACAGCTTTAAAAAATAGCCCTTTTCGTGAATAACACGAGAAAAACTGTAAATTTATGGCTTTTTATGGCCACCAATTATTTTATGGCATAAAGAACGCACAGTACTTTTTAGCACAATTATTTCTTCTAATTTTTACACCTTATTATTTGACCAAATAAACTATATGGATTCCGAAAAAATATGTTTTTAATAAGAAGGTTTTTGTTCTAAGATGTGTCAGGTATATGTGTTAAATTTCTAACTGAAAATGTTTTACATTACATGTCAACACACTACGGTGTTTTATTTAGTAAGTCTCGGGCGAAGCCGAGACGGGGGGCTGCTAGTTAATAATATTTTAATACGTAAGTAAGTTTTCTGTATATAAATATGTTCAATTAAATTATTCAGGTATCTTGTCTATAAATATTAATTGTTACTAAGGTTGTTCTTACTTTTGTTAGTAATGCTTTTACTACTTAGTCAAAAAAGTAAGGCTTTAGTTATAGTTATTAATAAAAGCCATGATTTTAGTTGTAATCACTTACAGATAACGCTAGATTGCACTTTGAAAAAAAATTATTATCAAATCTGGGTTTTTTTAAGGATTATTAGCTACTAGTGGCCGTATTATTCATATAATAATGGCAAAATTCGAAGGCCTTAAGTACCTTTTTATAAACGAAAAAAATATTTTTTTTTACCTAAAAACTTTTTAATATTGTTTAAAATTTTAAAATCCCCCAGTTTTTGAGTCAAAACTTGTCCGTGTATTAACACTTATCATGCCTTTGGAAAAATTTCATTAACACAAAATTTTTTTTTTCAATTTGGCCTAGAATTAACAGCTGCAAACGCCTTTTGTATTTTAATAGCTTAAATTTGCAGGTCATTACAGCTACTTTGTAAATCAATACAACTATAAGTAATTATGACTGTAGGTAATTACAGCAATTATTGGTATAAATTTTTATCTAAGTAGTCATAACAATACTTACAATTGTAATAATAAATTATTTAACAGAAAATTTTTATGGAATCTAATTTTACAAATTTAAGATATTTGTTAGATTTCTTCTATTCCTTATTAACAAATTGAACTAATCATGTATCACATTAATTTATCTATGATTCTGCTAACCTCACTATAACCTTATGGAATCTTAAAATTATTTTTACTCTGGGATGGATCCGTATATCATCCATTATTCAGAGAATTATTTAACTAGACCCATTATTATCCCAAACGTTGCGAAGAACTGATCCGAAATGGATCCACGTGAAAGATCCAGACAGAATTTGATTATACCAAACGCCGAAGCTCCTTTCTGTTTGGGTATGACTTAGTAAGAGGACAAACTGTAGTTAATGTGTTATTGTACAAAAAGTGATACTAGAAAATAATCAGCAAAATTCAATGTATTTATTAAGCTACAACAAAATCTTCATGTGCATTTTATACATCTGTATAACTTTTTTGCTCCTTCCTTGTAGTACTATTTATTTTTTTTTTTGTTACTAATTTATTATGTTATTTATTATTTTTTTTTTTAACTGTTACATACAATGTAAGGAGCTAATCCATATCAAGTTAATAGTGTTGTATTACATTAGACACTCTATGTCATGTGTGCTTATATGTGTATGTGTCGGAAGTGGTATGACCTGAGTGCTCATTATCTGTGTACCGTTTGTGAGAAGCGCATGGACCACGCTAGAGCAGGTCACAGAGTATCCGTCTCAACTCCGTGCCTTCCGTTGCCGCAGGCACTTCTTTACATGATGAGTACAAGAGTCAGTCGTTCCACGCTGAGCTCTTCACTATCTTTTTGTAAATCTGTACGTTACACAAATAAAGCTGATTTGAAATAGCAAATATCGCACTCTATTTCATTTTTCTGCATTTTTCATTTTCCGCCCCTTCACTCTAAAATCTTAACCTTTATCTAGAGCTGGATCGTACCTTGCAGCTTACCCTTAATCCTATCGTCGAGACACTGAGGCTGCCAAGCTCCCACCTAACCGCTCGCACCTAACTTTTGCCACTGAAATTGCTGAGTTTGCAGCTCACCCATGGCTCTATTATATTTGCCAAAGCGTGCCGAACCTCAGTAACCTTTCGCTCGATGCTGACCAAGTTTTCTCCATAGGTAGATGGCCTGCCTGAGAGTATCAACATCGTTGCTTTTACATGCGCAAGTCACCTACAAAAAGCTGCTGCTACTCTCGCCCAACAGCTATCACCCAACAGCTGTTCGTAGCGTTGCTGCATGCTGACGATCGCTGCTGATAATTTTCAAACACTATACTGACTTTCAAACTCGTCTTGATTCTGCACTTTCATTGGTCAAAGTCAAAACCAACTTTAGCCTCTCGTAGTTCGATTATAATTTACAAGATATTTTAGCAAAATTTACGTTTTATAGTAGCGCCAGTATTAATTGCTTTGCATTGTACTTGTCACCTGAGTCGATCTTGTGTCCATTTACTTCCATGTTCTCAAATAGCTGACATGAATAGTTCTCACACACAGTAGTTAGCGCTTTATAAGACGATAAACAATGCCTTCGAGTATTTTAAAAAGTTAGGTGCAGCAAAAACTACCATGGGTCAACAAAAGTCTCGGATGAGAAAAGTAAACGACTTAAACTACTAAATTCTAGCAGCTTACGATAAAATTCTTACCCTTGATGAGTACCTTTATGAGCATCAGTGTTTAAAAAAGAAAGTGATTACTATATTTAAACAGACCTATTACTTGGTGGTGGGTTAATCTGAAGACTTTACATTCCATTTTAACCCCATGCTCCACCAACTGCAGTTACGAACTCTGTTTAAACCTTTGCCCTGAAAAATTTGTCGTCAAATGATTCACCTGTGTATACCGTTCGTGAAAATCACATGCGCCACAATAGAGCAAATCAGAGAGTAAGGGTCTAATTTTCGTACCTCGCGCCGCCACAGGTAATTCATGCCACGATAAGTATGAGAGCCAGTCGCTCCTGCTAAGCTGTTCACTTTTTTTTTGTGAATTTGTATCGGAAGAAAATAAAGCTGATTCTGAATGGTAAAAGTCACACTTTATCTAGTGTATCCAAGTATTTTCACCCTACGCCTTTACCCTGAAAGTTCCAGCACAAGTTTAATTGCTCATATGGTTATGGTATTGTAAGCCACATAAGCTATACAGGACCTCTGAACCAGACTTTAAGTTATTGTCCTTTGTCCAAGAAGCAAATATAAATCTAAATATATATCTCAATCTATATTCCAGGGGCCATCTTGCAGGGCTTCTCCTGGCAAGCGTGTGCTATGCACACTTGCACACACAAACTTACACCCACACGCTAGTGCATACGCCCACCTCCCACACACACTTACAAGTATATGCACCTGTCTCTCTCTATCTCTCTCTCTCTCTCTTACTTTCTCTGTCACTCTCCTAAGGAATTCAGATCACTTGGAAACCTCTGTTCTACGTGAGTGGTACTACAAAAGTGACGCGTTAGGTGGCCACCCTTGAACGCACCAAAACTTATAGTACAAATAATAAAAGCAGATATTCGCACTCGCTATTGATAAGAGCAACACTTGCAGTGCTACGATTTATAGCATGTACCGTCATTACAGTTATTTGTATCTTACAACAGTTATACATGAATGTACAAGAAACGGTATTTAAATACTCAGTTCTCGCTATGACGCACATATGTAAGGCGTTTCACGTGAAACGTCCCAGGCCCATCGCGCAAGCGCTAAAAGTCAATGTTCTTAGCTCATTTTATTGGCCTCATTCCTATCCTAAAAAAATGTTGCAAATAGCATTTTTGATGTATTTTTTAGTCAGCTTTTGAACGGTATGGTTAGTTTTAGGAAGAAATTTCATTTTCACAGAAAAAAACAGAAAACGTGCTATGTCTCGTGAAAAACGTTTTTAATATTTCTTTTGATATGCTAGATGGAAAGCTAAGATTTTTTATTAATTAAAAACGTCTTTTCACACGGTGTGTTCTTACTAAAAAATTTTAGTAAAACAATACCAAAAAGTAGACGTTCGGCCGTCTGAGCGCGCTAAAGGCTGGCGCCATGCCTCACTTCACTTAAGTTAACCAATATTATTAGTTTTGTAACATTATTTACTTATTTAACAATAAAGTATGCTTATACGTTATATTTTTATATTGTATTGTATAACTAAAATGGAATTTTTTACTTTTTGTATGATTTTCAGATTGAATTCAAAAAAACCATTAGAACGTAAAGCGCATTTAAGTTCTAAATTTATTATAATTGCCTTACATATTTTTATTTATTCAACTTGCTGTAGATAGCGCAATTGCCAAAATCATTAGCTCACACCTAATTTACAAAACAAGATTCCCTAAATAAGCTATTATACAAAGTCATTCATACTTGAGTGTTTTGAAAAAGTCACTCTAACACTTTAAGCGATTGTAACGATCGTTCATTTACGATCGCTAAAAGCTGTAAGAATCCTTTAAAACTTATCAATTACTCATTTTCCACGCTAAAGATACAATTCCTTTTTAAAACTCAATGAGTAATATTTTTCCGTTTTCTCAGAAAATTCAAAAATCTGCGCGAATTGTTGTCGTTTAATTTATAAGCGGAAATCTGATTCAGATAATGATGATGGTAGGAAATTAAAATTTGAATGTATGAATGATTATTACAAAGCAGCAGTTGTCGTTCTTAAAAAAATTAAAAAAAAAATTTTTAGAGTCTACAGAGAAGCAAGAGAGAATACAGCTACTAAGTCTTGCTCCTGATTTTTGGAGTCGTAATTATTTAATAAGATAGTTTAATTGCAGTGAGAGAGAAGCTCGAACAGCGAGAATATTAGAAGAAAACATTGGCGTACTTTTAATACCACCTTAACGAAAAGACAATTCTCTTTCAGAAGAACTGATAGTTTTACTTAAGAATTTTTATGAAAGGGACGATATAAGTCGATTAATGCCAGGTATGAAAGATCTCGTATCAGTCAAGCAGGAAAATGGTGAACGAAAACATGTTCAGAAAAGATCACTACTTGGAACCATTAATGATTTTGATCGCTTATTTCAAAAAGAGTATAGTGGTTGTAATGAAGGGTATACTAAATTTTCATACCTAAGGCCATCACACTGCGTTTAAGCTGGAATTTGCGGTACACATAATGTATGCGTATGTCTACATCATAAAAGTTTTAAACTAATTTTTGAAGCTATAGATCTAGAACACTTCACGCAGAATACTAAACTACCTCTTCAAAACAACCACTACTGTATTAAAGCCAAAGTGTGCAGTAACTCTGTTGCAAAATGTTTCTTAGGTGCAGAATGTCTAGATTGTCCCAATATGTCAATATCACGTCCACATCTTCTTAAGTATTTTAAAAAATCAACTGAATAAGGATCTTGAAAGTGAAGAATTTGTTGTAACTTGTGATTTTTTTTTTAATAATGCGTTTGCTGTACAAAATTCAAACCAATCGTATCATTGGAACAATAACCAAGCTCCCATTCTTACAGTTGTAATTTATCATAAAGAAAAAGATGAACTGTACCACATAAGTATTTCTGTTATTTTCGATAAGCTAAATCATGATACAATTGCTAAATATCAGTTTCAAAAAGTTATAATGAATTATTCAAAATCCAAGATTGTAGTAAAGAAAATTTTTTATATGACTGATGGGGTGAGTCAACATTTTGAAAATTATAGCAATTTTAGAAACACACTTTTCCACAAAAAAAAAATTTTAAATTCATTGTGGATGACATTTTTTTGCAACTACTAATGAAAAGAGAGCATGTGACGGTATTAAAGCTACCTTGAAGAAAGGTGCAAGACGTGCAAGTCTTTAAGTTTCCTTTAATAACCGAAATTAAAAAGCAGAAAACTTGTATGACTGGGCAAAGAATTGTTCCAAGGAGAAAAAAGTTTTTTATTTGAGTAAAGAGTCGTATAAAAAATGGTTAATTAAACTTAAATCTCGATTTAATGAAGCAAAATAATTACCAGGCACTTTGCAATTCCATGCTGTCATTCCAATCAATCATAAAACATTGAATTAAAAAAAGACGTCTGTGATCTCTGAGTATCAACTTTTTTTTTAACAAAATAATAAAACCAAAAAGCCTTCTTCTCAAACTTCATCTAAAAGTAAAAAATACTAGAAAATACTTGATTAGAAAGTATTTCTAAGGTAATAATATTTATAGTTAACTAGAGCGTGGCGTGGCACTACGCCAGGCCTCGGTGCGCATTCAGACGGCTAAACTTCTACTCTTTGGTATTATTTTACTCAAATTTTTCAATAAAAACACACTGTACAAAAAGACAGTATCAGTTTAGAAAAATCTTAGCTTTCCATCTAGCCTATCAAAAAAAAATATTAAAAATGTTTTTTTTGAGATATAGCATGTTTTCTGCTTTTTCCAGTAGAAATGAAATTTTTTTTTTAAACTCACCATACCATCAGAAAGCTGACTAAAAAATATATCGAAAATGCTATTTGCAATATTTTTTTAGGACAGGAATAAGGCTGAGAAAATGAGCTGAGAACAGTGACTTTTAGCGCTTGCGCAGCGGTCCTGGGCCGTTTTGCGTGAAACGCCCCATATACACTTTTGCTTTTCTCATTGAAGACGACTTTTGGTTTCTCTTTAGCGCTGTATCTTCTGTTTAAATTTTTATCCATGAAACAAAGATCAGACTAGATCTGGGTCTTACTTAATTTTAAGGTGACTTATTATGACATTTTTGTTAAGGCAAATTCTGGTGTTTATGGCTGGGGTGAAAAAAAATGTTTTTGCGTCGTATTTAAAAAACGTCTTAAAGTCAGAAAAGTAATACCAAAAAAAAGTTCTTAGCCAAGTCTACGAACCTGGCAGCGCGATGATTGCTCATCTTGTTGAATTTTTTCGCTCACACTGCTTGGTTTCACGGGGGATCCTGCGTTCATGAGGTTTTAGCATCTTCTTAAATATAAGAGGGTAGTAGTTTGGTACTAACGGGTTAACAAGTAATGATTCTAAAATTTATCCTCTCTTGCCGCAAAAAAAAATTTAGATTGACAACACTAAGTTTGCTCGAAGTTGTGTGAACCACTCCTTCGAATGAACGGGGCCTGCTGGCTATTGTTGTGTCAAGTCTCAATTTATCGTGGTGAACTGAGATGAGGCTGAGTCGATATTTTTCAGCCACAGATAGGTTGCTGACAAGAGAGAGAAACTTTATGTGTAGGCTCCAGTCACTCCAGATGGTCAGAAGGGTTAGGAGCTGAAAGCGGGTAGTGCGCAAATCAGCTCACTGGAGGTTCAGCCTAATCTACCAGAAAAAATCGTAGGGGCAAGTAAGAAGAATCTAAGTCAATGAGCTATAATTGACGTGTACCAAGAGCCTTTCGCTTTCTTAACTCTTCACCCTTTCCCCTTTCTGTTGATGAACGCTAACCTAAATATAGGTCTTGAGATAGCGTTAGAATCTAGATTCGTGGATCGAACGTTGGCTACGGTGTTGCTTGGGGATCACTTGGAAAAGTTCGAGCTTGCAAATGTATCTAACTCGTCTCTTTTCTTAATTCTGGCAAGAACTGGTGGATAAGTGTTTATGACAGCCCAAGCCGTGTCACGTAATTGTGATTGATGCGTAGCACTCTGCTACTGATAAATTCCTCAAGGTTTTTATCCACCTAATCAACAAATTCGTTGATCTGGGATGTTCCAGCGCATGGACAAGCGTTGGGAATGCGGTTGCGGTCAGAAACCCTCCTTTGTCTGCCAGACTCTCGATATCATCCTGCTTCTCTTGTTTTAGCAGTTTAATAACCACCAGTACATGGGTTCCTTTACCACGGAGCTCTCTCACTGGGGTGAGCTTCTAAGTTTCCTCAAAATTGCATGAGAGTCACCATATTGCCTATAGAAAATCAATTCAGCAAACTGGAGCTGGGATACTAAGGTTTAAACGGAGGGGTGTGTTGGGCTGCTTTAAGGGTGGTCTAAGTTTGCGAGCAATTCCTGGCAATAACTGGCGTGGCATAAGGCAAAGCGTATGTTTTGGCCTCTTTTCGCGCTGACTCTCCTGGTTTCTCCATTTCGTTCGCTGGAACCTTTTAAGAACACAAATTACACGCATACAAACGCTTTTATATTCTAATTAAAATCAAGAGAAAGAGAAGAATGAAAGAAGTTGAGACAATAGGTGTTAAGATCTCAAAGCGACTGCTAGAATCTAGGCTTTTTTAGCATGGGTATCACTGAATATCGAGTACTTGCGTGACACTTTCCTTACTTTCTTCACGAAGGACACTATCATTAATCTTACTGCATCAAATCTGATATGATTTTTCAAACTTTGGTGCGAGCTTTGATGAGAATTTTTTGGCTGCATCAGTTTCGTGATGAGTTCGCCTTATTACCTGCATGCCCACGTTAAAGCTTTTATCACAACGCCCGTTGTTACAGTGCCTGTTTTGTTTTTATCTCACATCCTAAATGTATTCGGCCACTAAATTGCGTAGTGCATGTACTAATTCAACTTGATTTTCCCACGTATTTAGTAAAGTTCACTTAATTTTTCCTCTAGATTCGACTTCTTGGAGCAAAGTTTTCTCGGGCTTTGAATCTCTACCTCAGTTCAAGAACTATGGCAAAACTTTAAATCTCACTTGAGTCACAGTGTTAATGGTATTATAAGTTTTATGCACATGCAGGTCACAGTTTCGTTGATCGGAGTCAATAAACATAAGTATTATTTGCTTGAAAGTGTGATAAGTTAATTTAACGTAGTCAGCTTGGGCACTATAGGAAGGCGTGAATACGTTGTAAATTCTATATGTTTCTAGCTTCTTGGTGACTAACTTATTACTGAATTCGTGGCTGTTATCAGTCAATAAATACTTGGGTGTCTTACATTAAAACACAATTAAGTACTCTAATGCTCATACTATGCTTTTACCATCGGCCTTACAAAACGGCTTGACCCTGATTTAATGTGCTTATGAAACCTGAAAGACGAATAAATACTCATATTATCGACACTTTTACTTAGCAGAAGGCTTATCAGATTGGCAGCCACGATGGCCCATGGTCTCTTTAAAGTTTGCTTATTCCTTAATTTTTGAGGAGCCATCTACGGCACTTCAAGCTGCTGGCACAATTTTCAAGCCTTCTTGAATCCCTTGACGTCATAATACATGTTACACCTATGTTACTTACACAAAACAAGGGCATATAATTATACAAGCAACCTTAATAGAATCGGGCTCAAACCATTTTTATCTAGAATGAAACCAAGATAAATGACTAGTAATAAAAGAAATTCGCACTTCTTAACTTTAACCACTTACCAAGCCTTAGTTACTCGACGAAAAACTGTTTTTAAATTGAACGAAAATTCTTGGCTGTAAGTCCAGGCTGAAAAGAGCGTCGATAAATCACTGAAACGTCATTGACGCGTTAGCCAAGCTAAGCGCCATTTGCCGGAAATCCCACAGGCCCAAACCTGGCGTCAAGATCGACATATACTTTTTACTCAAGGCTTTCATCAGTATTTACAAGTAAGCTTGGTTCAAATCGATCTTAAATAGATACCGTGCATTTTGAAATTAATGAAGAACTGAGGCCATGCTCGGGAGAGGATATCTGTCATGCGTCCTTACCTAATTTAATTATTAAGACTTGATGCAAAATCAGTAAGTCTTATCCAATTTTTAAACCATTTACAAGCGTGCTGCTATAACCACTTGACGATTTATTAATTATTTCCTAGTTGTACATTTAATTTTTTTCTTCTCTTCCTCATCCACGGTAACATGCGTCTCAACCGATGTCTAATTGGCATACATTCAGTAATTAGAATAACCTGCTTAGTGAGCTTACTTATGCCTAATATTTTGGTGGTTACTATTAACACTTGCTTGATTAATTTACTCACCTAGCAACGTTAATTGTTATCCACTCCCACAAACTGACGCATTTCCCGTAAATTAACTCTTATGGGCTTATTGCTCTGTAAATATACTTTCTCATGTGCGTATTCCAATCGTGGTCTAATAGTTCAGAAACCATGTAAAATAAACTATTCTTTGCTATGTAAATGATTGATATCACTATTAAATCTGAAGCAGCTTTTTACTATACCAATGACAATAGCACACATTTGCAAAGTAACACAGCATTGCAAAGCCCATGTACTTGTTAAGTTAGCCCTATACTAACTAAATAACTTAATGCTACTTCAGTTACACATTGTGTTGCTATGCTTCTTATCACTTGATCAATTTTTGCAGCTTCTTTGTCTCATTCTATCATTCGCCCGCTTTTTTTGCTATGTATATTATGTTACATCCTATCCTAGAAGGTCCAGAGAGCAAGCTCCTTACTACTCCCCCTCCAGCTGTCAGTTTTTCATGCTTTTGCGTAGTTTCCTGCATGCATTGCATGATTTAAAAGGGCACCCTTGACGCTGAAATGTCTGCTTGGGTGACTGCACAATATTAACCTTTTTTTTGGTACACATAGTACGTGCTCTTAAAACACTAAGGTAATCCACATACTATTTCTTCTACTATTTCTTGGTGCGTTAAACTGTTTTATACTCATGGAAGTCACGTTCTATGGATATGGGCTTGGCTTCGCAATCACTAAGTCTTATGACTGAGAGTTTGGTACTGAAAACGTTAGTGTGGAAGACTCAAATGCATTAGTATCCAACCTAATCAACGATTTTACATGCCCTTATTGATTATGCTGTTTTTTTCTTAATCTTCTGATGGTGGTGGCAACAATATGCTCGGGGCTTTTCTTGGCGACCTTTACCACCTAAATCCTTGGTGTGGTACAAATTAACGTGGCCCCGTGAATGTGTATTTTCTTTAGCAGTGGAGGTAGTGCATCTTTTCCGTCTGAATCTGGTTGCCGTTTTCACCAGTGATCGTCCTCTGGGACAGAGGCCTGAAAAAGCGTGCCACGATATACTGAATGCTACTTAAGATGTCATTCTCTTTTTCACCCGTTCTCTTAGTCTGGTGGCACAAGTCATCCAGCAAGTTTTCTTGATCGTACTTACCTATAAACTATTGTTTAAATACTCGCTGGAATTGTTGCTACGTCGCACTCGCACTCCTAATGGCTCTGAACCAACAACTTCCCTTATTTTGCAGGATCAGTATCACGGTACAATGAAACTCGTCCTCACTATTACACGCTTATGCAGCAACTTTCTAGGCACCGAAGAAAATCTTCCGGACCCTTGACATCATACTTAACTAAAAACTCGAGCTTTCGAAGTTTGATTTTCTTGTTGCTTAATCGATCCCTCGATCTAAACATGCTTTAACCTACTGCTGCATTGCAAGTTACAATTGTTGACCAACCAACCAGCGCATTTCACTTCACTGGCAGTACGTCACGTAGAGTTTGACTAGTAGTTTTGAATTTAAGTGCTGGTTTGACGGCATCGTTGTGTTGTTCCCCCTAACTGTCACACATCTTCTCAGGCCTTATAGGCCTACACTGTTACTTACCCTTGTCTTTGTCTCAATGCCTACTTTTCGCTTCCCAAACGCTTAGTAAATCCGCCCCACCTCCCAACCTGTTGACGGCCAAGAGGTGTCCTACACAGATCGCTAGCAAATTTATAGAAAATTGATAATGCGCAAGCTTCATAGTAGCCTGGAGCAAACTGTCAGCACTTAGCGCTAAGGCCCCCAGATCTTAACGGCTCCAAGACTATTGTCTCTGAACCTTAGAGAGAGATGAGCGTCCAGCCTCCATGCCCTGGAGGTGAGAGTCAACGCTGCTGATTAGAAGAGTTGTCCTTTTTACGCGCCGACTTGACTACATTATAAGCCTTTTTTACAGGCACTCTAGGCTGCATCAAGTGTTTTTTTGACTACTGCAGATTCCATCAAAATTAATTGATCTTTTGTTTGCTGTCAGATTCTTCAGTCTTCTTAAACGATTGATATCTTTATCATCCAAACATATGAAATTTCCAAGCTCTAATTTTTCAGCGTGACTGGAGGGCAACAAGCCATCAGTGCACATATTTTCTTGTCCTAGGAGAAAGAGAATTTAGCTGTGGGACGTGGCAGACGCAGCCATGACCGGTAACGTGTACACCGTCCTCGTTGGCATGGGCACTGGTACAGGCTGGGAGCATGTCAATAGAATAAAATTTAATGACAATACTGTCATGACGTGTGGCAAACTTATATTCCAAATTCTAGCCTCCACCTCGTCCTGGCGATTAGATAATTAACTTATTCCTTGCGCTGTCAGCAACTCTCTGTTGCTTTCTTTGGTGCTTCTTGTCCACAGTATTTAAGTTCTGTTATCTCGCTGGGCGTAAGAGCAACGCTAGGGTTGAAGTACAAGGAAAGTTAAGAAAAGAGAACAAGAGAATAAATAACCTTATTTTATATGGATGGTGTGGCGCATGAGGCCTTTTTCTTCACCTAAACAATGAAACTCATCCCCGCAAGTAGGAAAAAAACAAAGTCGCATCCAAAAATGGTAACTAACTCATTCACCAGTAATTTTAGCACTATTAGCAAGCCTACCTTATCCATGCAGGTATGTTATTCCCACAGACTTGGCTCTATCTGCTGTAGTTTCTGGCTGTAGGTCTCTTTTTCTTTAACCATCCTTATCTCAAGTGTTGGAAAAAATAAATTTGAATTCGGGGGAGCTTTGAAAAAGAAGAAAAAAAAAAAAAAACAAGACTGCATGTGCAACAAGCTGACGCCACTTGGTATATTCTGACAAAACACGCAAAAGGACAAAAATAACACGAAGCAAACCATTTTTTCATGCAAAACACAATTTTTCTTGGCGCATTGGGATTCAAAAAATTTATTAAAAATAGAAAAAAATTAAACTCGCACTATTATGACTCTAATTTATGTTCCTCTTCTGAAATGCCCACGTCAAACGCCATTTTGTATCAGGGCATTTTCTCGTCCTGCAGCACATAAGATGCCATGATCAGGGCGATTCCAAAGCCACGTTCAAAGACATTTGTACTGGAAACGGTGACAGCAACACTGCACTTGAAACGAGAACGTAACCTTGCTCCCACGACGCTTGAAGCTTGAGCAAACTCAGCTCGGCTCCTGGAGACGCTCACAAAGAAAACGTTATAGAAACAAGCTTACAGTCTTAATAAATACAGCAAATGCTTAGGCAGCATAGTTTCGATCCCAGAATTTCATTAGGTCTCTGTAAAGGCAGGTTAACCCAACCTACCGATTTTAAGTTGACCTTAGTAAAGTCCCTGATACTGCCATATTTGGACTATTGCTTTAAAATGGAAACTTGTGAAAGAAAGCATTTAGCTTTTATATATGAGAATTTCTTTATATTGCAACTTCAACAGTGGCTTATTTATCTTATTCAAACTTCTCCTGCCTCAGTCGGACGTAGAGGTCATCTAGAGTTTAATATATACACCAAGAGGATTTCAAGAGCAACGAGGAATGTATAAGGACAATAAATAACTTTACAGGGGATGCTGTTCAAATTTTATGATGTCTTGACAACGTTTTGACGACACTTTGGCAGTCTTTTTCAAGTAAAAATTCGACGTTGACAAAAATATTACTATTTTTACTACATCACCCGTGAAGTTATTTATTATCTTTATCATCCAGAGTATCTGCGCAGTAAGATTTAATTCATAACAATCGACAAGCTGGGGTGTAAACTAGCATTGACACTTGATCTCATGATCACAGAGTATAATCTTAAATACGTATGAGTCTTAGTTCGTGCATATATACTAGTGGGGCGTACGCCTCCCTGCACGCTTTATGCGCCAAACCCCAAATTTGTAAATATTAGTTACATTTTTCATTCTTTCAGTTTTTCTTCAAGTTTGAAAAATGAAACGTATTAAAACTTGTATAGTTAAATAAGCATGCCTTTAACAATTATAAAAAATTGATAATAATGTCATAAATATTATAGGAGATGAAAATTGTTTGTTCGGATGCTTTTTTTTTTGTTTGAAAATAAACACATAAGAGTTAGAAATTTTATAAATGGACATATTATAAATAACTGGGATAGTAATAAACCTTTTATTGTAGGAAATCAGTGTTATCTTCATGTTACAAATACTTTGGATTATCACAATTTAATGTCAAATTTTGTATGTATGGGAATAAAATTAAAATTCAATGTTTCTCCGACACATATGGTACATATGTTTTGGTTTATAATGTAACTTGAAAAATTTGTCTTTTTTTGGTTTAAGAACAAGTTCTTCTCATACTTTATTACGATTCACAGGGCTTTTAGATTCAGAGCATAACAAGATTTTAAGGTTCAAAAATAATGTGCAAGACGATAAATAAAATACTACCACACAATTGTTGCCGCATGTTAAAGTGAAAAACAAAAATTATGGTACATGTACCCTTAAATAAAGTTGCAATAGTGAAAAAACAAAATTAACAAACAACAATTTTAAAACAATACATCATAATTTACTTCAAAATATGACAAAAAAAAACCCCCATTGAGAAACATCTTAATAAAATAAATAATACTATAATAGTAAACACGATTCAAGATATAAATAGTTTATTTCGTTGATTTTCTTTTTTTTTTTTGTATAATAATTTAAATTTGCATATGTATGTAAAAAAAATAGATGTAGAAAACTTGGTGCATAGTTTAAAAAATTATAGAAAAGTTCATTAAAAAAAAAGCAACTATTACGTTAATATTTGAAATCTTACTGTGTATCACGATGTAATATTAAAAGCTGATTTTTTAGGCAGTGAAATAAAAATCAAAACTCGCCACAGGCTTATTTAGTTATTTTACAAGAGTTTATTACAAATAACCAATACCTTTTTCTGAGTGTGGTAGTGAGATCCGTCAGTTTCACTTAATTTTATCATTATTTGAGTATTAAACATCGCACCATTATGATATTATCCATAAAAAAAATGAGAACATCAAAAAATTAGTTAAAAAAAAAATGAACGAAAAATACCCTCTAAAAAAAAAACTTAAGCGAAAATGCAAATGATAGATTACAAATAGAAAATTTTATGAAAAATATCCACAATATCAGTATAAATCGTTACACAAGAAGGATATGAATTTAATTGTTGTAAGAAAAAAAAAAAAAATTTTACCACACTTAAATAACAAAAATAAAAAATAACAACAGTTATTACAACAAAACATTAGTCTTAGACATTAAATACGCTACTTCAACAACAGTTTTTGTTTTGCTACCTCAAACACAAAAGTTTTTAATAAAAGAAAAAAATCTATACACAATTTAAAAATACAAAGATAAGTTTCTTACATTACACTAAATACGCTAAAATTCAATAATGAAGAAGCGACTTGTAGCCAAATTAATATTAACCACTATGATACTGCTTAAAAAAAAAATTAACAAAAATTTGAATTTGATTGAAAAACATTTAGAAACTTTTGACTGTAATTTTGAAAAATTATAAGCAGTTGTGTAAACTTTCTAACATAAAAAAGCTGCCGAGTTATAAATTAAACTTTATCAGAAAGACCAGTAAATTACAACAACGTTACAATAAACCAGTCCCATCTGAATGTGAAGAAATCATCGTATCCAAATCCAGTATTCTCGAACCATTTGACCTATGTGTTTATCTAAATGATTTACCTAATAATGTAACAACACACACATATCTAAACAAATTATCGCAACATGTTAATCCTATGGTATTTCCTATGTCGACGCCCTGAACGGAGACTATGCCCTACTTCAAAGCCTGGACACAAACTATGCCGTTTTTGTAAGTTCAGACAAAAACTATGCCTTTTACTTTAGTCCGAACAAAAACTATACCCTTTTGAGATTTCAGACGAAGACTACGCTCTTTTTCAGGGTTTGCACAAAAAGTATGCTCTTTTATTTAGTTTGGACGAAAACTATGCTCTTTTGGCATCTTGGACAAAAAATTTGCCCTTTTATTGCCCGATGAAGACTATTCCCTTTTGTGTAGTCCAGACGAAGACTATGCACTTTTTTCTAGTTCGAAAAAAGATTATTTCATTTTTTCCGAGTCTAGATTAAAATGTTGACCTTTCATGGAGCCCTGATGAAGTGAAACTCATTCAAGCTCACTCTATATTTGTATTTGTAATTAGGTATATGGTCAAATATATTTATGTAGTAGTTGTTGCCTATAGTTTTTATAATATTAACTTAACGAAATCTTTTAAAAAGCTCATTCTCTTTTTTTTCTTATTTAAAATCCAAATACTTGAGCTGCTAGACCTGCTAAGAATAATAAGTACGTGCTGTTTTTTTTACAAAGGTATCCGTAGATACTCAAATACGAGTATCACGAAATCTTTATATAAAACGTTGAACGGTTTTCAGGATCTTCGTTTTCATGAGCTTTTTCCAGCATACTAGTAGCTATTAGCCACCAAAAGCATGAGTCAGCAAATTTGGAGACGTTTTTTGTTTTAGGGAAAGTGAAATTTAAGAGGGGTCAGTAAATAATACTTGAATAAAACGTAACTTAGTTTTCATCCAGACACGGGCACAGTTCTAGCCCAGACTCGGAAAAAATGACATAGTTTTTGTCTGGACTAAAATAACGGGCATAATTTTCGTCCAGACGCGAGAAAAATGTATAGTCTTCGCCCAGACTCTTAAAAAAGGGCATAGTCTTCGTCCTGGATCAAAAAGGGCATAGTTTTCGTTCAAACTAGAAAAAAGGGCTTAGTTTTTGTCCAGGACCGACAAAAGAGCATAGATCTTGTCTGGACTTGAAAAAAGGGCATAATCTTTGCCTGGGAGGTCAAAAGGGCATAGTTTTTATCCAGGGCCAATCTGGGAATAGTTATCGTCCGAAGCGTTGATAGTATTGCTATCAGGGAATTTAGGCTGGAGCATTGGAACAAACAAAAAATCTCATGATATTGATCGTAAGATATTAACGGTTCTACAATATTATTTGTACGAATTGTTTAACAGATGAAATAATGACAATTTTAGTCCTTCATTATTTGAACTACACTAACTTGACAATTTTTTTACACGCATACATTATAATAGAGAATAATCGCAAGAGTTTTTTCAGAAATAATTAAAAGCAATACAAAAAGCGTGTTGCCTAGGATTATAAGATCATAATTATAACAATGCATTTAATATTTAAAAAAATTTTGAAGATAAACGGAAAACGGGAGATCTTTTCGTTTCACCAGCAACTTAAGTTGGCACTCATCGATTTATGCAACAACATTATGAAGATGCAATGGCTATAAAGTGAAAATGTGGCAAGCCAGATTTATTTATAACAGTAACTTGTAACCTAAAATATAAGGAGATACAGATTGTTTTACAAAATTTTCCAAAAGGAGCAAACTCCAAACGATGAACCAAACATCACTGACAGATTATTTGATTCGAAATAACACTTAGTTTTAAATGAGACATTAAAAAAAAGCCAGTGAGTTGTTATAGGACTGCTGTCAGAAGTAAAAACATTGGCAGAGATTTCAGACAAATTTTACCAGTTTTAAAAAGTAGCTTTAGATCATCTTTTTTAGAAAAAGCAATGAAATACTCTTATTTGGAAAAATTTTTTAACATTTTTAAATTAAAGAAAAATTAAAGATCACGACATGAAAGATTTTCTTCGTTTTTATTAGATGTAGGAGAAAGTAAGGCTTGTTTGTTTACAATATCATATGAATGGAAGACGAAAGACAATTGCAGGAAAGTTTTTGATAAAAAAAATATTTTTTTTATAAACTGAGTTATTTTAACTAACACTCAAATATTAAACAATAAAATACTAAACAGTATAAAAGGAACTGCCACGTCATACTACAGTATTGATTATGCAATAGCAAGAGTAATAGATGAATCTGACGTAAACATAAAGTTAAATTTTTAAATAGAAGTTTTACATGCAATTTATAAAGGCTCACTAGCTTATGAGCTAAAAGTAAAAATAAATTCAGTAATAATGTTGATAAGAAATTAAAGTATAACAGACGGAAAATGTTATGGAACTAGTCTACTTATAATATACTTATTTAAGTATAATATTGGTGCTGAAATCATTGCAGGTAAAAACAAAGGACATGTAGTATTTTTACCTAAAATCACTTCTTAGCCTAGGGATCATTTTTGTTTACTGTTTATTTTACATAGAAAACAATTTCCATTGATTTTGGCTTTTTTTAATACAATAAATAAATCACAGGACTAAAGTTTCAATTCTGTAGGATTATATTGTAAAAAACCTTTATTTTTAATAATATCTGGCTGCATCCCGATGCACAAATCCTAAAAGTATTTTTATTTAAAATGATTCTAAAGATAAACTGAAAATAGAAAATATTATCTGGCAGAAAATTTTTTAAATTTAACAATCTATTCGTGATAAATTCCACTGTCGTCATCATACTTTTGTATCAAACATCAATGGATTACAAAAAGTATTATTGACACAAAAATATGTATTATAAAGCACACAATGGCTTTAAGTTTTCTTAAACTGTTTTACCGTCAGAAATCAAGATTTTACATTTAAATACTGAATTTAAAGATTTAAATAGTACTCTTGCGGTACCGAACATATACGAAGATTCATACAAACGAAAGTTATACATGTCAACATTGTGGAATGTGGAAGAGGATTTTTAAGAAAAGATGCCCTACAAAGACATTTAAACTGACACAAAATCGAAAATGTAGTTTATTTAATGAATGCATCAAACTGTTTTAAAATGTCAACATACTTGTATTATTTGAATTTTTATTGATTTATATACTGCTTTATTTTCAGATAACATTATCTCAATTTTTCAGTCATCTTAAAATAAAAGAGAATTTATAACGTGTAACAAACGTTTTTTTATTGATAAGTGTAATGTATAAAAGGTTAAGAAGGGGTAGAGAAGGGATTGGGCAAGAGAAAAAGGGTGGGGCAACATGGGGCAGGGGCAGTGAAAGGGTGGGGAAGTGTGGGGAAGCTTATAACATTCAGATTAAGGTCAAACATGAAAGAAAAATAACTCAAATTGTGGGGGAGCGTGGGGAAGAGTGGGGCAGTGTTAGAAAGGGTGGGGCAGGGTTGGGAAGCAAATCTTAGAGAATAGTGAAAACAACTGTATAATGTAGAAAGATACATATGTATATATACAGAAAGCATTATCTATAAAATATAAAATATCTATAAGGCTACTGTGGAGTCCTTATATGAGCTTTACGTATAGACATAAAACTGCTTTTTTCTGCTCTTTTGTAGTACTATTAGTTTTTTTTTCTGTTTGTTATTTTTAAATATTATTTTGTTGCTTTTTTTCTTCTAATAATTATATCAAATGTTGATAGATAAACAATGTCTAGTTAATAGTGTAACAGTTATTAAGGTTATTCTATTTTTAGCCACATAGGCTATACAAGATCTCTCATCCAGACATCGAGTTAAAGTCCCTAGTCTAAAAAAAAACATAAATCTAAATCTTAATTCTGTCCTTCATTCCAGGGGCCGTCTCGCAAGGACTTTTATGGCAAACGTGCAGTCTGTATATCCACACACACACATACTGAGATCACGATGGCACTGTATAATGCTTCTTTACCTCAGGATTTACTATTGTTGGTGCGAATTTTTTGACAATGATTTTAGTATCAGTAACCCCAACGTCTGCCCTTTCTTATTTCTTGGCCAAATTTTCTCTTGGCTTGACGGCAATCAAGTCAGCAGCCCTGGCAACTGGTTTAGTTGCAGATAATGGCCTGGGAGGAGGTTATCGGTAACAAGAGTCGATGCCGTTCACGACAAAGATTATTTTCGTCAGCTTACACTTTCTCCTTTTTTTTACTGTTGTTTTTTTTTACTTCCTCTCTTACTTTAGGTGAAAATAAAAATTATTAGGTAAGCTTTGTTTCGCCCAAGTGCTACTACCAAAGTGACGTGTTGGACCCAGCAGATAGCATGGCTTTGCGCGTCGAAGGTCTATATAGATAGGTACTGCTACTAAGTTTATCTACAAGACTCTACCTACACACTCTCTTAAACGCTGCGCAAATGAAAATACAAGTACTTAATACAAATATATATATATATATATATATATATATATATATATATATATATATGTTTACACCCACTCTATAATATTTTACCTACTGCGCGTGGGAACGGGAAATTAGTATGCTGTAGGTAAAGTTTAATGCAGTTTTTTACAATTGTGCTTAAAATTTTGTGGGATACACTGTTTTCAACTTATAATTATAATTTTTTTAATAAAAGGTATTTTGGTTTAGTTGCAGATGAAAGTGGCTTCCTAAGATCAATTTTCTTTTGCCAACTATAACCCAAAAACACGATTAAAACTGAAATAACAACGTCTTATTACTTAAAAGGTCATTATTTACAGTGACTAGGCGTTCTCCAGTCACGTTTTCTAACGTTATATGTAAGGACATAATGCAGTATGCTTCAGTTAATGGTTATTGTGCCACTGTTTTCTTAGTCAGCAACGCTCGAAATTATTTTCTGAAGTGCAAGTATTTAATGACATTTGTTTAAGCATAACTGTTGGTTGGTAAGAAAATTTGGACCTCTTACTTAAAATATAATTATTTTGTTTTAAAAATATTTTGTTTCTCTTGTTATTCACTAGTACCCTAAATTTCAAAATTTTCCGTCTCATTATTCAAACGATGATCTTGTACAGTAACTGGGCGTTCTCCAGTTACGTTTTCTAACCTTGTATGTAACGACATCATACAGTATATTTCAACTCAAAAATATTATTTCACTGTTTTCTTAGTCAACAATGCTTTCGATAGTTTTTTTTAGTACAAGTCCTTAACGACATTGGTATAAAATATTATCTTTAGTTTGTACAAAAATTTGGACATTTTACTTAAGATATCAATATTTTTTTTCAAGTACAATGCATTTTCCTTGTTGTTTATGAGTACTCTAAATTTTTAAATTTCCTAAAGTAAAAAACTTTGTTCACTTACATCCAGAGGTTCAGTAGGCTTGCATTAATTTTTCCGTCTTGCTACCTTCCTTATCTCGTTTCCAAGAGTACCACGATATTTATTCGACATTTTCGTAACTTTTTACCTGTATTAATGAACACCAGATACCAAGTACCAACGTAAGGATGGCATTAGTTACAATAAATTTATCTTGATTGAACAAATTTCTTGTAGCAAAATATTTTTGGTGCTTGTAGTCAGAGGTGCAGTGAATTTATAACTGGCCATCTTGCTAGCTTCCTTATTTCGCTTGCAAGAGTAGCACAAGGTTAAACCTTGATTATTATTCTTCTCTTACTAGGGCAACGAACAACAAATTAATTATCTGAGTGTAATATTAGTGAAATCTTCTAAGAAAATATGATAATCAGTTTCTTAGTAATAGCTAAGATCTTGAATTTCTTAAAGTAAGAAATTTGTCCTAGTAGTTTTAGATGCCATGAGCTTCTCAAATGTTGACACATACTAAATACCTCTTCCAGTTTTCAAGAAAAGCGTAACGTTGAGAATTTATGTTCGTCATTCCTTATGTGTCGTAAAAAATTCCGATTGACGAAACTGAGCGTAGGGCTGTCTTTAACATGCATTTATCTTTCTTATGACATCTTTTTTTCAACACCTATAATACAAACTCACACTCCTACAATTGTTTTTCATTTATCTTGAAAACATTGGTATTACAAAGATAATAAATAAGCATGTTTTGACTTATTAATGTACACCGTTTATTGTTAAGCTTATAATACGTTAGTATTATTCACTTTTTTTTATACATCAAATTTTATTTAAAAATAACAACTGTACAATATTTTTGTGGCAGTAGCAAGAGCATCTGAACTTTTTTTGTTAACTTCTCCTGTGGCTTTTTTTTCAAGAAATAGTAACGAATAACATAAATTGTTTTGTGTTACTATTAACTATCATTAAGTTTTATTTAACAATCAACAAGTTGTTGGAGGGCTTCATGATTATTACGAATAACTTAAACAGTTCTTATTTCGTCTAGAAGTACTTCAAAAAATTCTGAAACGTCTAGAAAAACTCGAAAACATTCTTAATCTTTAAGTCACAATTGACGATTACTTGCAATGTTAACTAATACATATTGAGCATCGAGACTATCAAGACTTACTTAAAGAATTTTGTAAATATCAAGAAGTATTCAGCAAGTTGTTTAATTGTTGAAAAATAGATAAAATATCCTTTGATTGTCTAAAATAACGAAAATAACTTAAATTTTTTTTTACTTACGTCGAAGAAGTCTCAAAGAAGTTCCCAATTTTTATAAAGTACCTAGAAAGGTTCTTGACCTTTAAAAAGACTCAGAGAAGTTTTAAACTGTCCAAAATTACTTAAAAGAGACTTTACCTATCGAGAAGCACTCGGGATAGTTCTCCAGTTTTATGAAGAGCTTGGTTTAGTTCTTAATTCATCGTGAAGTACTTATAGCAGCTACCAATCGTTATTAGAGGTAATTATATAATATATGGTTCGTTAAGAAACACCTAAGGAATATTTCGATTATCGAAAAGTAATCAAGAGGATTCTCAACAGTTGATTATTATTTTGAGACTATTTGGACCGTAGACCGTAGAATAAGACTTCAAGGGAGATTTAAGATTATTAGCTTATTCTTCAAAAGTCTTCTGATTATTGCAAAGTACCTAAAGGGTAGTTATGTGACATCATATGTCACATAATATTTATAAATGAATTTATTACTTCAGAACATAGAGTTTGGTTTTTAAATAATAAAAAGAAAAAGCTCAGCTGTCTTGAACCATCAAGCAGTATACCTGCTTCTGCAATCACGTGACATGTAACTTACTTCTTTTGAAATAAGCTACGGTCACGAAACTCGAACTACGTGTGCAACCTTAAACCATCTTATATAACACTTATCTTACAAAATCAATTTGCACAAGTACATCAAATAACGAGATTAATCAACAACTTCAACATTCTTTACTGTGGGTGTGCACAAAAAATATTATACACAATTTCGACAGCAACTTGCACTTAATGTAAAACTGAAGAGATCAGCAGTTTTAACCATTAACTGCTGTAAAATTATTGCACCACGACTGTGCTCGTGACAGTCAAGTGTAGTTAGGTGAGGCTCTGATTCGTTGTTCGGATCCCCAACTTGACGCATCCTCCTTAATTGAAAGGGTATGAAAACTCCTTGCACATAACAATATTCGCTTTTTCTTTTTCATCAAGTGCTCCAACGTAACCAGAAAGGTTAGAGAGTTAGTTCTGTTGCGTCTTTTCAGCAGATGTCAAACTTAGTTCGGTGATTAAGCAACGTGTTAAACACGTCCTTTTCAAGCAAATGTAAGACTTAGTTCAGTGACTAAGCTGTGTAAAAGAAGCTTGAGCAAACCACGCCACTGTAAGTTTGCCTAAGAAGTAAATTAAGGAGGAACAAGAAAAAAAGGACCATTAACTTGGGTTCCAACGTTTAACGTAAAAGCCTAATTATTGTCATCGCCACAAGTGCTTACGTGTAGGATTAGGAGCATCGTTGCGGTCAACCTTGAAAGATCTTGCAACTGCGTACGCGCAAGCAGCGACTAACCAACGATCATAGAAGTAAGGAAACTGTAAATTGTATAACATTGTTAATGCAAGTCTAAGACTTCATTATTTATACTATTTGTAAAATTAACTATTTCTGGCTTTTCTAAATTTATTGAATTATAAGATAATACATAATTTGTTTGTAGATTAAAATAATTTTTCTTATTTAAAGACGGTCTAATAACTAAATTATATGTAACGTTTCAACATCTTATAATCCTAATTAATTAAAACATGATTCTCACCTTAGTAAAAAAATTAAATTTGAAGAAAAATGAAATAGACACTGCATGACCAAGACCTCTACAAGAAAATAAGGTAGAAAGACGAATAAGATCCGCTTCTATCATATGATATATATAAGACATAAACTCTAACAGTAAGTCAATATCAGCTCAGCCTACACCACTCTATACATATTGCTCGGTGAATCCTAACACCACTATGCCCAGTCAATGATTTTAAAGAAAAGTAGTAAGTAAACGTTAATAAGGCCTTTGGGCTGATTTCCGGTTCCTGACGAACGAAAATTAATTTTATTTGTTTGTAAAACGAATCTACAAGTTACCCTCTTTACTTATAGAAGTTTGGACGTAACAAATTGGCATTTCTTGTGAAAAATTTAGCCTTTTCTTTTACTTGGAGTATGTTTTAACAAAATCAAATCTTTATTTTTATTTGTTTTCTAAATTCTTTTACTGTCGTTCTTTCTCTATTTTCAAAAATGTTTTCTTATGTAATAGATCAAACACTTGAGGATATAAGCAAGGTAGCAGATGTGGCTACAAGGGTTTGGTTACTCGAAAGATACCATAGTGCAACGGAAGACGAAAAAGTATTTAAGTTCCTTGAATTATCACGTAACGTAGCCCTGAATATATCAGCTCTACATATAAGTCAAGTAGCTTTACACATACTATTATGTAGTGGTTAAAATACACCTCTCAGAGATTTCTTACAAGATGTTAAAGAAGGTAGGTTCCTTATTTCGAATTCAGAAGAGCCTATGTTTTTAAGAACAGTCATTTCCAGGCTAAAGCAAGAAGTTGTCTTGTCAGATTAACAATAAATGCATTAGACGATCTTATGAACCATTTAAGGTCACACTTTTCTCCTTCGAAGACTTACACTCAATACATCCCCAACATCCGTAATTCTTAAATGGAACGGGGAGGAATCAGGAATCGTTTGCGGACTTCACGAGAAAATCTCTCATTCATAAATCAAGGTGCTAGAGCAGAAAAAATAAAAGCCCCTTCCCACAAATTTCCTGAATACAAACAGCCTGATTTTAAGTTATATCTAGAAATGGTTTGCCGTGAAGCATTCATGCGAGGCCTACCTAATGGATTCAAGGCCAACATAATAAATAAATGTCAAACGTAATAAAAACATTTTCCAGTGCTTTACAAGGAGCTTTAGAAGCAGAAGAAGTTGGAAAAATATTATTCCCTAATACTCATGCTATCATGCACCATCAGAACTCACATATGTATCTTGCTCAGCAGTTACACCCTACAGTAAAATGAAATCTGTTGGTACACCAACAGCATGGACAAGTAAATTTTGCATATTTTCAGCCCAATCAAAGCAATATACAACAAGCTGACTATAACGATCCCAACACGTACAATCATGATAATATATCTTATTATTACAACCCTAATGACAAAAAAATTTTCCTGACTACGTTTAAATTCCGACGGAAGAACAGCTTCACGCTCAGTTCTTTAATATCGATATAACGACTTAAATAATCAACCAGTAAAATTGTTGTAAGAATCAAATAAAACACAATCTTACAAGCCTTTAACGATTCGTGAAAAAATCATCTAAATTTTGGCCCCACACAACCAACACAACACCAAAACTAATTATAAGCCTAGTTGAATTTTCCCCTTCACACAAGCTCACTGCAATGTGTATTTGATTTCTCGTCTAGTTCTCCAATGGAAAAGTACCCCTGCACTTGCAAAAACGTTCAGATACCACGTAAATCGCAAAATGACACAAGCTTTCGCTCAAGGTTAAACTCTTTGAAAAATTAACAAAATTTTAGACCCAGTTCTTCTAAATTAGGCCATTCTTTTAACGGGAACGTTACTCATCGCCCAGATACAGTGGCAAGCAAAGACATGAGTCAGCGTCTACTGACAAACCAATTTGTGCAATTGCCCAAATGTCCGTCGAAAGAGACATTGGTAATGCACCGACAGTAAGACTTCAAATTTTCTCAATTAATTAAAAGTAAAGATGCTTTTATCATATATACATGAATGGACGTTAATGCTATAGAAATATCTTCATTGCTACTCAACGTTATTATAAATACTAGTACAATGATTGCTCTTATTGAATAAACTTCTCAAAATATCATAACATTAACAAGAGTAACGTTCAAAATACTTTATAAAATCACGTTTTTTAGGTCTTAGTACAAGAAATATCCCTCAGTGAGACAGGAAAATCAGGAATTTTTTTTTCAGCCGAAGAACAGGCAAGGCTTTGTTACGACACAAGAGCCTTGATACTAAAAAAAAACCTAATAGCCCCATTCTATTTATAGGAAGGATTGTAACAATAAGCATCGAAGAACGTTGACTTAAATTACTCCATAAAATGACAGAATATATAAGTAAAAAAAATAATTTTTACGAAATTATAGATGATGCTAGCATAAATAGAAAAAACTCGGAATCTCTTCCAACTTCTTGACATTTTAAACCTACAGAAGTAACCTTTGGTTAAAATTGTTTGAACAAAATATCGGGCAGAATGAGAGTTTCCATAGGGTTTCCTGTGACGCATACTGACAGTTACAGGCAAGCACACCTGCGCTTGATAAAAACTTCTCCTTGTGTACTTATAAGCAAAGCAGCAGTAGCATACGATAAAAGCCACTGTTTCACGATGGCTGTAAACACTACAGAAGAGCCAGTGAAAATCGAAATCCTCCTAAAAAATCTTGTACCTTTTGATTTAAATAATTTAAAAAACTTTCTGAACATAGATTTTAGTAATGATGTTTCTGACATAACAACAGAGTAAGAAATTGAATATATTACGAGAAAACTTTAACATCACCATCGTGATAAGACAGGTTATAAATAACTCTGCCAAATAGTAGAAGAGTATTATTATTTATTTTATATCAAAGGTGATGCTGCTCCAAGTGCATCGTATGTAAAATAATACATACCAACAGCTAACGATAAACCTTTTTTTACTTAACAATATAGATGTCTTTCTGCTCTACTCAAGAAACTTTAAGAGCAGATTGACAAACTCTTACAAGAAGAAACCATTAGCCACTCTTTCAGCCCATACAGTAGTCCGTTGTGGATTTTCCCTGAAAAGACAGGACCTAACGAAGATAAAAGGCATTGTTTCTTAAAAGATAAGAGAAAATTAGGCACTTAAACTATTCCTGTTGCTTACACATTTTTTAATACAACGGAGATATTAGAGGAAACTTGTGGGTCGAAAGTCCTTTTAGTATTTAATCGAGCTAACGGATTTCATTAAATTGAAGTATGTCGATCTCGACAAACCGTTAATTTTAACTACCGAAGTATCCTTTTTAGCTTTTAATACTATTTTTAATTAGGGAGAACCTTAATAAGATCATCCTGTATCCTACATGCCTCGCACTTCAAACAAATGCGAAGAAAATTGCTTCACTACTTTTTAACACTATTTATATGGACCAAAACACACAGTTTACAAGGACCACAAGCCTTGGACAAGAATCAAGTTATTTGAAGGCTCCACAAGTCACCTAAATTGCTACAGAGGGAGATTCCATTGTTATAAATACACCTATAAGTATAAACCCAGACGTTTAAATAAGAATGCTAACGCTTTATTGCGTAACTCTGCAATTTCTCATAAAATGAATACTGTAGAGGATGACATAAAAATGAAAAGAAGGCGTAAAAAAAGTAAAAAAAATAAAAACGTCCAGCAGTAACAGAAACAGTCATTACTTCAACAGCTCAAGCTTTGACAGCGAGTTTAATAATCATAAAACATTACAGTCTCATATGCTACCTTCAAAACCTATTTGGAAAATTCCCCGACAAACAAAAACATCTATTGCACGCGCTCACATAGCTAGTAATATACGTAGGTAAAGCTTAAATTAGCTCAAATTCACTACAACAGCGAAGCAGATAACCTGAGAAAGAAAATGGGACTCTAAAATTTCTCGTCTCATTATACCGCAAGGAATCAAAGAAGGGCCAAGAGATCTCACTAGACTATCAACAGCTTAAGAGTAACTTAAATGCCGCGCTCAAGAAACATAAGATCCACCTTCGTTGAGAACTTCTACAGGAGCTTGTCGACGATCAAAAACTCCTCTGAGTGCTTCTTGACGATCAAAAAATTACTTTGAATGCTTTTCGAAGATCCATTCTTTCTCAAAGTGTTTCTAGAAAAGCAAGTTTCCCAACTGCTTGTCAACGGTACAGAAAACTTCCGAATACTTTCCTGGATTTAAAAACTTTTGTAAGTACTTTCTGGCAATCGAGAACTTCTCTTGGTGCTTTTTTAAAATCAAAGACTTTTTTTACTGCTTATTGATATTTGAGAGCTCCTCTGAGTGTTTTTTGATAGTAGAAAACTTCCCGAGAACCTTAAAAAAATGAAAAACACCTCAACGTGCTTCTTCACGTTTAAAGACTCCTAAACAAACTTGTTGCCTGTCAAGAACTCCTCTGAGTACTTTTTTACGATGATTTACTCCTACAAATGCTCCTCGACGATCAAAATCTTCATAAACTGTTTGTAGACAAAAAAATGTATCTCAATAGTTCTTGACACTATAGAACACTCTAAAGTTTCTTTAGACATTTGAAAACAATAAAGATTAACTCCTGATGATCTTTAAGGTTTATCTTAACCAGTAAAAACTTCTATAAATGCTTCTCGACAATTAAAAACTCCTTTAAATGCTTTTTGACAGTATAAACTCTTCTCAAAACTTTATGAAAATCAAGGGCTCCTTCGAGAACTTCTTCACGATCAAGAACTTTTTTAAGTGCTTTTCAATTATCAATAACTCCTATGGGTGCTTCTCGATGATCGAGCACTCCTCTAGCTACTTTTTGACGATTAAGCACTCGTTTATGTGCTTTCGAAATAATTGTAATTTCTTTTAATGCTCCTCAAAGATCCAAAGCTTTACCGAATGTTTCTAGACAAGAGAAATTTTTTCAAATGCTTTTTGATAAAAAATAACTTTCTCTTGTACTTTGCGACAGTCAAAAATTTCTCCGAGTATTTATTGATGATTTAAAACTCCTTTTTGTGCTTTCTGACGATCAAAATTTCTTCTAGGTACTTCTAGACGATCAAAAACTTGTCCAAAAGCTTCTCAACGTTCAAGAACTCCTTTAGGTGAGTAGATCAACTATGGAAGCCACCCCTCCCAGCTGCTCCCTATGGTAGGGATAGGGATAGTGCGATCCTGCACCAGGGACAAAGGGGGTACTATAAGACGAGCTAATCGATGGGATCCAAGTGTCATATGTATATGTATTGCCTCCATATAACTTCCTTTTGCTCCGTATGCTATTAGACGAGGGTCTATGCATTGTCTCTCTCTCTCTTTCTCTCACTCTCTCCTACTCCCCGCAAGGTGGTGGAGATAGCGCGATACTTTTTGTTGGTGAAGACCTATTTCGTAAGATAGGTTCGATACAGTATATATATATATATACATATATATATACCTCCACAAAGTGTTCTTTTTTCCTCCTGCTGTCATACAAGAGTTCAAGTGCTTTATGTATGTGTATTGATGTAGATATACTCGACCTGTCATGAACACGCTTGCGTATTTACCTGCACACCTAAGCGGATCAAAGTAAATGCTTATACATTACTCTTGTATATGCGCCGTACATATGCGAGCGTACGCATCAATGCAATTGTACGTGCGTGCGTGCTCTAAGCACAAGTTTACATGTGCACCACGAGTGTGCGTGCGCACGCTTGCACAAGCACGTGATATCTGACATGAAATGAGATTAGTATATTTATAATCTTAAATTACTATACAGAAAGTAACATTCCTTAGCGCTTAAGAAATTAGCATTAGTACATGCCATTGTTGTTGATTGTAGATCTTATTTGTGCTCTGTAATATGCAAGTCTTCAATACAGCTTCTTCCAAATACTTACTTAAATATACGTCATACGGCTGGCCCCGGAGGCATGGCCCAGGGGATTTTTTTTGCAAACATGACGTTACTAGAGGGGCATAAAAATCAAACCAATAATCCAAGAATTCCATTAATTTGGAGATAATAGGCTAGATTTTCCAAGTAATTAAAAATGTAATCACCAACATTGCTTAGGCAGTAATAATAATTTTTTTTTCTTTCATTATTATGAAGGTAACAGGAGTGCGTGGTAAGGAAAGTTTGTTGAATAAAAACTACTCAAAATACGTTAAAAATACATATTGTACAAAAAACACACACTATAAGCCTACGTATTAGTGCACATAAACTTTTAAAATGAATAAAAAAGTGCCTGAAAATAGCTTTTGGATATAAAAAATAAAACAATTATACCGACGCATATAATTTAAAAATGTGCTTATCTATATCTACTTATTAGCTTACTCATTTTACTGAAAAAAGTCACTATTCAAACGAATTTTTATAAAACAAAACAACTTTACCCTTTACGGTAAAATAGCTTTGATGTTTGCGACGCTTCTCTTTACACCCTTTTGTTTTACGATTCATAACAATTATATTTCCGTTATAGAGACGAAGTAAACAGCTCTAAAACTTTAAAGTAGCCTCTTAAACTGTGTGTCTGACATCGGATGATAATCTGAACGTATAAAAAAACTGTTTCCGCGACAGTAGCTTAAAATAGAACAAAATACCTTTATGCCTTGGCGTTAATGCTTCTATATTCTTGGCAATGTAACAAAGGTGGTACTTTGCACATATTTTCCCCTTTAACTGTCTATGATTAAGATATAGTTTGCACAATGGAATCAGGTTGTTACACTGTTGGTCAGGATCCCACAATGTATCACAAGTTCCAATAACATTTTCAAAAACCAACATAAAACTGTGACAAGTCATTTTGATGAGATAACTCATCAAGAAATTAAAATTTATTGAAGAAGTTTGACAAAAGTCTTCAAGAATATTTGGAAAAGTCTAACAACAACAATTCACCCCACCAAGCTTTTACGAATTTCTCATCAGTAAAAAAATTATATAATAGAGGTGAGCTGGATTCAATATTTTAAGACATATTTACTAAAATGGACACTTATTTTACCAATTTTAAACTGATTTTAAACTCCTATCAAACAAAAACAAAAAACGCAAGAAAGTATATGACAACTAGAAAACTCCCCTCGTTCTTCGAGAAATACACCCTTTAGTTTAGTACACTGACGTACATGAGTACTTATGTTACTGCAAAAAACAAGTGATCTAAAGCACCGGACTTATAAAAAATAACAGAAGAAACTTAAAGTAATTTAATGAAAACAACAAAAAAAAAACTTCAATGAAAATAAATCAACGAGTTGAAATATTGCTCATGATTTCGTGCTACTATCAAACTTCCTTCCTTTCTAATCAATCAGTTGATACACTCAATTTACGATAACGTGTATGTACGTCTTAGTGATAGTAGCAGTAGTACTGGTAGTTTTAACAACATAAATAGACCTGAGGTAAAATAAACAATGTTATTTTCACCAGATATTGCCTTTATTAGAAAAAAACAATACAATTTATTCAATTAGCTAAAATTTTTACCCAGCTACATATGTCTCAAAACTGTTTAAATCCATAGGTGCACTGGACTTTAATTATTTGAAATCGAAGCAACTAAAAGTAGGCCTAATATTAATAACACTCAATGAAGGACATAATATACTGTTACTTTTTATTAATATAATACCTTTCGATCTAGTAACTTCAGAAAGTCTTACAATAGCTTTTAAATTACTCCGAAAAACGTTGTTAAATCGAAATCGTAAAAATTTTACAAAGAACAGGCCTTACATACAAATGAGAACCTGGTTTTATAATATCTTATTCCAAGTTGATACAGACGAATTATATAGGTAGAAACGCAATTCATCCGTAAAGTTTATACAACACGTATCATGTATATAGAGTAAGCTCCTATGACAAGTGGAGCTCATACGCCACTTGTATGCGTGTGTGTATATTGGCTTTAAAGTAAAAGTTTCATAACATGCTGACATATAATACGGCCAGCCTCGTTGTAAGAATGCATGTATGTATTGAAATTGTACGCAACATGTATGAATACATAAATCGTATAGTGTGTATGAATGAATAATTTACGTGTGTATTGATTGTTCATTTCTTATCATGTATACCAATTTCAAAATTGTAATTAACAAATTATTTCATGACACTTTTAATTGATTGTAAGAACCCAAAAATTGTAAGTTGCAATATTTTTAAATATACTGTCACACTTGAACTTGTATTTAACATTCTATTATTGCTGATGCAAGCTTTCACCATCACTAATCCAAAAAACTCAATGGCACTAGTCAGAAAAACGCGATTGGTACTGTTGTTTTGTTATTTCCTAATATATGAGATCATAACATATAACATCATCGCGCAAGCCTACTGTTTTGCTGTCAACGCAGTCTGCAAGAATACCGCTTGATGGTTGGCCTAATTCAACCAAAAGCCTCTTTTACTTGCTCTGACGCTTTAAAAACTAACCGCCAAGAGGTAACATCGCTCATTTACGTCTGTCACCTGTCCTTTAAAGTTTTAGTCTACTCTTGAGTCCAGTGACAGTGACAAGTACCTTATACACGGAAGGCATAACGTGTTGGCTGAGGAAACTTGGGTGCAGTTCGAGAGCTTCAACAGTATCAGACTACGCTAATGAGTGAGGTACAACGAAGGAGGTCTACCAAAGGTAGCTCCGGTGATAGCAGAATAAGCAGAAGCTACAAAATCTTACCGGCCACAAACCAATTCGTTTAGTTTGAGGAACCACTGAGAACTACTGCACGAAGCATGAGAGAACTCTGAAGCAGCAGTAAGAGCAAATAGTAATTATAATAAACATTAAAGTATTGTTAAAGTGATCTCAATGGATTGTGTTTAAAAAAATAACTGTTTTAAATTGTTTAAAAAAGAGAATCAAGAGTTGAGCATTACTTAAAATCATCCATATTAATAAATAAATATTTTTTTTCAACTTAACATAACGAATGAAGCTTACGAGCTGAATCCTAAGAGATCCACGAAGGACACTAGAATAAAACAGTTAAGACCATACTCTAAACAAGACTTAAAGACGAAAGGTTACGAACCTTTTTATTTAACTTAGAAGACTTTATTTAAAGACTCTAAAAAATGCAAATTGTGGCGTAAAATCAATAAAAAATATTAAAATACGAGCAAAAATAAAATACTATAAAAAATAAAGACCTCTAACTGTTAATCCAGGATATGACGTGTGGGTAAGGAAGAAGTACGTTCCTGTGAATTGAATCGCTAATATAATAAACCTCCAAATGTTAAAACAGTTTTAGTGGGAAATCATCTGTTGTTTAAAAAAACTAATGGTAAAATCATATGGAAAAACAAGGATTAATTAAAATTAGTTCCTCAATAATAATATGTTTGTAAAAAATATATTCTACATGTTTTTCGATAAGAAAAAGAACACAACAATGCGGATTTTATTAACCAGCTTAATGACAATAGTGCTTGAAGGTTGCTTAGATTGAAGCCATTCTCATAATGAAAACTGTAACACAAAACAACTGAAAATGAACTCTGGCGTGTACTATAAATGTATCAGTATTACAAAAATTAAAAGAGCTGACTAAAAGATAGTGATATGGCTCGATATTTATATATTTATCTTAAAACACACTCACTTAAGGATTAAATGAAACCATCTTGTATTGCATTGTACAGATTGGTTATCCTACTTCTGCTAACTATATAAAAATGGACCTCTTAAGTCTAATGATAATGCAATTGAAACATCTTAAAGCAACCCTGTTGAACACAGTTCATACTGCAGGACATAATAAGGGAGATAACATTATTCTATATCCCATCATGTAAACAAAAAAACTGACACCTTTTGGAGTTATCAGAAGCATCGCCAGAGTACTTTTTAGCTTTCTTAAGAAAACAACATTGATGCTCTGAACACTTATTTTTAAAGTTTGCATACCGATCAAAAAGAAAATATTCAATTGTATAAACGTTCAAGTTCTATTTCAGCACCTATGTTCAAAGAACTATATAATGCTATGAATCACTGTGAGCATGTTCTACAAAAGTTGCTGATGTATTGATTTCAGGACAAGATCTGACTCTTGACAGATATTTTGTACATTTGTCAACTTACCTTAAAAAAAGTAGGTCTACCTTAGATCATATTATTCGTTGCCCTAAAGATATTAATGGTATCTTGCATATTTTACAAAAAGGTGAAGCATGTACAAAGCTATTTTCTGCAAATATATTTTAAACTCTATCCAAGAATGTCAAAAGCTAACAGAAAATCTAGAGTTCGTGGCACCAATATAGAATCTACACGCTAGTATAATAAGCACTCTAAGCAAGTAAGATGTTGTGTGTCAAAAAAATAGAACTATGGTCATAAAACATTTGCCCCTAATAGATCAAACCCCTTATTATCTTTATAAATTACATCTAATCATGATATCTTAACCTGTACAAAATGGATCTGCCTGTAGAAAACCATCGTACCCTTACTTAGCAGTAGCAGCAAACCATATTTCGTATTGACGATTAAACGAAGTTACATGTAACCAATGTAATAATACAGTAAATGATTTTACATGCTCTGCTGGAAAGCTGTTGAAAAAACCCTACTCTATGAACGAATGTAAAATGCGTATGATATTACAACCTGCAAAAAAAGGATTAATCTACTGTAAAATTAATTACACCTAAAACGGTGAGTCAATGGATTGAGTCACCAGCTTATGATTCATGGTTATTCTTGACACCTTATAAAAAACAATTAAGTTTTATCTATGTTAATAAAATGAATTGATAAGAAAGAGTAAAATGTGAAGGTCTTTTACAAATAAATGGTTAGTGTACGAGAAAAACGTACAAACTAACCTTAACAAGTAACCATGAGATTATCTTTCAGATACAATATACCTATCAAGTAGAGGTGTACTTATAATCAACAGTATTACTTAAACCTTAATAGGAGACTAATGCCTTCTATGATGCTATATAATTAATTTAAGGACCAAACTTCAATAAAAAAGTATGTAAACAGTTTAAGGACAAAACGTTAAGAATATGATAAGTAAAATGGAGAAAACACGAGCCCAAATGTTGGAGGATAAACAAACCTTTTATTTGATTTTAATACATAATGTCATTAAAGTTCTTATAATTACAATTATAAAAGTCATTTAACACAAAACCACAAATAACTGTAAAACAAGAATCGGAGTAACATAAACTTACTAAACTTTATTTCAAAATCGAGGAAAAACAAATGTACCTAAATCATCTAAAACAAGAACTATAATGAAGACACAAATTTTGATTCTTTTATGCCATACACTCTAAAAGTTTAAAAATGACTTATAAACTAACAGTAATTCAACACTATTGTCCTTACAGACTCCACGATAAATAGACCAGTTGGCGGAGATTTTTGCCTCTATTTTCTGGGTGGTAGCAATGTTTCAATTAATTCTTATCTATTTTTTACCGTAAAATACAATTATCGCTACCCGTACTTTGTAAAAGTTGTGCTTTATTTTTTAATTTAATAATTTGTGAAAAAAAAATGATTTTTTTTACATTTTCCTTTATATCTCCTTTCCTGTGCATTTTTAGCATCATCCATGCGAATAGTTTTTTGTTTTTTACTTAATTATCTACAAAATGAGATCTGGTGCGATATCTCAAGTGCCATTGTTAACCTGCAAATTGCGTTGTAAGTTTAAAAAGTGCGTTTTTTTAAACATTTAAGATCTCAACAATCAAAATACGTAGGAGCTTAAAATTCTCAGAAAATGTTGCTATTACTAATATAAATAACTGTACTGAATTCAAAAACGATCACTTTTTAACTTTTAGAGTTATTAACGATCAAAATTTTTTTCGAAGCTTAATTGCATAATGCGCCTAAGTTGCTGTGATCGTCTAATTTTGATCCAATTGGTCTCAAAAATTCAAAAAACTATTCAAATTTAATATCCTGTTTGAATTAAAAAAAAAAATTAATCAAAACCTATTTTATAGCGATTTGTTTGATACTAGTAGTTTTAAACACACGTACAAAACTATATAACTTTTGCAAAAATCAGTATTGATGATTTTTGTTGGCACAACTTTGAAGCTGGTATTTTTTTATCAATTAAAAAAAAAAAGTTGTCCTAGCATGCACGGGAGCCGAGATAATTTTCTTTTTTTTTTTAAATTCGTGTGGACGTATTATACGTCGTACAGCGGTCAGGTTTGGAGGGATTCAAGTTCAATACTTGTACTTTCAATAAAATGATATATTGTACCTGCAGCGCATCAAATAGTATAAAATAACAATTGTTGAAGTTGACCGTGTGAGAGCCGAGCGCGCCGGCCGACGTGTGCTGCAGAGGTGGGGAAGCGACTGTGGCGGCGGCGGCTCTCCAAGCGCAGCTCGGTGACAAGAGAGCAAGTGGTTTCAAATCATTCATTCTCGTTAAAATATCAATTTCTCAGCTTCCTCTGCACGTACGGAAATCGTTTTGGAATCGATTTGGGGTAGCTTGACGATATATTATCGATGGTTATTACTATCTGTATGGACGATTAAGGTTTTTGTTTCAAATTTAAAGTTTATGTTTAACATTAATTAAGAAATTTTTTTTAATTACATCTCAATTAATGTTATAATGATAATATTATATGTTACACAATATTTACGTGTTATCGTAATGAACTTGCAGAAAAAATTCGTTCAACAGTTGGAAATGTTTATAAGTTTGTAATATACACAACTTTATGTTACAGAAAATAACGGAAAAATTTTTTTATTTACATTGTTTTTTATTTATTAATAGAAAATCAATACAAATATAAAAAATATAATTGTTATGAAAATCATAGTCGTGCGCACTTTGATGGCTTTTCATTGGTATCTACATTCTCATCGTCACTACTGCTTTCTTCTTAATCTTCCGCACATGATACATTATAATTGAGGTCTTTAACTTTATTATTATTTTGTATATCTTGGATGACATGAATATTATTATTATCATCATCATCATCGATATCATCATGAACAAATACACTTAACCAACTAATAAAGACGAAAACTTTAACCGTCCAAAAAATAGTAATAACCATCGATAATACATCGTCAAGCTACCCCAAATCGATTCCAAGAGGATTTTTGTACGTGCAGAGGAAGCTAAGGAAATGATATTTTAACGAGAATGAGTGATTTGAAGCCACTTGCTCTCTTGTCGTCGAGCTGCGCTCGGAGAGCCGCCGCCGCCGCAGTCGCTCCCCCCACCTCTGCAGCACACTTTGGCCGGCGCGCTCGGCTCTTGCACGGTCAATTTCAACAATTGTTATTTTATACTATCTGATGCACTGCAGGTACAATATATTTTTTTTATTAAAAGTACAAGTATTGAACTTAAATCTCTTTAAACTTGACCGCTGTACGACGTATAATACGTCCACACGAATTAAAAAAAAAAAAAATTATCTCGGCTCCCGTGCATGCTAGGACAATTTTTTTTATTTTTAATTAATAAAAAAATACCAGCTTCAAAGTAGTGCAAACGAGAATTATGAATATCAATTTTTGCAAAAGTTGTATAGTTCTATACGTGTGTTTAAAACTACTAGTGTTGAACAAATCGCTATAAAATAGGTTCTAATTAACTTTTTTTTAAAATTTTAACGGGATATTAAATTTAAATGGTTTTTCAAATTTTTGAGACCAGTTGGATCAAAATTTGACGATCACAGTAACTTTAGCGCATTGTAAAATTAAGCTTCGAAAAAAATTTTGATCGTTGATAACTCTAAAAGTTAAAAAGCGATCGTTTTAGAATTTGATGCAGTAATTTGTATTAGTAATAGCAGCATTTTCTGAGAATTTCAAGCTCCTAAGTATTTTAATTGTTGAGATATTTAATGTTTAAATGAACGCACTTTTTCAACTTACAACGCAATTTGCAGGTTAATAATGGCACTTGAGATATCGCACTAAATCTTATTTTGTAGATAATTAAGTAAGGAACAAAAAACTATGTACATGCACCATGCTAAAAATGCACAGGAAAGGAGATATAAAGGAAAATGTAAAAAAAATCACTTTTTTTTTACAAATTATTTAATTAAAAAATGAAGCACAACTTTTACAAAGGACGGGTAGCTATAATCGTATTTTTCTGCAAAAAAATACATTAGAATCAATCGAATCATTGCTGCTCCCCAGAAAATGCACGTTTTCATATTATTTCGTCCCCGTCGTCTGGTCTAAAACCCTGACTATGAAATAACAATGAACACTTTTGTAAATATTCATCATATTAATAAATTAATCAGTTGTAATGTATATTATAGTAGTAGTATGTAGGTAGCTGATTGCCACCTTCATCAGGTGCCTGAACAACTATGAGTATGAAGAAGTATTGTATGATATAGATAGTATAGGCTATGCGTAAGCAATCTTGTTTTCATTATATAAAAGTATAAATATGTGACAATCACAAAAATAACATAAACAAACAAATAGTAGTTGTATGGTATAAACATTGTTAAAACAATAAACAGGTTTAACTCAAAATATCAAAGTAATATACAATGACTAGAGCATAACTTATTAAAACTTATAAAAACTTGAGATACATAGTGCCTCAACTTACTTTCAACCTACTCTTGCCAACTATTGCCTATATTTTGTGGCGCTATTACCTTATTTTTAAGAGAAGCAGACAAGTATAGTATATTATAGTATTAGTCTTTATTTTAGCCAGGGAGTACAACCATGTATGGCGTCGAGAGGTGATTTTAGCGTATATTAAATTCATAAATTGCTGAATCTTTACAATTTAAAATAGCAGTATTTATTTTCTTTAAAGAAAAGCAGTATGAATTTAAATAAAGAAAAGAAAAAAATACAAAAATTTTGTAGTTAAATTATCAATAAGGTAACTAATAAAAAAAAAAAAAATAAAAAAACTAATAGTAAAGAAAAGTTATGAAGCAAATACGTTGATAGTCAAAAACAATGCTGAAAAGAAGATTTATAAATAATGTGACAAGTATCACATATGAAGAAATATAGTCTTAAAATAGTTTCTAACAAGCGAGGTGATAAATCAGCTCCAGTATTCGAATTCTACACTCGAGTCTCTCAGAACCCATGAGAAAAAAAGTAGAAAGAACTTTGAAAAAACTCTAATTTGAAAAATGAAACATGATTGACGAGGTTATCTAAAAAAAAAGAGGATTGCACGACTCATGAGCATCGCATCGTTTTAGTCCTAAAAAGGAGAATTGAGAAGTACTTTGAGGAAGAAATACGTACGAGTCTAGTTGAGCTTAATATGCTTATATACAGCATTATCCATTTCTACAAATAATTGAAGGCAACGTAAAAATATCAGTCTCACAGTCCACAAAAGTTGGCTCAGACGTTAATGTTTCACGCATACAAGCGTTGAGGTTATGTACAACAGAAAAAGCATAACCAAGTCGTACGTAAGCTTGTGTAGCTATGCGCTAAAAATAATAAGCTTTCCGTGGTAAGAGAGGTAGTAACAAAATTTTTATGTAATTACCCTCTCCAAAAATATAACTCAATGTTATATTGGAACAAAAGCTCGATTGTCTAGTAACTTCGTTACGCAAATCAATGGAGCTCATTTTTAAGTAAACTCCAAAAACGAAAGTGTTATATGAGGGCTGAGATGATGTTATCGAAGATCTTCCTGCAGGTGCCTAATTACACGTCCAAGCAGTAAATTTTGAGAACTATGGGTATCTCATCGTAAGACACGTGCGTGGAACAATATCTGCGTTTGACAGCCGTGCCAAGGAGGGTATACCATAAATAAAAAGATCAAAATTTTATCTTGGACAAACAAATAAGTTGTATGCTGCAGTACTAAAGAGTAAACTTCAGCTATCTCAGCGTCAACTTCTTTCTGAAGTTCCAGTAAGTTACTATGTAGGGTATCTAGTTATTTTTACATAGCATTTGCTAAATCATTAACTTTTGAGTTCATAATTTAAGTTAATTTATTATGTCAGATAGTGTGGGCTCTTCAACGTTATTTCTCATAGAAGTAGAATTTTTAGGAGACGCTAAAAAAGAAGGAGGATAAAGATTAATACGTTTGAATAAATAAGACAGGTTAGAAGAAGGAGATCTGTGGAACCTCTTAAAATTAGGTTTAAAAGAAATGGGAGTAGTATGAAAAAAGAAAGTTTCTGGTGTAAACCATCTAGATCAATATTTATTAATTGAGAAACAGAGCAACAGGAAAAGAAAGAATTTGTATCTAAAACATTGATTTTACAGCTTAAATGTATACATTTAAAATTAAATGGTGTGTGACACACCAAGAAATGCATACACTTAATAATATCAGTAGTGAAAAATTTTGCGCTGCAGTAGATATTACACAATCGTTTATGTATGATTCTTTAACATATTGATATAAGATAATAAATGTAAAATACTAATCGATAATAATTGAAACAATTGAAGCAAAAAATTACTTATGTAAGTAAATTCTAAGATAATCGCTCGTTATTTTGCGTAAAGGTTTGCTTCGGGGAATAAAACCTCAAATTGATTTTTAAAGTTTGAATAGAACAGTAACTACTTAAGCATGACAAAGTTTATGCAGCCATAAAGAAACAGGTGTGCAGGAACACAGGTACATTCAGGTGACTTCTTCAGAAAGTACAGCAAAGTACACTGGCACGGGCTATTCTTGACTGCTGTCAATTACCTATCAATGACCCCAGCTTAAACAGGGCAACAGAACCCAGTAGAATCATTGTCTCATTATGCCTAGAGATTCTATCACAGGGTGCTTACTGTAGCTTAATGTTATTAATTGATCTAACCTCCTTAAAAACGTCCATCACCATCCTACAACTGCCCCTCACCGTTCAAAGATGCCCATCCCCAACATTCTAGGTTTGACCATCTTCAAGGAGGTCAGATTCATTATCAATATTAAGCAACAGCCAGTGCCCTGTGCAAGAACTTATAGGCATGGTAAAATAGTGCTTCTGCTAGATTCTGATGTCCCACTAAAGCTGGTGCCGTTGGTGGGTGATTGGCAGCAGTGGGGAAAAGACTGCCCCCAGCGTACTTTTCAGCTTTTCTCAGCCATTAAAAAAAAGTGCCATGTGGTGAAAATAATTATTGGCAAAAGTAGATTAAAAGAAAGTAAGACAAATAGGTTAATGTAAACCTGGTGCAATTGGTGGGTGATTGGCAGCAGTTCAGAAAAGCCCATGCCCAGTGAACTTGTCTGCTTTGTCAGCCGTTAGGTAATAGCACTAAGAAGTGTACATAATGGTTAGTGAAATTAGGTTAAAAGAGAGTTGATACACTTAGTTTAATGTTGTAGTAAACATTGGTATTTTATCAAAATCAATTAGTACTCTGTCCACTGACGTAGCATAGGTATCGTCGAGTGAGCGAGCACTTAGCTTTGGCTTAAGACCAGGTAATGTGGGAGGATGCTTTCAAGAAGTTCTGCAGCTCTTATGATACACTACAAGCTGCTACATTACTTGCAATGTTTACTGGTTTCTAGTAGTTGCCACCTTACGAGAGGTAGGTGGTACTATCACCCCCAAAGTTTGAAATTAGAACTATGCACGATATTTTAGAACTTAAATTTATGTAAAACGTTTGAAATTCATGAATGGTAGTTCTCGTGCCTGGTGGCACAAGTCAGCAGGACAAGCACCAGGCCCGAGAGACCTATGAAGCAGGGCTCCAGGTACTCGTTGTAATTGTCCTGGTTGGAAGTGCACCCGGTGCGAGAGCACACCCAACCATCAAAAACGCCCAAGGTAGAAAAAAATTTTTTTTTTTAAACTTGATAATTACTTAAATAATACTCTGAATGGCTAAAATAAACACTTACGTCACACATAGATACAGCGCTTTGAAGTTTAGTATCAAAATCATCTAGTGATGCAGCGATGCACTGTGTGCCAAATTTTTCATTTTGTTTGGTGACGTCAGCCTTAGAAATCGTCTACTTTGTCAGACTATCGTAAGTAAATACTGAGATATCATTTAATTTCACTCATTAAGAAGCTGTATATACTGTACTTGTATTAGGAATATCAGTGTTTTATAACTTAACCTTCATTAAACACGTAAGAATACAAAGTAATACCACAGAAGCTACAGTATTAAGATGTCCTGCACGGAATCTCGTTCAGTACAAGGTTAATGATGTATATTGAATCTGTACTTAAAATTTTTAGCATGAATTATATCTGAATGAGCGTCATCAGTACAACAACTGCAATACTTAAACAATTTTGTTTGACAATAATTTTTTTTCTGGTAGACAAATGTTTTTGGGTGAGGTTTAAGGTAAACGAAATTTTCTGTCATTTTACTAACATTACCATAATCGTTGAATATTTTATAACATTGTTTTTATGTAAGAAATAGTATGTTTACTTCAAGAAAAATATTCTTCACTTTGTCTATGACAGTATTATGATGTTTTTTAAATGTATAACTAAATGTCCAATATATATAGGTATGAAACCTGACGTAAAACAATCTAAAGCGTCATCACTGTCATCGCCCTTATCATTGTCAGTCAATTTCCTTGATGGTAAGGGTCTCATGAATAAATAGTTTAGTTAAATTTTGAAATAATTTAATTCCAGAACAGTATTTGGCTTCTAAATCATTAGGCTATTACGTTCTGATCAGTAAAATTGAAGGTAATTCTGTTTACACAAATTTATAGTTTTTTAACATTTTTAAAATTTAATAGTGGAGAGGCTGCCTAGTAAATATTTGAACATTGAAAAACTATTTTTGGGTTAATAATAAACTTTGTTTTTTAGCTTGTTCTAATTTTGTTGATTTTTTCAGAAACTACAGACATTAACGTGACATACGAAAGTTCAAGAAATGATTTAAAAAATGTTTATTTGGAACATCTCATCAGTTTTTTAAGCCCAGACATTATTAAGTCAAAAAACATTAAGAAAATATTGATTAAACAAACGTGTTAGTAGAGAAACATCACTTTATATTTGACTCTCTTCTAAACAAGATATAATGTAAAAATTGGTAAGGTATTAGGAGATCGCTTTTTCCCAATTTGCAGTCATTTATGGTGGTACTTGGGAAATGAAATTTATGACCCCGAAAAAATACGATGGTGCTGCAGTGACAAGCTTAAAAAATGTGGTGTTTAGGAAAGTAATAGAAAAAAAAATTTTAAAGATATTTAAGGCCCAGATCTTCTGTACACTGGTTAAGCCCTTTACCCACTCTGCTACGAGCAGTCCCAATTTAAGGTATTGAGTTTTCGCATGTTATGGTGTAGTTCGTTACTTACATCAAAGGTAAATTATTATGTAATGTATATTTATTTGTTTCGTTTAATTATAAATTAATTAAATAAATAGTTTACTAAATAGAATAGTTTTTTTTTAATGTTCTTTCAGAAGCCTTACAAACTAGTATAATTTGATGGACGACAATTCCAATGTTATAATTAATATTTACTCCTACATGTATATATATATATATATATATATATATATATATATAACTTGTTACTTTTACAGTAAGTAATTAATTGTTAACACAATTTTTCTAAGTTTTTATAGTTGTCAAAAAATAAAAAAGATTATTTTGTTCTGTACAAACACGATGATTTAATTTTCTAGCGTTTTATTTTTTTTAATTTTGTTAATTGTGATTGAAGTGATTAATTGACTTCAAGACATTCTTCACGTAGAATGATAAAGGGAAACTTCAGAGAAGTAAGAGGCTCACTAATGTGTGCAGTAAAGCTAGCAATTATTTTTTTCATATGGATGTACTTACATACATGCTTTAACGCACACTTCATTCTTTCTTTCTAAATTAGTTTAAAAACCAACTTGTGGTTCTATTTAAAAATTTGATAGGTTTATTTTACAGTAATTATTTGTACACAAAAATTAAGAGATTCCTATAAATTATCTAAATGCCACCTAACAATCACTACCGATTTTTTGAATTGCAACATAAATAAAACACTGGTACAGTCAAATGGATTGCAATTTTTGTGAATATTTCTAATGCTTTTTTATCATACGTTTGACGTTTAAATATAATCTGTCAAATAAACCTATTTGTAGTCAACTTCTTGAAGGGAAATTTACTGGCATGAATTACTACGCTATTAAAGAAAGCTATACTACGGCATAGATTTTTTAAATTTTCTATCTACAATTATATTTTTAGTAATAAATATGGACTAGAAACAAGTGTGCTATCGTATGTGATAAACGTGAGCGGAGTGTAACAGGTATTATAAGCGTAGGGAGTAATTAAAAAAATGTTTTAAAATCAACAGAAGATTTGATGTGCACGCGCAGCCTTCTATTGGCTAACCTATATAATATCTTTTTTATTGTATTGTGCCATTATATATTGCTTACAATTGTTTCTTTATTAAATATTAATTTAAATCATACCCAATTAACGTAGGTATACTCATTCCTACGATTACTGCACCACCTTTGTACACAATATTCTTTTACTCAAGGTAATTTTATACTCAAAATTATATTGTTTGCCACAAAATTTTATAAAAGTATAACTTTATACTTGTGCATTCAAGCACCGACTGTTTACTGGTATTTAATTATTTTTTTCTTAAGTGCAGGATAATAATATCTTTTTTCAGTCACTTAAAAATAAGAGTTGGATAATCAGATGTACTAAAAATTTTATATATTCGATAAATCAATCTTGACTTGTTTTGTATTCCTTTATTTTTATCCATAAGATTATTGACATTTTATATGTACATTAAAAAATTCAACAGGGCAATGAAATTAATCTACATTCTGAACTTAAAGATTTAAAAATCTAAAGCCAAAAATAAGAAGCTTCCGTAAAATTACTCCGTAAACAAATTAATTTTGAGCTATGTATACTTTTCAGGTAGGAAGTTAGATAGTTACAGATCTTTTGACGTATTTTTGGATAGGCTGTTTGGTATCAAAAAATTTTTGATACAACTTAACTTACTGTTATTAGAGCAATACAATTAATAGAAAGTCCCTCTTATAAACAACTTTTTGTTATGTCAAAAAAACTACCAATTAAAGAATAAGAATAAGTCCTGATGTGACAGGTTTGCGCTAAAGAATATTAAAATTTTCTGCATGCTCGTTGTATAATAATTTTCATACATCGTAAAGAAACATTAACAAAACAACTCATATTATAAATAATTTTGAGTTAAAAATATTTGTCAAACATAGTGAAAACTTATTAAAAATATATTCAAGACCTATAACAAATAAGGGAGTTTTGTGTGAAGCTAAATTTATTTCAAACGAGCACAAAGATATTTTTAAACATTTCCAAACAGAATGCCAACAATTTAAGCTATTGAGGAGGTTTCAAAGAAAAGTTTAAAATGGAGAAACGTGCCAAAAAAATGTATGTTATATTTGAGCATTTTAGGACTGCACAGGAATTCTTCCAGATTTCTCACCAAGGGACATTTACGAGAAAAAAATTATGAAATATGGACCTGTTAACACGGTCTCTTATAAGATAGCAAGGTTAGATTTGTCTTTTAATTAAAATTAAGGTACATTCTAAATATGTTGAAATAAAAAAAAAGTTTTTACAGATAACTTGGTATAAAAGGAAGATGCTCGACAAAAAAAAATTAAGCCTTGCCAGGCATTTTTCAAAAATAAAGGCAATTACGGTCGTACAGTTTCAGGTTTGTAGAGTGCAAGAGGAAGTGTGTGGTAAAGGGGGATCAGATTTGTAGGCAGGGGGGGCTCCCCGTTTCTCGCCTCTCTGAATGATACTTCCAAACTTCCTTAAGAAGACACTTTTCTTTCATAGCACCTCTATTGAAAGAGATCTGAAAAGAACCGAAAGATGAAAGTGATTCCAAATGAGGGCCAGCTATTGCAATCGGGCTTATGTATGCTGCTTCAGGATCGCTCAAATACGGTTTAACATCTTTTTTTAGTAGAGCCAGCGATGTTTAATGTAATAATAAAATCATTGCTACCCCTAACCATGACAATACTTTGCTACAAAATATAATGTAAGTGTTACGTCCATACTTCTAAGTGAAGGGCGGAATTCGTAGATTCGTTCTACAAACAAATAAATTTAAATTTTATTTTGTTCGTTAGGAACCAGCCGTTGGCCCAAAGACGTTATTTGCTCTTGCTTACAATATGCTTCCCTTTTAAATCGTTGACTCGGCGTTGTGCTGTTAGGTTTCACCACGTGATATAAATAGAGTGGTGTAAGTATGTCATACGCCAAACTGATGTTAACCTACTGTATGAATTTCTATCTGATAAAATGTAGTAGCTGCGTATTAATTTTGTCTTTTTATCTCACGTCCTTGTAAAGGTCTATATCATACGTCAGTCTGTTTATTTTTGTATAGTGTTCAATGTATTCATTAAAACTAAAATTTTGTTCTAATCAACTGGAATTTGGAATTTGGAAATATTTGAGTTTAGAAAATATATTTAACAATTGAAATATTTCATTTAAGAAAATTTAATCGACAACTAAATTATGTCTTATCTGATAATTTTATAAATTCAGTAAAGCAGGAAATATTCGAAATTTCCAGAATATTAATTATAAATTTTTGGGTTGACATTTACAATATTCTTAACAATTTTTAATTTTTATTAACTTAACTAACTTCTATTCATCGTTGGTTAGCCGCTGCTTGCACGCACGCAGTCGCAAGATCTTACAAGGTTGACCATAACGATGATTTTAATCCTACACAAGAATACTCATGGCGATGACAATAATTAGGCTCCTGCTTTTAACGTCAGAACCATTGTCGACGATCCTTTTCTTCTTGTTCCTCCTTGATTCAATTTTCAGGTGAGTTTACAGTGGTCTGGGTTGCTCGAGCTTTTCTCCCACAGCTTAGTCACTGAACTGAGTCTTACGTTTGCTTAAAATGCATGCTTCTAACACGTAGCTTAATCACCGAATTAAGTCTTACATCCACTTAAAAGACGCAACAAAACTCACTCTCCAACCTTTATAGTTACTATGGAGTACTTGATGAAAGAGAAGAGGAAGTTATTGGTATGTGCAAAGAGTTCTTATGCGCTTGCATTTAAAGAGGACACGTCAAATTGGGGATCCAAACGACAAATCAGAGCTTAACCCAATTACTCTCAATTTACACCAGCATAAACGAGGTGCAACAACTATACCGCAAACAATGGTAAAAATCGCTGATCTCTCGGATTTTGCATTTGGTATAGTTGATATTTAAACTGTGCATGACATTCCCTGTGGATCATTTTCTGTAATAAATGTTGAAACTGTTAATTGTTATTATTATTGCGGACTTTTAGTACAAATTGATTTTGTAAGATGAGCGCTATATAAGATTATTTGAAGATTGCAGGCGTAGTTCGAGTTTTGCGATGGCAGCTCTTTTTAAAGAAAGTATGTTATATGTCACGAGATTGCAGAAGCAGCTATGCAGCTCAATGCTTAACAATCGCTGAGCTCTCGCTTTTTATAAGTTTTTAATGGAGCTGTGTATTTTGAAATAATAAATATTAAGTATATGACATGGGATGTCACATAAGGAGAGCTATGCAAAAGTAAATATCATGACATATTTAAAATATTTTAACTTTATTTTTTTATATTGACGAGTTAGGAGCTTGAGACCCCTTAGGCAGTCATGCCTGAACATGAAAAGTATGTGGATGGTACATTTTACTTTCAAGTTTAACACAAAGTATTTCTGCTTAAAGAGAAGATATTTCTTTGACGAGATTATTTTATTCAAAGTATGTAAAAGAATTGGACAATATCCCAACATTTTTATACACAATTAATCAGTTAAATGAATTATCTGACATGGGGTTAAAGATTGGAGTTAACGATAGTTATATAAGGATACTTTTTTAATGTTCTTTTGTATTTAGAGATATTTAAAATCAAAACAATACTTGTGGTTTTCAAAAAAGCTTTTTAGTTGAATCGTTTTAAACGATTTGCTTAATTTGTAGGCCATGAAAAAACTATGCTTCCTAATGGCATGACAAAATGACATCTTGTTAAGAAATACGAAAGCATACAATGAGAACATACAAAATAATAATTTTTTAAGTATTGGCATAACACAGAACTGTACTTTCAATAATGCCAATAAATTTCATATCAACGAAAACCTTTCACCTAATATAATGCACAATATCGCCAGGGGGAATCCATTTTTACCATAACACAAGTTTTTAAGGCTCTTATCAATGATAAAATTATTAGCATTGGCACTATAAGCACAAGATTAAAAGATGTTAATTACGGTAAAGTCCAAAAAAAGTTTACTGTGACCATTGTTAGTTTAACCTGACAATGGTGGACAGCCCTTAAAACTAAGGCAGTCTGCATCTGAAATGCTATGAGACACATTACACCACCAGCAGGAAACAGTTTAGGTCTTAAGACAAAGCAAGAAAACTCATAATGCAGTGTACCACTGCATTACCCAATGATTCTCAAACTGCACTTGAAAACCATGTTTCTATATTTTGTGTAGTAAGTGAAGTTATATTTCCGTAAATGGGACATGAGAGCCGTAATGTATAAAACGCATCTTAGCTCTTGCTTTGAGTGTTTAAAACAGGTCAAGGGCTCATGCTTTTCACCAATCATATTCAAATAATCATTACATCAACCATTCCACACTATTAGTGCTAGCAACGACTTGTGTAATGGAGAAAAAAGTAATGCTGTCAAGACAAAACTCACTAAATAAAGTTAAAGCATTATACTCTGCTATTGACCAAGGCTCGATATTTTTGTTAAAGTAATCTTATTTTAACATACGAGTTTGTAAAGAACGTCAAAATATAGAAAAAAGGTAGTTGACAGTTGTTTTTCTAGAATCTCACTATTATATAAATCAAAGTCACTAAAACCGTTGCAATTGCAAATTTAATAACAATAGCAACAAAAAAGCTTAAAGTTTTGTTAAAATACGCCAGCTTTTCACATTAGCTCAATACGATCCACTAGGTGGCGTCGACATAAAATTAAAGCTACCTGCAACATAATTAAATGAGTGTGGTTATATTACGCCGGACCGTCTCCAGAGTTTCTGCAGTCGTCTACCATCAGTTCATCGAGCTGCATCGAGAATATATTCTATTTTGTAAATGAAGTAACTCGATAACGCCCAAGTCTAAAAATCAACAGTGTCTTTTCATCCTAAAACCTTTACTTACATAATCGTACTTACCCTGGACTCCTCAATTAAAAAGTAAAGTCTTTATGTATACTGCAAGAGCCAATTACCATGTAATTTGGGCACGTAGTAACTTTATAAACTATTAAGAAAACAATCGATGACTCAAAAGCCAATAACTAGCTAAGTTAAGTGCTTACTGAGCACTAAATGAGTAATAAGGGTAAAGAAAACAGTATCTAACTAACATATGAAGCAAAGTCGCTAAAACTGTTGTAATCGCTTACCACAAAAACTACTGAACCGATTTTCTAAAATTTTGCATACTGGTTTTTGATACTTCTTAGATGGTTTTAGTAAAGTTTTTATCTTGAAAAATTGAATAACAATAGCAGTAAATAAGCTCAAAGTTTTAAAAAAATATGCCAGCTTTTAACGTTGGTTTAGTAGGATCCACTAGGTAGCGTTGACATAAAATTGGAGCTACCTGCAACAGAACAAAATAAGTGTGGTTTTAATACGCCGAAGCATCTCAGAAATTTCTGCTGTCATCTACTGGCAAGTTACTGAGCTGCATCGAGAATGTAGATGAAAGTCGTGCAGCTGGGTATCCTGGTTACCAACGACACTCTTTTCCAATGGGCAAGTGACCTAGGGTATACCTCCACCCTGATCCTCCACGATGGATGAGTGCCACCAATAAAAAATTATTCAAACCGATTACGTCTCTGGTGGAATACAAGGAGACGTATCTAGCCAGAGCACAACCTGCTCCAGCATTTTAGAGTTATAAGGCCGTTTTACCATCCAGCTTGGTGCCATAAGAAAATTTACACAACTAATTTAAGCCAGGGAAGGCAGCCCTTAGAAGCACAGACATTTCTAACGGATTCCTTGTCAGTAGTCGTTTCAACGGCATAACCACAGAGAAGGTATTCTTTAGGCCCACTTTTCCGACTAACGATGATCAGATGGTTATCCGGAAAATGACCCAAAGACCAAATTCTCTTTGGTCAGCAGCACACTTCCCTCCTGTATGGTCTCTGCACACAGAGACTCTAAGGATAAGAGTCAAGTAATCAGCAGGCTCTCCATCATCAAAAATAATAATAAGGAATAACTGGAAGTTTTACCAGTGGCCCTTTTCAGGGCCATTACAAGTATGTACGTTCCCTAGTTAACCATCAACTTCATCATTTCTTTCAAGGGCCACCTAAGCTTAAACTACTTTGCCAATGAATACATTTTTACTATCATTTCTGGAAGCGATTCTTCGGAAAAAAGATAATGTTAACTAAAGACGGCCACTATTAAACCAAGTCAGTCATTCACTGGTAGTCGTCACAAGTAAAGTTGTTCTTCGTAAGGCTGGGAACCCCAGTGACCGATGACCCTATATTATTCTTTAAACTCGATGCAATTAACCAGGAATCACCGATTCTCTGTAAGGTCTGCGCTAGGTGAACCTAACAGCTATAAAAAAAAAAACTTGAGGCAATGAGACAGTCTCCAACGGGCAAGCATCACTAACCATTTCCTCCATTTTAAATCACCAAAATAACTGAGTTTGCAAAAAAAAGATTCTTTAGATACCAACATCTTCGATGTTATACTAGGAGACGTTGGAAAAGATCTCTACAACTAGCTTCAAAGCTACGGACTTTGTAATTTTTCTCCTGATCAGTCTAGGGCTTTGATAGCAGGCCAGAGAAGACGACCCTAAGGTATCCAGGCAGTCACAATTGCTGTTAACATCAGTTAAGAAAGAATTTACTTAAGAAGCTCACTGGTGTTTTTTAGTTTTTTAGGATATTTGGGCGTTGAACTACCTTGCCAACAAATTTATTAAAATCAAACAAAGTTGGTAAAAAACAGCCTTTAGGGGTCACAAAAGTCTTAAAAATGCCAAAAGTCACAAAAGGGGAAATTGGAAAAAAAACTTTAAATGTATGTAATAAAAACAATTTTAGGCGTCAAGAACTGACGCACAACATTTGTCGTTATTGAAACAGCAGCCTTGAAATTGATTAATAAAGAATTCAATGCGTGAAAGATTAGCTTTTTGATCAGCTCCCTCAGCTCCCTCACAGTAATTAATTAAATCTTTCAGATTTGAAAATAAGAAGAAAGTTTATTTGTATTTTTTTGGGAATAACAAATGTTCAGATTAAAGTCTAGGACTTTTTTGCTCTGGTAATAAAAATATGAAATAAGAGAAAAAAAGTTTTTTTTTAATATCTGTTTTTTTGGAGTTTTAAGTCTTAACGGCTAAGAAAACTAGCCTATTTCGTTAATTATACAAAAAAAAATTGCTAATTAATGGCCTTGTTATGGCCAACGAATATTTTATGGCATAGGAAGCACACGGTACTTTTTTGCACAATAATATTATTTTTTTAATTCTTACTGCTTATTATTGAACAAAATAAACTTTGCAAATTCCAAACAAGTATGTTTTTAATAAAATAAATTTTAATCTGACAAGTGTTACAAAAAGATGTAAGATTTCTATTTAAAAACGTTTTACATTACATGTCAACACACAACGGTGTTCCATTTTATAAGTTCCAGACGAAGTCAAGACGGGGGCTGCTAGTATTGTTTAAAACTCAAAAGTCGAGTTTGCAGATATATATGTATATAGACATCTCCCTGTATTATATCTTTGCATTGACGAAAGTGAGTCTCAGCCCCCCCCGCACCCCTCAGTTCCCCCACAGCTTCCCCTCAATTTACGTAGTTATTTGCTTGTTTTAACGTCATTTTTAATCAAGTTATATTTGAGTAAGCTCCCCCCCACTCCCCCCACTGACCCTCAGCTCCCGCTCCACTGCCCCTCTAGCTCCCCCCAATAAAATACTCATTTATTAATTGTTATACCATCAGAATTGTTAAAAAATAAATGCAATTTAGTACCTAAGTCATACCTCGTTTTTAGGGTTTTTTAAGTCTCTGATCATAGGTCTCCCTCTGTCTATTTGCTCCCCCTTACTCTCGATATGTCTCTGAAGAACCGTTATTTGTTTAACTTGATTGAACTTTTACATTTCAAATCTCTTACAGGTCCATATCTACTTTACCTAAATATAAAATTCTTGATTACTTGAGGACTTTATTTAGTAAAAGATAGAATTCAGGAGGAGGTATTAATAAATAGACAAAGACAATAAATTTTTAAGACAATAATTCGTTCTGTTAGCTTACTGTTGTGACATTTTATCTGTCGTTTTAACCCATCTGTTCTTTTAAAACCCTTTCCACATTTTTCACATATTTGTTTTTCATGGTTTTCATGAATTAACATACGTCTGTTTTAATGTGACGAGCTCTAAGGTTGCATATTTTTGAATTACTGAGAAATTTCTAGATAAACAACATTATGAATTTCTGATTTATTCTCAGATGCAATTTGAATAAAAATTCTTTTTGAATTCTTACATCTTAATAAAGCAACGTATAATTGTCCATAAGAGAATAAAGGTTTCTTAATATACAATCCTAAAGAAGCAAAACTCTGTTTTTCTGATTTCTTAATAAATATAGAACATGCTAATACAAAGGGAAACTGTATTCTATAGCAGACAAAAGGTAATAATAATAAGGTGCCAGTATTCAATGTTATTCTAGGAATATGAACTTTGCTTTTTTTTTCTCCCATAATTATTTCTGCTTCTACATCATACTTGAATAATTTTGTTATTTTCAATCTTGTGCCTCTACAGAGACCATCTGATATACTTAAAGTTTTCATTAACACTACTATATCATTTATTTTTAATTTTCATTCGTGTAATAGAAGATTTTCTCTAATATCGTTTCAAAGTACTATTGGAAGATTAATGTTTATGTTAATTTTATCATGTTAAGTTACTCTTATGTTTTATTAACTCCTTTGTAAGTCACGTATTTTGCTGTTGTGAACTAATTTTCAGCCTGCATTTATAAATACACAAGTTATGTCGTTAGTTTGTATACTCAATCTGTTAGTAAGGGGTTGACGCGCAGAGCGCGCAGGGGGGCGTTAGCCCAACTAGTATATATGTATTTCTACTATTACTACTGCAACTACTACTTGAACTAGTGAAACAACTACTATTTCTACTACTACTACTACTATTTCTACTGATACTACTACTACTACCGTTACTGCTGCTACTATACCTTCTACTATTACCACAAATACTACTACAACTACTATAACTACTACTACTACTACTACTACTACTACTACTACTACAACTACTACTACTACTACTACTACTACTACTACTACTACTACTACTACTACTACTACTACTACTACTACTACTACTACTACTACTACTACTAATCCCGGGTAGCGTTTTCGCTAGTTTCTTCATACCGGGCGCTTCCCCGGGTGGCGAATAGGGGCATCCTCTTAAAATAAGAGGTGATGATGGGCAGCTGGGGTGGCTTTCTGTAATGGTGGTCAGGGGCGTAGATCGGGAGGCGTGTGTGGCGTTGGTGCGTGTATCTGCGGCGATGTGGACAGGAGACTAGTGCCCCATGCCTCCATCGGTATAGAGGCATGGGCCGGCTCTGCTTGTGCTCCTTGTTCTTCGCTTTTTGCTGCTTCCGTGAGTGGCACTCCATTGCTTGATGCGGGCCAACAAAACTAGCACCCGTCGTGTATAGAAGTAATCGGCGGTTAAGACATTCTTTTCAGATACATGCACCACACACTTTTACTAAACAAACACAGGGACACTTACGGATTGTTCTGGGTTGCGTGTGGCGGGTTTTTTTCCGGGCTTGCGTTGGGGGCCCGGCGACGGGTGAAGCCGGATGATGAGGCCCGGGTAAATCTGGCTAACCACATCTGACATGGCTGTACGCCTCATGAACAAAAAAGACGTGGTGGGCCGACTAATCTAGGCTTACTATCACTGAGGAAGCTATATGGCGGCACCTAAGTGCCTTACGCCAGCCCGTTTTGTTGGGTTGTCTGCGCGGTCTCGGGACTGTACGCCTGCCGCTCGTCTTGCTGGGATGACCTTTGTGTACCAACAAATACATACATTACACACGAACACCATTTTTACACTTGTTACTTAATGCCAGGGCAGTCGCCGTTGGTGGGACTGAGAGAGAGTGGCGACTCCCGGCCGGCCCGAGCAAGTAGTGGTCTTCTCTGGTGACAGAGAGGGCTGCTGCTCTGGTTTTAACCCTTTCCAAATATTTCTTTCTAGAAAAAAAGGGTAGTGCTGGATTTCGTGGGTCAGTATGACACTAAAAAGATGCTACAATAAAAAACGTGAATGCAAAACAAGTACCCTAGGCAGTAACCTCTCTGAGGGAATCCGCCGGCAGTTCCGATCCGGTAAAAGCCCGGGTGACTGACGCGGGCCCCATGGATTTTGGGGGGGCCACAAAGACGTGTCTCATGGCCAACAGTGACTGCTAAATGTTCTATGGCCTTTTCTAATGGACAAAGGAAGAAGAGGGAGCCTTTTTAGTATAGGCACTAACGACACCGAGAACAGCAACGCGTCAGTATTCAGCAACCAGACAAGGGAGAAGCTTGCCTCTTTTAAAGGAGATGGTGCTAAGCTTAAAGTGAAGCGACATCAATTGGCTGATAAAGTCCAATCAGCAACAAAAGATATAACAAAAACGCTACAATTAATTAACGATATGTACGGCAACACAGCGAACGCTGTTAAGAATGGGCTAGAAGCCGCGCTAGAACACCTTTGTGAGGCAGAGGTGCTAAGAAAAGGCTTTTTTCACGAAAAAGAAGGGTACGTAAGCGCTCGTAAGTCGTCGTTTAAATTCCTGCAGTGGAGGTAACAAACGCGAGATAATTTTTGACGGCATGTTCAGAAAAAAACCTTGAACACTGCCCTCAAGGAAATAGAACGAAGTAAGAGAAACAGAAGCCCATCGGACAGCCCTGAGAAACGCCAGCATACTATGTCTTCAAATAAAAAGAAAACAGTTAGTGGCAAACAAAAAAATTCTCCTGAATAACAAAACAAGCCAGGAGCAAAAAAAAGAGACGCCACAACAACAGTAGTAGTGAAGATGGCTGGAGGACAGACCTTTGCAATGGTGCTGAAGACGACGAAGGCGAATTTTGACCCCGATAAGACGTGTCAATCCAAAGTGTTGTCACTACAAAAAAGGAGACATAATTATTGAAGCCAAAAATGTAGAGAATGCTACCGCATTCTTACAGCAATTTGAAAAGTCGGTAGCCGGACAAGGTACTGTCAAAATAAGCAGCAGAAAAGTGACTTTAGAGGTCCGAGACCTGGATGCCATTGTTGAGGAAGATGAGGTCAAAAAGGCCTTTGCTAGGACTTTTGGACTTCAGAGCCAGAAGCCGAAAGTAACATTCTTAAAGCCAAATGCGAGAGGACAAAGGCTGGCTTTAATCAAGGTGGACAAAACAACTGCCAGACAAGTAGAAAAGAAAGGCAGGTTACGAGTTGGCTTTGTAAGCTCCCGAATACGAAGAAGAATTGAAGTAATAAGATGTTACAAATGCCTGGGATATGGAAACGTCTCGGGCAACTGTGAGAACGAAAACAGATTCAAGCTGTGCTTCCGGTGTGGAAGCTCAAACCACTGGAAGAAAGAGTGTCCAGGCCCAGCACGGTGCTTCCTTTGCCCAACAACGGACAACAAGCACGAAGCAGGCAGCGGAAGCTGCCCTTTAATCAGAAGAGCCCTGAAAGAGGCCAGGGATAATGTTTAAGCAGGAATTAAATAAGGCAAAAAAGACTTAAGTTGAAAGACAGGCTTATGTGGACCCACACTGCGCTGGGTACTTTTTACCTATCAGCAAGGGAAAGCATTAAGTTTATAGTGGTGCTGGCTGAGTGGGCGGCCTGCTATGTAGCGCTAGACAAGGTGCTGGTCCTCAGGGACCCTAAGTCCTTTTCAGGACTCGAGAGCATCAGCACCTTTAGCAAATGGTGGTGAGTTAGCTCGTTAATGCTGTGAGACGCGATGGTCGCCCTGGTAGCTCCACCCTGAAGTAATGCTAACCCGGTTCCGGGGTGGATCAAAAGCCACGCGGAAGGGGGGGGGGTGATAGTGGGTATGGGTGGTTTAATAAAAATAATCCACCGAGTCCTACACTACCGCTGTCCCTGCGGTGTGCCTCAATGCATTTCCCCTCCCTCCACAAAAAAAAAAAAAAAAAAAAAAAAAAACACTACTACTACTACTACTACTACTCTTAGGTGGGGTTTCCGCTACTTTCTCCATACCGGGCGCTTTCCCGGGTGGCGGCTAGGGGCATCCTCTAAAAATAAGAGGTGACGATGGGCTTGCATCAGATCGAAACTGCCGGCAGACGTCTTTAAAGAGGGTACCACCTGGGGTCCTAGTGTGACATTGACGTTCTTTATTTTAAGTTCTTCTGAGAATCGCGTTAAACAGTAGAAATTAACCTTTTTTTTTTTTTTTTTAAAGCATCTGAAAATAGTGAAAACTAGCTTAGCAGCCCACTTAGTTTCAGATAATAGGTACTACCTGATCGAGCTGGTCAGGATTCACCACTTTTCCTCAGTCCCACCCACAAAGACTGCGCTGGCATTGTGTACGAAGTGTAAAAAAAGTGATTGTGTATAGTGTACGTATATGTTGGTACACTACAGTCGTTTGAGTAAGACAAAAGGCAGTCATACGACCCCACAACCAATCTTGACAACACGCCAAAACTACATAGAGTGCACAATGCAGTAAAAGTGCTGCCATTTAGCCTCCTCAGTAATGGTAAGCCTAGATGAGTTATCCTATCGCGTCTTTTTTGCTTACGAGGCGCGCAGCAATATCAGATTCAGTTAGCTAGTTCTACCTAGGTCTTATCGTCTGGTTTCACTTACCGCCAGGCCCTCCATGCCAAACGAAGTAGCACCCCGCCACACGCAAACAAAAGCAACTCGTAAGTATCCCTGTATTAGTGTAGTAAGAGTGTAGCAGTGCATAGATCTAAGAAAAATGTTAAAACCACCATCTACTTCTGCACACGGCAATGTGCTAGTTTTTTTGGCCTGCCATGAGTATTTTAATTGCCAAGTACCCGTGTAATATAAAAAGCGTGCTTCTATCTGCCACCCAGGAGGCTCCCAGTGTAAAAAAACTAGCTAAACTTCTATTGAGAGTAGTAGTAGAATGAAAATTGGTAGTATTATAGAAAAAGTTTTTTTTTTTCTTTTTTTTTTGTGGAGGAAGGAAAAATGCATTGAGGCACACTGCAGGAACAGTGGTAGTGTGAAACTAGGTGGATTTTTTTTATTAGACCACACATACCCACTAAACCCCCTCCTTGCTGCGTGGCTTTTAATCCACCCCGGTCCCCGCGTTAGCATTACTTCAGGGTGGAGCCACCAGGAAGACCATCGTGTCTCACAGCATTAATGAGCTAGCTCGCCACTATTTGTAAGATGTGCTGATGCTCTCGAGTCGTGAAAAGGAATCGGGGTCCCTAAGTACCAGCACCTTGTCTAGCGCTTCATGATAGGCCGCCTGCTTAGCCAGCACCACTATAAGCTTAATGCTTTCCCTTGTTAATAAGTAAGAAGTACCCAGTGCAGCAAGGGTCCACATAAGCCTGTCTTTCAACTTAAGGCCTTTCTGCCATATTTTGATCCTGCCTGGGGCCTTATCCCTGGCCTCTATTAGGGCTTTTCTAAATAAAGGGCAGCTTCCGCTGCCTGCTTCGTGCTAGTTGTCCGTTGTTGGGCAAGGAAAGCACTGTGCTGGACCTCGGCACTCTTTCTTCCGGTGGTTTGTGCTTCCAACACTGGAAGCAAAGCTTGCATCTGTTTTTTTCCTTACAGTTGCTTGAGACGTGTCCATATCCCAGGCATTTGTAACATCTTGTTCCTTCGATTCTTCTACGAATTTAGAATCTTACAAAGCCAACTCGTAACCTGCTTTCCTCTTCTACTTGTCTGGCAGTTGTTTCGTCCTTCTTGATTAAAGCCAGCCTCTGTCCTCTCGCATTTGGCTTCAAGAGAGTGACTTCTGGCTCCTGGCTCTTAAGTCCAAAAGTCCTTGCAAAAACCTTTTTGACCTTATCTTCCTCAACAATGATATTCAGGTCTTGGACCTCTGAAGTCACTTTTCTGCTGCTTATTTTGACAGTACCTTATCTAGCTACCAACTATTTAATTTGCTGTGAGAATGCAGTAGCATTCTCTTCACCTTTGGCCTTAATAAGTATGCCTTTTTTTTTTGAAGTGACAACACTTTCGACTGCCACTTAAACCTTATCAGGGTCAAAGTTCGCCTTCGTAGTCTTCAGCACCGTTGCAAAGGTCTGTCCTTTAGCCGTTTTCACTACTACTATTGTTGTGGTGTCCACTTTTTTCTTCTGGCCTGTTTTGTCATTCAGGGGAATTTTTTCTTGTTTGCCACTACCTTTTTTTTTTTTTTTTTAACATAGTATGCTGGCGTTTTTTAGGACTGTCCAATGGGCACCTGTTTCTTTTACTTCGTTCTGTTTCCTTCAAGGCAATGTTCAGGGTTCGTTTCTGTACATGCCGTCGGAAATTATCTCGCCTTTTTTCCCTCCACTTTTAACCATTTTTAACAGCGTTTGCTGTATTGCCGTACTTGTTATTAATCAGTTGTAGCGTCTCTGTAATGTCATTTGTTGCTGATTGGACTTTATAAGCAACTTGCTGTCGCTTTACTCCGAGCCTAGTAGCACTTTCTTCTAAAGAGGCAAGCTCTTACTGGGTCTGGTTGCTAAATACCGACACGTTGCTAACCTTGGTGTCGTTAGTGCCTATACTCGACAGGCTTCCTGTTCGTCCTTTGTCCGTTGGAAAAGGCCATGGAACATTTAGCAGTCCCTGTTGGCCATGAAATACGTCTTTGTGGCTCCCTACAAAATTTGAGGGGGCTGCGTCAGTCACCCGGGCTTTTACCGGATCGGAACTGCTGGCGGATTCCCTCAGAGAGGTTACCGCCTGAGGTATTTGTTTTGCATCGACGGTTTATATTGTGGCATTTTTTCAGTGTCGTACTGACCCGCAAAGGCCAGCACTACCCTTTTTTTCAGAAATAAGTACTTGGAAAGGGTTAAAACCAGGGCAGCAGCCCTTTCTGTCACCAAAGAAGACCGCTACTTGCTCGGGCCTGCTGGTAGTCGCCACTCTCTCTCAGTCCCACCAACGGAGACTGCCCTGGCGTTAAGTAACGAGTGTAAGAATGGTGTTCGAGTGTAAAGTATGTATTTGTTGGTACACAGAGGTCATTCCAGCGAGACGAGCGGCAGGTGTACAGTCCCGAGACTGCGCAAACAACCCAACAAAACGGGCTGGCGTAAGTCACTAAGGTGCCATCATATAGCCTCCTTAGTGGTAGTAAGCCTAGATTAGTCGGCCTACTACGTCTTTTTTGTTCATAAGGCGTACAGCCATATCAGATGTGGTTACCCAGACTTACCTAGGCCTCATTATCTGGCTTCACCCGTCACCGGGCTCCTAACGCAAGCCTGAAATAGGACCTGCCACGCGCAACCCAGAACAATCTGTAAGGGTCCCCGTGTTTGTTTAGTAAGAGTGTGAGATGCATGTATCTGAGAATAATGTTTTAACCGCCGCTTACTTCTATACACGACGGGTGCTAGTTTTTGTTGGCCCGCATCAAGCAATGGAGTGCCACCCACGGAAGCAGCGAGAAGCGAAGACCAAGGAGCACAAGCAGAGCCGGCCCATGCATCCACACCGATGGAGGCATGGGGCACTAGTCTCCCGTTCACATCGCCGCAGATACACACGCAAACGCCACACACGCCTCCCGATCGACACCCCCGATTACCACCAGAGAGAGCTACCCCAGCTGCCCATCGTCACCTCTTATTTTAAGAGGATGCCCCTATCTGCCACCCAGGGAAGGGCCCGGTATGGAGAAACTAGCGAAAACCCCACCCGGGATTATAGAAGAAGTAGTGGAAGTAACAGTAGTAGTAGTAATAGAAGTAGTAGTAGTAGTTGTAGAAGTAGTATTGGTAGCTTTGGTAGTAGTAGTAAGACTTGTGATTATACTTCTAGTTAAAATAGCATAAATCGTAGTAGTTGTATTTTTTTTTTGTTTTCAATTTTTTTTTCTTTTCTAGGGAGAGAGGGTCAGTATATAAAAGCACACCAAAGAAACACTCGTGGTGTAGAAGAAAATAGTTTTTTCATAAGATAACCCATACTCACTAAACCAGTCTTCAATATATCACTAGGCCTCAGTTTAACTCTAAAACGCCAACAAGCTATGTCTTCTGAGGAAAAGGAAACAGGTAGAGGCATAAAAGAAAAGGTTCTCTAGAAGACAAAGAGAACCAGAAAAAAAAGTGGACGAGACGACAACAGTATCAATAAAGATGGCTGAAAAACAGACCTCTGCTAAGGTGCTGAAAACAATGCAGAAGTACTTTGACCCTTACAAGGCCAATGCCACAGTTTAAGGTGCTGTCACCGCAAAAAAAAAGGGGCATACTTATGAAAGCTGAAGATGTAAGGAATGCAATTGCACTCTCACAGCAAACTAAGAAGTCAGTAGCTGATAAGAAAACTATCAAAGTAAGCACTAAAAAAGTGACACTAGAGGTCCAATACTTGGATGCTATAGTCGAAGAAGACAAGGATGAAAAGGCTTTTGTCAAGACACAGGATTACCTAGCAAGCTTGCCTTTAGTAGCTGTAGATGCTAATCTTTTCTTATTTTAAAAAAAGACTTTGGGTCCTCAAAGACCTTTAGTCTTGTTAAGCACTTTGAAGTGGCCTACATATTTAGCTTGTGCCACTCATTGCTTGATGCATTTATTTGCAGATTAGTCAAAGTACTTAGCACAGCGTAGGTCTCAATTAGCTCACAGACCCTTAAAAAATTTTGTCTTGTTATTTTTGTGCGGCTTTGGATTTCTTTTAGCTTTTTCTAGCGTTTCTCCTTAAATAGGATAGTTTTTACGTACTACCTTGTGTTTTGTGTCCCTTGTCCTTTACAGTAAACATCATGCTGTATTACCGCAGTTCTTTATGTGGTGGCTTTAGCTGCCGCAATTAAAGAACAGCTTTTATTAATGGTCTGCTTTACAACTACAAGATACATTTTTATATCCCATATGTTTAAAACACCTTATTACAACAAGCTTTTTTTCAACATGGCTGAAGACAAAACTAATTCTTAACTTGTCTGTGTATTTAACTTTCTTACCAACCATTTCGTCAAGGATCATGAAAGCCATTCTCAGTTTTTTACTATTTGCCTTAGGAAGTTGGATTTCAGTATCTTGGTTTTAATTTCAAATAATCTGTTTAATGCATTCCTTGATTTTTTCTTGTTTCACAATTTGGTCAAAATTTTGAATCTCAAGCGATACTATGAGTGAAGAAGTGATTACTGTTTCTTGGCCTGCTACTAAGTATTGCACACGCTAAAATAATATGTTCACATTCTTAACTCTTCGTCTTTTAGAAGCAAGTCGTATTTCTTAGTGGCAAAAGCACTCTGGACCACTCCTCCTGTTTCATAAGGGCTGATTATCTTACTTACCCTGGGTAATGGTTTCTTCGCTTTCGACCCTTACCTGAACTTTTATCATCGTACTACTTGTTTGTCATCCTGTTACTAGAAATGGCCATAAGACATTCAACAGTCACTCCCGGCCACAAATAAAGTCTTTGTGGCCCTTTTCGAATTCATAGGGCCAAGGACAGTAATCAAGGTTTTCACGCGATCATAACTGCTGGTGAATTTCCTTAGTTACAGCCTAGGGTACGACATTTGCCTCGAGGTTCTCCATTTTTTCCACCTTATTAGTGACATGTTGACTGACAAAGGCCAGCACTATCTTTCTGTCTGAAATGTAGATCTAATGATAGTTTAAACCAAGGCAACAGCCCTTTACGTTTCCAGAAAAGAATGCTTCTTGCTTGGGTCAGCTAAAAGCCACCTGTCTTCCTCAGTCTCATCCAGGGAGACTGCCCTATTGTTATGCAAAAAATATTAACAATGTGAGTGTGTGTTATAAACGTTTATGTGGGAAAACTACAAGTGCCCTAGGTTAACAAGCAGCCGGCGTGGAATTCCTTGACCGAAGCAGATGATTAATCCAAACGAGCTAGCGTGCGCAATGTACTAACAGCGCAATCATATAGCTTTCTCAGTGGTTGTAGGCCTAGATTTCTCAGCCTACTGGATTTTCGTTGTTAAGTAGGCGTGCAGCCATATTTACTGTTGTTACTTAGAAGAAGTAGTTTCTTTTTTTTCTTTTTTTTTGTGGAGGGAGGGGAAATGCATTGATGCACACCGCAGGGACAGCGGTAGAGTAGGACTAGCTGGATTTTTTTTATTAGTCCACCCATACCCACTTAAACCCCAACCATGCCACGCGGCATTTGATTCACCCCAGAACTGCGTTAGAATTACTTCAGGATGTAAGTACCCGAAAGTAATAGTTTTTTTTTTTTTTTTTTTTTTTTTTGTGAAGGGACGGAAAATGCATTGAGACACACCGCAGAAACAGCGGTAGTGTTAAACCCGGTGTATTTTTTTTAATAGACCACCCATACCCACTAAAAAACCCCACCCCATGCCACGTAGCTTTTGATCCACCCCGAAACCGCGATAGCATTACTTCAGGGTGGAGCCACCAGGGAGACCAACGCGTCTCACAGCATTAACGAGCTAACTCGACATTATTTGCAAGAGGTGCTGATGCTCTCGAGTCCTAAGAAGAGATCGGGGTCCCTAAGGACCAGCACCTTGTCTAGCCTTTCATAGTAGGCCTCCTACTTGGCCAGCACCACTATAAGCTTAATGCTTTCCTTTGCTGATAGGTAAAAAGTACCCAGCGCAGCGTAGGTCCACCTAAGCCTGTCTTTCAACTCAAGGACTTTTTGCCTTATTTTGATCCTGCTTGAGCCTTATCTTGGCCTCTTCTAGGGCTTTTCTAAATAAAGGGCAGCTTCCGCTGCCTGCTTCGTGCTTGTTTTCCGTTGTATGGCAAAGGAAGCACCGTGCTGACCCTGGACACTCTTTTATCTGGTAGTTTAAACTTTCATACCTGAAGCAAAGCTAAAATCTGTTTTCTTCTCCACAGTTGCCTGAAAAGTATCCATATCCCAGGCATTTGTAACACCTTGTTACTTTAATTCTACTTCGTATTTGAGAGCTTACAAAGCCAACTCTTAACCTGCCTTTCTCTTCTACTTATCTGGTGTTGCTTCGTTCACCTTAATTAAAGCCAGCCTCAGTTCTCTGGCTTTTGGCTTTCAGAGAGCTACTTCTGGCTCCTGGCTCTTACGTCTAAAAGTCCTAGCAGAAGCCTTTTTAACCTCATCTTCCTTTACAATGGCATCTAGGTCTCGGACCTCTAAAGTCACTTTTCTGTTGCTTATTTTGACAGTAACTTGTCTGGCTACCGACTTTTTAATTTGCTGTGAAAATGCAGTAGCATTCTCTACACCTTTAATCTTAATAAGTGTGTCTTTTTTTTTTTTTGTAGTGACAACATTTTGGACTGCCACGTTAGCCTTATCAGGGTCAAAGATCGCCTTCATCGTCTTTAGCACCGTTGCAAAGGTCTGTCCTTTAGCCATCTTGACTACTACTGTTGTTTTTGTGTATTTTTTTTCTTCTAACTTGTTTTGTCATCCAAGGAAATTTCTTCTTGTTTGCCAGTACCTATTTTTTTCTTTTTTAAAGACATAGTCTGCTGGCGTTTCTCAGGGCTGTTCGATGAGCTCCTGTTTCTTTTACGTCGTTCTTTTTCTTTTAGGGTAGTATTCAGGGTTTTTTTCTGTATATGCCGTCGAAAATGATTTCACCTTTGCTCCCTTTACTGCAGGAATTCGAATGACGACTATTAAGCGTTTGTATACACTTCTTTTTTATAAGACAAGCCTTTTCTTAGCACCTCTGCCTCTTGAAGATGATTAAGCGTGATTTTTAGCCCATTCTTAACAGCGTTTGCTGTGTTGTCGTACTTATCGTAAATTAATTGTAGCGTTTCTGTTATATCTTTCGTTGCCAATAAGACTTTATCAGCCAATTGCTGTCACTTAACTCTGAGCTAAGCACCATCTTTTTTTAGAAAGGAAAGCTTCTCCCGGGCCTGGTTGCTAAATACAAACACGTTGCGGTCCTCGGTGTCGTTAGTGCCTATACTCGACAGGCTTTTTCTTCGTCCTTTGTCTGTAAGAAAAGGCCATGGAACATTTAGCAGTCTCTGTTGGCCATGAGACACGTATTTGTGGCCCCCCTTAAAATCCGTGGGGCCTGCGACAGTCACCCGGGCTTTTACTGGATCAGAACTGCTGGTGGATTCCATCAGAGAGGTAACCACCTGGGGTACTAGTTTTGCATCGACGTTTTTTATTTTGGCATCTCTTTGAGTATGGCACTGACCCGCGAAGGCCAGCACTACCCTTTTTTTTTAGAAATAAGTATTTGAAAAGGGTTAAAACCTGGGCAGCAGCCCTCTTTGTTACCAGTAAAAGAGCCACTACGTGCTTGGGCCGGCCGGGAGTCACCACTCTATCTTAGTCCCACCTGCGGGGACTGTCCTGGCGTTTAGTTACAAGTGTAAAAATAGTGTTTGTGTGTAATGTATGTGTATGTTGGTACACAACGGTCATCCCAGCGAGACGAGTGGCAAGTGTACAGTCCCACGACCACACAGACAACCCAACAGAACGGGCTGGCGTAAGGCACTAAGGTGCCACCATCTAACCTCTTTAGTGGTAGTAAGTCTAGATAAGTCGACTCAACACGTCTTTTTTGTTTATGGGGACTACAGCCATATTAGATGTGGATACCCAGCCTTACCTGGGCCTCATCGTCCGGCTTCACCCGCCACCAGGCCTCCAACGCAAGCCCGAAAAAGGACCCGCCACACGCAACTCAGAACAATCCGTAAGTGTCCCTGTGTTTGATTAGTGAGAGTGTGATGCATGTATTTGAGAAGAATGTTTCAACCACCACTTACTTCTATACACGACGGGTGCTAGTTTTTCTTAGCCCGCATTAAGCAATGGAGTGTCATTCACGGAAGCAGCAAAAAGCGAAGAACAAGAAGCATAAGCAGAGCTGGCCCATGCATTCACACTGATGTAGACATGGGGCACTAGTCCCCCGTCCTCGCCGCCGCAGATACACACGCCAACGCTACACATGCCAACGCCTCACACGTCTTCCGATCCATGCCCCCAACCACCACTACAGAGAGCCACTCCAGTTGCCTATCGTCACCTCATATTTCAAGAGGATGCCCCTATTCGCCACCTAGGGAAGCGCCCAGTATGGAGAAACAAGCGAGACCTGGAAGTATTAGTAGTAGTAGTAGTAATAGTAGTAGTAGTAGTAGTAGTAGTAGTAGTAGAAGAAGTAGTAGTAGTAGTAGTAGTAGTAGTAGTAGTAGTAGTAGTAGTAGTAGAAGTAGTAGTAGTAGTAGTAGTAGTAGTAGTAGTAGAAGTAGTAGTAGTAGTAGTAGTAGTAGTAGTAGTAGTAGTAATAGTAGTAGTAGTAAAAGTAGTAGTAGTAGTAGTAATAGTAGTAGTAGTAGTAGTTTTTTTTTTTTTTTTTTTTTTTTTTTTTTGTGGAGGGAGGGGAAACGCATCGAGGCACTCGCAGGGACAGCGGTAGTGTGGGACTCGGTGGATTTTTTTTATTAGACCACCCATACCCACTAAAACCCCCCCCATGCCGCGTGGCTTTTGATCCACCCCGGAACCGCGTTAGCATTACTTCAGGGTGGAGCCACCAGGGAGACCATCGCGTCTCACAGTATTAACGAGCTAACTCGCCACCATTTGCTAGAGGTGCTGATGCTCTCGAGTCCTGAAAAGGACTCGGGGTCCCTGAGGACCAGCACCTTGTCTAGCGCTTCATAGTAGGCCGCCTACTCAGCCAGCACCACTATAAGCTTAATGCTTTCCCTTGCTGATAGGTAAAAAGTACCCAGCGCAGCGTGGGTCCACATAAGCCTGTCTTTTCACTGAAGGCCTTTCTGCCTTATTTTGACCCTGCTTGGGCCTTATCCCTGGCCTCTTTCAGGGCTCTTCTGAATAAAGGGCAGCTTCCGCTGCCTGCTTCGTGCTTGTTGTCCGTTGTTGGGCAAAGGAAGCACCGTGCTGGACCTAGGCACTCTTTCTTCCGGTGGTTTGAGCTTCTACACCGGAAGCAAAGCTTGGATCTGTTTTCTTCCTTACAGTTGCCCGAGACGTGTCCATATCCTAGGCATTTAAAACATCTTGTTACTTCGATTCTTCTTCGAATTCGGCAGCTTACAAAGCCAACTCGTAACCTGCCTTCCTTTTCTACTTGTCTGGCAGTTGTTTCGTCCACCTTGATTAAAGCAAGCCTCTGTCCTCTGGCATTTGGCTTTAAGAGAGCAACTTCTAGCTCCTGGCTCTGATGTCCAAAAGTCCTAGCGAAAGCCTCTTTGACCTCATCTTCCTCTACAATGGCATCCAGGTCTCGGACCTCTAATGTCACTTTTCTGTCGCTCATTTTCACGGTACCCTGTCCGGCTACCGACTTTTCAATTTGCTGTGAGAATGCAGTAGCATTCTCTACACCTTTGGCTCTAATAAGTATGTCTCCTTTTTTTGTAGTGACAACACTTTGGACTGCCACTTTAGCCTTATCGGGGTCAAAGTTCGCCTTCATAGTCTTCAGCACCGTTGCCAAGGTCTGCCCTTTAGCCATTTTTACTACTACTGTTGTTGTGGGGTCCACTTTTTTCTTCTGGCTCGTTTTGTCATTCAGGGGAATTTCCTCTTGTTCTTCACTACCTGTCTTCTTTTTCTTTAAAGACATAGTATGCTGGCGTTTTTCAGGGCTGTCCGATGGGCTCCTGTTTCTCTTATTTCGTTCTATTTCCTTTAAGGCAGTGTTCAGGGTTCGTTTCTGTACATGCCGACGGAAATTATCTCGCCTTTTTTCCCTCCACTGCAGGGATTTAAATGACGACTTCCAAGCGTTCATGTACAAATCTTCTTCAGTAAGATAGCGATCTCTTAGCACCTCTGCCTCTTGAAGATGCTTAAGCGCCGCTTTGAGCCCATTTTTAACAGCGTTCGCTGTGTTGCCGTACTTATCATTAATCAGTTTTAGCGTCTCTGTAATGTCATTCGTTGCTGATTGGACTTTATCAGCAACTTGCTGTCGCTTTACTCCGAGCTTAGTGGCACTTTCTTCTAAAGAGGCAAGCTCTTCCTGGGTCTGGTTGCTAAATACCGACACCTTGCTAACCTTGGTGTCGTTAGTGCCTATACTCGACAGGCTTCCTCGTCGTCCTTTGTCTGAAAAGAAAGGCCATGGAACATTTAGCAGTCCCTGTTGGCCATGAGACACGTCTTTGTGGTCCCCCCAGAATCCGTGGGGCCTGCGTCAGTCACCCGGGCTTTCACCGGATCGGAACTGACGGCAGATTTCCTCAGAGAGGTTACCACCTGGGGTACCTGTTTTACATCGACGTTTTTCATTTTGGCATCTTTTTAGTTTCGTACTGACCCGAGAAGGGCAACACTACCCTTTTTTTCCTAGAAATAAGCATTTAAAAAGGGTTAAAACCAGGGCAGCAGCCCTCTCTGTTACCAGAGAGAGATGCTTCTTGCTCGGGCCGGCCGGGAGTCGCCACTCTCCCTCAGTCCCACCCGCGGAGACTGCCCTGGCGTTGAGTAACAAGTGTAAGAAGGGTGTTCGTGTGTAATGTATGTATTTGTTGGTACACAACAGTCATCCCAGCGAGACGAGCGGCAGGCGTACAGTCCCGAGACCACGCAGACAACCCGACAAAACGGGCTGGCGTAAGGCACTAAGGTGCCGCCATATAGCCTCCTCAGTGGTAGTAAGCCTAGATTAGTCGGCCCACCACGTCTTTTTTATTCATGAGGCGTACAGCCATATCAGATGTGGTTACCCAGACTTACCCGGGCCTCATCATCCGGCTTCACCCGTGGCCGGGCCCCCAACGCAAGCCCGGAAAAGGACCCGCCACACGCAACCCAGAACAATCCGTAAGTGTCCCTGTGTTTGTTTAGTAAGAGTGTGTGATGCATGTATCTGAGAAAAATGTTTTAACCGCCGCTTACTTCTATACACGACGGGTGGTATTAGAAGTAGAAGTAGTAGTTGTAGGAGCAGTAAGAGTGATCGTAGTGGTAGAAGTAGATGTTTTTTTGGTATAGGGGGAAAAATATGTCAAGGCACACCGCAGGTACTCGGTCCGTGCATGACACGCAGCGCCGCCCTTGGTGTCAGAATCGCGCAAAACCGTACCTTCGTGTGATTAAATCGTAACACTGTTGCTTATAGGAGAAAGTATTATTTATTGAATAAGACGTATATACTGCTATCGCGTAAATATTAGCACCCTAAAAAATGGATATGATTATCCAAACAGGCTTTAAAAGTATAAGTTGCAACATAGTTTTTAATAATGAAACGCTGAAAAAAGCTAAAAAATTAGCAGAGAGTTGGCACGTTGCCTACGTAGAGGAATATGTAAATAAAGAAGTCGGTCATCTGATCGATTGCTATGTTGTGAGACAAACATCTGTCAGCTCAAATCTATACAAAGTAGAATTATCTGTAAGTACATTATTGTACAATAAAGTCAGAGCTACAAATTGCATCCTTTGATGAAGGCTGCCACAAACTGCCATCAGGACTGTGAGATTTTTATGATAATTGTACTTATAATCAATAATAATAATAAAAAAAATTCCGTATGTTAGGTACGAACTTTTGTCTCCTAACTGCCCTAATCCACAGCTCCTTTTGTTATGTCTCAAGGGGTCTACTTGGGAATTTATACAGCACCCCCCCTGCTTTTCTTTCTTGTTGCAATCAACAACGCAGCACTGTCTCATACGCATTTCGTTATTTTGTAAACGTAAACACTGATTAAGATTACACAGGTAGTGGCCGCCTATGTCGACTGCTTGGAGTTCTTGCTCTCACATATACAACATTACAGATAAGTATGTGTGTTGTGTACTATATGACAGATGATATTTAACAATTTATTGTTTGAAATTTCAGGTGATTTGAAGTGCCTAGCAAAATTATTTATCCGTATTATAGACCCGGTTTGGCTAAATAACATTTTTTTTTCCCCTTCGATTTCTTAACTAATTACTTTAAATAAAAAAATATCTTTTTTTATATAAGACAACGCTTACTGTACGATTCATGGGGGTACGGGTTCGCCAACTTTGCTCACCTACAGCGCTGCCGTCGTTTTTTTTATCCCCTCCAACCTGATGTACGGAGCAAATAGCGATTGTGTGGGACTCGGTGGATTTCTTTTATTAGACCACCCATACCCACTAAACCCCCCCCCCCATGCCGCCTGGCTTGAGTTCCACCCCATAATCGCATTTGTACAACTGCGGGGTGGAGCCACCAGGGAGACCATCGCGTCTCACAGTATTAACGAGCTAACTCGCCACCATTTGCTAGAGGTACCAATCCTCTCAAGTCTTGAAAAGAACTTGGGATCCCTGAAGATTAGCACCCGCTCTCTTGCTCTACAACATTTGATGCTTTTCTATGCTGCTGCCTAAGGGGCAGCCTCAGCATCCCACGCGGTGGCTTTCTCTCCTGGTGCGAAGCATCTCAGATACGATGTTTTTGGGAGTGGGTGTCACGCCGAACCTGTCCACCGTTTGCTGGCACTCACGGTGCTATCTTTAGCACACAAAAAACGTGTGTTCGACGGTATTATCTACTGCGGGGCAGTAGGCATATCTGGGGGATGCTTTCACTGCCACGCGGTGGAGATAGGCATCGAACTGACCATGCCCAGAAAGGAACTGGGTGAGGTTATAATTTACCTGTCCATGCCGTCTCTCCACCCATGGTCGCAGGTTCGGGATCAGCCAGTGAGTCCATCTACCAACACTAGCCCGATCCTAATCCTGTGGCCACGTCATTAATGATTCCTCCCATCTGTCACCATCACTTTTGTCACTGGAGCCCAGGAATTTTCTTCGCCACTCCAGTGCAAGCAACACGACGGGAATCGTTTGTGTTATCACCATAACAGCAGCAGAGGAAACCGTGTGGTAGGTGCAAGTGAACCTAAGAGATCTGAAGCACTGCACTGAAATGAGACGATCTTGGACGTCCCGTCTCGCAACTGCATCCGCCCACACCTCAACGCCGTACAAAAGTATCGAGTTAGAGACCAACGCCAGAAGCCGCCTTTTGGCTTTTCGCGGGCCCCCAACGTTCGGCATTAACCGTGTTAGCTCTCCTGCAACCTTGGCGGCTTTGTCGGCTGCTCTCTTGATGTGGCCCCAGAATGTGAGCCGTGAGTCAACCCACATCCCCAGGTAGTGCAAAACCGGGCTTGCGCAGATTGCTTCACCTGCAATGCTGATGCAAAAGTCCCCTCTGAGCCACCTTTGCCTAGTAAGAACGACCATCTTCGTCTTGTCGATCGCATGTACAAAACCGTGATGCCGCAGCCACTCTGACATTATCGTGACCGCCCACTGAATCTTGTGCTCGGCCTTCTCTCAGGATCCCGCTTTAACATGCAGTGCTATGTCATCAGCAAAACTCGTTAGCTTGACTCGCGGAGGCATTTCAAGGCACAAAAGTTCATCGTAGACCAGGTTTCATAAGTCAGAGCCAAGGGCGGAGCCCTGTGTGACTTTGGACGTCAGGCGCCTCTCTCTTGGTCTATCCTTTGTGTCGTACCGGAGTACACAATCCTAAAGATAGCTATCCAGTATCTTTCTAAATAAACTCGGGTACATTCTGGCGCCTCAAATTCCTCATTATGTCAGACCATCTACCCGAGTTGAAAGCGTTTCTAACATCGAAAGTTGCCAGGACTCAGGCGCTTCTCATCTTATGTGAGGGTTTCCATGCCTCTCTCACCGACTTAAGGACCTCAGCCACAGCCATGACCGTCGATCGTCTCCCTCTGCTCAAGATGTCATGTGTCAACACACGAAAAATGAACGTGGTTATATAATATATCTACTATAATTTAAATTTAATAAATGTTTGTGAGTAGCTTACATGCATGTAAACTTTGCTTTTTTCGAAGTAGAGCTCATCATAGTTTTTTAAATTTTATTTAAGAATTTAAAAAGCTCATTATTCATAATATTTTTATTTAAGATTGTATTTTTGATTAAAGTAAGTTAATCAAGCCCTTAATCGTGTACAATACTTTAAAGTAAACATTTTTATAAGCAGAATTAAAAAACAGCAAGTTTTGTAAATTTGATGAAAAACTAGGAGAAAAAGACCACAGACAATTGAGTAACACACTGCTTTATAAATATATGTCTACAAACTTAGGCAATTTAAATATACTCTGTTTTTAAAATTTAAATAGATAATTTTTATAAGTCATAAGTTATGATATTAAATAAAATTAAATAAGTGTATTGTAATATTAGTTTTTTTTTATCACGTGAGACAAAATGACATTTATTCAAAGAGTTTTTCCCATTTGTAGAATACATCATAAAACATAATATTTTGACAAGAGAACAAAAATGAAATGGATATTCTTACTACATAAGTGGTGTTTGATAATGCAAAAGCATTATTTTAATCGCAAGGATGGTGACATGCATGACAATATTCGTAAAAAGATAAACTACATAAGTATTTTGTATTTGAAGATGTTTTTTTATTACTTAAAAACATATCTTAAACGATGGAAAACTAAGGATTTTCGAACATTATTAGTCGGACAATAGTGCTTCCATTAAAAAATTGTTTGCCAAGAACAATTCTACAAATTGCAAAGCTTGTACTGGAAATTTTGGCAAAATATTCGATAAAATAGATCATATCACAGATGTTAAATTTAAAATATTTATTAAACCAGACTTTGTATTACCATGAAGTTTGAATAAATATTTAAAATTGTGACACATCTGTAAATGATGTATTGTCACCATGGTTATGGCAGAGGCAACACTTGTACTTAAGCTAAGGCTACCTGTATGATTCTTTGATTTTTTTTTTAGTGTTTTGCTTGACACTAAAAATCTGCACCATTTTGTAACAAAACTATTATATTTATAAACTATTATATAAACGTCATTTTAGGTTGTACTGTGTGAAAATATTTTCAATACAGATTAATAGTATTCTGCGCAAGTTCTAGAGAGCTTTGTATCTTGCCTTCTGTTAACATAGGGCTTATGAAAACTTCGATTGTTTTTGTTAGATACAAGAAGATGTCCCAGTAGTTGTTTCCTGGTAAAATTGAATCACCTGAAATCGAACCCATGTTTTTTGCTAAACATAGCATTTCAAACGAACACTACTTTATTTTTAGATGCTCTCCACCATTGTCAAGTAAACCAAACAGTGGCAAATCTTTTTTTTTCGACTTTATCATAATTAATTACTTTATTTCTCGTGTTAATGGGGCCAATGCTAGTAACTTTATCATTTATAAGAGCTTCCAAAACATTCTTTATGGTATTAATGCGTTGCCTTTGGTAATATTTTGCACAAAACTAAGTGGAAAGTTTTCTTTGATGTAAAAATTATTGATATTATTTAAAATTTAGGGCTGTGTTATGCCAATACTTAAAAAATTATCGTTTTCTACATCTTTATTAAATGCTTTTGTACTCCTTAACAAGATGTTATCTTCTCAAATCGTTTAGAGGCGTAGCATTTTTGTGGCCTACAAATTGTGCACATCGTAAAAAACATTTTAACTAAAAAGCTTTCTTTGGAACCACAAGTAAAGTATTAACCCAATTTATCTTTAAATACAAGAGAATATTAAAAAGACATTCTAATATTATTATTTTTAACTCGAATTTTCAACCTTATGTCAGATAAGTTCATTTCACTGATTAATTATGTATGATAATGTAGCGTCATTGCAAAATTCTTTTAAATACTAAGAATGGAATAAGCTCACCAAAATAACAGTTTTTATTTAAGCACAAATACTTGATGGCAAACTTGCAAGTGAAATATATTATCCACACACTTTTTGTGACCTGGCATGATTGCCTAAGGTTTAAGCTCCTAACTCGTCAAGATAGAAAAATAATGGTAATTTTAAAAACAATTTTTAATCCATCGTGATATTTACTTCTGCGTTGCTCTTTTTACGTTATAGTTTGTAGAAAAGAATTGTTATGGTTCAGGTCAGCAACGATTTCAATGATTACATTAAACATCACCGGCTCCACTGAAAAAGTTCTTAAACCATCTTTGAGAGACCTCATAGCAGCATATCTGAGTTTTGTTGCAATGGCTGGCACACTAGTCAATCTTGTGTTTTCAGTTCTTTTCAGATATCTTTTAACACACGTTGAATGAAATCACAGTGTCTTTTAAAAAGTTCAAATCATTGGTATTCTGTTAGGTAATCGTTAAAAATTTCTTCGTGCTTGTTTTGATTGAATTTTTCTCTACACCAACCATTATTATTTGCCATAGGTCCGGACGATATTTTCAGTTAGGTTTTGATGTGCGGAATAAATATTTTAAACACAAAATTATTTACGATATGAATTTTTTCATAAATGCTTGTTTACGATGTATGTTAATTATTACACAACGAGCATGTGAAGATTTTTAATTTTTCAAGGTCCTAACCTGTCACGTCAGGATTTATTATCATTCATTAGTTTGTATTTTTTTGATAAAACAAAAAGTTGTTTTTAAGTGTGACTTTTTACTAATTTCTTTGCTCTAATGACAGTAAGTTGTGTTGCAACTTTTCTATAATAAACAGCTTATCTAAAAACATGTCAAAAGGTCTTGAATTATTTAACCATGCAGCTGAAAACCATACATAGCTTATAATAAATTTATTTCCGTAATGATTTTCACGTAAGTTTATAATTCTTGGCATGAGATTTTTAAAAGTTTATATTAAAAATTCAGATACATTCGGTTGCTCTGTTACAATTTTTCAAAGCACATACAAGAAGGCAATAAACTTATAGATAAAAATAAATAAATACGAAAAGTTTGAGACTAATGTATCAAATGAATAAAATTTAAATTACATCTTATTATCTAACACTTATTTTAAATTTAATAAAAAAAGTATTTTTAGTATAAACGTTTCTTGTATAAAAAAAAAATTGTTTACAAAGGTGGTGCAATTATCGTGGGAATGAGTATACCGACGTTACTTGGGTATCATTTTAAATAATATATAATGAATTCATGATTATAAACAATACATTATGGCACAATACAATAAAAATAACATAAATACTGGTGCTGACGATGGAACGAGCCAGAAGCAGGAATCACCAGGAGAGACAATGAAATCACACAATTTATTTGATAAAAAGAAATATATTGACACTAATTTAGTACATAGCCTTTTAGGCGCCATACGCACCTTATTCGATCGCAGCCCGTAAACATCTGCCACTCGCTCCAGCGAGCGAGCGTCGCGCCCCTTGCGCCACCGCGCTCGTTCCTCCCCTCCGTTCTACCACAGTTCCATACTTCTCATTTTGCCTGTTTCTCGCGAACTTCGATGTTGGGGCACTGTATGTTGATAATGAAGGAGCAAACCACCAAATTCAAAAACTATACCAATTGATATGAAAGGAAACATCACAACTTAATTCTTCGTGTCAATGAGACTACTTTTCAGCCTGAACGGCCCCGGACCTGCATCTGTGCACGCTAGTTTCAACCTTTAGTACAACCGGAACTTCTTGCTCCTATCAAGGTCTATGATAACAAATGGTGGCTTGATGGCCGCGAGATTCTTGCGCCTAAAACAAGTTGCCTCGATGACTTCACAAAGAAGGCAAATCGACAACCACGTCGTATATTTACTGTTTGCTCCTCCTCACACGACCTTATTCAATCATTGCATCATACGTGAGCAAAAATTATATATGTTTTATCTCTGACGTGCACAGTAACGTTGCCCCTTTAACTCGCAACCTTTAAGCGCCTATTTTCGTCTGTTACAATCCTTACCCCCGTACAAAATTTGATTTAATTTTGTACTTCTTCAGTGCTCATTAACTTGATAATTTTATGGACCGGTCACACGAAATCTTTTTCATTCGCCCGAACCATTACTGCATGCACAACCCCATCCGCTCCCAGATATAGCTTTACAATTTTGCCCTTTCTCCACAGGTTTCAAGGCACCTACATATCCACGACTAACACCACATTGTTCGTTTTTACGGACTCGGTTTGTGCATGCCATTTCTGCCGCGCTTGCAATGTCAGAACGTACTCCTGCAACCACCGATTCCAGAAAGCATCCACTAGTGCTTGGGCCATACACCATTGCCCGCGTGAACACAATTGTCGCTTGTCATAACTTCCTAACTTGAATTCTTCTAATGAGCTGCCGATCAGAAAGTGGTTTGGGGTGAGCGCCTCGCAGTCTCCTGGATCAACAGACACGTGTGTCAAAGGGTGAGAGTTGACTGAGTGCGCGATTTCCTTTAACGCTGTTAAAAGAATTTCATCCGTCACGACCTCGTTTGCAAGGCTGGCTTCCAGAGCTATCTTTACCGATCGCACGAGACGCTCCCATGCCCCGCCCATATGCGGCGCATCGGGGGGATTGAATCGTCACTCCATTTCGTTGCGTAGCGCAAACGCGTGTAATTTTTATTGACTGAGTTTGTTCACTTCTTCTCTTAATTCAGCACAAGCGCCCCGGAAGTTAGTACCGTTGTCGCTGTAGACTATTGCCGGCGTTCCTCTATCAGCCGCAAGACGCTGGAGGGCCACAATAGCCGAACCTGTCGTCAGGCTGTGCGCAACGTCCAAATACATGGCCCTAGTCGCCAAACACGTGCATAGAATACACCAGCGCTTTTTTCTGCTTCGCTTTACCTTCACAAATAACGGCCCAAAATAGTCTACGCCGCAATGGCTGAAGGGACGCTGGCGATATAAGAGTCTTGCGTCAGAAAGTGGTGCCATCAACGGAATGTTTGGCTTAGCGCGCCGGATTTCACAAACGAGGCATTGGCTGATAATAGATTCCAAGGCGGTTCTTAAACCGAGCACGTGATATTGTTGTTCTATTTCATTTATTAGCGTTTCATGATTTGCATGGTAGAAACGTCGATGGTAATTAACTATTAACAACCGCGTTGCGGGGTGATTGCCATCGAGGATAATGGGATTTACGACGAAACCAACGTCCAGCACTTGCGTAACGCGTCTGACCACCCGCATCATGTTTGTATCATCGAGCAACGAAGTAAATTTTGCCAATCTGCTTGACTTCTTCCCGGCTGATTTCATTTGCAGTGCGCGTAATTCGTGGGAAAAACTTTTCACCTGTATCACCCTGTACCAGTATTCCTTGGCCAATCGTCTCTCTTCGTAGTTGGACGTGACCGACGCACGATGCGCCCATATATTGAAATATTCTCGAACGCGTCGCGCGGTAATTAAATGCTCCTCTCAGCCTAACACTCTCACCACGAGCGACAACCCTCGGGTGGTCGCCGTCATCGCGAGAACCCGATGCTCTTTCCTAGCCTCCTCCTCATTGAATTTTCCCTTTTCCGCTTGAGTGATCGAAGGGGGGACCAGCCAACAAGTCTCCAGCAGCTTTGAATAAGCAGGACCATTGAACTACATTGACGATTCGCCTCCCTCTTCGATCACTCCTCGCGTCGCACAATCAACCGGATTAAGTCCAGACGGAACCTACCGCCATTTAGCCTTTCCCGTTAGCTCATTAATTTCCCTGAGCCTGTGCGCTACGTATATGTTAAGGCGCCGAGGGTCTCCGACAAGCCAGTGCAAAACAGTGCGAGAATCGGACCACAAATGCCACTTGTCGCCTTTAATTCTCAATTCATCAGCTACGTTCGCGATCAGTCTCGAGGCAACCAAAGCTGCCTGTAATTCTAGTCATGGGACGGACAGATAAGCGTTGGCGACTACCCACGACTTTGCCATCACGAGTGCTACGTGCGCCGTTTCATCGTCAAGTTCGCTTCGAATGTACACGCCTGCGGCTACTGCCTTTAAACTTGCGTCGCCGAAAGCGTGTAGACTCGTCACTGTAACACGTCTCCCCTTGGGAATCAAGCATCGCGGTAATTTTAAGCTGGCCAAACCTCGCACGCATATTAACCAAGCCACCCATCCGTCATTCTCCTCGTCCCGCAACTGCTCGTCCCACCCAATACCGCTGCGCCACACGTCTTGAAGAATCAATTTAGACGATAGCATGAACGGCGCCATGGCAGGAGACCCAGGGGGTCATAAACAGACATTATTGTCTTAAGGTACTCACGCTTGGTGGGCTTGTGAAACTGATTAAGTAGTTCAGTCGGTGTACGCCTAAGGCCAATTTTGCGTGTGAACACAGCCGATCCCACATGGATTGCCTGGTTCGAATTCAAAGGAATGAGATATAGATATAGGGGGGGGGGGGGCTTGTACTGTATAGAGGGGTTGCTTAAGTTAAATTAAAAAAAATAATACAAAAAAAAACAAATAGGGATTAAAAATTAAATAGAATTAAAGGGAGAGAAAAGTTAACACAATAAGAACAACTAATTAATGGGAAAAAGCCTATGGCATAAAAAACCCAGATTTATTGAAAAACGAATCAAAATTAAAACAATTAAGAAAAAAAACAGTTAAACTAAATATACCATTAACAATGGGAACAATAATAAACCTATGTTGTGTTAGTATGGGTATGTGTGAGGATGTGCGGGAGGACCTGGTGGTAACGACTCCCAGTGTGTGTGAATTCAAGGCGAATGAGGGAGGAGTGATCTCCTCTGCGAACCGGCGGGCCCTGCACGGTCACACGAGTCAGCGCAAGGCTGGTGAAAGCGGGCCGACGCCCGAAAGTCGAAATTAACTACCACCTGCGGCAGCTCAGTAATGATGTTATGTGAATAGCGTATTCGGGTGAGGACCCTGATTCCGAAACGAGAAACGGGATTGAACGGATGAGACGTGGCGTGATGACAGCGGGATGACGATATGCACTGAGTATGGTGTAACAGACGTGTGATTGGTATAATAGACGTATGATTGATGCAGGTAATGGTGTGATTGAGTGCGGATGCGTGGATAGAAGTTAACCTAAAATGATGTTGGAAATATGTAGACAGAGACACTGAGCGGATGATGATAGAGGTTGTAGGGTGACGTGACGTATGGATAAGCTATTCGTTGACGTGAGGTGAAATGATTAGCGAGATATGTGTTGAGCAGGGCGCAGATGATGCAGATGGGATAAGCGTAGGCGTGTAGACGGGTGGAAAAGGATAAGTCGAGAGCGACTGTGAAGGTGATTCCGGGTAGAGAAGAGTTGGATAGAAAACAGAAGAGTAGCACGAACGAGAGGAGAAAAGGTTGTGATGACGATGAGGACGAGCAAGGGATCGATGGATGACGATGAGCAAATGAGAATGGAGGCTGTAGAGGCACAGACTTAGCACGACGCGTGCTTAATGAGATGTGATGAAGAGGCAAGTCATGAGAGAATGAGAGGTCGAGTTAATGAACGAAAGATGAAGATGAAATACAAATTAAATGAATTGTGATAAAAAAAACTTAGCGTCTCGATGTCGATGTCCTGAGTCCTGGGGCTCGATGACTGCGGCGAAATCTTCTGCTGACGGTGCAGACTGCAAGCAATAAAAAAAACACTAAGCGTGAAGATGCTTCCAATTCGGCAGGCCAAGCAAGAGAGAGAGTGCAAGCGAAAAGCAACTGACAAGTCCTGAAGTCCCGCCCCTCCCGTCACCGTGCCGATGGGACATGAGCCAATCAGCGACGGAGGCGGGCGCGCGCAAGGCTCCAGGGGAAAATGAGGTGCGTGCGATTCTGGAATTCGGAACGAAAAGGAATTCGCTCAATTCCCTCCCTCGACGGAACAGGCTCCCCCCGTTGCGAGAGTATGCGAGCAAAATGATTTGAATTGTGTTTGTGTCTGTGTAACATGTTAGTGGCGCTACATATTGAGTCCAAATAGAATTAAATTTGACTACAGTCTAACAGCGGGCATAACTGAGTGATATTTCTCTTGTAGATTCCTGTCTTGGTTTTCACAGACACCACTCGGACGACACCATCGCTCCCAGGATAAACCTCCATGACTACTCCCAACGGCCATTGGTTATAATCTCTATTCTTATCGCTGATTACTACGACTGCGCCCACCTTGACTTCTCCCTTGCTCCCAAGCCATTTCTGTCGTTTTTGCAATTCACTGAGGTACTCTGTGTGCCAACGTTTCCAAAAATCCTGCCGTGCCTTGACGATGAATTTCCATGCTGGAAGACGATTATCTGGAATAGAAGTCATGTCATGATCAGGTAACATAGTTAGTGGTCAGCCAATAAGAAATGCGCAGGAGTCAGTGCGGCAGGATCGTTTGGATCCGCTGACATACAACTAATCGGGCGAGAATTTAAAATCGACTCTACTTCTACGCATAAAGTATTGAGTTGTTCGAAAGTTAGTAACTGCTGTCCTATAACTCGTTTAAGATGATGTTTAAAGGATTTGACGGCTGCTTCCCAAATACCCCCAAAGTGAGGAGAAAGAGGTGGGTTAAAATGCCAGACAATGTTACGTTGTTGGGTGTATCCACTAAGTGCATCGCGAAAGGGTTGTGACTGAATCAAGGCGTAAATCTTACTCAACTGATTATTCGCACCTACAAAGTTTGTCCCGTTATCCGAATATACGTGAGATGGAATTCCCCGGCGGCTTACGAATCTTTTGAACGCACCTAGAAATCCATCGGTAGTCTGATCGCTCGCTATCTCAATGTGAACTGCTTTTGTGTTCATGCAGATAAAAACGCAACCATAAGCTTGAAGAATAACACGATTCCTAAACTGTTTTTCCTTGATGTTGATAGGGCCAAAGTAATCTACTCCTACGTGTTCGAAGACCGAAGCTTGTTGCACGCGCGCCTGGGGTAAATCGCTCATTTTTCCCTGAAAGGCTACTGGACGATGTTTTACGCATGTGACGCAATGCCGCACAATTCTCCTAACTTGATTTTTTCCATCTAACAACCAAAATTTCTGACGAATTCTATACAACGTGCTCTGGATTCCTGCATGCAATAACGACTGATGAGTTTGGCGAATAATGAGATCCGTTACGTGGTGATAAGAGGGTAGCAATATTGGATATTTTTGTTCATCAGAAATCTGCGCGTTGCGAAGCCGGCCACCTACACGAAGTAAACCGTTGGGATCGATAAAGGGGTTGAACGCTGCTAATTTCGTATTTTTTGTAGAACCAGTTTTCTCGATTTGCCTAATTTCCCTTTCAAACTGCTCATATTGGATCGATTTCAATAATTTCCATTCTGCTCTGGATCTCTCGGCCACCCTGAGTGAATCATGGTTTCGATCAGCTGAAAAACGCCAACGCAAACAATACGCAAGTGAATTAAGTAGCGACTGACAGGATGAAAAGCGCCTGTAACTTAATGGGTCCTGTGACAAGGGGTTGGGCCTAGGGACCTTTGAAGCCAGAACTTCATTAGCGGTGAGTGCAAGACAGGTTGGAGTTCTTAATCCTGGAAGTTCGACGTTGGGGTCTCTCGCAGATTTGGGCCAATTTTCCTCTGATTGGTACAGCCATTTCATCCCTGAACTCCATGTATCATTCTGAATGAACTCGGCTGGAACTTGACCCCTAGAAAGAACATCGGCGAAATTGTTTTTGCTGGAGACATGACGCCATTCAACGATACTCGACAACTCTTGGATTTCTGCGACACGATTCCCTTCAAAAACCTTAAGGGCTTGTGGAGGCTTTTTAATCCACTGCAAAACAATCTCTGAATCGGACCAAAACACGACCTTGTGGAACGAAACTTCAAATGATTCCCGAAACTCCCTAAACAATCTCACTAGCGTTAGAGCGCCACACAATTCAAGCCGGGGAATGGTGGTTTGCTTGACTGGAGCTACCCGAGACTTGGCGCACGCTAAGCGAACGAGGACCTGGTTGGTTTTATCGAATGATCTTAAGTATATACAAGCACCATATCCTCGCTTGCTTGCGTCGCAAAATCCGTGCACCTCAATCGCTAATGTGCCGGGTAAAATAAGATGTCTAGGGAACGATATTTCTTCTAATCGATCTAGTTGCTCTACAAATAAACGCCACCTGGTGTGTAGTTCTTGTGGCACTGATTCATCCCATCCTACCTTTGCCTTCCAACAATCCTGCATGATGACCTTAGCTGCGAACACGGCTGGCCCTAAAAGCCCTAGGGGATCGAAAATCTTTGCGATTTCGGATAGAATGACTCGTTTCGTGACTATTTGGGGCGTTTCTATTTGTTTAACTACATATGAAAAACAATCTAATTGGGAGTCCCAAGATATACCTAAGGTTTTAACTATCGGATCCCCCTCTGTTAAGCTATCCATTTTAAAGACCCTCCCCTCTGAATCGTCAAGTGCATGAGCGTGATTTGAAGCCCATTTTCTAATAGGAAACCCCCCGCTAGCTAACAATTGAATTAACTCATCCCGAATCTGTAGAACCTCCTGTAAAGAATTTGCCCCAGTAAGTAGATCATCTACATAAAAATCCCGCTTCAAGATAACACTAGCCCTAGGGAAATTTGCCTTTTCATCCTCTGCTAACTGATGAATCGTCCCAATAGCTAGAAAGGGAGAGGATGATACTCCAAAGGTAACCGTGTTCAGCTCGTAAGTCCTAATTCTACCCTGATGTTCCCATAGAATTTGTTGGTAGGGCCGGTCCCGGGGATCTACTAAAATCTGCCTATACATTTTCTCTATGTCCGCAGTAATAACGTAAGTATGAGCACGAAACCTGAGGAGGTGGTTGAAGAGTTTCGGTTGAATTGTAGGGCCCACCATGAGCACGTCATTCAGTGAGAGATTTTTATCGGTCTGGGAAGACGCATTGAAGACTACGCGAGTCCTTGTTGTAATACTAGATGGTTTGACAACGGCATGGTGGGGCATACAATATCCCCCGGCACCCTCATCTTTTATCAATGTCATGTGACCTGAGTCTATATATTCTTGCATAACCTTAGTGTATTCGAGTTGAAGATTGGGGTTCGTTTTAAATCGGTGTCGCATAGCCTGCAATTGTCGAAACGCTTTCGACCGCGAATCTTCGAGTTGAGGATCTACTTCTCTGAAGGGTAACCTAACCATGTATCTGCCGCTTGGAGTACGCTTAACATTTTTGACATAATGTTCTTCGCATGCTTTCTCCTCAGAGGAATACGCCAATCTACTTTCAATCTCCTCCAATTCCCAAAACCTGGTCAATTGTGTGTCCAACTCTACTATACTACAAGTAGCTTCGGCCTCGCTGTCTGGATTCATTCCCCCTACAATAACCCAACCTAACTGTGTTTTCTGGAGGTAGACGTCGTATTGATCTCGAGACAAATGGACCTGGCCAATGGACAAAAAGGACAAGGTTTCTCCTGAGCCTATAAGAATGTCGACTGGACGGGGAATATGGAATTGGGGATCAGCCAATCGGATTCCCTTGGGAAGATCAACTATCTCTCGTGAAAATGGTTCACTTGGGATCGCACTAGTTATAATTGGAACGACAAGACAATCTAATACCCTATGAAATTCATTAAGACGCGAATGGATCTCGATTTGAATGCTACCCTTCGAGCTAGTGCCAGCACCCCCAAATCCCTTGATGGGCATCACCTGATTCTGCACTGGAAGTCGTAACCGTTGAACGAATTTTTCGGTTATGAAGTGGTTTGTTGAGCAGGTGTCTAGCAAAGCACGACCCTCGATGAACTTCCCTCGATTCGATTTGACATGAACAACAGCACTCATTAACAATTGAGATGTACGAGCTCGGGAAACAGCGCTAAATACGTCAAAATCTAGTCACGCCGATGACGCACCACCTCCGCCATTACTCGCTAGACTTCCGGTGGACTGGGCTGGATTTTGGGACGATCTTGGATCTGTGTTGAGCAAAGTGTTGTGATATCGATCGCAGCGTTTACAATAACCTAACGTACATTTACCCCCGTGGGATCGCAAACAATTGAAACACAATCGGTGAGACCTGACGAAATCCCAACGACCTTGGACTGGCAAGTTATTGAACGCTGGACATCGAAACAATGAATGCTGCTCGTTACACTGGATACAAGACGTCTCAGACCTTGTTACTAAGACGCGTCCACCGTCGTTCGTCTTTCGCGCCTTTCGTGTCTCGGAGTCCTGCTTGGCCATCGATTTCCCAGCTGTGGACTCACTGCCCCGTGGAACGTCAGTCTCCATGGTGTCAAGCCTGGACACAACTCCATCTATAAACCTATAAAATTGTTCAAGAGTTGGAAGCTCGTCTACCCCTAGTGAATCCTCCCACTTTTGCCTAATAGAAGGGGGCAAAGCTCTCTCTAACAACCTAACAATCATACGTGGAGACTCCTGCACACCTAACGATTCGAGAGTATTCAAATGCTGCTTGACATCATCCACCATCTTCGAGAGATCCTTGGACGTAGCGGATTAAAGAGGCCCAATATCAAGAATGGCGTCGAGATGCTTTGATACTAGAATACGTTTTCGCTTGTACGACTCGATGAGTGTTTTCCAAGCGACGCTGTAATTTCTCTCACTAACGTCATAAATCGCAACCTTCTTCAACGCCTCACCCTGTAACGTGTTCTTTAAATACATGAACTTAACGAGATCATCTATATCATTACGCATGTGGATCATAGTGTGGAACGAGTTCTTGTAAGACAGCCATTCTTCGTGGCCACCACTAAACTTAGGGAGCTCTGCTACTGGGAGCTTTAAGAGCTGTTGCTTCTCGATAAAAGTCGAATGACCCATAGGGACTCCTACATTGGACGCTCCGATGCCTCCGTTTCCCATTCGTGCAATCCTTCCCGCAAGATTATATTAATCCTGAGAGACGTCTGCCCAGCCCTTCGCTTCTACAGCCCTTTCCTGTTCTACACTCATCGCGTCTGTCAGATCTTCAATCGCTTGAAACCTCCTAGTCAAATCTTCTAGTCTCAGCTTCGCATTCGTGCTATCAACATTGCCCTCCGTGATCAACTTGTCTAAACCCTTGAGCCGAAACGTAAACAGATTGATCTTGACCACTACTTCTGACTGCCCCTGTTTGGTCTCCTTACCGTCGTTGGTCATGGTTATAAGTTGAATCCCACAGTACAGGGTTTCCTTCCAATAAGTCAATGACGACTATACCCTATTCTTACACGACTAAAACGCTTGACGCAAATAAAAGGATCCTGTTGATCGGGAACGCTCAATCAAATCTAATATGGAACGCAATTTTTATAAGGGGATATGAAATCAAGTGTCACAAGTTAAAAATCTAAACAAATGACCCAAAAAAACTTGAATCGACTAAGCAGCGCAAAAGGGGGGCTTAAATTATACTCACGCACTGACACTTATTATTATAATTTACTGGTTTAGGCAAGAAGAGACAAAATAAAGGTCACTTAGCTGTAGAACTTAAAAAATGTAGACAGGCTGCGGCCACTGGGAGAGAGGTGTCCGGTGAAGCGATGATGGTTTGCCAACGAAGAGATGATCTTGCAGCTTGACGATGAGTGATGAGAATGATGCAGCGTGAATTCTACCTCACAGGAGGCACCAAAATGTTGCGTGTGAACACAGCCGATCCCACATGGATTGCCTGGTTCGAATTCAAAGGAATGAGATATAGATATAGGGGGGGGGGCTTGTACTGTATAGAGGGGTTGCTTAAGTTAAATTAAAAAAAATAATACAAAAAAAAACAAATAGGGATTAAAAATTAAATAGAATTAAAGGGAGAGGAAAGTTAACACAATAAGAACAACTAATTAATGGGAAAAAGCCTATGGCATAAAAAACCCAGATTTATTAAAAAACGAATCAGAATTAAAACAATTGAAAAAAAAACAGTTAAACTAAATATACCATTAACAATGGGAACAATAATAAACCTATGTTGTGTTAGTATGGGTATGTGTGAGGATGTGCGGGAGGACCTGGTGGTAACGACTCCCAGTGTGTGTGAATTCAAGGCGAATGAGGGAGGAGTGATCTCCTCTGCGAACCGGCGGGCCCTGCACGGTCACACGAGTCAGCGCAAGGCTGGTGAAAGCGGGCCGACGCCCGAAAGTCGAAATTAACTACCACCTGCGGCAGCTCAGTAATGATGTTATGTGAATAGCGTATTCGGGTGAGGACCCTGATTCCGAAACGAGAAACGGGATTGAACGGATGAGACGTGGCGTGATGACAGCGGGATGACGATATGCACTGAGTATGGTGTAACAGACGTGTGATTGGTATAATAGACGTATGATTGATGCAGGTAATGGTGTGATTGAGTGCGGATGCGTGGATAGAAGTTAACCTAAAATGATGTTGGAAATATGTAGACAGAGACACTGAGCGGATGATGATAGAGGTTGTAGGGTGACGTGACGTATGGATAAGCTATTCGTTGACGTGAGGTGAAATGATTAGCGAGATATGTGTTGAGCAGGGCGCAGATGATGCAGATGGGATAAGCGTAGGCGTGTAGACGGGTGGAAAAGGATAAGTCGAGAGCGACTGTGAAGGTGATTCCGGGTAGAGAAGAGTTGGATAGAAAACAGAAGAGTAGCACGAACGAGAGGAGAAAAGGTTGTGATGACGATGAGGACGAGCAAGGGATCGATGGATGACGATGAGCAAATGAGAATGGAGGCTGTAGAGGCACAGACTTAGCACGACGCGTGCTTAATGAGATGTGATGAAGAGGCAAGTCATGAGAGAATGAGAGGTCGAGTTAATGAACGAAAGATGAAGATGAAATACAAATTAAATGAATTGTGATAAAAAAAACTTAGCGTCTCGATGTCGATGTCCTGAGTCCTGGGGCTCGATGACTGCGGCGAAATCTTCTGCTGACGGTGCAGACTGCAAGCAATAAAAAAAACACTAAGCGTGAAGATGCTTCCAATTCGGCAGGCCAAGCAAGAGAGAGAGTGCAAGCGAAAAGCAACTGACAAGTCCTGAAGTCCCGCCCCTCCCGTCACCGTGCCGATGGGACATGAGCCAATCAGCGACGGAGGCGGGCGCGCGCAAGGCTCCAGGGGAAAATGAGGTGCGTGCGATTCTGGAATTCGGAACGAAAAGGAATTCGCTCAATTCCGTCCCTCGACGGAACAGCCAACGTTGAAACCTAATTGATCGGATGCGGTGTCCTAGTAGAGACCCAAAACGCGCTGATCTCCCACTTTGTAGAGGAATGTCTTAGCGTTCTCCACCCAACGTGTTTCTTTCACGCCTTCACATAGTCCCGCGACCGCCTCGGCCTCGTTGCTCGCCCATCCATGCATCTCGAAATTTGCATGAGAATTTATGTCGATGACGTCGCGAATTAATTTTTGTAGCTCAGTCGCGGAGTCGCAGCTCACTAAAAAATCATCAACGTATGAATTTTTCACTATGCTGGCTGCAGCAGCTAGCTTATCTGTGCGAAAACGTTCTGCATTCACGTCTTTGACTTAATGCGCACTGCACGGCGACGACTTAGCCCCAAACACTAGGCACGTCATCTCATACGTTTCAGGATAGCCTTTTCTGTTTTCATCGCGCCACAAAAATCTAAGCGCCCCTCGTTCGTTTTCTACGACCCGCACTCTAAGGTACATGTCGCGGATGTCCGCCTTGCATGCGACGGCGTGTAAACGGAATCGATTGAGTACGCCAGGCAAGGCTTGCAATAAATCGGGACCAGCATCAAGCTGATCGTTTAGACTGATACCCGAGGCTTTAGCTGCAGCGTCGAATACAAGTCTTACACGATCTGGTTTAGAGTCGTTCGTTACGCCGAAATGCGGGAGACACCATACGCGGGATTGGGGCCTGTCATCGTCGACTCGGATTGCGTATCCGTTTTTAATCAGATGGTCCATTTCTTTGTAATAAAGTGCGGCAAACCTTGGATTTTTATTCAATTTTCTTTCTAGTGAATATAGTCTATTAGCCGCCATCTTGCGACTATCTACTCGTGATAGGGCGACGTTGGTCCACAGCAAATCCTGTCTCCCACACTTTCCCCAATGAACGACTCGTCTCTGTCAATATTTTTAATGCGCGCTCGTGGGCGGGGTTGGGACGCGTCAACTCTTTTACTCCCAAACTTTCTACCTTGGAAAATTCTCGGATAAGCAAGTCTAATGTCGCGGTCATAGCGCAACACTCTGTGCAACTCTCGTCCTGAAGAACTTCGCTGATTTTACGCATCATGAACACGCCGTGTTGTCTCTTGGTTGAGGCAACTCCATGAGCCACCCAACCTAGCGGTGTGGCTGTAATCGCAACATCTGTTCCAACTAAAACTCTTGTTTCACTGCTAGCCAACAGACGCTAATTGTCCTGCCCGATGATTATCTCTGGTTGGGCCATCTCATACGGTTGAATAAAATGGCTATGCTGTTTAGCAATTTCGCGTATCAATTCGCCTGGTAATGACTGCGTCGGGAAAGACAAATTGGCGATTGCGAGTGCGTTGTCAATTTTGTACATATGCTCCGCATTGACGCCACCTATCTTAAAACGCACCACTTTACATAAATAATTGGTCGCACTGCTGTCTCGAATCCCGTTTATGTTGACGATCACATTTTGCCCGGTCAGTCCTAACCTCTTCAACAACTTAGCATCAACGACCGAGATGGTGGAACCATCACTGAGCAACGCGAAAGTCTCCACGGTTGCTTTGGGCCCGCACACGCACACCGGGATTATTTTTAGCAGAGCGAAAGATTCCGATAGTCATGCGTTGCGATTTGCATCCTGCATCGGGGAGAAATCATGCGAGACGCCAGGAGAAGAGTTTGTTGTATCTTGCCTTGCGCGATTGGCATGGTTCGTTTTTGCTCGCGACTCGTTGTGCAGCAACATGTGATGCGGCTCTGCGCATGTGTAGCAATTTGGTGCTTTGCATGCGGTTTGCAAATGGCCGCTTTCAAAACACTTGAAGCACAGACGAAGCTTCTTAATTAAATGCCAATGCCAAGCAACGGACTCACAAGACAAAACGAAGCAATTTGCTATATGGTGGTTGTCGCGCGAACACACTGGACACGAGTCCTTTCGAGTTGTCGCAACATGCTTCGTTGCTGAACTTCCACTTTCACACATCGTTGTTGTAAGCACACGCGGCCCCCCTATTTGTTTCGGGTTTTTCTTAGCATTCCCACGCGTGTCTTCCACACACACTTCGAATTCGAACAAACTACTTGCAGCCGCCATTTATGCCTCTCTGTACAAGAAATCGGACAACTGTTCTATCTCTGTTTGATCGCTAAGGGTTTCAACGGCATGCTTGATGAAAGCGTATTTCAACGCGGCGGTCAATTTTCTGTCTATTCTTTCAATCACGTCAGGATTATACAGATAGCCCCGCAAATTGAGACTGCGGAAGGCGGCAATTAGGTTTTTTAAAGAAGACGCGAAATGCGGAAGCGTGTTTTGGCCAGTGCACAACGACGGAATGTCTTCGAGCTCACGCATCAACTTTACCGCGAGAATTTTCTTATTCCCGTTATGTAACTTGAGAGTACTAATAATGCCCTTGGCGTCACGGCCGGTTGCGTGCAAGGTATTCACCACGCGGCATGCATCGCCCTGTATGGCTGTGAACAAACGTGCAACATTTTTTTGGTCGCTATACGCTCCGTCGCTGCTCGTACTCTCATACAATTGATGAAAGAAGCGCCACTCGAGTGGATTCCCGGTAAACACAGGCAACGCTTTCGCGGTGGTCAAACGTGACAACAATCAAGAGTCATTTTCTCGTTGCAACGAGTTTTGAGTCGCACGCAAAGTTGTTTTTAACAAAACGGCAAGGCGGGCAAATGAGTCGTCGTTTCTGACGTTACCTGCAGGATCGCCCAGGTTGTTGCCTGCCGGAGTTGACGTACCTTTAAAAGCCTTGAAACCGTGAAAGGAAACTAGGTCATCGTCCATCCCGCTCCTGCTCTCACGAGGTACGGAGACCGCTCGCAGACAGTTGCGTGGCCATGGCAGATTCGTCGTGTCTCTGACCTCAGTCAGTCGTCCCCGTCTGCTTTTGTCACCCTTATGCCGCATCAAGCTCATTGACTCGCTTCCTAGTGCTCATGGTGATTTAAGCGTCCTGGATCGTCGGTCAACCTTCACAATCTTATTCCCAAATAGTACTGGGTTTCAGCACCAAATTTTTGACGATTAAACGAGCCGGAAGCAGGAATCACCAGAAAAGACAATTAAAACACACAATTTATTTGATAAAAAAGAAATATATTGACACTAATTTAGTACATAGCCTTTTAGGCGCCATACGCACCGTATTCGCTCGCAGCCCGTAAATATCTGCCGTTCGCTCCAGTGAGCGAGCGTCGCGCCCCTTGCCCCGCCGCGCTCGTTTCTCCCCTCCGTTCTTCTCCCCTCCCCGCAGTTTCATACCCCACATTTCGCATGTTTCTCGCAAGCTTCGATGTTGGGGCACTGTATGTCGATAATGAAGGAGCAAACTACCAAATTAAAAAACTGTACCAAGTGATATGAAAGGAAACTTCACAGCTTAATTCTTCGTGTCATCGAGACTACTTTTCAGCCTAAACGGCCCCAGACGTGCATCTGTGCACGCTAGTTTTGACCTTCAGTACAACCAGAACTTTTCGCTCCTATCGAGGTCTATGATAACAATTGGTGGCTTGACGGCCGCGAGCTTCTTGCGCCTAAACCAAGTCGCCTCGATGACTTCACAAAGAAGGCAAATCGACATCCACGTCGTATATTTACTGTTTGCTCCTCCCCACACGACCGCATTTAATTATTGCATCATACGTAAACAAAAATTACGTATGTTTTATTTCTGACGTACACAGTAACGTTGCCCCTTTAACTTGCAACTCTTAAACGCCTATTTTCGTCTGTTACAGCTGGCCAGTATAACATTGTGCACTTTTGTCAAATCTTCTAGTAATTTAGAATAACTTCATAAGTAATGCCTTCGCTGCATACGTCTGTTACATCACGCTTATACTTATCAAAAACGATCACACACTTGTTCCTAGTCCATAATTAATACCAAAAATATAATTGTACTTAGAAAATTCAAAGAAACTACGCCGTAGTATAGCTTTCTTTAATAGCGCAGTATTACATGCTAGTGAATGTCCCTTCAGGACGCTCATCACATAAAAGTTTTTTTGACAGATTTTTTTTAAACGTTGAACGTAAAAATAACGTAAGAATTATTTACTCAAATTGGAATTCGTTCGACTGTACCAGTATTTTATTTATGTTACATTTAAAAAAATCGTTTTTTACCATAAAGTAGCATGTATATGATTTGTAGGCATCTCTCAATTTTTTGGTACAAATAATAACCTTAAGACAAACCTATTTAACTCTTAAATAGACTCACAAGTTAGTTCCAAAGCAAATTTAGAAAAAAGGGATGAACTTGTGCATAAGGGCATGGATGTGAGTACGTCCACATGGGAAAAATAATTAATAGCTTGACTGCACACTTAAGCGCTTCTTTCACTTCTCTGAAGTATTTCCTCATTTACCATGTTAGAGACGTCGTTAAGTCAAAAAATTACTTTAATCACAAATGAAAAAAGTAAGAATAAATAAAACACACAAAACTTTATTCTTTTAATTGTACAAAAACAGAAAATTTTTTTTTTCAGTTCTTTCAAATTTCGAAAAATTATTAAAAAATTGATGAACAGTTTTTTATGTACTGTAAAAGTAACAAATAAATCGTATGTATAAAATATTAATTAATACACTTAAAACATTCTCTGTTAAAATATACTGATTTCCAAATTTTCTATAAAATTATTTATGAAAAAAATTATTCTATTAAGTAAATTATTTAATAATTTAATTTATAATTAAACTAAATGAGAAGTTTTAAATTAAGCAAGAGCTTATATCAAAAGTAAGTTAGGAAGTACCCCATAGCGTGCGAGAATCAAGTTCCTTATATCGAGACTGCTCCTAGCAGCAGAGTAGGTAACGGCCTTGACCAGTGAACATAAGATCCGGGGTTTAAATCTTAGTAGAGTAGCCATATGTTTTGCTGGGCATGTTCAATGCGTGCCTGAGCGCTGGAATTTTCACTGAACGTTGGAAGATCCAAAAGCTCGGTCTTTTGGACTACGGGAGACCACTATTCTTGGTCTCGTCGTTATTTGGATCCAGAAGTATGTTAGACAATGGTGGAAGACTGCTCAAGAGGCTGATAAAAACTCGCTTAAGAGGAGAAGTCAGCCTCTCTGACAATAAGTACAGGTTTCTAAACGGGCGTTCAACGGCCATGGCTGCAGCTAATGTTTTTGAGTTGGTTAAGGAGGCATCTAGACCCTATTAAAAGACGAAGAGCGTGTGTGTCCTGGTGACTCCTGACCTAAAAAATCCTTTAACTCCACAGGATGGTCCGATATAATAAAGGCTTTTAGGTGCCAAAATGTACTATAGTACCTAAGAAAGATCTCGGACAGTTATCTTTAGGACCGAGTACTCTGATACGACATAAAAAATGGATGAAGAGAGAGGCATCTGACGTCAGAGGTCATGCAGGGATCTGCTCTTGGATCCTGACTTGGACCCAAATCAATAATTAATTTCTATGCTTAAGAATGCTTTTGGGGGTCAAGCTGACAGATTCTGCTCATGACATAGCATTGTACGTCACGGCAAGATCCTGGGAAAAAGCCGAGCGCCAAATATGGTGGGTAGTCGCGATAGTATCAGAGTGGCTTCGGAATGGCGGTTTTCAACAGACGATTAGAGAGAGAGATAGTCATTCTCACCGGGCAGCGATGGTTTGGAGGGTACTTTTACCTGAACGTTGTAGGTAAGGTAATTTGCGCCAGTGTGGTGGTATCAAGCACATCAAAAGAGCAGCCAACAAAGACGCTTGGCTCTCTGAAGCGCTTTCACGGTTGAGACCGAACGTTGGGGGTCACGGGAAGCCAAAAGACGGCTTCATTCGTCAGCCTCTAACTTATCCTTCTGTATGGCACGGAGATTTGGGCAGACACGTCACGAGAAAAGATAATCAGGAGCACCTTATTGCGGTGTAGCGCATTGGATCCCTAACGATTACGTGTACCTATCCTCAAGTATCATCCATTGCTGCTATAATTATAGCACAAGCGATTCCTATTAAATTGCTTGCGCTCGACTAGTAAAAAAGATTTCTGGGCTCGAGCGACGAAAGTGATAACGACAAGTGGAAGAAAACGTTGACAAAGTGGCAACAGAAACAGACGACGTCTTGTGTGGGTGGGTGGACGCACCGGCTAATAATGCACCTGTGGCCATGAGTAAAGAAAATACACAAATAAGTTAACTATTATCTCACACAGTTTCTCTCTAGGCACGTCCAGTTTTCTGCCTATCTTCATCTCATGGTGGTAATAGCAACACCTAGATGCGCTTACTGCCATGCGCTAGATGATACCGTCGAACATACATTTGTCATGTGTGAGAGATGGTACAGTGGCAAATGGCACCAGTAAGTGATAGATGGGGCTGGCATGGCACCTGCTTGCGAAACCATCATATCTGAGATGCTACGCACCGAAGAGGGATAAAGAGCAGTAAATACTTTCGTCAGGTTTGTCTTCTGGTATTAAAAAAAAAAGAGTAGCCACACAAAAAGGGGTGGCCCTTAAGTAGAACATCAAGAGTTAAAGGGGCTAAAGGGTGAGATTGCAGCCTACAAATATCATGAGATATGGGTGCCACTCCTCAGGAACCCAAAATCTTTTAGAAACGTGAGAGGATTGGTACCTCTAAAAACTGGTAGCAAGCTTGCTCACTGATTCTGTAAGATGCAATGTTTCTTTTGATGGCTATATCCTGAAGTACTGCTAATACGGTTTAAGGGTGGAATTAGAGGAACGTGGCATGTTTGGGGCCTTAGCGAGTATGGGTGGTCTAATAAAAAAAAATTTCTTTAGTCCCACACTACCGCTGTCTCTGTGGCGTGCCTCAACATATTTTTCCCTATCTACCAGAAAAAAATCTACTTCTACCACTACGATTACTCTTACTGCTCCTACTACTACTACTACTTCTACTACTACTTCTACTACGACTACTACCACTACTACTACTACTACTACTTCTACTCCCAGGTGCGGTTTTCGCTAGTTTCTCATATACCGGGCGCTTCCCCGGGTGGCGGATAGGGGCATCCTCTTGAAATAAGAGGTGACGATGGGCAGCTGGGGTGGCTCTCTATGGGGGTGGTCGAGGGCGTGGATCGGGGGGCGTGTGTGGCGCTGGCGTGTGTATCTGCGGCGGTGTGGGCGGGGGACTAGTGCCCCATGCCTCCATCGGTGTGGATGTATGGGCCGGCTCTGCTTGTGCTCCTTGTTCTTCGCTTTTTGCTGCTTCCGTGGGTGGCACTCCATTGCTTGATGCGGGCCAACAAAAACTAGCACCCGTCGTGTATAGAAGTAAGCGGCGGTTAAAACATTCTTCTCAGATACATGCATTACACACTCTTACTAAACAAACACAGGGACACTTACGGATTGTTCTGGGTTGCGTGTGGCGGGTCCTTTTCAGAGCTTGCGTTGGGGGCCCGGCCACAGGTGAAGCCGGATGATGAGGCCCAGGTAAGTCTGGGTAATCACATCTGATATGGCTGTACGCCTCATGAACAAAAAAGACGTGGTGGGCCGACTAATCTAATCTTACTACCACTGAGGAGGCTATATGGCGGCACCTTAGTGCCTTACGCCAGCCCGTTTTGTTGGGTTGTCTGCGTGGTCTCGGGACTGTACGCCTGCCGCTCATCTCCCTGGGATGACCGTTGTGTACCAACAAATACATACATTACACACGAAAACCCTTTTTACACTCGTTACTCAACGCCAGGGCAGTCTCCGTGGGTGGGACTGAGGGAGAGTGGCGACTCCCGGCCGGCCCGAGCAAGTAGCATCTCTCTCTGGTAACAGAGAGGGCTGCTGCCCTGGTTTTAACCCTTTTCAAATGCTTATTTCTAGGAAAAAAAGGGTAGTGCTGGCATTCGCGGGTCAGTACGAAACTAAAAAGATGCCAAAATGAAGAACGTCAATGTTAAACAGGTACCCCAGGCGGTAACCTCTCTGAGGGAATCCGCCGTCAGTTCCGATCCGGTGAAAGCCCGGGTGACTGACGCAGGCCCCACGGATTCTGGGGGGGGCCACAAAGACGTGCCTCATGGCCAACAGGGACTGCTGAATGTTCCATGGCCTTTTCTAACAGACAAAGGACAAAGAGGAAGCCTGTCGAGTATAAGCACTAACGACACCGAGGACAGCAACGTGTCAGTATTCAGCAACCAGACAAGGGAGGAGCTTGCCTCTTTTGAAGAAGATGGTGCTAAGCTGAGAGTTAAGCGACAGCAAGTGGCTGATAAAGTTTAATCAGCAACGAAAGAAATAACAGAGACGCTACAATTAATTAACGATAAGTACGGCAACACAGCGAACGCTGTTAAGAATGGGCTAAAAGCTGCGCTAGAACACCTCCAAGAGGCAGAGGTGCTAAGAAAAGGCTTTCTTTACGAACAAGAAACGTACGTTAACGCTTGGAAGTCGTCATTTGAATCGCTGCAGTGGAGAGAAAAAAGGCGAAATAATTTTCGACGGCATGTTCAGAAGAAGACCTTGAACACTGCCCTAAAACAAATAGAACGTAGTAAAAGAAACAGGAGCTCATCGGACAGCCCTGAAAAACGCCAGCATATTATGTCTTTAAAAAAAAAGAAAACAGTTAGTGGCAAACAAGAAAAAATTCCCCTGAATGATAAAACAAGCCAGAAGAAAAAAGAAGACGCCACAACAACAGTAGTAGTGAAGATGGCTGGAAGACAAACCTTTGCAACGGTGCTGAAGACGATGAAGGCGAATTTTGACCCCGATAAGACTGACATGTCAATCCAAAGTGTTGTCACTACAAAAAAAGGAGACATACTTATTAAGGCCAAAGGTGTAGAGAATGCTACTGCATTCTCAGAGCAAATTGAAAACTCGGTAGCCGGACAAGGTACTGTCAAAATAAGCAGCAGAAAAGTGACTTTAGAGGTCCGAGACCTGGATGCCATTGTTGAGGAAGACGAGGTCAAAAAGGCTTTCGCTAAGACTTTTGGACTTAAGAGCCAGGAGCCAGAAGTTACTCTCTTAAAGCCAAATGCCAGAGGACAGAGGCTGGCTTTAATCAAGGTGGACGAAACAACTGCCAGACAAGTAGGAGAGGAAGGCAGGTTACGAGTTAGCTTCGTAAGCTGCCGAATACGAATAAGAATTGAAGTAATAAGATGTTACAAATGCCTGGGATATGGACACGTCTCGGGCAACTGTGAGAACGAAAACAGATCCAAGCTGTGCTTTCGGTGTGGAAGCTCAAACCACCGGAAGAAAGAGTGTACAGGCCCAGCACGGTGCTTCCTTTGCCCAACAACGGACAGCAAGCACGAAGCAGGCAGCGGAAGCTGCCCTTTATTCAGAAGAGCTCTGAAAGAGGCCAGGGATAAGGACCAAGCAGGAATTAAAAAAGGCAAAAAGACCTTGAGTTGAAAGACAGGCTTTGTGGACCCACGCTGCGCTCGGTACTTTCTACCTATCAGCAAGAAAAAGCATTAAACTTGTAGTGGTGCTGGCTGAGTGGGCGGCCTGCTATGAAGCGCTAGACAAGGTGCTGGTCCTCAGGGACCCCGAGTCCTTTTCAGGACTCGAGAGCATCAGCACCTCTAGCAAATGGTGGCGAGTTAGCTCGTTGATGCTGTGAGACGCGATGGTCTCCCTGGTGGCTCCACCCTGAAGTAATGCTAACGCGGTTCCGGGGTGGATCAAAAGCCACGCGGCATGGGGGTGGTTTTAGTGGGTATGGGTGGTCTAATAAAAAAAATCCACCGAGTCCCACACTACCGCTGTCCCTGCGGTGTGCCTCAATGCATTTCCCCTCCCTCCACAAAAAAAAAAAAAAAAAAAAAAAAACTACTACTTTTTCTACTACTACTACTACTACTACTACTACTACTACTACTACTACTACTACTACTACTACTACTACTACTACTACTACTTCTACTACTACTACTACTTCTACTACGACTACTACCGCTACTACTACTACTACTACTACTACTACTACTCCCAGGTGGGTTTTTCGCTAGTTTCTCCATACCAGGCGCTTTCCCGTGTGGCAGATAGGGGCATCCTCTCAAAATATGAGGTGACGATGGGCAGCTGGGGTGGCTGTCTGTGGTGGTTGGAGGCGTAGATCGGGAAGCGTTGATGGCGTTGGCGTGTGTATCTGCGGCGATGTTAACGAGGGACTAGTGCCTTATGCCTCCATCGGTAAAGATGCATTGGCCGGCTCTGCTTGTGCTCCTTGTTCTTCGCTTTTTGCTGCTTCCGTGAGTAGCACTCTATTGCTTGATGCGGGCCAACAAAAACTAGCACCCGTCGTGTATAGAAGTAAGCAGCGATTAAAACATTCTTCTCAGATACATGCATCATACACTCTCACTAAACAAACACAGGCACACTTACGAATTGTTCTGGGTTGTGTGTGGCGGGTCCTTTTCCGGGCTTGCGTTGGGGGCCCGGCGATGGGTGAAGCCGGATGATGAGGCCCGGGTAAGTCTGGATAACCACATCTAATATGGCTGTACCCCTCATAAATAAAAAAGACGTGGTAAGCCGACTAATCAAGGCTTACTACCACTGAGAAGGCTATGTGGCGGGACCTTAGTGCCTTACGCCAGACCGTTTTGTTGGGTTGTCTGCGTGGTCTCGGAACTGTACAGCTGCCACTCGTCTCGCTGAGATGACCGTTGTGTACCAACAAATACATGCATTACACACGAACACCATTCTTACACTTGTTACTCAATGCCAGGACAGTCTCCGCGGGTGGGACTAAGGGAAGGTGGCGACTTTTGGCCGGCCCGAGCAAGTAGCGGTTTTCTCTGGTAACAGAGAGGGCTGCTGCCCTAGTTTAACCCTTTCTAAATACTAATTTCTAGAAAAAAGGGTGGTGCTGGCCTTCGCGGGTTAGTACGATATTAAAAAAGATGCCAATATGAAAAACGTCGATGCAAAACAAGTACCTCAGGCGGTAACGTCTCTGAGGAAATCCGATGGCAGTTCCGATCCGGTAAAAGCCCGAATGACTGACGCAGGCCCCACAGATTTTGGCGGGTGCCACAAAGTCGTATCTCATGGCCAACAGGGACTGCTAATTGATCCATGGCCTTTCCTTTCAGACAAAGGACAAAGAGGAGGCCTGTCGAGTATAGGAACTAACGACACTGAGGTTAGCAACGTGTCGGTATTTAGCCACCAGACCCAGGAAGAGCTTGCCTCTGTAGAAGAAAGTGTCACTAGGCTCAAAGTAAAACGACAGCAAGTTGCTGATAAACTTAAATCAGCAACAAATGACAATACAGAGATGCTACAACTGATGAATGATAAGTATGGCAACACAGCGAACGCTCTTTAAAACGGGCTTAAGGCGGTGCTTAAGCATCTTCAAGAGGTTGAGGTGCTAAGAAAAGGCTGTCTTATTAAAGAAAATTTGTATACCAACGCTTGGAAGTCATCAGTTAAATCCCTGCAGTAAAGGGAAAAAAAGCGAGATAATTTCCGACGGCATGTACAGAAATGAACCCTGAACACTGCCTTAAATGAAATAGAACGAAGTGAGAGAAACAGGAGCTCTTTGGACAGCCCTTAGAAACGCCAGCAGGCTATGTCTTCAAAGAAAAACCAAACAGGCAGTGGCAAACAACAAGAAATTTCACTGAATGACAAAACAAGCCGGAAGAAAAGAGTGGACGCCACAACAACAGTAGTAGTGGAGATGGCTAAAGGACAGACCTTTGCAACGGTGCTGAAGAGTATGAAGGTAAACTTCGATCCCGATAAGGCTAAAGTGGCAGTCCAAAATGTTGTCACTACAAAAAAAGGAGACATACTTATTAAAGCCAAAGGTGTAGAGAATGCTACTGCATTCTCACAGCAAATTGAAAAGTCGATAGCCGGACAGGGTACTGTCAAAATGAGTGACAGAAAAGTGACATAAGAGGTCCGAGACCTGGATGCCATTGAAGCGAAAGATGAGGTCAAAGAGGGTTTTGCTAGGACTTATTAACATCAGAGCCAGGAGCTAGAAGTTGCTCTCTTAAAGCCAAATGCCAGAGGGCAGAGGCTGGCTTCAATAAAGGTGGACGAAGCATCTGCCAGACAAGTAAAAAAGGAAGGCAGGTTGCGAGTTGGCTTTGTAAGCTACCAAATTCGAAAAAGAATTAAAGTAACAAGATGTTACAAATGCCTGGGATATAAACACGTCTCGGGCAACTGTGAAAACGAAAACAGATCCAAGCTGTGCTTCCGGTGTGGAAGCTTAAACCACCGAAAGAAAGAGTGTTTAGGCCCAGCACGGTGCTTTCTTTGCCCAACAACGGACATCAAGCACGAAGCAGGCAGCGGTAGCTGCCTTTTATTTAGAGAAGCCCCGAAAGAGGCCAGAGATAAGGCTTAAGCAGGATTAAAAAAAGGCAAAATGGCTTTTAGTTGAAAGACAGGCTTATGTGGACCCACGCTGCGCTGGGTACTTTTTACCTATTAGCAAGGGAAAGCATTAAGCTCATAGTGGTGCTGGCTCAGTAGGCGGCCTACTATAAAGCGCTAGACAAGGTGCTGGTACTCAGGAACCCCGAGTCCTTTTCGGGATTTGAGAGCATCAGCACCTCTAGCAAATGGTGGCAAGTTAGCTCGTTAATGCTGTGAGACACAATAGTCTCCCTGGAGGCTCCACCCTGAAGTAATGCTAACGCAGTTCCGGGGTAGATTAAAAGCCACGTGGCATGAAGAGGGTTTAGTGGGTATGGGTGGTCTAATAAAAAAAATTTACCGAGTCCAACACTATCGCCGTCCCTGCGAAGTGCCTCAATGCAATTCCCCTTCCTCCACAAAAAAAAACAAAAAACCAAGTACAAGTAGCACTTCAGGAGTGCAGGCAGAAGTGTAAACTTGAACTTATGGCGCGTTGGGCACTTTTTTGGGTGAGCATTTTTAGGTGCGCTCGCGACATGAGAAATTGTACATAAAAAATCAAGGTTATCAAAGCAATGTGGGCACTTTTTGAATGGACATGAAGTATAATAATATTGAAACTATATTCGAAGGAAGTGATTTTATTTCAATGAGTAAATATTAGTAAATAGTAAATACAAAATTAATAAATTTTTTCAACACAATACCATAACAGCAACACAAGTCAAATGAAATATTAAAATAAATAAATTTTTCGTTTAATATTCATTTTTAAATAAATATAAAAAACTCTTTATCTCGTCTGCTGCGAGGGCACGAACGAATGCCCATGCGAAGACTGCGTATCAGCGTCGGTCTGAGCATTATTTCACGCTCACAGTTCATGCTTGATCGTACATAGCACCGCTGACTGGATCCCACCGAGAACTACTTCACGCGAGAATTTGAATTCAAAATCGTTTGATTTTTTCAACAGACAGTAGGCGCGGAAATTTAAATTCGAAAGAATTCTTGGTATACTATATATGTATGTAATCATGTGGCGGCTCACATCTCTCGCGCTTCAGGCTCTACTCGCCAGGTGGCCAAGCCCCTGATATTCGCTCCCGTCAAGTGGCGAAATTCTCGCACGATTCATGTATAAGCACGATCGAGTTACTCTAAGCCCACACCTTTTCTGTGTCTAAGGCAGGGAGCACGTCATCAGCCTTAGTGATGAGTCCTGGCGTGCTCTCGGGACGAAACACCTTTTTTCTCTCTTATAGAGGACCTCTTGATCTCTATAATCATACAACATTATTTAATATTTTTAGGCTTTAATGAGCCAATACATATAAAGATTTCTTTTGAATTTGAATTTTTGTGCCTTACTGTCTGCTGAAAAAATCATACGATTTTAAATGTGAATTTTCGCCCCAAGTAGTTTGCGGTGAGATCCAAGCAGTGGCGCTACGTGCGATCAAGCATGAACTGTGATATGCTCAGACCAACGCTGCTGCGTATAGCAGCAGCGCTCTCGCATACCTATACACTCTGAGTATACATATAGGTATATGTACATACATGTAATCTCGTCTGTCGCGAGAGCACGAACGAATGCCCATGCAAAGAGCGCGTACAGTATACATGTATTATAAGAATATACGCGGAGTATATCTGTGTAAAATCTTGTCTGTCGCGAGAACGGCTGAAAATGCTCACCCACAAAAGTGCCCAACGCGCCATAAGAAGTTTTCACTTCAAAAAGAAAAACTACTACTACTACTACTACTACTACTACTACTACTACTACTACTACTACTACTACTACTACTACTACTACTACTACTACTACTACTACTTCTACTACATTAGCTTCGTAATACACGAGGATCGTGGTGCAAACTCAAAAGATGTGATCCGAAGGCACGTTAACGGGTGGAACGTTGCAAAACTCAACTAAGATTTGTTTACTGGAAGCCATGATTGGTGCGCCACCTCCAGCTGATTTAAACAAGATCAAAAATCAGGCGGAGGCTGAGGCACTCGTGCGTGGCACGACGAGACGGGTCAAGAAACGGTGCGACGCGTGTATGCCCAAAAGGTCTGCTGGGAGGAGTTGACGTTCATGCTACTGGTGGACCGAGGACATTGCTAACCTGCGCAGAAAGGCGCAGCATCTACGGCGTCTTGCACAGTAACACAGAACTCGCGAAGGCGCCGGGGCAGCTGCTGCCGCGTACAAGGAAGCAAAAAAGCGTTGGTAAGGGCGATTAAGGTGAGCAAAAACCGATGCTGGCGTGAGCTTATCACCGAGGTGGACAAGGATACGTGGGGCCTGGGCTACCGGTTCGCGTTAAAAATACTTCGGGGTTCGGACCTGACGCCACCGATGGAACCTTCCTTCTTGGAGAGAGTGGTCTCTTGCCTCTTTCCGGAGCATCCTGCTAGTAGGCGGGAGGACATAAGTAAAGGACACGTACCTCTCGTTACTCTCGAGGATTTGAGGTCAGTGGCATCGAAGACGCCGGGGCATAAGGCCCCTGGTCCAAATGGCCTGCCGTCCGAAGTCCTCAAGATCATAGCTGCGGAGAAGCCACACGTTATGTTGGACATGTTCAATGCGTGCCTGCGTGTTAGACTGTTCAGCAGGCGGTGGAAGATCCAAAGGCTTGTTTTTCTAGACAAGGGCAAGCCACCCCTCCTGGTCCCGTCGTCATTCCGACCCTTAGGTATGTTGAACTATGCTGGAAAGATGCTAGAGAGGCTGATAAGAACCTGATTGAGAAGGTCAGTCAGCCTCTTAGAAAACCAGTACGGGTTTCGAAAGGGGCGATCGACGGTTATGGCTGTGACTGAGGTTCTCGAGTCGGTCAAGGAAGCATGGAAATCCTCTCATAAGACGAGGAGCGTCTGTGTCCTGGCGACTCTCGACGTAAGGAATGCCTTTAATTCGGCAAAATGGTCCAAAATAATGAGGGCACTGAAGTGCCAGAATGTACTGGAGTACCTAAAAAAGATCCTGGACAGTTACCTCCAGGATCGAGTACTCCAGTACGATACGGAGGATGGACCAAAAAAGAGGCGTCTGACGTCGGGAGTCACTCAGGGATCTGCCCTTGGCCCCAACCTCTGGAACCTGATCCACGACGAACTTTTGCGCCTTGAAATGCCTCCGGGGGCCAAGCTGACGGGCTTTGCTGAGGACATAGCATTGTTTGTCATAGCGAGATCGTGAGAGGAGGCCGAGCGCAAAATACGGTGGGTGGTCGCGATAGTGTCGGAGTGGCTCCGGGATCACGATTTTGAGCTAGCTGTAGGAAAAACGGAGATGGTCGTTCTCACCAGGCAGAGATGGTTCGGGGGTGACTTTTGCCTGAGCGTTGTGGGTGAGGTAATCTGTGCGAGTCCGGTGGTGCGCTATCTCGGAGTGTGGATCGATTCACGACTCATCTTCAGGAAGCACATCAGGAGAGCAGCTGATAAAGCCGCTGGGGTCTTTGGGGCACTTAACTGCTTAATGCCGAACGTTGGAGGCCCACGGGAAGCCCAAAGGCGGCTCCTTGCGTCGGTTTCCAACTCGATCCTGCTGTACGGCGCGGAGGTATGGGCGAACGCACTCGCGAGGAAGGATGTCCAAGAGCGCTTAACTTCGGTGCAGCGCATTGGATCCCTTAGAATCGCGTGTACCTACCGCACGGTTTCCTCCGCTGTTGCTATGGTGATACCACGAACGATTCCCGTCGTGTTGCTTGCGCGGAAGTGGCGAAGGAAATTCGTGGGCTCCGGCGACAAAAGCGATAGCGACAGGCGGGAGGAAACGTTGACGACGTGGCAACAGGAGTAGGATCGGGCTGTTGTGGGTAGATGGACGCACCACCTAATTCCGCTCCTGCGGCCATGGGTGGAGAGAGGGCATGGAGAGGTAAACTACTACCTCACCCAGCTTCTCTTCGGCATGGCCAGTTCGATGCCTATCTTCACCGCATGGCGGTGAAGGCATCACCTAGGTGTTTTTACTGCCTCACGTTGGATACTACCGTCGAACACACGTTTTTCATGTGTAAGAGATGGCACCGTGAGCGCCAGCGGTGGGGGACAAGATCGGCGTGGCACTCACTCCTGTAACCATTATCTCTGAGATGCTCAGCAGCGAAGAGGGGTGGATGGCAGTGAATGGCTTGGTCGGGTCCGTCCTCTGGCAGAAGAAAGAAGAGGAGAGAGCCGCCGTACAAGTAACGGGGGTCCCAGAGTAAAGGATGCAGACTCCAGCTGTGCTAAGTATTTATACTCATCAGCAAGTGGAAGCATCAATGAAGCGCTAGAAGACGGGTGCCGATCCTCAGGGACCCTGAGTCCTTTTCAGGACTTGAGAGGATTGGCACCTCTAGCAATTGGTGGCAAGCTTGCTCGCTAATGCTGTGAGATACGATGTTCTCCCTGGTGGCTCCACCCTGATGTAATGCTAACATGGTTCCGGGGGTGGATCAAAAGCCACGCGGCATGGGGGGTACCGCTGTCCCTGTGGTGTGCCTCAATGCATTTTCCCTCCCTCCACAAAGAAAAAAAAAAAAAAAAAAAAAAACCACTACTAATACTTCTACTACTGCTTCAACTAATACTACTTATACTAGAAATATAACTATTACTTTCCTTTCACGGTATGCGTAACATTATTGGCGACTGTACTGCTTTTAGCCAGTGTCTTGTAATGATGTTTTAAATCGACGGCATATTACCCGGTCATTATTATAAGTAAGCAGTATGTATAACATTATTTTTAGATACAGGCGTAACACTTTTTCTTCGCTAACACAGGGAAACTTATGTGTTGTCCCGAGTTGTTAGTTGCAGTATATTCCTCTGGCTGGTAGGGAGAAACTAGTGGCAGGTAACCAATCCTTTCTGGGTGCAGTTTGAATACACAACCTCCTGTTTACTAGGCAGTTGCTCTTCCGCTTGAGCTACCAAGGAGCTGTAGATTTACTCACACCGTAAGTTAAGATAAGTTTCTCATTTTAAATTCTCAGAGCTGTCTTTTACTTTTATCAAAGTCCGATAAAGTAGTTCAAATAGATAAGCAGGAGGTTGTGTGTTCGATCCGCACCCGGGGTGATATTTTTCTTATTCTTATTTATTTTTTAGGAAAATTTTCTTGAAGAAGAATTAATGTGGTTTGATAGTATGGGTTTTAAATATATTAGATATTGAGAAAAAAGGCATGTATGGAGACTATAAAGTGCTAGTATTGAAAAGTGCCACCATCTGTGCATTTGCACTTCTTCATACAATGATTTAGATGTATCAACATTCGCTTGTATACCACTGGTCGTATGAATTTCTAATTGACCAACAAGCATAACAGTCACATAACTTATCATAAAATACATGCAAAACAAATTTAAAAACACTTTTTCAACTTTATTTAACTACTTTAAAACAATCATCACTATTTTATTTGCAAATAGTGGGTTGAACTACATTTTACATAAAAAATGCGGAATTATCAATCAATCTCCTAATTCAAAAGTTTCTCAGTTGGTATCCATAGTGTTAAGGACAGAAATCAGGTCTACATGATGTGTAGCATAAAAAATAAGGTCACTGACTACCAGTCTTAAGTTTGGTGGTTTGATTCTCAGAGTCAGAAATGTTTGGAAATTTTTTTTAGCACAAATATATTTATGTAATGTATGCTTACTCTTATCCTTATATAAAAATATATGATTACGCTATATGGATAAAATATATCATATTTCATAATTTATATATACACTTTTATACATCTATGTATACTATACATACGGTTAGTACACAATAGTACTCTTTAATATGAAAAAGGCTATATATACAAGACAATTCTCACATATTTACCGTATATACGTATACAAAGATATACAAATCCTATCGCCAGTATATATTTAGAGACAGAGAGAGAGAGAGAGTAGGAGAGAGAAAGAGATTTGATTTGATTTGATTTGAAAGCTAATTTATTTATGCCAAGGGCATTACACCCGAATGGCAATTTTTTGAAGTACAAAGATTTTTTAATATTGATATTATCGACAGTATTAAACAAAAGTTACAGAACTTTTACAGATTTTGATTTAATTTGAACGGCGACAATTTAACATAGCAATCTATACATACATATATATATATTCGTTAATTAACATTAGGTTGCACTTAATTTTAGTTTCATTTACAGTATGCCCTAGATTTGAAAAAGAAAAGTAATAACTAATCGTAACAAAATATTTTCAGTCTTGCCATAATGACTTAGTAGAGCTTACAACCTTAAACATAAGCGTGCTTAGTAGTCAGTCCCCCTGTTTTTCTAAATAAAAACGGTAAAGAGTCGTCTTAGAGACGTTCAGCGACTTAACCTGCCTAATACTTAGTGGGATAGTATCTCACAACCGCATAAGTCTCTGCGAAAAGGCTGATGCGTATGACGATAGCGATGCAGTGGGCATCATAAATGTCGGCCGATCACGACGCGCTGAGCAACGGAGCCCATCCGAAAATCGGGGGAGTAAGTCAAACAAGTACGAAGGCTCACCCGAGGCCAAGAGTTTATAGGCAAACACAGCAAGAAAGTACTTCCTTCTAAAGCTTGGCCGTAACCAACCCAGCATTTAATAGTACTGACAGAGTGATGCATCCCTCCTCAACCGAAAGATGTACCTAACAACAGTATTAGACAGACGATCGAGCTTGATGGCCAGGTACCCTGAAAGATCCATGTAGACTAAGCAGGCATAATCGAAGTGGGGAAAAACAAGACTCACAGCAAGAGCAGCTTTAAGTCGGGATGACAGAGTGCCACCCCGATAACGGAGACGATACAACACACCATGTACCCTTGAGCATATTGCTGCAACGTGGGCATTCCATGAAAGGTCACTCGACAACGTCACCCCTAAGTCCTTAACCGAACTAACAAGTGGAATCACCTTCCCATCAGCCAGCAAAGGAGGTATGGCGTCAACGTCAATTCGCATTAAATTCTGACAAGTGGTCAGAAGCATAGCACGCAACTTTCCAAAATGGAGCTAAAGACCAAACTCAGATGCCCAGGCTACAACCCTCCCGATATCCTCATTGAACCTGCCCACAGCTCCAGCAATCTCTGAAGGCCTGCATTGCATATACGCCTGCAAATCATTAGCAAAAAGTATTCCCGTATTATGAGACAGCACCACCAAAATAGAATCTATTACAATTAAAAACAAAATTGGTCCCAAAGAAGAGCCCTGAGGCACACCCGACGTACACGGCAGAAAATCAGTCTGCACCCCATTTAGCCTAACGACGGCCTGCGATCGGTCAGACAAGTACGAGTGGAACCACCTAATAGCGTTTGGAGAGAAGTTCATCCTGCTCTTAGCCTTTAGCAGGACCACATGGCTGACGGAATTGAATGCACGCCTGAAATCAAACAGCACCAAAATCTTGACCTTTCCGGCCTCCATCCAAACGCGAACATCCTCCGTCAACTTAAGTAGAGCTGACTGCGTGCTATGGCCCCTCCGGAAACCCGATTGCATGGGTTAAAGGAGTCTCTGACCCTCCAAGTAAGCCACTACCTGTCGCGACACAAGAACGTCCACAACCTTCGCAAAATGCGCCATATTCGCGACAGGACGCACATCAGAAGGGCCAATGGGTTGCGCAATCTTAGAGAGCGGCACGATCACAGACCGACGCCAAGGTGCAGGATACCTGCAAGATTCAAACGAGCGATTGATAACGCCGGTGAGGAACGGCACAATTGTGGCAAGAGAGCCACGAAAATATGAGAGGGACAGCCCATCCAAGCTTCTACCCCGTGAACGAACCATGCAATGTGCCATTGCCTGAGACACGCCCACAAACGACACTGGAGCCAATGAGAAGCCGTCAGGCTGGGCACCAGCATCACTCAAGATACCCTCCAGCTCCCACACAGTGCACGGCAAGTGAGTACAAGACATCGCCGAGAAGTGCCGGGACAGCACCACGGGTAAAATAAAATGCAATGGTGATCGCTGCGAGCCTCCAACTATTCCAAATCTACGGAGAATACTCCATCGCTGGAATGGCTCCCGTTCACCCTCCAAGGCACGACGCAGATACTCCTCTCACACCTCTCTTATGTCTCGCTTCAGGGCCGACCTCAGACCCCGATACCGCAGCAGACAGCCAGGATCACCGGTGCGGCGAGCAATCCTATACACACGATCACGCGTCCTACAACGCTCACGCAATTCCGCATTCAACCAGGGCGCCGGCCTATGACACTGCTTCCTCAAAGAGAGAGGAAGAGAAAGAGAGGAGTGTTCTGTGTTGGTATGAAAAGTAAGGATGGAGCAAACTAAACTTTTCGTTGCACATTTCCCCTCACGTGGCTGTTTACTGACCGCTTTATAATGTATTACATAAAAAATATCCACCAAGTCCCTCAATACCGCTGTCCCTGAGATGTGCCTCAATGCATTTCCCCTCCCTCCACAGAAAAAAGAACTACTATTACTACTACTACTACTTTCTCTTTCTACAACTTGAACGTCACCTAGTCATGTATAAAGGTAAGCAGCGGTTATTATTTTTTAACAGGCATTTTACTATCACCTCACTAACACAGGTGTACTCATGAATTCTCTTGGGCTGTTGGTGCCAGCACCTCTTTCTGGCTGGCTTGGGGGGCCTGGCAGAAGTTAAAGCTGAACGATTGGGCTAAAACTCTGCAAGGTAATTAGAACTTATATGGCTGCATGCCTCCTAAACAAAAGATGCGTGGACTGGCTAATCTGGGCATACTGTAACTGAGAAGTGCATTGTTCTCACTGGATCTTTTTTTCGGGTTCACTGCTCTAGTCGTAGGATCGTTTATTAGCTACTTGTTTCACTAAGTCACTGGAAGTATGCCTGCGTTGACATTTACTACACACAATTTTAACTTCAACACTTTTGACACAACTTCAGAGCAGTATCCGTGAGTTTAACTGAGGAAGAGTGTTGACTTCCAGCCAATTTAATTAGGTAGCACACTTTTTTGCACACAAAGAGAGCTGTTTCCTTGATTTCAAACTTATTTAAATCTACATTTTAAAAAAAGCATTGCTGGCCTTTGTTGGTTAATACGTCACCAAAAATGATGCTAAAATTTCAAGAACTTTCATGCAAAACTAGAACCCTAGGTAGTCACTTCACAGAGGAAATCCACCAGCAGTTCCGATGTGATGGAAGCCTGGGTCGCTTCTGCAAGCCCCACAGATTTTTGGGGGAGGGCACAATCACTCTATTTTCAAACAGTAGGGGCTGTTAGGTTTTCAACGGCCATTTTAAGGGGATACTGACGAACAAGTTTCTGGAGTTTTGACAATAACGTGAGTGAGAAGAGTTACGTCACTGTTTTTAGTTATTAGACGTTTAAAGAGCTTGATTATATGATAAAGAATATTGCAGATTTAAGAGCGAGGCAGAATCGAGAGTTGAAGCAAGGTTCGTCTGCAATAAAAGTAATAAAAAAGATGCTCGCTTCAAGTCACGAAAACTATGGAAACAAAACAAAAGTTGTCGAGGAAAGCCTTTAAACGGCTCCCGAACGTTTGAATAAGCTGTCACTTTGAGAGAAGAACACATTATTAAAAAAATACGAAATTATACACTGAAAAGAGTGTTTTGTATAATGCAATACAAGGAAAGGTAAAGTGATGATTTTTGTCGGCAAGTGGAGAAAAGAATTCTTAACACTGTCCTTAAAGAAATAGCTTGAACAAAGCTTTATGAGAGTCTCTTAGAAAGCCATAAGAAATAGCAAAGAGCAGTGAACTCAAAAAAAAAGAACTAGCAATGGCTAAAGAGAAGAGATCCATCCAAATTGTAGGGGAGCTCGAACAAAAGGACATGACTCTTTGACAAAAGTTCTGGTAAAAGTTGGAACTGGCAAGCCTTTGCTGCGGTTCTTAAGTCAATGAGGGTGGGCTTTAACCCTGAAAAGACAGGAGCACCAGTTTAAAATGCTTACGCTACCAAGAAAGAAGACTTGCTCCCAAAAGCCAGAGGGACTAAGGATGTTCAAAAATTTGCTTAATATGTGGAAGAAGCAGTGTGAGGCCAAGATACGGTGGTGACTTCTGCATAAAAAGTGACATTAACAATTTAAAACTTGGACTGTATTGTCAAATATGAAGCAATCAAGGAGTCAATTAAAAAAGCTGCCAGAAACTGTAGCCAAAAATAAGAGATTTTTTTGCTTAGAGCAAGTGCTTAGGGACAAAGAATTTCGCTCATGACCCTTGACAAAACAATTACTAAGCATGTTTAACATGCAGGCTGGATCAAGGTAGGCTTTGCCTCCTGCCGTACTTGAAGAAGGCTGGTCGTAAAAAAGTGTTTTAAAATGGAGGGGTGTGGTCATATATCCTACGACTATACAGAAAGGGACAGATCCAAGCTGCACTTTAAGCACGGTGTCTTCTGTGCAAGACAGTGTATACAAAATACAAAGCCTATAGTAAAAGCCACCCAATTATGAGACAATCCTTAGTAGAAGCCAGACAGAAGACCTAAGTGGTGCAAAAGTAAATTGTCCAATTTTTTTGAAAAAGTGTTAGCTAATGACAACTTACGGTACTAACACAACAGTAAGGGAAAGCATAAATCATTTTGCAAATAATGTTGCCTACAATACAGCGCTAGACGTAAGGGTCCTCAGGGACTTTGAATCCTTTTCAGGAATCAAGAGGATCAGCACCTTTAGCAACTGGTGTCCTGTTTACTTGCTGATGATGTGGGATACGATCTCCCTGGTGTTTCCACCCTGAAGTAACATCATCGTTGTTCTGGGGTGAAACTTAGGTCATGTGCAGGGGAGGGGGGGGTTTGTGGTCATCAGTTATATAATTTAAAAAATCCACTATGTTTAACACTTTTGCTGTCCTTACGGTATGCTTTAATGCATTTTCTCTGATCCAAAAATAGAAAGAAAAAAAGAAGAAACTACTCTAACGTCCGTTAATACAAAAAAACGGCGATCCCTTTTAATTAATGAATCTAGATGTTGATGAATCGTATAAAGGGCACTTATAGTATAAACAAGCTGGTACTTTCACGCTTGGCTGGGGCTTATGAGTTAGCAATTGTCTTACTGCTACTTTTGGCCTGCAGGTCACCTGATACAAGATAACCGTACACCTACACTTTGAGAATACCTTCTCACCTAGCTTACTATTTTTTAGAAACTTTAAAAAAATAGTTCCTAGCAGTGGGCAGAAGCCTCGTCATATTTGCTGTGCGGTGCGACTGGTGAGTGGCTATAGATAGATTCTGGGCAGTAAGATGATACTTAAGCTGCGTCCCGAAGTGACACAAACTTTCTTTGGCTCCTAGGGACGACTGCAAGACAAAAGGCTTAATTTCTAATCAGATCTGGTCATTAGGCTAACACTGAAGAAGTCACGCAGTTTGGAGATAGCTTAGTTGTGCTGCTTCGTTGGTTTTGCTGGGCGAGCGGGAGCCTATGAAACTGGGCTTGTTTGTGGGCTGGATAACATTTGCCTTGTCTTCGTGCCTGCTTGGTCTGACATGACTTTGTCTAGACCAGTGATGTGGCTTGTTAACCCTGACTGCGGGACTTCTTCAGTGTGGCTAGTGCGTTCTGTCACGTAATGTCTACTCGAAACTCTCCAGAAAGTCGATTGCTTCTTGGTTGGGGCGTGAAGCTTATGGGAGTAAAGGGTGACTTGCGTGGCAGGGTGTACTATATACCTCAGGATTTCCCACCTATTCAAATGCTGCCCGTCATAAATGTGGTGGGGGCATAACATCAGCTTTCATCAGCTGAGGAATCCAGATGAGTCAGTAGGGACCTTGAAATAAAGTTTTTATGTAACAGAAGTAGTTTTTAACTCAAAGCTCATAAATGCAAACATGGATAGAGTGAGCTGGGTTCTTTCCATCCTGAAACGCAGAGAAGCACGATTTTTGGCTAAGCAACGTCAAAAAGTTTCAGCACCTAAAAATAAACGTCATCAGATGAACTACATCAGATTCTACAAAAGAGCAAAAGGCATTGTTTAGGGGCACTGTGAATGCCTTGAACATGGATTAGCTACACTCAAATAGCTAGACCGTTCTGCTTCTCATTGGGATGACCTAGTAATAGTGCTTAATATCCAAAAGTTAGATACACGGGCTCTGTAAGAAGGAGAGTCCAAGCTCTACCACTAAACCTCCTACCCTTGCTGCAATGAAGCTCTTTATTAAACAAGGCACTTTAACGCTTGAGATTGTTGGTGCTACTGCAAAGATTTTGACTCGCTAAAATATAGGAAGCAGCTCTGCCTTTCCACACAACAACGTAAGCGAAAAATGTGGCTATAGCAAAGGCAAACATTTAATTATGCACTGCGTTGACTTTAACGCCAAAAGTCCGCAAGAAATAAATCAAGTCGTTGAAGCTGCAAGTCAAACAAGCGTTATCAGACTTGCAACAGCGACCACCATTTTATGCTGCATGAGGCTGTAATGTCTGTGCATTTTTCAGCATCTGCTTGGCAGGCAGCACTTGCCAAAGGATACCGCATCAATTTCAACTGGCTTGCTTTATCAGCCAACTCTTCTTTGCTCTCTGCCTTAGTCTGTATTAGTCACGACTCAAGATCCTGACAGTTACACACACGTGGCACGTGATATGCTGGACAGTGGCTCACAGCAGTCATTCGTCACAAAAAGCTTGCTAAAAAAGCTTGAGCCTTTGAGCAACGCTACAACTCGCAAAATTTCTGGCGTCGGCCGCGCCAAGCATTTGCAAGTTTACTGGTAAGCTAGCCTTACTCTTATTTTGATCTATGGCAGTGACATAAAGCTGATGCTCAAAGCCTTGGTCCCTTGGCCAATCAACAAATACAGACCAAGCACACTCAAGCTTTTTAGCAATTGGAACTATCTTCAGGGCCTAGAGTAAGCCGAGAACTTTCATGAAAGACCTTTAAAGATCAAGTTGCTGCTTAGAGCCAATGTGCTTTTGCAAGTGCTGCAAGAAGGCTAACAAATCGAATCGCCAAGAGCACTTGAAGCCTAGTACACTATCGTTGGCTGGGTGCTATCTGGTCCTGTACATACATTAACATCGCTAGTACTTATTTCTTATGCAGTGACTTAAACAAAGACCTTTTTTTTTTCTCTTGTTTATATTTATTGTACAATTATATCCCGTTTCATTAACTCACGTAACAGGCGGATGTTATATGCAGTTTGACGTTACATTTGTTGCACTGAATTGACATTAAGATTCTTCCTGTTACAATAGTTACACTTTATTTATCTCGACTATATGTATACGTGCAAAATCAAAATAAAGACTTTCGCCTGCATTAGGCTTATGTTTATCGTTCTTAATTGCTATTTTTTTCCACTTTATTATTTTAAAGCTTAAGCCAAAATGTTAAAGACATTCAAATACAACTGTTCTGCGCAACACTCAGTCAGCTTGGGGCCGTTGCTGAGAATGCTCTTCTCACAGCAAGCATTTTAAATTAATTTTTAGTTCATAAATTTGTACATAATTTGAAGTAACGGAAAAACTTTTTAACCAACTCATCCCGATTTCTACTTGAGACAGTTGCCGTCCCAGCATTATTTTCTGGCGCAAACACAGAGATAGGAGAAGATAAGCCAGAGTAATAAACTAAGGTCTTAGAGAGGGGTGAAAGAAAAATCCCTTATAACAAAAAAAAACATGGCAAGGTAAAACAACAGCCAAGAAAGGTTGCACGCCCAAGAAGATAACTGAAGGCAATCTTGGTCAAATCGGTGGAGGGAAAGAAGTACAAAAAGAAACCGCCGTACCTGTAGCACGCCTAAATGCGCTTCTCCACCCCTAAAAAAAAAAAACTTCCAGTAGGGTTTCACTAGGTTTGTAATACCTCACGCTTCCCAGGTGTAAAATAAAAGTAAGCGTGTAAAATATGAGGGCATAGGACAATTTAAATTCCCTGAAAAGGACAAAAAAAAAATTCTTACAACTACTACTATTACTACTACTACTACTACTACTACTACTACTACTACTACTACTACTACTACTACTACTACTACTACTGCAACTACTACTACTCCCAAGTGGGGTTTTCGCTAGTTTCTCCATACCGGGCGCTTTCCCGGGTGGCGGATAGGGGCATCTTCTTAAAATAAGAGGTGACGATGGGCAGCTGGGGTGGCTCTCTGTGGTGGTGGTTGGGGGCGTGGATCAGGGGGCGTGTGTGACATTGGCGTGTGTATCTGCGGCAATGTGAACAAGGAACTAGTGCCCCATACCTCCATCAGTGTGGATGCATGGGCCAGCTCTGCTTGTGCTCCTTGTTCTTCGCCTTTTGCTGCTTCCGTGGGTGGCACTTCATTGCTTGATGCAGGCGAACAAAAACTAGCACCCGTCGTGTATAGAAGTAAGGGGTGTGTTCAAGTTAGAGAAGGAAGAGCAGGCAACAAAGCGAATAGGTAGGAGGGGCTAGGTAGGACTGAAAAGAGAAAAGAAGAAGAGAGAGAGAGAGAAGGGAGAATGCGTGAGGGATGGGCAGTAGCGACTCGAAGTTCGAGCAAGCAGGAGCTGTTGCCATGTAACAGAGCAACTCAAAATCGACGCGAAAGAAACGTTTCCACGCGTGATCGAACTTTCCTGCCATATTGTGCCCTCAGAAACAAAGAGCTGAACTCTTTACCGTTGATCGGGAGCTGTCCTCCCAAAGAGCTGCTTACAGAAGCTGTCCCTCCTCGCAGAACACGGGAGCTGCCCTTCCGTGTGACACTACATGTGCTGCATAGACGACGCCTGAGACGCTGTTTTTCTTGTGTCTAAAGTTTTCCAGGCCACGCGGTGGCCATCCGCCATATTACCACACTCTCGAGCCCGAGTGAATTGACGAGCAACGTCCATCTGTCTCTTGGCCAAGCAGAGCTCTCAAGCCAACCCGAGCAGTGTCGTCATCATTATTCACGCACAAGACCTTCGTATATAAGGGACAGGCCGACGCCATATTTCCCGCCGCATCACCACAGCACGTGCCCAGGTATGCGTTCCCTTGTCTCGCGTGATTCGCCACCATTTTTCCAACGTACAAGATACGCGCAGCGATAGCTACGTCCCAAGCGTTTGTGTGGTACAGACTATGTATATATGCATATATTGCACCTTTTATTTATTATTGTATTTCGCCTTGCGCTCCGCGGGTGGGCTTTATGACTGGTTTTCGCCTTGCGCTCCGAGGGTGTGCTTTATGATTGGTGATTATTTTACTATTTGATTGATTTCGTTTTGTGTGCAGCTGGTATGTTGCGTTTGAATGCTCTGCGTTACTTTTTTAATTTAATTGTGCCTAATTTTGTGTGCTCGCTATATAGTGTTTTACGTCATTGCTAATATAACTGTTGTCATTATTAATCCGATGAGCGTGCGATCATCTCATTTTACGATAAATTATTAGTAAAATAAATGTCACGAATTTGATGTAAATAATTATGCTTAACTTATTCGACCTGTACGCTCTGAACAATCCTTTCCTTCTTCCCTTCAAACGGACATTGTAAACATTTTGGTGCCCCGGGTGAGGAACTCACAACCAAAGAACGAGTAAAATCGTCAGGGCGTACCGGGCGTTAGCGTGCGGTTATATTGCGTAACAATTTTCTCGATTCAATGGTATTGGTGCATGGCGCTCTCTCTCTCTCTCTCATTTGTACGCTTGTATTATTTACTCTTACCCCCTTGCCTTATATGTTGTGCAGCCCACGTTAAGTTTAATTATTGAATCATAGTCGTTGCCGTATGACATTAAAATCAGGCACAGCATGGCATCCTCTACCTTAAAAAAGCTAGTTTTACTGCAAGAAGCTCGGTTTTCAGAAATGGGGCAAATGAAGGCCCTATTTAATGCGATTGATCAAGAATCCATCACCAAGAATATCATTACATCACGAATAACAGTGTTTAATCGTGTGTGGGACGAAGCTCGAACTGTCCATGCTGATATCGTCGTGCGCGAAGATGCTGAGTCGGACCCTTATGTCGTTACGAAAAAATTTACTTTACAACAGAGTATTTACGAGGGTTACCTCGACGAGTTACTGACAGTCCTCACTTGTTTAGAGGAGGCCGAAGGATCAAATCGCCCCCCACGGAACGACCCCAACGTATCAGTTAACATCGATCCTCAATTAGAAAAATTACCAAAGCTTGCCCTTCCGTCTTTTTCGGGGAAGTACAAAGATTGGGAAAGTTTTTCGGGCCTGTTTGTATCTCTCATTCATGAAATCGATTACATTTCTGATGTCAATAAGTTACAGTATCTCAAGTCATGCCTTACTGGAGTTGCTGCGAATCTCGTGAAGGACGTGACACTCAAAGGGGACAACTACGCTCCTACTTGGGCAGCCTTGCAGAAGCGCTTTTGCAACCCGCGCTTAACAATTAATAATCTCTTGAACGCGCTATATGCCGTACCGCACTTGACTCGAGAGTCTGCCACGGGCTTACGGTCATTCTCAGATAAAGTGCAGAGAATTGTGAGAGCCTTGGAGAATTTGAAGATGCCTGTGAAGCACTGGAATGTTTGGCTGGTTCACCTCCTTTCCAGCCGGTTAGACCTTGTCTCACGTAAGGCATGGGAGTTGGAATTGAGCGTCAGGGATCGTCGGACGGTGACTAGGGCTGGCGATAACCTCCCAAGTAATCTGGATAGATTTTCCACCTTTAACGAGTTCGTCGATTTTTTAGAAAATCGGATCCAAGGACTGTCCATGTTAGGGGCGGAACCTGGTCTAGAAGGAAAAACAAACGCGGCTAAGGCCAGCATCATTCCTCGCAAGGCGCACTTTTCTCAGAAAACAAATAGAACCCAAGGTCCGAGCTGTCCGGTCTGCTCGAGCGCCCATCCAATCTGGAAGTGCCCTAAGTTCAAGTCAAGGTCTGTCTACGAACGAAAAAATGATGCACGACAATTCGGGCTGTGCTTCAATTGTTTAGGCAACCATCATTTTAACGCGTGTAAATCTCTTGCTCGATGCGTAACGTGTAAGGAGAAGCATCACACCCTTCTCCATAAAGACTCTCCAAGGCATTTTGACTCTAATCGACCATTGCCAGAGGGCAAACCTTCCTACTCTGCCACAGGAGGCTCTGGATTTAAGGCAAATACCTTCACAACGAGCCTCCCAATGGTGAACTCTCTTGTGATCCTAGCCACTGCCCAGGTTGACGTAACCGGCCCTAATGGACACACTTCAAGGGCTAGAGCCTTGTTAGATCAAGGAGCCGAAACCTCCTTCGTAACGGAATCTTTAGCTCAATTGCTGAATTTACCGAGAACGCCTTTTAAGGTGGCGCTTCAAGGGGTGGGAGACTTGCAAGCAGCAGTAGCCAGGGCTCTTGTGACGGTCAAGATTCGATCCACCGTTTCTCCCAGTTTCCACCTTTATGTTCCGGCGTTGGTTTTTCCTCGCCTCACGTCTTATATTCCAGAACAGAACCTCCCTGAACTACCCCCTCAGGTGCTGGATGGACTAGATTTAGCAGATCCGATGTTAATGCGCAAGGGAATTGTAGATCTCATCCTCGGAGCCGATGTCTACGGCAGGCTGCTAAGGTCGGGCCTTAGGAGAGCTCCACCCACAAGTTTAACCGCTCAAAACACTAGCCTAGGATGGATCATATCGGGTCCCGTACGACCTATTGTGGCAAGGCGGGCGGCGCTAATCTCCGTCGGCCGTGTCTAAGCCCTGCATTCTACTTATGAGGATAACTTGAGCGATCTGTTACAGAAGTTTTGGCTGGTTGAAGGGTTTTCCGAAGCTCATCAGTCTGGGAAGCCCGAGGATGAAAATTGTGAACACCAATATCAGACCACCCATTCACGAGACATCAAAGGTCGTTGCACTGTGCAACTGCTCCTGAGAAAAGGAATTCCCCCTCTAGGCAGAGAAACCAGGAAAACAGCGATTACTGCTCTGTCAAGTCTGCATCGGTAATTCACTAAGGACCCATGGTTGTCCGCCCAATATAGAGAATTTATAAATTTGTTACGAAGTCCTTGGTCACATGACTCTCATATCATCCACTGAGATTGGCGACTCACAGGCTTGGTACCTTCCTCACCATGCTGTAGTGACTGGATCCAACGCTCACCGGAAAGTTCGGGTAGTTTTTGATGTGGCTAGGAAAACGCACAATCACTGTCTGAACGACCACCTGCTCCCAGGCCCCCCTTTGCAGACCGACCTTTCGCTTCTGCTGCTCGATTGGCGTAGGTATCAATTCGTATTCACAGCCGATACAGTAAAAATGTTTTGGCAGATTTGGGTTAACCGCGCTCATCAAGATCAACAGCGAATCGTGTGGTCCCCGGATCAGGAAAGTAGTCCCATCGATTATCGACTTACCACTGTAACATACGGTATGAATTGTGCGCCGTTCTTGGCCATACGTACCCTGTTACAACTTGCTGATGACAAGATTTTCAGGTTTTCCCTCGGAGCTAAGATTTTAGAAGGAAAACGTTTACATGGACGATATGTTTGTGGGGGACGATACTCTCTCTGGAGCCAAAAGTAAAAGGAACGAGCTAGTCTCAATACTAAAATCCGCAGGCATGGCATTGAATAAATGGGCCGCTAATCAGACCAAGTTGCTCCCGCGAGATGCAGTCGTTTAAATCGACGAGAGCCAAACCGTAAAGACCCTAGGGCTACGGTGGAATCCAGTGAAGGACGAGTTCAAGTTTAACCCCAACCTTTTTGAAGCAACGATGGGAAGCATCACGAAACGTCACATACTGGCCCAAATTGCCCGATTGTATGACCCCTTCAGATGGGTATCTCCGGTAATTATTGAAGCTAAAATATTAATGCAAGATCTCTGGGTACTCTGATGCGAATGGGACGACCTGGTCCCGGTCGATATCTGTAACAGGTGGAATGTCTATATCAGCTCTATCGCTGACCTATCAGACATAACTATTTTTCGATAGGTTGGGACCTCTCCAGGGCAAGAATATGAGCTACATAGTTTTTCCGATGCATCAAAGAGAGGGTTCGCCGCCGTAGTGTATCTAAGAGTGACTACGGGGGACGGCCGATGTCATACCCACTTGTTAATATCCAAGACCAAGGTTGCCCCCTTGAAAACTATTAGCATTCCTAATCTTGAATTATGCGCAGCAGCTCTTCTCGTCTCACTTGTTCAGCACCTCAAAAAATCTCGCTTCTTCCAACAGCTGAAGGTTTACGCCTGGACTGATAGTCAGATAGTTTTGGATTGATTGAATAAGCATCCCCGCTAGTGAAAGACCTTTGTTGCAAAAAGGGTGGCGTTTATTTAAACGGAGCTTCCGGATGCCACTTGGTCCCACGTCCCGTCCAAGGAAAATGCCACTGACATAGCTTCGCGGGGCTGTAAGCCCACTGAATTAGCCAATTTTCGACAATGGTGGTTCGGTCCGAGCTGGCTCGATCAAGATCGAGAGCTTTGGCCGCCAAGGGCTGGACAGGTGCGCGTGCTGACCACCTGACCAACTCCTCCGGCTCCTCCTGAATCGGATATCCTCACCAGGTTCTCTACCCTGACACGGTTAGTTCGAGTCCTAGCGTACTGGTTACGGCCTTTAAAACTGCTTTGACTAAAAAAGTCCGCTCTTCCCCCTTTATCGGCATTTCTGACGGCAGCGGAATTATCACAGGCCAGACCCTCAGCCATACTGCTTTCACAAGCACATTTTTTCAAGGATGAACTACTAACGCTGTCGCGCGGCAATCACCTACCCAAGAACCACTTCTTGAGAAAACTAAACCCCGTTTACGATAACGACTTGGGAATCCTGCGGGTAGGTGGGCGTCTTGAACAGGCGCTTATACCAGATGATAGAAAGCACCCCCCAATCGTAGCGGGTCGCTCCGCTCTAGCTCGTCTCTTCGTTAGGCATGCTCACCGCACCTGCCTTCACGGAGGGCTCACCTTGACTTCTAGCACCGTCTCTCAGATGATCTGGGTGACAGATAGGAGTCGGTTAGTAAAGTCCAAGGTTCGACATTGTATTACGTGTCAGAAGGTAAAGCCACGTCTTATTCACCAGATGATGAGAGATCTTCCGAGTGACCGTGTAACGGCGGCCCGTCCTTTCCGGAACGCCGGTTTAGATTACGCGGGCCCTGTTTCAGTACGACCCAGCAAGATACGGGGAAACTGTACTTCAAAAGGGTACATAGTCCTCTTTGTGTGTTTTGCTACCAAAGCAGTGCATCTCGAGCTCATGAGTGATCTTACGTCCATCAGTTTTGTTTCTGCCTTCCGTCGGTTTGTCAGTCGAAGAGGTCGCTGTCAGCGGCTTTACAGTGATAACGCCACGACCTTCCATGGGGCAGACAAGGACGTAAGGGCAATGTTCCCTAGAGCATCGGAATTCCATCGGGCATCGGCGGAGGCATTGGCCAACGACGGCACCACCTGGTCTCTTATTCCCGCCAGCTCCCCTCATTGTGGAGGTCTCTGGGAAGCAGGGATAAAGTCCACTAAACACCACCTTAAGCAAACTATAGGGGAACATGTACTTACCTACGAGGAGTTATACACGCTCCTGACCGAGATTAAATTGTGCCTCAATTCTCGTCCGTTAACCCCACTCAGTGTCGATGCAACCGATCCACAAGCCTTAACCCCAGCGCATTTCCTAATAGAGAAAGCTCCGATCCTCGTTCCCGACGAGGATCAGCCTGATCTGCCACAAAACCGCCTTACTCGGTTCCAACTAGTTCAGCGGTTGAAAAACGTCTTCTGGAAACGCTGGTCCAACGAGTACTTACAGCAGCTACAGGAGCGCAATAAATGGAGGTCAGCAACGGAAAATATGGCAGTCGGCAATATGGTCCTAGTCCGTGACGAGCGCTACCCACCATCGAAATGGCCCTTGGGCCGAATTATTGAAATCCACCCAGGTCCGGATAGCCTCGTTCGAGTTGTTTCCGTCAGAACATCCACGGGTACTTTCAGAAGACATGTGTCTCGCCTCTGTCCACTGCGGATGGAGGATACCGAAGACCGTACCTCACCAAATAACATTGTAAATTAAATATTCACATCCGGTGAGTAGGCGGGCGGCATGTTCGGGTTGGAGAAGGAAGAGCAGGCAACAAAGCGAATAGGTAGGAGGGGCTAAGTAGGACTAAAAAGAAAGAGGGAGGAGAGAAAGAGAGAGAAGGGAGAATGCGTGAGGGACGGGCAGTAGCGACTCGAAGTTCGAGCAAGCAGGAGCTGTTGCCGTGTAACAGAGCACCTCGAAATCGACGCGAACGAAACGTATTTACGCGCGATCGAACTTTCCTGCCATTTTGTGCCGTCGTAAACAAAAAGCTGAACTCTTTACCGTTGATCGGGAGCTGTCCTCCCAAAGAGCTGCTTACGGAGGCTGTCCCTCCTCGCAGAACACGGAAGCTGCCCTTCCGTGTGACACTACATGAGCTGAATAGACGACGCCTGAGACGCTGTTTTTCTTGTGTCTAAAGTTTTCCAGGCCACGAGGTGGCCATCCGCCATATTACCACACTCTCGAGCCCGAGTGAATTGACGAGCAACGTCCATCTGTCTCTTGGCCAAGCAGAGCTCTCAAGCCAACCCGAGCAGTGGTCGTCATCATCATCCACGTACAAGACCTTCGTATGCAAGGTACAGGCCGACGCCATATTTCCCGCCGCATCGCCACAGCGTGTGCCCAGGTATGCGTTCCCTTGTCTCGCGTGATTCGCCGCCATTTTGCCAACGTACAAAATACGCACAGCGATAGCTACGTCCCAAGCGTTTGCGTGGTACAGACTATATGCATATGCATATATTGCACCTTTAATTTATTATTGTATTTCGCCTTGCGCTCCGCGGGTGTGCTTTATGACTGGTTTTTGCCTTGCGCTCCGTGGGTGTGCTTTATGACTGGTGATCATTTTACTATTTGATTGATTTCGTTTTGTGTGCAGCTGGTATGTTGCGTTCGAATGCTCTGCGTTACTTTTTCAATTTAATTGTGCCTAATTATGTGTGCTCGCTATATAGTGTTTTTCGTCATTGCTAATATAACTGTTGTCATTATTAATCCAATAAACGTGCGATCATCTCATTTTACGATAAATTATCAGTAAAATAAATGTTATGAATTTGATGTAAGTAATTATGCTTAACTTTTTCAACCTGTACGCTCTGAACAATTCTTTTCTTCTTTCCTTCAAACGGACATTATAATCAGGGTGGTTAAAACATTCTTCTCAGATACATGCATCACTCACTCTTATTTAACAAACACAGAGACACATACGGATTGTTCTGGGTTGTGTGTGGCGGGTCCTTTTCTGGGCTTGCGTTGGGGGCTTGGCGACGGGTGGAGCCGGATAGTGAAGCCCGGGTAAGTCTGGGTAACCACATCTGATATGGCTGTACGCCTCATAAACAAAAAAGACGTGGTGGGCCGACTAATATAGGCTTACTACCACTGAGAAGGCTATATGGCGGCACCTTAGTACCTCACGCCAGCCTGTTTTGTTGGGTTGTCTGCGTAGTCTCGGGACTGTACACCTGCCACTCGTCTCGCTGGGATGACCGTTGTGTACCAACGAATACATACATTACACACGAAAACCATTCTTACACTTGTTACTCAACACCAGAACAGTCTCTGTGGGTGGTACTGAGGAAGAGTGGCGACTCCTGGCCGGCCCGAGCAAGTAGCGGTCTTCTCTGGTGACAGAGAGGGCTGCTGCCCTGGTTTTAACCCTTCCCAAATACTCATTTCTAGAAAAAAGGGTAGTGCTGGCCTTCGCGGGTCAGTACGACACTAAAAAGATGCCACAATGAAAAACGTCAATGCAAAACAAGTACTTCAGGGGTAACCTCTCTGAGGGAGTACGCCGGCAGTTCCAATCTCGTGAAAGCCCGGGTGACTGACGCAGGCCCCATGGATTCTGGGGGGGCCACGAAGACGTGTCTCATGGCCAACAAGGACTGCTAAATGTTCCATGGCCTTTTCTAACGGACAAAGAACGGAGAGGAAGCCAGTCGAGTATAGGCACTAATGACACCGTGGACAGCAATGTGTCAGTATTTGGCAACCAGACAAGAGAGAAGCTTACCTCTTTCAAAGAAGATGGTGCTAAGCTGAGGGTTAAGTGACAGCAATTGGCTGATAAAGTCCAATCAGCAACGAGAGATATAACAGAGACGCTACAATTAATTAACGATAAGTACGGCAACACAGCGAACGGTGTTAAAAATGGGCTAAAAGCCGCGCTTGAACACCTTTAAGAGGCAGAGGTGCTAAGAAAAGGCTTTCTTAATAGAAAAGAAAGGTATGGAAACGCTTGGAAGTCGTTATTTAAATTCCTGCAGTGGAGGGAACAAAGGCGAGATAATTTTCGACGGCATGTTCAGAAAAAAGACCCTGAACACTGCTCTAAAACAAATAGAACGAAGTAAAAAAAACAGGAGCCCATCGTACAGCCCTAAGAAACGCCAGCATGATCTGTCTTCAAAGAAAAAGAAAACAGTTAGTGGCAAACAAGAAGAAACTCCCCTGAATGACAAAACAAGCGAGAAAAAAAAAGTAGACGCCACAACAACAGTAGTGGTGAAGATGGCTAGAGGACAGACCTTTGCAACGGTGCTAAATACGATGAAGGCGAATTTTGACCCCGATAAGACTAACGTGTTAATACAAAGTGTTGTTACTACAAAAAAAGGAGACATACTTATTAAGGCCAAAGGTGTAGAGAATGCTACGGCATTCTCACAGTAAATTGACAATTCGGTAGCCGGACAAAATACAGTCAAAATAAGCAGCAGAAAAGTGACATTAGAGGTCCGAGACCTGGATGCCATTGTAGAGGAAGATGAGGTCAAAGAGGCTTTCGCTAGGACTTTTGGACATCAGAGCCAGGAGCTAGAAGTTGCTCTCTTAAAGCCAAATGCCAGAGGACAGAGGCTGGCTTTAATCAAGGTGGATGAAACAACTGCCAGACAAGTAGAAAAGGAAGGCAGGTTACGAGTTGGCTTTGTAAGCTGCCGAATTCGAAGAAGAATCGAAGTAACAAGATGTTTTAAATGCCTGGGATATGGACACGTCTCGGGCAACTGTAAGGAAGAAAACAGATCCAAGCTTTGCTTCCGGTGTGGAAGCTCAAACCACCGGAAGAAAGAGTGCCTAGGTCCAGCACGGTGCTTCCTTTGCCTAACAATGGACAACAAGCACGAAGCAGGCAGCGGACGCTGCCCTCTATTTAGAAAAGCCCTAAAAGAGGCGAGAAATAAGGCCCAAGCAGGATCAAAATAAGGCAGAAAGGCCTTAAGTTGAAAGACAGGCTTATGTGGACCCCCGCTGCACTGGGTACTTCTTATCTATCAGCAAGGGAAAGCATTTAGCTTATAGTGGTGCTGGCTAAGTAGGCGGCCTTCTATGAAACGCTAGACAAGGTGCTGGTACTCAGGGACCCCGAGTCCTTGTCAGGACTTGAGAGCATCAGCACCTCTAACAAATGGTGGTGAGCTAGCTCGTTACTGCTCTGAGACGTGATGGTCTCCCTGGTGGCTCCAACCTGAAGTAATGGTAACGCGGTTCCGAGGTGGATTAAAAGCTACGCGGCAAGGGGGGGATTTTAGTGGGTATGGGTTGTCTATTAAAAAAAATCCACTGAGTCCCGCACTACCACCGTCCCTTTTGTATGCCTTAATGCATTTCCCCTTCCTTCACAAAAAAAAAAAAAAAAAAAAAAAAAAACTACTTCTACTACTACTATTACTACTACTACTAATACTACTACTACTACTACTACAACTACTACTACTACTACTACTACTACTACTACAACTACTACTACTACTACTACTACTACTACTACTACTACTACTACTACTACTATTACAACTACTACTACTCCTCACCTTCTGGGGGCTGCTAGACCTTGTCGTTGGTAGGGGTGCCTGGCTTGGGATGGGGTAGGCTCCAAAGAAATAAGTAATTTCTCATCTGAATGTGTAAGGGACTGTGTTCCTATGAAAACAAAAGAAAAAACGAAAAAGAAAGAACTTTAAAAAATGAATGAGAGTATAAGTGGTGTATGCGCGTAGAAACAAGATTTTTAAATAAGCTGTTTGGATCACCGAATGAGAACCAGCCGACTGAGAGTGCTGACATGGGCTGACCCCCCATTCAAGCCATTATGAATTAGCCTGCTGTCTTGGTATGGTGCTTACCTTGACAGATCTTAACTAACCTCCACCCTGTTGTGTTTAGACGTAAGTGGTGATGATGACATTTTTCTCAGATCCATGCATCAAACTCTCGTTAAACAAACACAGGGATACTTACTATGTTAAGGAATTTTCGCGGGTTGCACGTGGTGAGTCCTTTCCCAGGCTTGCGTTGAAAGCCTGGTGGTGAGTAAAGCTGGATGATGAGGCTCAGGTAAGTCTGGGCAACCACATCTGATATGACTGTACGCCTCATAAACAGAAAAGACGGGGTGTGCCGATTTATCTAGGCTTACTACCACTGAGAAGGCTATATAGCGGCTCTTTAGTGCTTTACGCCAGCTCGTTTTGTTGGGTTGTCTGCGTGGTCGTGGGATTGTACACCTGCTGCTCGTCTCGTTGGTATGACTGTAGTAAACCAAAATATACATTCATAACTTGCGAACACCATTCTAAGCCTTGTCACTCAACGCCAGGGCAGTCACCACGTGGTGACTCCCAGGTGGCTCGAGCAAGTAGCGATTTTCTCTGGTAACAGAGAGGGCCGATGCCCTGGTTTCGATCCTTTAAAAATATTTATTCTTAGAAAAAAAGGTAGTGCTAGCCTCCGCAAGTCAGTACGACTTGAAAAAAAATGTTAACATGAAATACGTTGATGCAAAACCTGTACCCCAGGCAGTAACCTCTCTGAGGAAATCTACCGGCAGTTCCGATCTGGTGAAAGTCTGGGTGACTGTTGCTGGCCCCACGGATCATGAGGAAGGGGGGAACAAAGACGAGTCTCACGCCATCAGGAACTGCTTAATGTTCCATGGCCCTTTCTAACGGACAAAGAACAAAGATAAGGCCTGTCGAACATAGGCACCAACGACACCAAAGACAGCAACGTGTCAGTATTAAGCCACCAGACCCAGAAGGAGCTTGCCTCTTTAGACAAAAGTAGTGCTAAGCTTAGAGTTAAGCGACAGCAAGTGGTTGATGAAGTCCAATCAGTAACGAAAGATATTACAGAGACGCTATAAGCAATCAACAATAAGTACATTAACACAGCAAACACTGTTAGGAATAGGCAAAGCCACGCTTAAACTCCTTTAAAAGGCAGAATTGTTAAGAAAGTCTTCGTTTATGAAGGAAAAGTGTTTGAAAGCCCTTGGAAGTCGTCATTTAAATCCCTGAAGTAAGGAGAACAAAGGCAAGATAATTTCCGACGGCATGTACAGAAAAAAACTCGTAACACTGCCCTCAAGAAAATAGAACAAAATAAAAGTAACAGGAGCCTACCAGAAATCCTTGAAAAACGCCAGTAAACCATGTCTTTAAAGAAAAAGAAGACAGGCAACGGCAAACGAGAAGAGGTTTTTCTGAATGACAAAACAAGCCAAAAGAAAAATGTTGATGCGACAACAACAGTAGTTGTAAAGATGGCCGAAGGGCGGACCTTCGCAAAGGTGCTAAAGATGATGAAGCCGAACTTAAACACTGATAAGGCTGATGTGGCAGTCCAAAATGGCACAAAAGACATACTTATAAAGCCCAAAGGTGTAGAAAATCCCATGACATTCTCACAGAAAATTGGAAAGTCGATAGCCAGGTGGGGTACTATTAAAATGAGCAACAAAAAAGTGACACTAGAGGTCCGAGACCTGGATGCTGTTGTAGAGGAAGATAAGGTGAAAGAGAAATTCGTTAAAACTTGTGGACTGAATAGCCAGGAGCCTGAAAGTACTCTTTTAAAATCAAATATTAGGGGACAGAAACTGGCGTTTCTAATAGGGGACAAAGCAACTGTTAGACAAGCAGAAAAGTAGGACAGGTTGAGAGTCAGCTCCGTATGCTGCCAAATTTAACAAAGAACTAAGCAACAAGATGTTCTAACAGCCTAAGGTATGGACTTATTTAAGGTGACTGCAAAGAAGAAAAGAAATTAAATCTTTTTCTCCTGGTGTAGAAGCTGCAATCACCGGAAAAAAGAGTGTTCATGCCTAGCACGCTGCTTCGTTTGTCTAACGACGGACAACAAGCACAAAACTGGCAGTAGAAGCTGCCCTAAAGTTAAGAGAGTGCTATAAAAGACTAGAAATAGGCTCAAGCATGACGCAAACAAGGCAGAAAGGTCTTAAGTAGAACGACAGTTTAACGTGGATCCATGCTGCGCTGAGTACTTTTACCTATCAGCAAGGGAAAGCATCAAACTTACACTGGCGCTTGCTTGGTGAGCAGCAATTTCTAAAGCGCTAGAAAGGGTGCTGGTCCTCAGGGACCCCAAGTCCTTTTCAGGACTCGAGAGCATCAGCACCTCTAGCAAATGGTGTTCAGCTTGCTCATTGATGCTATGGGACGCGATGGTTCCCGTGGTGACTCCACCCTGTAGTAATTCTAACACGGTTTCGAAGTAAAACTAAAGCTTCGCGGCATTGAGGGGGGGCTTGGTAGGTATGAGTGGTCTAATAAAAAAAACTTTCTAAGACTCACCTTACTGCTGTTTCTCTGTCATGTCTTAATGTATTTTACCTTTCTTTGAAAAAAAAAAAAATAATCACCACTACTTCCACCCGTACTACTGCTACCACAACTTCTACTCCAGGGTGTGATTTTTGCTGGTTTTTCCATACCGAACGCTTCCCCGGGTGGCAGATACGGGCATCCTCATGAAATATGAAGTCACGATGGGCAGCTGGGGTGGCTTTTTGTGATGATGGTCAGGGGCGTGGATTGGGAGGCGTGTGCGGCATTGGCATGTGTATCTGTGGTGATGTAAACGGGGAACTTGTGCCCTGTGTCTTTATCGGTGTGGATGCATGAGCCAGCCCTGCTTGTGCTCCTTGTTCTTTGCTTTCTGCTGCCGCCGTAAGTGGCGCTCCAATGCTTAAAGTGGGTCAACAAAAACTAGCACCCGTCGTGTATAGACATAAGCGGAGGTTGTAGGATTCTCCTCAAATACATGCATCACACTCTCACTAAACAAACACAGGGATACTGACAGATTGTTCTGAGTTGCGGGTGGTGGGTCCTTTCCCGGGCTTGCGTTGGACGCCTGGTGGTAAATAAAGCCAGACAATAATGTTCAGATAAGTTTGGGTAACCATATCTAATATTGCTGTACGCCTCATAAACAAAAAACTAATCAAGGCTTACTTTCACTAAGGAAGCCATGTGGCGGCGCCTGAGTGCCTTACGCCAGTTCGTTGTGTGGGGTTGTCTGCGAGATAATTGGACTGTACGTTGCTTCTCGTCTTGCTAGGATGACCGTAGTCTACCAACATATACATACATTACTCATGAACACCATTCTTAGACTTGATACTCAACGCCAGAGCAGTCTCTGCGGAAGGGACTGAGGGAGAGTGGTGACTCCCAGACGGCCCGAGCAAGTAGTGGTTCTCTCTGGTAACAAAAAGGACTACTGCCCTGGTTTTAACCCTTTCTACATACTTATTTCTATAAAAATGGGTAGTGCAGGCCTTCGCGAGGCAGTACGACATTAAAGAAGATGCCAGTATAAAAGACGTCGATGCAAAACTTGTACCCCAGGTGGTAACCTCTCTGAGGGAATCGGCCGGCAGTTCCGATCCGGTGAATGCCCAGGTGACTGTCACAAGCCCTATGGATTCTGGGAAAGGGGGGCACAAAGACGTGTCTCATGGCCATCAGGGACTGCTTAATGTTCCATGTCTCTTTCTAACGGACAAAGGACAAAGACAAAGCATGTCGAGCGTAGGCACCAATGACACCGAGGACAGCAACGTGTTAGTATTGAGCCACCGAAACCAGGAGGAGCTTGCCTTCTTAGAAGAAAGTGGTGCTAAGCTTGGAGTTAGGTAACAGTAAGTGGCTGATACAGTCCAATCAGCAATGAAATATATTACAGAGCGAATGCTGTTAAAAATGGGCGAAAAGCCGCACTTGAACACCTTTAAGAGGCAGAGGTGCTAAAAAAAGGCTTTCTTCATGAAGAAGAAGTGTATGCAAACGCTTGAAGGTCATCATTTAAATTCCTGCAGTGGAGGAAACAAAGACGAGATAATTTCCAACGTCATGTACAGAAAAGATTCCTGAACACTGCCCAAAAGAAAATACAACAAAGTTCAAGAAACAGGAGCCCATCGGACAGCCCTGAGCAACGCCAGCAAACTATGCCTTCTAAGAAAAAGAAAACAGGCAGTGACAAACAAGAATCAATTTTCCTGAGTGAAAAAACAAGCCAGAAGAAAAAAGTGGACGCCACAACAACAGTAGTAGTGAAGATGGCTGAAGGACAGACCTTTGCAACTGTGCTGAAGACAATGAAGGCGAACTTTGACCCCGATAAGGCTAACGTGGCAGTCTAAAGTGTTGTCACTACAAAAAAAAGAGACATACTCATTAAGGCTAAGAGTGTATAGTATGCTCCTTCATTTTCACAGCAAATTCAAAAGTCGGTAGCCAGACAGGGTACTGTCAAAATGTGCAATAAAAAAGTGACATAAGTGGCCCAAGACCTGGATGCTATTGTAGAGGAAGATGAGGTCAAAAAGGATTTTGCCAGGACTTTTGGACTTAAAAGCAAGGAGCCAGAAGTAGCTTTTTCAAAGCCACATGACAGAGGACAGAGGCTAGCGTTGATAAAGGTGGACGAAGGAACTGCCAGACGAGCAGAGGAGAAAGGGAGGCTATGAGTCAGCTTTGTAAGCTGCCTAATTTGAAAAAGAATTAAAGTGACAAGATGTTACAGATACCTAGGATATGGACACGTCTCAGACAACTGTAAATAAGAAAACAGATCGAAGGTTTGCTTTCAGGATGGAAGCTCAAACCACCGGAAAAAAAATGTCCAGGCCCAGCACGGTGCTTCTTTTGCCTAAAGACGGACAACAAGCACGAAACAGGCAGTGGGAGCTGCCCTTAATACTAAAAAGCGCAAGAAGAGGCCAGGTAAGGCCTTTTAACAGAACAAAAATGTAGAAAAAAGGCCTTGAGTTGAAAGGCAGGCTAATGTCGACCCACGCTACGCTGGGTACTTTTTACCTATCAGCAAGGGAAAGCATCAAGCTTATTGTGGTGCTTGCTAGGCTAGCGGCCTACTATAGAGTGCTGGAAAGGGTGATGGTTCTAAAGGATCCCGAGTTCTTCTCAGGACTCGAGAGCATCAGCACTTCTAGCAAATGGTGGCAAGTTAGCTCGTTAATGCTGTGAGACGCGATGGTCTCCCTGGTGGCTCCGCCCTTAAGTAATGATAAAGCGGCTTCAGGGTGGATCAAAAACCACGTGGCATGTAAGGGGTTTCAGTGGATATGGGTGGTCTAATAAAAAAAATCCACTGAGTCCCACACTACCGCTGTCCCAACGGTGTGCCTTAATGCATTTCCACTCCCTCTACAAAAAAAAAAAACTACTACTTTTACTGCTACTCCCTCTAGAATTACTACTTTTACTATTACAATTTTTCTTTTACTGTTACAATTTTTTGAAATAACTTGACGTATTGAGACTTTTTTTTATACAACAATAGTCTAGCGTGTTTTTATGTTCTGACGCTTTTAACTTTTCCTTTTTTGCTGTTGACGCTTTACTTTGTTGTTTAAGTTATTCTATAGCCCTGTACTTTTTAAGCTTTTTTTTTGTATGTTATGGGATTTCTGTTTTGAAGTTTTTTCATTTTCTTCTTTGCGCTTTTTTATAAATTTCTATCAGATTATCTAAACTATTTGCTTTAAAAAAAGTTCTCTTTGCTACGAGGTTAAAATATTATCATCTGAGTCGGTTTAGCCTTAGAATTATCATATGGTAAAAGCTTGTTATGTTAAGGAATGACTAATAATGTAAAATTCGAAAGAACTTCACGTAGTAGTGCTAGCTATGGATATGCTAATTGAAAATCAAGTTTTTTTTTATCAACTAAAATTAATATCTAATTTGTTTGTTTTCTATCGTTACAGTTTTGAAATTTCTACTGACAACAGTTCACCTTTTTTCAGTTTTTCCTTTTCGTCACAACATCTTTGTAATACTCAAAGTATGTGTTACCGTTGCCATATTTTTTTAATTAACTGTTACTGTTAATTTTAGCATTGTTTGGTTAAGCGTAGGTATTACATAATTTTTTTTTCTTTTTCTCAATTTCTCACTTTTTATAAATTCTAATTTTTTTTTTTACCACAAAACTCACGATAGTAAATTTGTTGTTAGTGATTTGATAGTCAATAGTTTATTTATTTCTTCACATCCACATACTGTTCAGGTATTTTATATTGTAAAATATAAGGAAAGATCATGACTAAGTGTAAACAACTTTTCATTTCACTGAATTTTTTTTCTTTAATGTTTTCTACTAAGGGCACTTAGTTTTAAGCTGTTATTCAAAAAGATATATTGCAGGATCTTGATCTAGACCCACAGTTTTAATTAAAAATGCTACCTCAGTATTTGCTTAAAGATTTCTATCGTTTAATACATGATTCATGGAGTCTGTAATAAGTGTTGCCTCATTTTCTTCGCTATACTGACTTAAATAATTAATCAACATTTGACATGAAAGCTGTTTGCTCTACCTTTGGATGTCCCATAAATATCTTCTTAACCCTTTTATGTTGTACTGTCTGTAAACTTAAATTACTAAAAATTTTTTCCCCACTCGTTTCTTCAGAATTTTTCTTGTTGACTTAAAAGCACTTTTGAGCAGGGACCAACGTGCATCTGAAATTAGATGAATCACCTACAAACTCTATTTGTAGCTGCAGCACATTGACCAACTGTGATTCATGCAAAATTTTACGTTGGCCTATGTTGACTGGAAACAAATAGCAAATGAGAAAATGAAATACTTTTCAATACAGAGAAATGAAATAACTTTAAAAACTAATGGAGGCAAAAAGTCTAACTGGGAACAGTGGAACTGCGATGCAATACTAAATGCTGGCACAACTTATATGATATTAAAAGTTAGAATAACATAGAGTTAATACGCATAGACAAACAATACATAGTACACTTCTAGCAAAGCAACATCATCAACTTTTTGTATGGTTTTTATAAATACATAACTTGCCATGCTTTTTCCATTTACATTACCGAACATTTTTATATACCACCCACGATAGAATAAATTTTTGAATTCTCTTTTGCATTATTATTGTTATTATTATCATGATATTAAACTAATGTTATCAGTATAAGTTGTTATAACAACGGCCAACGTTATTTCTGTTGGAGTATTAGTTGATGTACCGTAGCAAACCAATCGTTTATTCACCCAAGCATTAATTTAAATACTAAGCGATTCTTTCCGTTCTTTCTGCAACAAGCTTAGTTAAATAAATGGACAGTGCCCAACTTAGTAAATATCAACAATGTCTTATCTTAACATTATTATTAAGTCAAATTAAAGTTTTTGTAAAATTTGCATGTAAAGGGGAAAAGAAAAGCATAAGTGAGTGAATCACCTTCCCTTCTTTTGATGCACGGAGGAGAATAAGCTAGAATTGGGATGTGCCAATTTTTGAGAGGCTGAACTAGAGCATCTCTAGCCAATTAGAACTTTAGCTATTGTTCTCCCCTTCAAGATTTTTCCGGCAAATTTTTTTGCGTCGTCTCCAACCAGCACGTTGCACAGGTCCACTACTCCTTATAAGAAGGACTGGAGGCCACGAGAAAAAGCACTTGACAATGAAAGCCCTTTAAGGTAGATCAAGTAGTACGAGTCCGCCTCTGCTATAACCTAGTCTACTGTGAAGCGAGGCACAGTTTAAATTTTACCCTCAAACCGTCGACTGGATAGTTAGAGTCCGTCTCTGCTACCATATGGTCCTCTACGAGTGGAGTTTTAACCTTCTACATCAAACCCCTTGCCCTGGCTCCTCACGTGTGAGACTTTGTTAAAAGTTAAAGTAAAAACAAATGTTAGTTAAACCAAGTGGTTAATTTTTTTCTTTTCTTTTCTTTTCTTTCCGTCGCAAACGTGCTCCTGGAGTTAACATCATTTGCTTAATATGGTATTGATAAACTCTAGGCAAAGGAAATAAATAGTCAAGTTGTGTTTCACGTAAATTCTAAGGCAATTACCTCTACTTAGAATGGTATTAGTGGCTGCTAGTCCGGTCGTGAATTTAAATCATTTTGCTCTTTGTGTAACCTCTAGAGCGTAACTACCTTTACTCGTTACGGTATTGGTAACCTCTAGATCGTGGATGGGATACTATTTTGACACGTCGTGCCAGGTATTCTTGACAAATCAGAAGCGCGCCGCGAGCGAGTGCCTCGCACAACTGCTCAACAACCACTTCAAGTCGATCAGTACAGTCAGGTTTCCCCCATTCTAAACGCCCAGACAAGGAATTTAGCTACCTTTTCACCCCGCGTCCCACCTACGCACCCAGTGCGAATCCTGAGTTATTAAGCGCAAGCTGAGACTCAAATAAAACGTCGCTCTAACGTCACAATGTGCTGTAAAAGAAAGATAATAACATCTTAAAAAACTCAAAAACTCGTTTTTCAGTGAAAACTTTCCAAAATTTAAATCAAGAGGTAAAAAAAAAAAAAAAATCTTCTCACATTATTTTGGGGAAAATAATTAAGTCGTATTTAAACAAGACGTCTACTATTCTACGGTAAAAAAAATATTTCAATCAAAAAGGTGGAAAATTAAAAGATTTCTTAACATTATTGCTACAAAAAAAATTTCAGTTAAACTTTTGCCAATACTTCTGTGGCCAAAATAAAATATAAGATTTATAAAATTAGAAAATAGCGAGAGAAACAAAAAGCAAAGTTAATTAAATTTTTTAAATTCAAGTTTCTTATTTTGTTAAAGGACGATTCCCTGTCATGTAAATACTGCCTAAAGTTGTTATCTTCTTGCATGATTCATTAGCTATGACTTTAAATGAAGGTAAAGAGCAGCCCTTAAATAATTAAGAAAGTGCATGTCAATGGGCTGGAGAAAGATAAGGGGCATTCGACTTTTGTGACTGATAATTCAAAAAGCTGAAAAAATCCATCGTACAAATAAAACATATATGTAGAAAATTACACATTTACATAAGACCAAAGAAAAGGGTCATAACGCATACCATAGGGATGAGACATAGATTAACATGTTTTGCACATATGCGAGAGGAAGATTGCACTTGTAGCTTCTTCTGGCTCTGCTGTATTCTTATTGCACTTGACTTTTTTTCTAACACTGAAATTTTCTCATTAAATCAGAGTAGTAGCTCTTGTTTAAGGGTTAGGAGAATCTGAGAAGCTCTTTGATATTTTTTATTCAGAAGTCGTTATCTAAACTATCCAGTTAAATATAACTATTATAATAGTGAGAATACGAGCACTTCATTCAACTAACGAGATAAATTTATAGAGAAATAAATGTCTTGAAATTTTGTAAACGAGCTTTCAATTAATGTTCTTTATATTTATAATGATGTAATGTCATAGTAACTAGTTTGAAACAAATTTGGAACTGATCTGATATTTATATAAGCTTAAAAAGAGAACAAGCTGTTCTAAATTTATTCTTTCTAGTATCCTCTTCAATCGTTTTTGTATATTTCATTAACGTTATTTTTTAGTTTATTGTTCAACAAATAGTAAGAATTATTTTGAACATCTTTTTTTATGGCCATGTTCCCCAGACAGTATCGTCAACGTAGTCCAAAAATCACCATTTTTTCTAGCACATTTGTACATGTAACATTTTGACACTCTCTGGGCAGCAGAACGTGCTTCATCACTAACCGACCCTTTTGATTTTTAGATGGTTTCAAAGCTACTTAAATTTGCAGCTAACGTCATCAATATCGTTAATGCTTTATTTGAAAATAAGTTGTATTATTCTCTAATTATTGCCTTCTGCATTTTAAATTTTTTTTTTTTTTTTTACATTACTTGTTCCTTTTTTGTTAAGCATACTATGGAGATTACATAAAACATTTTCTTTAGAGGTCATGTTCCCCAGTAAATGTCGTTGAGGTACACTAAGAATCATTTTTATCTTTGACACATTTAGACATAAAGAGTTTGGATGCTCTTCAAGCAGCAAAACGCGTTACATCACAAACAACTCTTTATCTGTCGGTTGTACAAATCTGTCAGTTTTCTAAAAAAAAAGTTATAAAATGAAACATTAAAAAATAATAGAATAAAACGAAACAAAATATGAATGAAATACAGAAAACCAACGAAATGAAATAAAAAAGAATAAGAAATAAAATTAAATATGAATAAGCAAGAAATTAAAAAAAATAAAGAGACAAATAAAACAAGAAATGGAAAAAAAAAGAAAAAAATTAAAAGAAACAAGCCAGAGGGTTTGAATGGGTCATATGGGACTCACGGTGAGAACGAAGTTTTTTAAACATCAGATGAGTATAAAGACACAAAATTTCTAAGGTAACAAGGGGGTCACAAGACCCATAGAAAGAACGAACCTCTCTGAAAATTAGTACTGTATTCATGTAGCTCACTAAAACAAAAACTTAAAGAACAAATGAAAAAAATTTTAAAAATTGAGTTCAGTTCTCACGATAGTAGAACTTCGTGAGTTCTGTATTTATACATGACGTACTCACAAAGTTCAACCACCGTGAGTCTGAACTTAATTTAAAAAATTTTTTTTATTCGTTCTTTAAGTTTTTGTTTTAGTGAACTACATAAATGCAGTACAAATTTTCATAGAGCTTCGTTCTTTCAATGGGTCTCGTGACCCCCTTGTTACCTGAGAAATTGTGTGTCTTTATACTCATCTGATGTTTAAAGAACTTCGTTTTTATCGTGGGTCCCATACGCCCATTGATACCCTCTGGCTTGTTTCTTTTAATTTTTTTTTTTTTTTTATTTCTCGTTTTTTTTTATTTTTCATTTCATTGGTTTTTTGTATTTCATTCAAATTTAATGTCGCTTTATTCTATTATTTTTTAATGTTTCATTTTATCACTTTTTTAAAAATTTTTTTGTATTTTTTTTTGTTCTATTTTGTATTTTTTTATTAATTATTTTTGTTTGTAGGTCATTTTTTATATCGTTCTTTTATTCCATTGTATTTTTCCACGTGTTTTTATTTTCATTTATTGTTGTTTGCTTAATGCATTTCGTTTTATTAAATTTTTCAAATTTTATATCCTGTATTTTTATTTCATTTCTTTTTTAATTTTTTTTGTTGCATTTCATTTTTTAATATCTTTTCGAATTTTATTCCTTTTTTTCAAATCTTATTTTTCTTATTATTTTTTATATTATTTTCTATTTCATTGTTCTTATCATTTTATATTTATTTATTTTATGTTTTTTCCATTAAATTTTTCATTTTTTTACTTTATACCTTCTTTTTATTGTTATTTTCAATTGTTTATTATAGCATTTAGTTCAAATTTTTTTCATTTAATATATGTTGTAACGGGGTGTCCGTATTCACTTATGGCCTTGATAGCCACAAATTAATACGAGGGATACTCTGACCAGGACTGTGTTTCCCGGGCACCCACGGAGACACACTCGCGTTACAACGCGGACAGCGAGTCCGCTTTTCCTCGTTCATGTCTGCTTGCTGAGGGGCCAGCTTAGCTCGGGCTCAGCTCAGGACGCTCGCGCGTTGGTGTTTACGCGCAAGCCCGTGGAGGCGGCAGGATAAGGCCGATGCCCGGCTTACAGCTTCCTTCTGGACGCCAAGATTGCTATGGATAAAACCTGTAAGGAAAGAGTAGCCGGAAGGGCTTCGTGCAAGGGAAGGCTCACGCAAAGCAAAACAAACATTTACTGATCAAAAGAACGGAAACTATATTGTCTGCACTAGTACAAAAGCATACGCGCGCGCGTGTGTGTGTGTGTGTGTGTTTCGCTCGACCGTGTTGACGGCAAAGCCTGTACGGTCGAGGAAGGCTTTCCTCTCGGGGCCGACGGCCAGCGATAATTCGACCGGGCACAGAGAGAGATTACGCGGCTATTATGATTCTCGCACACGCACTGCGCTTACCTGGCTTTTCGCAGCCTCTTATTTGCACCTGCTCGCCTAGCAGTTGGCCTCTCAGCAGGAATATTTGACCTGGTGTCTAGTCAGTAAGCCTTCTCGTCGACGGTACGTGGCTGCAGGAGCGGGCGAGGCGATGGCGAGGTTGTCCTCTTGTGGTTTGACAAACGTAGCAGGCGAGAGACGCACACGTGTTTTCCCTACCTATACCTTATCTCTTCTGGCCTGATGGCCAAGAGCGTCTCTCGCTAATACTCATATCAAGACGCTTGTCTCTCCTTTCTCTCTCTCTTTCGCACGTATTATCGCGCTCCCTTCCCCTCTCGCTCTCTCTCTGGCCTTTCTTCCTCGCGCAGTCTAGATGAGTGTAAACGGCGTTTGAGTATTAACCACCCGTTACAATGTATATAAAATTTTTCTAAATTATTTTCTTATATTTATATAATTATGTGACATTGTAAAATACTTTGTTTGTCGAATTCGAAGTGAGCGTCCTAAAAAACCATGGATACGTTCTGCAACTCTATTGTATATGTTTATTTTAATAATTTATTCATAACAGTAATTATAAGCATTATTTTAATGCCAAAAAACATCAGGTTTAAAAAAAATTGGTCAGTATTTTAAATGCATAAAATACAAACATTTAATGCACCTCATTCGATTTAATCTACAGAACTATAATCATGCAAATTAAATTTTCTGTTTTTTTAAATTAATTTCTTAAATTCATTATTTAGAAAGTAAATAAATAATTTATCATTAATTAAATGTCTTATCAGTAAATGCATACGGAAATGAAATATTATAGTTACGAACCACACGATAAGTACAAGAAACCGAGATCCTATAGTCAGCAGCGCTCGTAGCAGAGTGGGTAATGTACTCGTCTCACATGCGGAAGTTGAGGGTTCGAATCTCTTAAAAATTAATTGCTTGGGAGTGTGAAGGAACATGGAGGGCAAAGGTGTGTAGGAGAGTAGTGCAGCACGGTTGGCAGATATACGGTGGGGTAAGGGAAAGTGTGTAGGGAACTGTCGGTGAGGGGGACGGGGTAAGGGGTGAAACTTGAGAGGAAGAGACTTCCGGTAAGCCACTTCCGTTTCATTAAATCTGTTGGTTTTAAAATTTCAGCCCCCCAAGCACGCGACATAAAGAACTTCTTTCTAAAAAAGTTTTTTTGTAACGTTAAAAAAAAAAATTTATATCATTTTTGTATTTTATTTCAAACTTTTTTAGTTTTATTCAACTTTTTTTTTAATGGTTTCAAAGCTCTTTATTGGTATATATCATCAAGACCATCTTGCTCTACCGTTTCTATTACAGTACTAAAAAAATCACCACAATCACGAATTTCGTTACTCACTGAAACTGTTTACTCTCTTTAAACAGTAGTCAAGTTCTCTTGACCACAAAGAGCACTGCTCACCTTAACAACAATATTATAACTGTCAAAAAAGGTGCTATGAGTCATTGATGTGTAATTATCAGTGGCACTGCAAGACGTCAAAGTACAATTTTTACCGATGACACTTTTTATTATCAATATATTGTCTTTACCAGAAGTTCTAAACATGTTCCTTCCTCTACAACCACCTGTAGACATTGTGTCATTATCCCTGAAAATTATAAGTAAAGTAAGCTATTTATGAAAATATCGGGTAAAAAACAATTTTATAATAGTAAAATGAAAAAGGTAAGCAGCGTAATTAACTTCGAATACAAAATTTTGAATACCTCACTTTCAAACATTGTACTTAAAATGTAAAATAGATGTGATGTAAATTATGTAAATTTATTTTATATACGAGCATTTTAAAAAAAGGCAAGATCTTTTTACTTATTGCCATAGTACTCCTTTAAGTATCAAAGAACGTACTATTCTTTATTATACGATAAAGTATATAGTACACAAAGTTTTTATGGACTTGGCTGTAGGATTTTGAATCACAAGCCTCACGTCAATGAAAATCAACTAAGAATTTATTTCAGACGTATCCATTACGGAGGCAAATTTTTACATGCTCTGTTCTTATAAATGAGGGGGGGTTATTTATTGGGTATTTAGTATGTAATGTGCTTCACCGTAGGACTCATTTGTTTGCATACCCTTGATGAAAGAATTTATATTTCCCCCTCCAATAATAGAGTATATTGCATATTAGTAGGATATTCAGACGGCAAATAACAAATTTCTTTTTCAAGAAACTTTCTACCTTACACTTCAGAAAAAAAAAATTTCATGCCAGTTGTAATTATATTTAAGCAACTTTGACAAAAAGCAAGATCGTTAGTTAGTAACCAAGTTCCATGGTAAAAACTCAATTTTCAAAGGCATTCCCAATAAAGTATAATACTTAATATATTGAAAAACAGGTTCTTGTCACGGGTTTCGAAAGAATATAACTGATAGAAATACTTTCATACAAGTATGTGTTGTCATAAATATAAACATATGTATAAATGTTTTAGGTATAATAAACTGCTAGTCACTTACGTTTTTGACACACGCGATGCGGACGGAAAAATGTCACTTAGTCTTATAGAGAGCAGAAATTAAGACAAATTGTACATGACTGTTTTTTCTCTTAAACCAGCAAGAGTTGAAAAAAAACCTTGTCAAATAAAAAGGACATTAGAAAAAGTATTATTTGAACTTATTGTTTATGATTCAAGAATATACATTAAATAAATTATGGATTATAATCAGTATTATCAGTACTTATGGCTTTTATAACACTGTCAAATAATCATACTGAAATAATTGAAATTTGCTTCCATGTGAAAAGACGGTATCTGACATTGAATAACCAAGTGACTTTCAAATTTTAATGACCTAATGTTGGATATATAAAAGCATTAAAATTACTAGACACTTGAAGTCTACGGAATCAAGTTGTTGTTTGCGGGTAATGTTACTTAAAAGACTTAGAGTACAATCATATTAATATTTCTAAGAATCTTAGAAAAGTGTAAAACTACAGGAGTGACGGAGCTAAGTGTATTAGTTGAATTTTGATACGCAAAGTGCCTGATTTGTGCCAAGAGTGTCGTTCTTTGAAAGATCTAAAAAATAGAGTCTCTTCTTTCGTATGCCTAACACATCAGCAAAATCGTTTTGGAAAGAGAAACTTTCTTCTTGCCCCTAACAAAGCACACTTATTAAAACAACGTTTTCTGACTCGCATATCCACCATGCCATTAAAGCATGACAGCGATTTATATTACGCAGCATATGAACGCCTTAAACTATAGAAGCAACAGCTTATAAGAATGACTACAACGTGGTTGGTTGAGCGTAGCATATATTAAAATAAAATAATAAAACATTTTTTCTGTACATTCTGACGTATATCAAGAACAAGATTGTAAGCGAAATAATTTTTTTTGATCATGCGTGTTTCATTAGTCATTTTTTGTAAATCTTGTTTTTTTTGTAAATGTTTTTTTTTTTTTTTTTCTTAAAGTCAACTGTTTAGAAATAATTTTTTTCATGTCTTACAATGATTTACCTCCCACTTTTATCTAACACTGTCGTGCACCACACTCTCTCACACTAGTAGGTTGTCCCCTTACACTAACGCCGCACAGTGGGACCAAATGGCGAAATTTTTCTTAAAATAAGATAACTTTGGACAGAAAACTCGGATCTTCATGATTTTTTATTTTATTTTAAAAGGTTAAAATAGTAGATTCAGAAAGCACTGATCCAAAGTCGTGATACGGCCCTGGAGGGACAGGACAAATTTCCAAAAGTGCCCCAAAATGTAAAAAACCATTATTTTTGCCAAAAATTAAGAATTTTCATCAAACACTTAAAAAATGGTTTTTCAAGGTTGACTTCAACCTAAGGTTTTTAGTTATGGACATTCCGATGGATTAAAGATGATGGCAGCAATATGGTAACCAGGACATGAGGGAAAATGAATGATTCTCATTATTACTTTTTATGTTTAGGTTTTGTTTGTCATAAAACTATATAAAATAATGATATAACTTGCAATAACCATACGTAAAACAACGTAAGGTATTTTTTTTTATTTTTAATTAAAAAAAAGCGGTCCGTAAAATATGGCGGATTATAAAATTTATAACCCCCTCCCCCATAGGGGTATCAAATCTGAGAAAATTCTCAGTATAGCTTTACAAATACGGTTACCTCATTCTAAATAATAAATTGCAGAAAACTAAAAATAGTGGAATAGTCCCTTTTTTACAACCGCTATGTTGTGGTCATAAAGCAGAAGAGTGCACTTTTCAAAAAAGTAATTAATGCGTCGAATATAACATAATAAATTCTCTATTCACTTTAAAAAAGTTAAACATATATTACACTACCATCTTGTATTTAAAATAATAATGTAATAGGTAGTCGCAACACATTAGGTACAATATGGTGTAAGGGACCTTTCCCGGTTAAAAATGGCAGCTTACACAGAATTACGGTTTTTTTTTTACTCGCTATCCTTACAATATAAGTATCAAATAAAAGGGAATGCTGAGCAAAGTAATTCTGAGTGGAGTAAAATTAAAAGCATTGCGCCATATGAAATTCAGAATGGCGGGTAACTTAGGTCGGTGTATAAGCCATATCCCAAAGGCCACTATGATATGAGTACCAACTAAAGCGTAAAGTAAGGAATCTATTTAAAAAAAGATAACCTATAATTAAATGCTATTATAAAAGTTTAACGTTAATGCAAAGAATTCAAAACCTTATTAAATGTAAAAATGTCCCTAGACTTATTTCTTCAAATATTTCTCATAGATTTAAAATTATTTTTAGCCTATTCATGAAGACTATTATAAAAGCAAGAAAATAATATTTATTAATGAAATAATAGTAATTGACTGTTTATTATTCTACTAGCCTGCCTTCGTCACAATATACCTTTGATACGTTTATTGAAAGTATTTGACTAGGCAATACATGTACTCAAAACTGTAAAAAACAATTATAAAGAGAAGTACTTTACAACCTTGTTAATTGAAAATACTGATATTATTGTACGCAGAAGTAACTTAGCGTTGACTTCATTTTCTATTTCTTTATCAGATGAGTTTAACGTCTCAGTTTCTTCTGTCATATTCTTTTCAATGTCACTTTGATCTTTATTGTCACTATCTTTGTCGGACAGGTCATCCTTGGTAGGTAAGTTGGTTGGATTGCAAATGAAGAAGAAGCACCCGAAATAGATCTATGTAGGCCTAGAAAAAGAACGTCAACCTGAGGACTGTAGTAAGGGACTGGATTGTGGACGTTGTCATTATCTCTATGGTTCCACATACATCTCGCTCAGGTGCTGCATGTCCATAGCACATGAAGTATCTACCTTATATGTAAACGTGTATCCCTCACACCTTGCGTAGCAGCGCCAGCCTGTTTTTTACATTAAAAAACTTTTTAGTGCTTCTACCACGGTGGGCTCCATGTTTGCGTCGGCTCGGAGAAAACACAATGTGCGTATCGACATAACAAAAATCACTGAATTATAACTGCAGATAATCAAAAAAAAAAAAAAAAAAAATCTTTCATATTATTTGAAAACCAGATGCCTAACGCCCTAAATGCCTTACGAATAAACATAAGAAAAAAACTTAACCATACTTATTTTCAATAGAAACACATTCTATAACATACTATACAGTAAAATACAAATAAACAGTACGAAACAATTTATTGGGAGTATGTATTCTGTATGTGTTATTGATTATATAAAGCATGAAGTAAAAATAATATGGACAAAAGTTATTATGAGAGCTACAGGTGCAGTAACGATAATAAGTCACCATTGAAGTGATTTTTAGGTTTAATCTGGCCACTTTTTTACACTCAATTTAATTAAATGTATAAAAACCATAAGAATTGTCGCATAACGTTAAATGTTACTACTGTTTTAGCACTATTTTTATTAAAAATTTTAAGGAAAGAAGTAATTTCAAGTCATACATAATATAACACTATTACATAAATGTCAATAAAAATTGTCAGGACTGCAAGCAAGATATCTAAGATTATTTTCAAGCAGCTGATCTTCATAAGGGTTGTACAAAAATGCATACCTGAATTAAATGCAACGAAAGAACAATTAAAGCCGAACTTCTTTGTAAAATATAAACTGTTGTACGCTCAAACTCTTGTACAATGTAAACAATACAGTAAAGGCTGCAGCACAAAAACCGTAAAAATTACTGCCAGTACTTGTTATGGACATCAAGGATATCAGTAGACTCAGTGCAGGTATATTACACTTCAATGTACTACACCTCGCACAGAGGGTGTACTTACAAGTGCCCGATAACAACATCGTCGATTACCTTAATTAAATAATTATGAAGTAATTTGTTGTAATTCAAAAGATTTGATCAGATGACTCGTTTCTCCAACTTTGTTTTTATTTATTTTTAAATGAGACAGTATAATCATTTAATGAATACTATGACATACTTTATGATCAATTTACGATAAAGACGCTACTCACAGCAAAAAAATGTTTAACCACATGACTACACGCAGTCACGTATGCTTACCAATGAAGCTATTGTTTATAATAAAATTTCCTGTATAACCAAAATAGGATCTTGCACAGTATCTCTTATTTTATATTAATATATTATATCAATGAAAGAATCCTGAAATTGATAGATTCGACAATGATTGACTTCAATTTAATTCATCTAGAATCATAGTATACAAAAATATTTTACTCTTCTACGTTTTTCCGTCAACTTAATAATCATTTAATTTAATCGTCATTAAGTTTGTATACTAAACTTAAGTTTTCAAATCACATTAAACAAAACAGTTGCGTAACTTTTATGTAATTAATTAACAATTTTACTATTTGCAACCATATCTCTTTCGCAAATGATCCTGCAATGAAACGTTACATATGTTTTACTTATTTATGCCGCTTACTCTAATATCAGTAGGGTTTTCTGTAAATTGACGAATCGTTTATAACACATCTAAAATTTCAAGGTACAATTAATGAATAGATAATTATGACAAAATTAAATAAAAAGCGATGTATTCCATTTCGTACTCATATCATAGGAGTCTTCGTGGTATGGCTTATACACCGACCCAACTTACCCGCCATTTTGAATTTCATATGGCGCAATGCTTTCAATTTTACTCCACTCAGAATTACTTTGCTTCGCATTCCCTTTTATTTGATACCCATATTGTGAGGATAGCGAGTGAAAAAAAGTCCGTAATTCTGTGTAAGCTGCCATTTTGAACTGGGGAAGGTCCCTCAAACCGTTTTGTGTCTGATGTGTTTCGACTACCTATTACATACTTATTTCAAATACAAGATAGTAGTGTAATATATATTAAACTTTTTTAAGTGAAAAGAGAATTCATTATGTTATATTTAACGCATTTTCTTACAAAGTGCACTCTTCTGCTTTATGACCACAACATAGCAGTTGTAGAGAAGTGACTTATCCACTATTTTAAGTTTTCTGCAATTTTTTATTTAAAATGAGGTAACGGTATTCGTAAAGTTATACTGAGAATTCCCTTTGATTTGATACCCATATGGGCGGGGGGGTTATAAATTTTATAATCTGCCATAATTTACGGACCGCCATTTTAGATTTGAAATAATAAAATACACCTAACGTTATGTCATGTGTGGTTATTGCAAGTTATATCATTATTTAAAATAGTTTATGACAAACAAAACCTAAACATAAAAAGAAATAATGAAAATCACGCATTTTTTCTTATGTCCTGGCCACCATGTTGCTGCCGCCATCTTTAATCCATCGGAATGACCATAACTAAAAACTTTAGGTTGAAGTCAACCTTAAGAAACCATTTTATTAAGTGTTTGATGAAAATTCTAAATATTTGGCAAAATAATGATGGTTTTCTCACATTTTGAGGCACTTCGGGAGATTTTTTGTGCCCCTCCAGGGCCGTATCATGACTTCAGACCAGTTTTTTCTGAATCTACTATTTTAAACTCTTAAAACAATAAAAAATCATGAAGATTCGAGTTTTCGGTACATAGTTACCTTTTTTTAAGAAAAATTTTGCCATTTGGTCCTACTGTGTGCTGCTAAGTTTATGAAAAGTAGAAGTATAAAAGAAAAATAAGAAAAAATTCTGTGAATTCGGAAATTGTTGATATGGCTGTTCACGCAGAAAAAATACATTTCATATTTGCCGCTTATTGTTTGCATACTTTGCTGTTTTTATAACAATAATTAAAGTGACTACGTACAATAAAAAGTATCTATTAATAAAAATCTCATGGTGTTGCAAAACACAATTATTATTTACATGTTCTATTTTAATAAATATATTTTTGTTTTTAATGAACTGCACATCATAAAGATTTATTTTTGTTTATGCTACTTGAATGGAGTAGATCAACCATACTTTTGTTAAGGTAAGTTGACATAAATTATATTTATATTGGTATTGATTTTCGTTTTTATAATAGAAAAAAGTATTTTCCTGCATGTTAGAAACTTATCTATTTTTAAGCTATAACAAAAAATAATACGGAATGTCAGAACTTAGCTCAACTATTTACAAAGAATATCCATTTAAAAAATGCTTAATTCAATTATATTCATAAAGATTTTATCTTTTTACTTAGGCCTATTGTAATTAAAAGAGATAATTTTGATAAACTATCAATATAGACATGTAACTTCTTTTTCATAAACTTAAAGAGTAGAATATTGAAAAAAATTTTTTTAAATTACTGTATAAACATGATATTACCAGATCAAGGCAATTGTATTATTAGATCCTTAGGTAGACATCAGCATTATCTAACTTTTCTTAATCTTCACCACTGATTAGTTTTATTGTGTCTTACAACTGCCAAGTCTTTGCTGTAATGATGAGCTTACATTGTGCATTGAGCAGTTATGTTCTAACAGATACAATAAAATGGGAGACCTACTTGTAAGACCAAACAATTTTAGAAGATAGTGGGTGTTTTTTTTTACTTGAATCTTCTAGAGATATTTTAAAGCTTTTTTTCTATTTCGTTCTTGATCCCTAATACATTTTAAACTTATTTCTTTTTATTATTATTCATAAGAATCTTAAAAAATACAGTGAAGTAACTGCTAGTACTTTCTTGATAATTCTAAGGTCTAAGAGATTTTTAGTGTTTGACCATGAACTTATTTTGAATCGACTAAGAGTAAAGCTTTTCACCCTTATGTTTTCTAGTTCTTATTGCGAATCGAACGAAAGTTGTTTATTTTGTTTCGTCTAAAGTTATAACCGAGCATTATTTTGAATAAAATTAGTAAAGAGTAGTAAACACAACAAACTTTTTTTTTCTAGAGGAGAATATGCACGAATCAAAAGTACAAGAATGCATTAAAGTATACACACTTTTTATATTTTAATCTTGTATATAAAAGTAATGCTTCTACCGTTAAATACAAGGTAAGCAAGACGTGTTCATAGCAGTTTAATATGGTGTTAAGAGCTGTGTGAATCGGGGTCCCAGAATCAATAACTGATAAAACACAATTAGACCAGTGAATTGTGCTTTATTTTTGCATTGAGATTCCGTTTTTACCACAATCGTGCTTTTTGTTTTTTTTTTTTTTTTTTTAAATAAAAAAAATCTTGATGCTGATGCAGACTTTGAATAGTTATTTAAGGGAAAAGTATAAGTTGAAGTGCAACCAAATTAACGTTACTCGCTTGTGCGTAATAAGTGCTTTAAAATATATCTATGGTTTATTGAACTTTTGTTAGTTTGTATGTGCTTAAGCCCACTGCACATTAATTTGCGTATTACGGTCGAGATCGATAGTGTTGATACTACTTTTACTGTTCTTTTAGTCATCATTTGTCTCGATTTACGCCTCATCATATGCCATCTGCTGTGACTTTAAACTTTAAGAGCATTTGAGTATTCGTGCACTGATCGATGAAAAAAAAATTTCATAAGTAGATAATATAATAACACTATTACGTTGTGAAACACCGTAATTATACTTATAAATTGTTGTGCTTTACGTGTACATCAGTGACATTTCATGTAGACGTGTGTATATGGGTATGGACTAACATACTAATCTTAGATAAGTATACTTTAAAAGATAACAACATTTTTCTCTTTTAAATTTGAAGTGTAGGTACTTTTTCGTTTCCTTATTTTCTGGATGTTACCTGTAATAGCTGTAACTTAAATGATAAGCTTACATGCGTCAACTATTAAAAGTATATATATATTTATCTATGTAGTAGTCACTATGGCTTAGAGGTAGAGTTGCAATTCTGCGAAATCTCCAAGAATAAGCAGCATTTGAAGCAGTTAGTACTTGGACTGGTGATTGTTCAAAACTTGCCGTTTTGCATGTGCTGTTACTTCTCGGGGGTAGACTAACTGTCTCTCCAACGTTGTACTTGATATAGGGCCTTATCGGAACTCCATAAGTAGGTAAACCATGGCGGTTCTGGCACCTCCCCAGCTCCCCCCCTAAGGTAGTGGTAGGGGAGAGGCTCTAGCTATAGCTGTGGGTGGAGAAGAGGCGGTGGAGGAGAGGCGGTGGTGAGGGCTGATCGGGAGGAGGGGCACGGGCAGTGGGTGGTGAGGACTACTCGGATGGTAATGTCACGGGAAGGGGGCCTCTTCTGGATGCTGTAATGTCGGATGGTATTGACAGCTCCCTTCCTTTCCGACCGCAAATCGAGCTCCAACGTCATCAGGATGGGTCCGGAAGGTGTAGGTGTGACAAGCCCAACGTACAGCGCGAGAGAAAGATGATTAAGCATGAACGTGTATCAGTGGATGTAGCGGATTGCATATCTCGTTTAGCTGCGACTGACGTTGGCTTACTCAACACAGTACCTTGCCAAGTAATGAAGCTATTATTTCTTATCTATACGGATGTGTTAGCCGTGGCCGATGACTTTTCGCTTCTTATTCATAAGCGTATAATGTTCTAGTGTAATATTTTTTTCTTAGCAAGAGCGGATGCAACGAGTCTTGCTAGGAAACACGTATGTGTAAGCTGTGGCCGATAACTCTTCGCTTCTTATTTAGGCATATAATGTACCAGCATCATATTTTTTTCTCAAGAGCGGGCGTATTGAGTGATGCGTGTTGCCAGAGAACATGTATACTATTTCAGAACCGAAAGCGTATCCCAACATTGCTTGGCTTACTCCTCTTCATCGCAGTACCTCGCCAATGAACAGAGTCAGTCAATACGATGAAGTAATTTTAATCGGCGCAGTAATCAGGAAGCGTAAATGAAAAAAATCGACATAGATTCATGAAGAACTAATTTATTGCATGAGTATTGTGTATTAGGTGTACGTTAATTAAAAATATCGTTTTGTCGTTGCTGCTCTTTTAAAATCCATTTTTTTTAAGCTGTAGCATTCTTCACAGCACAATGAGCTGAATTAAATTGGTGATTCATGCATTCGATTTTATCCATACTGAATTGTAGCAAGAGTGTTGCTGCCCTGTTGGCTGAGTCTATATTAACAAAGTCAACTTATTTGTTACTTAAAATTTAGGAGGGATCGTGGCACAAAAAACTACTGAATTTACAATTGATTAATTAAAATCGTCCTAAAAAAAGACAATTTTGCTGAATTTATCGGAACAGAGGATGGGAATGAACTAGGGGTGAAATAAGATCAAAATGCACTGATTATGAGCCTTGAACGAAGATATACTTCGTGGCTCAAGGAAAAAACTCCAAAAAGAAAAATCCAAGAGAAGAAAAATTAATGAAAAATACAAACGAGTAAGGTTGTACAATAAATTTAAGATAAACATCCTGCAATCAAGAGTATGTTCTTGTGTATATTGCGTGTAGAAAACGTATACGTGCGCGTCCACATGTGTCTCGAAAAACTCACGAATTGACAAACATCGCACGGTCCGTAAAGCGGATTTTCGCCGTGCTTTATTCGCAGCACGCCGAGCTTCTCGAAGATGATGCAGATGACGATAATGAAAGAAAAAGGAAAGCGTGAGAAAAATTAACCCCATTTAGGTGACTCCTAGATACACGGGTGCGTGATGATGATAAGAAAAGATGTAGAAACCAGTAGGACGAATATAATACCCAACTATGCCAGTTACTCAAGATCGCAGTTGACAACTGTAGACCGCTTTGTATAGACAGATAGTTCGGAACTGACCCAGCGCGCCCAACCAAAGTAGTCGCAAGACCCCCCTTCCCTTTTGAATTCTCCTACCCGCTGCAGTCGTCAGGATCCATTAATTCCTTACACCTTATGTGAAAAGCCGAGAAAAGAAAGAGAGAGAATGATGTAAGCAATTAAAAGGGGGGGAGAGACCTATGACCCGTAGACACTTAATGGGAGCAAAGGAGATGGAGATGTAGATGCATAATAGAGAAGGAGAGAAATGTTTAGCTAATGAGAGTATAGAGAGAGACTTAATGAGTTGGCGCGAGAGTGATTAATTGTACTGACTGACACAAAAAAAGAAAAAGGATAAAGGTAAGGAAGAAATTGACCATCGCTTGCATATGTGAATATGTGATGAATTTTGTGTAAACTCGGTGTGTTGCCACCTTCAGCGTGCTGCGAGGTTGATCCTCCATCGCTCACGAGGTGTCTACAAATTTTTGTCATTTCGACAAAACATGCTCCCCCTGTTGCGAGAGAAGGCGAGCAAATCGAAAACATCATTTGTGTAGCGTATTTGAAAAAGTGCTTACTGTGGGAATCGTACAATGATGTAAGAGTGTAGTGGTGTGTAAGTGTGTTTACAATTCGAGCGAAGTTTACACAAATCGGTTTTATATAAGACAGACAACACGATCGGAAATTTAGTCTTCTTGTAACGATGAGATTAGAAGTGGACACAACGATGTGACGTTGCGTTTGAAGCTCTCTTGCTCAGTTTTAACAGTGACGACTCGTACGATGATATCAGCACCCGGGTGGATCTCGATGACAACCCCCAGCCGCCATCGCATGCAGGGTTGATTTCTATCGATAAGGAGGACAACGAAATCAATACCGATCTCGTGATTAGACTTGCTTCACTTATGTCAACGTTAAAGTTCGTGCAAATATTCCAGGTGCCATCGCTTCCGAAAATCTTGTCGTGCTCTCATGATGAAACGCCATGCTGACAATCGGTTACCTGGAGCACAAGAAAGGTTAGCTTTCAGAAAAAAAATTCAACGGTCTTCCGATTGATAAATGTGCCGGCGTGATGGCCGCTATATCATTAGGATCACTCGAAATACTATAAAGTGGTCTAGAATTAAGTATGGCTTCGATTTTGATAACGAGGGTATTAAGTACTTTAAAGGTTGAGAAATGTTTGCTGATCACTCGCTTAAGATGGTGTTTAAACGATTTTACTGCCTTCTCCTAAATTCCACTAAAGTGTGGTGAAAGCGGCGATTAAAAATGTCAGATAATGTTTCTCTGGACTGCGAAATGATCAACATCGTCACGAAACTGGTCGGAGTTAAACAGAGCAAAAATTTTTTGTAATTCATTACTTGCTCCGACAAAATTCGTACGGTTGTCCGAAAACACGTGTTTGGGGATGCCGCGTCAGCCACAAAACTGCTTAAACGCGCCTACAAATCCTTTGATGGTTAAATCGCTCACTATTTAGATATGAACTGCTTTTGATGCCATACATACAAACACACAACCATAAACCTTGACGCGATTACGATTTCGCAGTTTCTTCTCTTTGATGTACATCGGCCCAAAAAAATCTATTCCCACGTGAGTAAACGCGCCTGACTCGCTAACGCGTGCTGATGGCTAATTTTCCATCTTACTATGAATCGGATTAGAGTGATAACGCACGCAATCTACGAATTTTCGTACGATTTTTCGAACTTTTTGTTTTTCGTTGCACAACCAAAAACGCTGTCTTATAGTGTGTAATGTAGTTTGGATTCCTGCATGCAAAGTACGATAGTGCGCATCTCGGATTATCAAATCAGATACATGATGGTGCGATGGTAATAAAATTTGATACCTTTGATCGAAGGAAATTTTCGCGTTTTTTAAGCGTCCGCTAACTCGTAAAATACCATGCTCATCTACAAATAGATCGAACGCTGCTAACCGTGCACTTCTTACCTTCTAAGATGAAGATACATGCGCAATTTTTTCAGCCAATTGCTCTGCTTGAATTAATTTTAACACCTGACGCTTCGCTTCAAGATTTTCTTTAACGCTGATTGATTTTCCTTTGAACTTATTTGAACGACGCATACAAAGACAACAAGCAATCACGTTAACTAACTTAAAATATGAGGAAAATCGCGAAAAAATTTTTACCCCTAAATTTACTAAAAGACACGTTTTGCTCTTAAGACCTGAAAATTTACTCGGTGACGTTAACGCCATTTTTGGCCACTCGCTTTCGAATTTTTTTAACCTTTCAGGTTCATTCAGCCACATTCGATTTTTTTTAAAACTCGGTAGATAATTGACCTCGTAAAAGTGTATCAGCCGAATTATCTTTCGTTCGCACATGCATCCATTCGTAAACGACGTCCAGCGCTTGAATTTTGCTAACTCTGTTTGCTTCGAAAACTTTCAGAGTTTCCGGTGATTTTCTACGCCAATGCAATACGATCGTTGAATCCGACCAGAGTGCTACTTTATAAATTTCAAATTCTAGAGATGGACGCATTTCACTGTACAATTCCACAAGGAGCAGAGCACCGCATAGTTCCAGTTGCAGGATCGTTTTTAACTTTACCAGAGCTACTCGAGACTTCGCACATACCAGACACACAACGCAATTTCCATACTGATCTACTGAACGCAAATAAAAACATGCACCATAACCTAATAGACTCGCATCGCAAAATCCATGTAACTCGATTTTCGTAGTCCTATCGATATGGATTTTCCGGTCTACTGCAAAATTGTGGATGAGAGACAGCTGGTTCGCCAACTCCACCCATCGCGAATACAACTCCTACGGTACCAATTCGTCCCAATCACACTTTTGTTTCTAACACTTCTGAATAATCAATTTCGCATACAGAACTATTGGCCCCAATAAGCCCGGTGGATCAAAAATCTTTGCAATCTCGGAAAGTATATGGTGCTTCGTGATTTTATTTCGAATTGTAATTTCTTTAACGGTATAAATAAACGCATCCGCTCACGAATCCAAAGTTACCCCGAGTGTTTTCGAAACTGCTTTCGTCTTTACCGTACAATGACTCTCAAAAATTTTCCGATCTAGCGTATCGAACGCGTATTTATTGTTGGATGCCGATTGACGAATATCGAATTTTCTGCGTCCCAAGATACCGATAATTTTGTCGCGAAGTATCGCAAGTTCTTCGATCAAATTTGCACCTGTAAACAGGTCATTAACGAATAAGTCACGTTTCAAAATTTTTGCTGCTCGCAGAAAATCGCGCTTCTCATCGTCCGCAAACTGGTGAAGCGTTCGTATCGTGATATAGGGAGCAGAGGCAACTCCGAACGTAACCGTGTTTAGCTCGTATACCGCGATCTCTTTTTCATGATTTCAAAAAATACGCTGATATGGCCTGTCGTCGGGATGCACTAAGACCTGCTTATACATTTTTTTATGTCTGCGGTTAAGACGTATGCATAAGATCGAAATCGCATTAAATGTTCGAAAAGTTTCGGTTGGATGGTGGGGCGTACAAGTAGTTTTTAATTCAACGAGACGCCTTTGTCAGTTTTCACGGACGCGTTTAATACTACACGCACCTTTGTCGTACTGCTCGACGATTTTACGACCGCATGATGTGGCATGTAGTATCCGTCTGGTGTTTCGTTTTGCAACAACGTCATACGTCCGAGTGCTAAGTATTTGTCAAGTATTTTGGTATATTAACGATTGAGTTCATCGTCTGCTTGCACTTTTCGGCGCATCGCATGAAACCGACGAAGGGCTTGCGAGCGAGAGTTTCCTAAATCCGCTCCTTAGTCGTTAAATGGAAGACGCACAATATACCGCCCGGTTCGATCGCGTGTAGTACTTTTTACATAATGCCGTTCGCATAGAGACTCCAGATCTGATACGCCCACAACGTTTTTAACCTCTTCGATTTCCCAAAATTGCGCTAACTGTTCGGTTAAAGCACTTAAGTTATACGTCACTGCTAATTTTTCGAGGTTGTCATTCGCAATACTGCTTGCAATCACCTAACCTAATTGTATTTTTGCAACGTGAAATTGCTCCCGTTCAAAACGCATATTTGACCGACTGATGGAAGTGATAACGTGGCTCCGGAGTCGATGAGCATATCTACTGGACTCGGAATATGAAGACGGGGATCGGCAAGTTTCAAATTTGGTGGGATCGCTATTGACGACCGCGGAAAAGGCTCATCGGGTACGAAATTGGCTATTTTAGGGATGGTGAGAAAAGTTAAAGTTTTCGCGAAATCGCTTGTACGTGACCGGAAATTAATCTCGACCTGATATTTTGTAGTCGGTTTCAATGCGTTAATTGCGCCCACGGGGATAGAACACGCATTTAACGGAAGTTCTAATTCACGCGCGAATTTTTTGGTTATAAAATGGGCCGTAGCACATGTGTCAAGTAGCGCTCGTGCTTCGACGAAATTACCCTGCGCATTTTTGACTCGAGTTCGTCCTCCATCGTAGACAAATGGAAAGTTGTCGTGTGGATGAATTTGAAAAACTGGTCAAGCGTTGGAAGAACATTTAAATCCAACGACTCGTCCCATTTGTGTCTCATGGGGATTGGAATGGCCCGCTTAAAAAAACGCATGATCATCTATTCATCCGGTTTTATGCCTAACGAATGCAAAACATTTAGATGCTGACGTGTGTCATCGACTCATCTTGACAACGCCTGTGCGTTGGCAACCTCTAACGGTTTGATAATAACATTCATCAAGGCATCTTAATGTTTTGATGTGAACCCTTCTTCTGATTGTATGATTCAACGAGAACCTTTCACGCATTTTTGTTATTTTCTGCAGTCGCGTCGAAAATTGAAATTTTGCTTAGAGCCTCTACCTGTAATGGGCTTCGTAAATAGAAAAATTCAACCAGGACATCGATATCCGTACGCGCGTCTACCATGGTTTCGAACGCGTTTTTAAACGTGATCCATTTTTCATGCTGACCGTCAAACTTGGGGAGTTCGGCGACTGGAAGTCTTAGAAGCTTTTGCTTCTCGAAAAAAGTTGACGAGCCGAGAGGTTGCGTGCCAATTACGGGATTGTTTACGGCCCCACCTGGCATGGACATGATACGTGTCGCAAGTGAATAATATGGGTCCCTAATATCCTCGATCGCGATGTGATCTTCATCGTCCGGATCAGGCTCGGCAAGTTCCTCGAAGGCTACGCAGTGAAACTCTTCATACGTTATGAAAATAGTTTTTAACCGCTCAAGTTGCAGTATCGCATTGGTTTTGTCGATCGCTTTTTGTTTAAGAGCGTTCACGATCGTCGTAAGCTGAACCTTCAGGGTGGCACGATTTAAAAGGACGGCTCTATTTTGCGCCATCCTTACTTAACGGATGTAACTCTGTTAAAGGTAAAACTGATTTCTAGAGCAGAACGATAAGAACTTGATAAAAAAATACAAACTTGAAAAAATAGAAAAAAATCAATAAAAACTTGATAAAAAAATGAACTTAAAGAAAAAAAAAAATTTAACTTGTTACGAAAAAAAAAAAAAGTTGACTATTCGTTAAATTTTCTAAATATTGTATTGAAGTAAACGAAAAAACTATGGAAAAAATTAATTGATTAAACTAATTTGTGAAATTAACTGGACTGGGTATGAAATATACTAAGATAATAACAAATATAACTAAAAATTGAATTGAGTATCCTTGACGAATCAATTGTAGTTAATGCTACCCGAATAATTGTATGAACTGTTATGAAATTGAAAGGTAAGAATGCTGAAATATCCCGTGCGACCAGATATTTAAAAACCACGCGACCGCAGCCCTTAGCGTGCAAGATCAAGCGCGTCTTACCGCCACCCTTGTTATTGTCAGACTCTCGATTCTCCTCTACTAGGCCTAGCTTTCCCGCGCGCGCGCGTTCCCGCTCATTAATGACGCGTGATCACGTCTCCCAACGAATCTTAATTTGTCTAAAAATTCTTAAAATTCGAATTGGATGTTCGCAATAAATTTTTTGCTAGCACAAACTGACACACGCGGGCCATTCCAATCCCCATCAGACACAAATAGGACGAGTCGTTGGATTTAAATGTTCTTCTAACGCTTGACCAGTTTTTCAAATTCTTCCACACGATAACTTTCTATTGGTCTACGATAGAGGACGAATTCAGGCAAGTGAATCAGGAAAAGGGGGCGAAGTGTCAAGAAGACCGAGAATTCGAGACAGCTGCGAAAAGGGCGAAGAGCACGGGACAAACGACTGCGATGGTCACTAATACAAATGCATTTAAATGTTCAAGCTGCGGAGAGGTACACCGCATCTACTCTTGCCCGGAATACAACAAGTTGAGCGTCAAAGAGCGATAGAAAGTTATTCAACTGAAAAAATTGTGTAAAAATTGCGAAGGAATACACTTAGAGCACTGTAAAGCAGGGTCCTGTAAAACATGCGGCGAGTGGCATCACACGTCTCTCCATTGCGACTCAAAGAATGCGAAACCAAGCGCGTGACTTGGAGTGGGCAAGCTAAAGACGATCACCCGAGCCGCACAGTCACAGCTAATGATGAGCGCAGTTATTCAAGTCAAAAATGCGCAGGGTAATTTCGTCGAAGCACGTGCGCTTCTTGACACATGTGCTACGGCCCATTTTATAACCGAAAAATTCGCACGTAAATTAAAACTTTCATTAAATGCGTGTTCTATCCCCGAGGGCACGATTAACGCATTGAAAACGACTACAAAGTATCAGGTCGAGATTAATTTCTGATCACGTACAAGCAATTTCGCGAAAACTTTAACTTTTCTCACCATCCCTAAAATAGCCAATTTCGTACCCGATGAGCCTTTTCCGCGTTTGTCAATAGCGATCCCACCAAATTTGAAACTTGGCAATCCCCGTTTTCATATTCCGAGTCCAGTAGATATGCTCATCAAATCCGGAGCCACGTTATCACTTCTATCAGTCGGTCAAATATGCGTTTTATACGGGAGCAATTTCACGTTGCAAAAATACAATTAGGTTAGGTGATTGCAAGCAGTATTGCAAATGACAACCTCGAAAAATTAGCAGTGACGTATAATTTAAGTGCTTTAACCGAACAGTTAGCGAAATTTTATGAAATCGAAGAGGTTAAAAACGTAGTGGGCGTATCAGATCCGAAATCTCTATGCGAACGGCAATATGTAAAAAGTACTACACGTGATCGAACTGGGCGGTGAATTGTGCGTCTTCCATTTAACGACTTGGTAGCAGTTTTAGGAAACTCTCGCGCGCAAGCCCTTCGTCGATTTCATGCGATGCACCGGAATGTGCAAGCAGACGATGAACTCAATCGTTAATATACCAAAATACTTGACAAATACATAGCACTCGGACGTATGACGTTGTTGCAAAACGAAACACCAGACGGATACTACATGCCACATCATGCGGTCGTAAAATCGTCGAGCAGTACGACAAAGGTGCGTGTAGTATTTGACGCGTCCGCGAAAACTGACAGAGGCGTCTCGTTGAATTAAAAACTACTTGTATGCCCCACCATTCAACCAAAACTTTTTAAACATTTAATGCGATTATTATCTTATGCATTCGTCTTAACCGCAGACATAAAAAAATGAATCGGCAGGTCTTAGTGCATCCCGACGACAGGCAATATCAGCGTATTTTTTGGAATCATGGGAAAGAGATCGCGGTATACGAGCTGAACACGGTTACGTTCGGAGTTGCCTCTGCTCCCTATCTCACGATACGAATGCTTCTCCAGTTTCATGACGATGAGGGGCGCGATTTTCTGCGAGCAGCAAAAATTTTGAAACGCGACTTGTACGTTGATGACCTGTTAACAGGTGCAAATTTAATCGAAGAACTTGCGATACTTTGCGACAAAATTATTTGTATCTTGGGGCGCGGAAAATTCAATATTCGCCAATGGGCATCCAACGATAAATACGCGTTCGATACGCTAGATCAAAAAAATTTTAAGAGTGATTGTATGGTAAAGACAAAAGCAGTTTTGAAAACACTCGGAGTAACTTGGGAATCGCGAGCAGATACGTTTATTTATACTGCCAAAGAAATTACAATTCGAAATAAAATCACAAAGCGCCATATACTTTCTAAGATTGCAAAGATTTTTAATTTACTAAATTTATTGGGGCCGGTAGTTCTGTACGCAAAATTAATTATTCAGGAGTGTTGGAAACAAAAGTGTGATTGGGATGAATCGGTACCACAGGAGTTGTAATCGCGATGGGTGGAGTTTGCGAACCAACTGTCTCTCATCTGCAATTTTGCAGTAGACCGGAAAATCCTTATCAATAGGCCTACAAAAATCGAGTTACATGGATTTTGCGATGCAAGTCTATTAGGTTATGGTGAATGTTTTTATTTGCGTTAAGTAGATCGGTATGGAAATTGCGTTGTGCGTCTGGTATGTGCGAGGTCTTGAGTAGCTCTGGTAAAGTCGAGAACGATCCCGCAACTGGAACTATGCGGTGCCCTGCTTCTCGTAAGATTGTACAGTGAAATGCGTCCATCTCTATAATTTAAAATTCATAAAGTAGTACTCTGGTCAGATTCAACGATCGTATTGCATTGGCGTAGAAAATCATCGGATACTCTTAAAGTTTTCGAAGCAAACAGAGTAAGCGAAATTCAAGCGCTGGACGTCGTATACGATCGGAAATCAATCCGAGATACGTACTATCGTACTTTGCATGCGGGAATCTAAACTACATTACACAATATAAGACAGCACTTTTGGTTGTTCGACGGAAAACAAAAAGTTCGAAAAATCGTACGAAAATGCGTAAATTGCGTGCGTTATCACTCTAATCCGATTTATAGTAAAATGGGAAATTTGCTATCAGCATGCGTTACCGAGTCAGGCGCGTTTACTTACGTGGAAATAGATTTTTTTGGGCCGATGTACATCAAAGAGAAGAAACTGCGAAATCGTAATCGCGTCAAGGTTTATGGTTGTGTGTTAGTATGTATGGCATCAAAAGCAGTTCATATCTAAATAGTGAGCGATTTAACAACCAAAGGATTTGTAGGCGCGTTTAAGCGTTTTTGTGGCCGACGCGGCATCCCCAAACACGTGTTTTCGGACAACAGTACGAATTTCGTCGGAGCAAGTAATGAATTACAAAAAATTTTTGCTCTGTTTAACTCCGACCAGTTTCGTAACGATGTTGATCATTCCGCAGTCCAGAGAAACATTATCTGACATTTCAATCCGCCGCTTTCACCACACTTTGGTGGGATTTGGGAGTCGGCAGTAAAATCGTTTAAACACTATCTTAAGCGAGTGATCAGCGAACAACTCTCAACCGTTGAAGTAGTTAATACCCTCGTTATCAAAATCGAAGCCATTCTTAATTCTAGACCACTTTATAGTATATCGAGTGATCCTAATAATATTGCGGCCATCACGCCGGCACATTTATTAATCAGAAGACCGTTGAATTTTTTTCTGAAAGCTGACCTTTCTTGTGCTCCAGGTAACCGATTGTCAGCATGGCGTTTCATCATGAGAGCACGACAAGATTTTCGGATGCGATGGCACCTGGAATATTTGCACGAACTTTAACGTTGACATAAGTGAAGCAAGTCTAATCACGAGATCGGTATTGATTTCGTTGTCCTCCTTATCGATAGAAATCAACCCTGCATGCGATGGCGGCTGGGGGTTGTCATCGAGATCCACCCGGGTGCTGATATCATCGTACGAGTCGTCATTGTTAAAACTGAGCAAGGAAGCTTCAAACGCGACGTCACATCGTTGGGTGTACTTCCGATCTCATCGTCACAAGAAGACTAAATCTTCGATCGTGTTGGCTGTCTTATATTAAACCGATTTGTGTAAACATCGCTCGAATTGTTAACACACTTACGCACCACTACACTCTTACATCATCGTACGATTCGCACAGTAAGCACTTTTTCGAATACGCTACACATATGATGTTTTTGATTTGCTCGCCTTCTCTCGCAACAGGGGGAGCATGTTTTGTCGAAATGACAAAAATTTGTAGACCGCCTCGTAAGCGATGGAGGATCAACCTCGCAGCACGCTGAAGGTGGCAACACACCGAGTTCACACAAAATTCATCACATATTCACATATGCAAGCGCCGGTCAATTTCTTCCTTACCTTCATCCTCTTTCTTCTTTTGTGTCAGTCGGTACAATTAATCGCTCTCGCGCCAACTCATTAAGTCTCTCTTTATACTCTCATTAGCTAAGCATTTCTCTCCTTCTCTATTATGCATCTACATCTCCATCTTCTTTGCTCCCATTAAGTGTCCACGGGTCATAGGTCTCTCCCACTCTCCAAATTGCTTACATCATTTTTTCTCTTCCTTTTCCCGGCTTTTTACATAAGGTGTAAGAGATTGATGGATCCTGACGACTGCAGCAGGTAGGAGAATTAAAAAGGGAAGAGGGGTCTTGCGACTACTTTGGGTGGGCGCGCTGGGTCAGTTCCGAACTATCTGTCTATACAAAGCGGTCTACAGTTGTCAACTGCGATCTTGAGTATCTGGTATAGTTGGGTATTATAATCGTCCTACTGGTTTCTACATCTTTCCTCATCATTATAACGCACACGTGTATCTAGGAGTCACCTTTATGGAGTTAATTTTTCTCACTCTTTCCTTTTTCTATCTTCATCGTCATCTGCATCATCTTCGAGAAGCTCGGCGTGCTGCGAATAAAGCACGGCGAAAACCCGCTTCACGGACCGTGCGACGTTTGTCAATTCGTGAGTTTTTCGAGACACGTGCGAACGCAAACGTATAGGTTTTCTACACGCACTATACACAAGTACACACTCTTAATTGCAGGAAGTTTATCTTAAACTTATTGTTCAACCTCACTTGTTTCTATTTTTCATTAATTTTTCTTCTCTTGGGTTTTTCTCTTCGGAGTTTTTCCCTTGTGCCACGAAGTATATCTTCGTTTAAGGCTCATAATCAGTGCATTTTAAATTTATTTCACCTATAGTTCATTCCCATCCTCCGTTTCGATAAATTCAGCAAAATTGTCTTTTTTTAGGAGGATCTTAATTAATAATTTGTAAATTTAGTAGTTTTTTGTGTCACGATTCCTTCTAAATCTTAAGTAACAAATAAGTTGACTTTGTTAATATAGACTCAGCCAACAGGGCAGCAACACTCTTGCTACAATTCAGTATGGATGATATTAAATGCATTTATCACCAATTGGATTCAGCTCATTGTGCTCCAAAGAATGCTACAGCTTAAAAAAAATGGATTTTAAAAGAGCAGCAATAACAAAACGATATTTTTAATTAATGTACACCTGATACACAATACTTATGCAATAAATTAGTTCTTCATGGAGCTATATCGATTTTTTTCATTTACGCCTCCTGATTACTGCGCCGATTAAAATTACTTCATCGTATTAACTGACTCTGTTCATTGGCGAGGTACTGCGATGAAGAGGAGTAAGCCAAGCAATGTTTGGATACGCTTTCGGTTCTGAAATAGTATACATGTTCTCTGGCAACACGCATCACTCGATACGCCCGCTCTTGAGAAAAAAATATGATGCTGGTACATTATACGCCTAAATAAGAAGCGAAGAGTTATCGGCCACAGCTTACACATACGTGTTTCCTAGCATGACTTGTTGCACCCGCTCTTGGTAAGAAAAAAATATTACACTGGAACATTATACGCCTATAAATAAGAAGCGAAAAGTCATCGGCCACGGCTAACACATCCGTATAGATAAGAAATAATAGCTCCATTATTTGGCAAGGTACTGCGTTGAGTAAGCCAACGTCGGTCGCAGCTAAACGAGATATGCGATCCGCTACATTCACTGATACACGTTTATGCTTGATCATCTTCCTCTCACGCTGTACGTCGGGCTTGTCTCACCTACACCTTTTGGACCTATTCTGATGACGTTGGAGCTCAATTTGCGGTCAGAAAGGAAGGGAGCTGTCAATACCATCCGACATCACAGCATCCGGAAGAGGCCCCCTTCCCCTGACGTCACCATCCAAGTAGTCCGCACCACCCACCCCCCGTGCCCCTCCTCTTACCGCCCGATCAGTCCCTACCACCGCCTCTCCTCTACCGCCTGATCAGCCCCCACCACTGCCTTTCCTCTACCGCTCGATCAGGCCCCACCACCGCCGCTTCTCTACCGCCTCTTCTCCACCCACAGCTATAGCTAGAGCCTCTTCCCCTACCACTGCCCCAAGGGGGGAGCTGGGGGGGAAGCCAGAACCGCCATGGTTTACCTCCTTCCATATTAGGTTGTTAAAGTAAAGTCAGAAGAACACATTATACCTTTTTTTTGGAGTACTATATAATTAATAAAATAATCATTCATTGTTTTTTAGTTGTATCTCCTTGAATATTTTTAGCGATTAGAAACGAGGCAAAAATTGACTTAAAGATCAATAAAATGTATTTCATACGCTCACACTACCTCTGTTTTGACTTTTTGACTCCTTGACAAAGATGTTTATTTTTTTAACTTTAAAAAGTAAACTGAAAAAATGAAGTATTTAATAATTTAAAAAATGTGAGGTTGGTGCGAAGAAGGTTGGAGCATATGCTTGCGCACGCGCCTGCGTGTGTGTATGTGACGTGATATACAGTATAAATAATGAAAAATCTCAAATTTTTATATACTCTATATAAATATTAAAATTCACAGATAAAGAATCTTTTGAGTATGTTGCATGCATACAAGATACTTTATTGTTACAAAAATTAAAATTAAAATATTATGCATTGATATTTTTCAAACTTATTCTGAGCGACAAATGCTCTACGAGACTCTACTACGTATACATGGAGACGTCTATTTTTAGTTCTTGAAAATAACGCTTGTACAAAATACAAGGTGATGAATAATGATAAAATGAGTTGGAATTATTATTAAACTGGTAAAACTCCTCATGCGGCCTTATGGTTACTAAATTGTTGATGTAGTTAAATAAATCCATGAGTTGTACCTTAATGTTTCAGCTTTTTTTTAAACTGCAAAACTAACTAATCTTGCTCTTTTAATTAGGTACTTAACCTATAGTTTTTGACAATTGGACAAAAACGTAATTTTAATTGATTTGACAAGAGTAAAAAGTGCGTCTTTACGTCATCATTTTTTTTTTCTTGTTTTTTCTTACCATTTAGCCTTATTGAGATATTTGTAAGCAATGCTACTCCTAATATACATCAATAACCTTATCACATGGTTTTTTTAATCACTGCATCTAAATAATTTTTTTTATTTCTCTTATTTGTAAGAGCTTCATCATCTTATTAAGAGTTAAATAAGGAAAAAAAATATTTACAAAAAATATAGAAGATTCAAGTTGATGATCTTATTAATGTGGCAATTATTTTAATTTTTATACATACATTTTTATGTACCAAATATTACAAAAAAATTTAGTACCTATTAGGTTAATGGTTATTCTGGAATACAACATAAAATAAAAGAAAAATTTTCTACATTTCCAGGTATTTTTTAAATATATTGGACAAGGTTTTTCATATTGTCTTTCAGTTGCAGTGCATCGCCGTTATGGTGAATGTATGCTTTAAAGTGATAACAGTTATCAGATCCTATTTCAACTACTCCCTGTATGAAATTTTTTTTTCTTCAATTTTTTTCAAGCGTGAAAATAAATTCTTGATTTCATAGCTGATCTCACAAGACAAAAAAATGTATAACGTTCTTATTATTAGCAAGTTATTAACGTTGTATAAGACTTTGATTTCATTTTCTCAATACTTATAACAGCAAAATAATTTCTTTTTTTAAAATATCTTATTCAGGCAATTCCTTTATCTGTATTTAGAATTTAGGGAACAACTTTAAATGGAAGTTTTAGTGTATTGTGATATTTGCTTTTTTTCATACAAACAGTTCACGCTTGATTTTTCAGTAACCAGCGGAGGATCTGTATTGTTTTTAAACATGAGTTTTAACAACTAAGCAGTATAAACCGTAAATACCTTTTCTTTGGCATAAGTTTGGTCAAAAGTATAAGCATGGAGCGAAAAGATATCGCTGATTCTGAAAAAAAAGTCTAAAAAAATCTTTTTAAAACTGTATTTTTGTTTTTCATTATGGTTATAAATAAATGTATTGAGTTTCTATTGCTATTAAATTCATTTAACATTTCTCTAAAACTAACGTAAGATTAAAATACTAAGAGCCAATGATTAATTCTTACAAAACATATACGTACACTATCATAGAGTAGGACGTACATGAACGAATTTTAGCTCAGAGTACTGCTTAGCTTATAACGCAACATCAAACATGACGGATACGTGCTGACGTCATAATTAGTACGACGTATTGAGGCTTTAAAATGAAAGAAAAAGGTTTATATATGGATCATGTTATAGAGATTAAAGGTTTTCTCGACGCTCCTCCACAGTTTTTACCAAAATTAGTGGCTGCTGTGTCCCTTATAACGCTAGCCATTAGTCATTGGATTGGGTGGCCCCCGTGCAATTTTTTTACCTTACCTATAAATGTGCACCAAAATAACGATCATCAGTCAAAGACAGTGCATGGATTTCACTGGTTTCAGGGTGATTGTTCCATTAGAAAATCACAGCAGCATTCGTACACTGTAGCAAGAAATGCACACTGAATTCACGTTTATGAGTATAACACAGCCTCATATTTGGAATCTACTATAAAGTGTGCTGAATTAACATTCAGGAGTATATGATGCCATCATGTCACATTTTTAGTATAGGATATTCAACAAAGGTGTTAATGTGTGGTACTCATAAAGCAAAGAAGAGTCTACCTAAAAAGAAGTTTTGCGCACTTAGTAAAGCTCATGAAATTAAATTATTTCTGTACTCTTTGGTAAAAAGCAGCATTGAACCAGATACGAAATGTTTCATAGACACACCTAAGAGTTATAAGAAAAAAATTTCTTACATGCCTCTCAGTTGGGATATCGTTGATGAACCTACTACTACTTATACTGATAGCGGCTCTGAAACTAGTAATAAAATTGATGCCAAAAACTATGACTGTGAGTGGGCAACGAAGAAAAAAAATGTAATATGTGGGATCATAAAAAGGTATCTTATAGTTAACATGTAATATGTGAGATCATAAAAAGGTATCTTATAGTTAGTCCTCATCTTAACAACTAATAAAAGTTTCAATATAGCTTCAGTCAGCATGTGACGTTTAAGCTGTCAATGTCAAAAAACATGGGTCGTACTATATGATAAAACAAAATACAAAAGTCTAAGTAAGGAGGAGGAGAATAAAATTAGCCTAAAACCTCTTGTAAAAAAGTACGTTAGAACATCTCAATGATAGGTGAAAGGAAATTTTTACTCTGAAAATATTTGCTCTCATCCAAAGAAAGATGTATGCAATATAATAAAAAAAAATGATATTTAATCGTTGCTAGGACTACAAAAAATTTAAATTGCTTTTTTAAGCTACAAATATATGTATTAGATTAACATTTTCTGTTGTTATTGAAATTCATTTGCATATTATTTATTAACATGTAATCCTAACAATCTCGAACCTTAAATTTGTTAGCTGGCTCTATTCATTAAAAAGTTAATATGTCTAAAATAATTGAACCATAAATAACATATATTATTGTAAAAAAAATATTTATTTACACTTTCATCGTAAAAAGTAAGTAATCACAAGATAAAAATATTCTTACACTAAATATTTAACATTATTCGCTTACTTGTTATATTTCACTGATGTCTACATATATATTCACATGTACACATGCGTACACATGTGTAAATATTTATGCGTGTATGTAAGTGGTCCCATCCCAAAGCTAGTCTGTAGAACAAGGTGACACTAGAAGAGACGAGAGCACGCATAAGCTCGTGCAACAGTATAGCTGACCCACGTCCTCTTACACACATCAAATGTGTACCACTTCCCTTCCATGAAAGCGTCCCGCTCAGAAGGGGGAACCCCATATCCTCGCATTACAGCGCCTCCCCTTCCCTAAGCCAGAATCCTACTAGTATGCCTTGGCTATTATTTTCCAACTGAGCATATCCTCTAAATACCTTAATACTCATTTTGATACTAAAGTTAAAAAAGTTTTAAAGCTAAACCTACAATACCAGCTTTATGAAACTTTGCAGCGACTAAATTTACTTTACTAGTGTGACTAGGAGGACCAGATGACTTTGACTTGAGTCATAAAAGCTGACTGAGTTGTTTGTGAATGTCGTCTTAGTAAACGTGGTCCATTTACGTGTTTAGTCTAGCAATTTAAAATAAAGATATGAATCTACATTTTTCTTAATACAGGTGAGATTTAATAATAGAGCAATAACATTATTAAATTAAAAAATACAGTATCTACGGATTATCTTATTTTTATTTAATTTCTGTTTCTTACAGTTTCCAACATTTCCTTATACTGAGCTAAATTATCAGATATCGTGTGCTTTTAATTAGGCTGCTTTTTTAAAAACAATCTCATTAATCTTTCGACCATTGAATATCTTAACTTTTTTATTTAAATTTGATTATACTTAACATATACGTATAGGTGTATCACCAACTATCATCCGGTTTTTTTACCTCATAAAGTATATCCATCAGTGTTACAAATTTTAGGCAATATTTCGTAATGTTGTACTGAAAGCTTGTCTCCAAACAATGTAATAAATTTTTTTTAGTTCAGTCTATTGAAATTTAATTTTCAACACAATAAGATTTATGTACATAAGATTGCTGAAATTAACAAAATCTTTAAGGTTTACATCAATTCCAATTCACATAAAATTTTTTGAAATGCCTTTTTTTGCACTGTTTGGGTGTGAGCTTTTAGTACTTTATAATTTGGACATAAAATTACAATGAAATTTTATTCAACGTCATTGAACTTTTTGATATTTTAATGTTTTAAAGAGATGTTTAATGTTCGACAACAAAACTTCCTGCATTTTCATGAAGTGTTAACAAGCCTGTACTACTGAAATTTCTTATATTTCATTTTTGTCGAAATGGTAAGCATTTTTAACGTACAATAGTTCAATTCAATGAGATTAAAATCAAACATTTTGTCATTCAATGCATTAAATTTCATGTATACATATAATTATGAAACTTAAGTACTAAGATATGTAATTGTTTCGCAATAGGCATAGGGGAAATGTATTTTTTTTTTTATTACAAATATGTATAAACTAGCAGCCCCCCGTCTCGGCTTCGCCCGAGACTTACTAAGTAAAACACCGTAGTGTGTTGACATGTAATATAAAACATTTTAAGTTAGATATTTTGCACATATTCCTGATACATCTAAGAACAAAAATTTTTTTATTAAAAAAACATATTTTTTCGGAATCCATATAGTTTATTTGGTTAAATAATGAGGTGTAATGATTAAAAAAAATTATTAAGCTGAAAAGTACTGTGCGTTCTTTATGCCATAAAATAATCATTGGCCATAAGAAGCCGTCGATTTACGGTTTCTCCCGTGTAATTCACGAAAACGGCTATTTTTTAAAGCTGTTAAGATTTTAAACCCCTAAAAAATTTATATTAAAAAAAAATTTTTTTTCTCATGTCTCACAACTTCATAACAAGAGCAACAAAGTCCTGGACCTTAAACCCTACATTTTTATTGCCACAAAAACACAATAACATTTTCAACTTATTTAAAAATCTGAAGTAGGATCTTTAAAGATTTCAGAGATTGCTGTGAGGGTACAATGAAAACCTGATCTTTCACGTAATGGACTCTTTAGTTGTTAATTTTGACGCTGCTGTTTCAATCTCGATAAATTTTCTGCGTCAGTTTCTTGACGCCTAAGTAAAATTGTATTTATTAAATACACTTGAAGTTTTTCTTCCGATTCACCCTCTTGCGACTATTGGCATGCTTAAAATTTGTGTGACCCCTAAAGTGTGTTTTCTGTCAACTTTGTTAAGTTCTAATATATTTGTTGGCAAGGTAGTTCGACGTCCGATGGCCCTAAAAAGACCGGTGAGCTTTTTAAGTTAACTCTTTCTTGACTTCAGTTAACAGCAATTGTGACTGCCTGGATACCTCAGGGTAATCTTTTCTGGCTTGCTGTTAAAGATACAGACTGATTGGGAGAAAAATTACAAAGTCCGAAGCTTTGGGGCTAGTTGTAGTGCTCTTTTCCAACGTCTCCCGGTATAACGTCGAAGACTTTGGTGTCTAAAAAACCTTTTTTATTGGCAGATTTAGTTGTTTTGGTGATATTAGATGGGGAGATTAGTTAGTGATACTTGTCCAGTGGAGGCTATCCCGTTGGCTCAAGTTTTTTTTCCTTCATAGCTGTTGTAGGTTTGCCCAACGCAGACTTTGGAGAGAATCAGTGATTCCTGGTTGAATTCTTAGAGTCGAGAGGGTAATATAGGGTCGTTGGTCACCGGGTTTTCCAGCCTTGCGAATAACAACTCCGCCGGTGACGTCTACTAGTGAATGGCTTAAGTGGTTTAATAGTGCCTGTCTTTAGTTAATATAGTCTTTTAGTCGACGAATCGCTTCCGGAAATGGTAATAAAAATGTATTTGTTTGCAAGATAGTTTACACTTAGGTGAATGCTAAAAAGAACCGATGAAATTGATGGTTAAGTAGGGAACGTAAATACTTATAATGGCCCTAAAAAGCGCCAGTGGTGAAACTTCCAGGCTATTCTTATTCCTAATGATAAAGAGCTGGCTACGGTTGCTTGATTCTTAACCTGGGAGTCTCGATATACGAAGACTGTGATGCAGGGCGGTTTGCTGCTGACCAAAGAATATCTCGTCTCGGGTCGTTCTCCGGATAACCAACCGCTTATCGTTAGACGGGAACATGTGGGTAAGCGCATTGGGGACGCGACGACCAAGAAGGTAGCCGTTGTGGCTGCCCATGCCCCTCAGAACTCAGAGCTGTTTTCTTCCGTTGCTTACATTTGTAGCCATAAATTCTCTAATTGCACCAGGTTGGATGGTGGAACTCCCTCACAACTTTGATAAGTTGGAGCAGATTGTGCTCTGACTGGATATGTCACCTGGTATTGTGGCAGAGACGGCATCGGTTGGAATAAATTTTTTTTTTTTAATCGTACTTGTCGAGATTCAGGGTAAATAGACACTCAGCTCCCTTCCCGCTTAGAGAAGAGTGTCATCCGTAACCGGGATACCCAGCTGCAAGACTATTATCAGCATTATCAATGCAGCTCGTTGAGTTGCCGAAGCTTGACTACAACACTTTGGAGACCCTCCAGCCTATTATAACCACACTTATTTAATTATGTTGCAGGTAGCTTCGATTTCAGGTCGACGCCACCTAGCGGATTTAACTGAACTAAAGTGAAAAGCTGGCATATTTTTGAAAAACTTTGAGCTTATTTATTGCTATTGTTATTCAATTTTTTAAGATAAAAACTATACTAAAACCATCTAGGAAGTATCATGAATCAGTGTGCAAAATTTCAACAAAATCGGTTCAGTAGTTTTTGTGGTTAGCGATGACAACGGTTTTAGCGCTTCTGCTTTGTATATTAGTAAGATGTATCTGTATTTAGTTTGTTTCAGTTCTGGATTAAGTATTCATATGTTAGATTATGTATTTAATTATATAAACGAACACGACATACGTACATAAAATAACATTTATTACTACAATAGTTACAAACGTTGTATGTTTTATAAACTAATGACATTATAAACAGCATGATATGTAACGGTGGCATTTCCCGAGAACCACATGTAGAGCGATTTTTTCTGACGCGAACCCCATTAGAATTAATTTTCTAGGGCAAATAGCTTCTAAATGGGAGCCGATTAAAAATACGTTCCAAACTACCCCTAAATGAGGTTTAAAGGCTATAGCGCACCCGCATGAACTCACGACGTTGCCACATTGTTATTAGAGCTTAGTCGGTAAGCAGTGAGAACTATATCCATGTGCGCACGCAAGAGCGTCAGCTATTGCTGGCACTCTCATGTTGGACAACATCATCATCTTTAAATTTTTATACTTATAAGTAATGTTACCTTAAATTGAAGAGAAAATAAAAGACCATATCAGTAGGGATTTTTCCACTCTACACGATAGTATTTTTACAAAAATAGTCGACTTCTCGGTCAAAAATAGTGGACCTCTCGGTCAAAAATGATGTCATGTCTTGCTTACGTTCCTGGGTATGCCATCTGTACACGATTTAGAACGAGTCCATTCATAAATTGCAATAATCAAAGTATATTACAGTTGACATTGCTCATAAAAATCATTCATTTATCATCAAAATTAACATACTTACGAATAATACGTTTGAAAACGCTCTAAATACTGTCTTATTATTCAAACAAAAATTATTTAACATTTATTCAAAAAAATCATAAACCTTACAGTGTATCAAATAATAATTTAAAAATGTCACGTTGATAAAATGTTTTTTAGAAGGACATCTTTATTCAGTTAAGACTTAACCATCAACATAATTATCCGGAAGTACCCGGAAAGTGCTCGAGAAGTGCCCGCCAAGTACCCGGAAAGTTGCCGCCAGGTGCCCAGGAAGTGCCCGGCAAGTACCCAAAAGTATTGTACTTGGCGGAGACTTCCGGGTCACTTGGCAGGTACTTCTTAGGCACTTTTTGGGTACTTGGTGGGTACTTCCCGGGCACTTGGAGGGTACTTTTTTATTCTCATTGTGTCAGTTTATATTGATAGTTAAGTTTTAACTATATAAAAATGTACATTCAACAAACATTTTATTAACGCGACAATTTTTAATTATTATTCAATACACTGTAAAGTTTATGATTTTTTTTAATTAGATGTTAAATAATTTTTGTTGAAATAATTAGATAGTATTTAGAGAATTTTAAAACGTATTATTTTAAGTATGTAAAATTTGGATGATAAATAAATGATATTTATGAGCAATATCAACTGCAATATACTTTGATTATTGCAATTTATGAATGGACTTGTTCTAAATCGTGTACAAACGACATACCTGGGAACGTCAGCAAGACAAACCTAACAACAATATTTTTGACCGAGAGGTCGACTATTTTTGCAAAAATACTATCGTGTAAAGTGGAAAAATCCCAACTGATATGGTATTTTACTTTTATTTGAGGTAACATTATTTAAGTATAAAAATTTACAGATGTTTTTGTCCAACATAAGAGTGAGAAAGACAGTAAGCGCGTGGATAAACAACTGACAACATAAGGAGCAGACAATATTTACCTTAAGGTTAAAATTTTAACATCCAACCTTCAAGTTACCAGCAGCAGCTGATGCTCTTGCGTGCGCACATGGATATAGTTCTCACTGCTTGCCGAGTAAGCTCCAACAACAATGTGGCAACGTCGCGAGTTCATGCAGGCGTGCTTTAGCCTTCCAACCCTAGTAAGGGGTAGTTTAAAACGTATTTTTAATCGGCTCCCATTTAAAAGCTATTTGCCTTAAAAAACTAATTCCAACGGGGTTTGCGTCAGAAAAAATCACTCTACACGCAGTTTTCGGAAATTGCCACCGTTACATATCATGTTGTATATATTTATTGAATAAGTAAAGATAACATAAGCTACAATAGAAACCACGATTAATTAAAAATTTTCTTTGTCCGAGAATTTAACTTTGATCCCTCTGCGTAGAAGTCTTTTATCCTAACCACTGAGCTATAGCTTCTCGTGATTCTGGAGGGTTGGAAACTTGTACTTGCCTTCAAGCTAGTTTACATAAAATAATCTAATATAAAAACAACTTGATGAATACTCAATTAAAAAAGAATTTGTTTTTCGTTATTGCTACTATTGTAAGAATCCTTAGTTTAAAATACTTTGAATATCAAAAAAATAAGTATAGTAGTAAATAAAGGTAATTTATTTTCCAAAATAAAGTATTCCATTTAATATTTGTAGACACATTTTATATAAGTACCATCTACTTACAATTTTTAAGAAATATTTATATATTTTTTCAACGATTAAATTACATTTTTCTCAAGAGCTGAAGCATTACTTAGTTTTTTAAACTGTTTAATTTCAAAAAATTCAGGCTTTTTAGATGAAAGTCTTATTATTTACGCATTAAATAGTTTTATCGTACAAAATTATGTAATATTTTGTAAAATTTTTATTTAGCTTTTTTGCAACAAGAGTTATTTTTCTTCACTCAAACTTAATAAGTCGTGTTTCAAGAGTTTTCACATTAAATTTATTTCAAAGCTATAAAATTTTATAATATTTGTTAGTTGTGGACATAAAACACGTACTTTGTATTTTAGTTTTTGTATGAAGTAAACGTATTGTAAGTAATATTCTCACGTTTTTATGAATTCATCAGGGATTAAAAGCTAACAGATTTTAATATTATTGATAAATAAAATATGATTTTTAGTAAGTTAGCATTGGCAATGAGAAATGAACAGATATTATTATGATCCATGAAAAAAATTTAGTTTTAAATAAGTAAGCATTGGCAAATAAAGACACAACACCTCTTTAATTTTAATAAATAAGGTACACTCTTAGGAGAGTAGATGTCTGTGAAAAGAAACCAAATATTTTCTTCATATTATTCATAAATATAACACGATCTCAGGCAAGTAAACGTCGGCGATACAAAACCCAACAGATATTAATACTGTTAGAAATAAAATATGCTGTTAGGTGAGTTATCATTGGCGATTAGAAACCAACGGTTTCTTAGTATTGATAAATAAAATGTAGTCTGGCTAATTATTATGTAGTATTCGTAGGTAGAGACTTATTAGTAAACCTTAATGTCCTACACTTAATTATCATCGTCACTTTCTTAACAACAATATTATAGTCTATAACAGTACTGTTAAAAGAAAGAAAATTATCTTTTTTATAATTATTACTAGTTAGTAAGAATACTAACGCATTAATTATTTGGTAAGGGTTCAGAGCTCATTGGCACCTTCATAACTTTTTTCAAATCATCAACAATTTTACAAAGCAGATCACTTACCAGTTTGAAAGTCTCTTCAATCTGCTTCTGAAAATCTTTTTTTTTTCTAGATTTTAACTTTCTTTGTGTACGTCGTACAGCTTCTCTATTACAGTCTTATTGTCGTACAGCTTTTTTGACTTGCCAAAAAAAAGTGTTTTTTTACAAAAAGAGATAATGTTGACCGCCCAATGGTATACAAGAAGCTAATACATTTTTATGAAGCATGAGTTATACCCTATCGACAAGAATAATACACTTACAAGAGTTAGCTATAAAAGCCGCGTTTGTCGGAAGACAGGGTCAAGTGCTTGATGTCACTATATCAATCACGAATAAGCTGAACCAGGCTAAACTATATTGAGTTTACAGCTAACGAAAGTACATTTATGAAGACATTTATTATTACGCTCTTATACACTTATTTTAATGAAATTTGCATCCATTGTGGTGCTTTTTATACTGTTTGGATACTTTATTTAATAGTTTTGAAACTCAAAGGAGCGTTTATATTATGCATATGCGCATATTGTATGTAGTTGTATAAATGTACAAAAGTGTAGATATCATTTAGCGTCGTCACGTGCGACGGTCTCTAAGCTCAGTGTATGCCAAAATTTAGTGCGAATAAGAGTTTTTCACCTTTAGTTAAGCATGTATATCGATCCGTTCTATTGAATTCGCTTTTCCAAACTGATTTGCTACAGTCTTATAGATATTTCTATTAACGTGTAACCATTTAGTTACTCTACATTTTGTTAGCTCTGCTAACTATACCTAATGGTTATTGTTAATGGTCCCAGAGTTAACGTTTTTAACTATTATTTCATTGCTTCCAGTCTCTTTGTCAGAGAAAAACAATTCGTGTATATTCAAGAAAAATAGAGGAATCAAAAAAAAACAATAATAATAAAATGCCTCGGGATACCAGTGGTGTAGTTACAAAAGAACAGCAGCCTTGTAAGCTCCAAGGCGTGCTCGAAATGATCAGGCACCAGGAGATACGTGATTACAAGTTTAAAAATTTTGCTTTTAAAAATGGTAAGAAGTCAGGTGCATGATTTTTGATTTATTAAAATTCGTAAAACTAGTTGACTTTATTTATAATTTAAGATGCACTTATGCCATTTATTATGTTGGCATGAGAAGATCTTTTTTTTTTTAGTCCGTAAAATTCATCACATGACAACACATTTGTGAACTGTCTTTATTTAGATTTGTTAAGTATTAAGTAGTCAACTTACACAGACTTTGTTTTGTTTTCACTCTCTGTGCTAATATGCAAATTCTCTGAATTACAACCAACAAAACAAGTAAATGACGACTTGTCGTGGTATGTTAATAAAATATTACAGTTGTGTCCTTAGAATACATAGATAGTCAGTCTTCGGTGATGCATTTTGGGTGTTGGGTGTACTTGCGTGCACTGACTAAGCTGCCTGGGTCTTTATGTACCAAGGTTAAGACAACATTTAGTAAGCAAATTCGAATCACTGTACAGCTTTATACATTCCCTTAGTCTCCACGTGAATTCGTGTGTGTGGCTGTAAACCTATGTACGTTTAACACAAAAGCTATTTTTCTATGCCACTAATAGTGTATACAGCACAAATGTGCAGATACATATCTAAATAAAATGAATTCTTATCTCCCGATATAGACTATACAAAATATTTTAATTTAATTTCATGCTAAATTAAACGTACACACTTAAGTTTATCGTACATTTCAAAAAAATTTTAAACGGGACGTTTATACTGAGATATTAACTGCTTGAACTTGCTATTAAAAACTAACTTATAATAATTCGTATTTAAAATTTTAATTTTAGATAAACAAAGCCCGTTTATTTAACTTTAAATTATCATTAAAATCTTCAACTCGACTAAGGTTCACAAGAACGAATATACAGATATTTTGATTACAGGGAAAGAAGTAACATTCCAATGAAAAATGTAAGCAATTACTGCCTAGGTCATGATAGTTTAATTAGGTTTATTATGGTTTTTGTATGTAGTCTGAATTAATCAATCGTTATGTAAGACTCAAAATACTTAAGAAATTAAGAATTACTCTTTTTCCTGTATAACAAACCCAAATACTATATGTTTACGAGCACTTGCAATTGCCTTAGACTAGTGTTTTGCATTGCCGTTATTATAAGTGGCTTGTAGGGGTGGGCTGCTTATCACTAAGAGGGGAAGTTTAAGAGGACTAATATCCTTGTCTAGAGACTCCAGACACTTTTTAAATGCTCTTGAAGCTCTAGGTGTGGTTAATGTGCTGGCCTCCTCATAGTCTGGATCGTCATAGGCGTGTGGTGATTGGGCCGTTATCCATAAGACCTTTGACGGTCTGGTCACCAGGGTTATTCTTGCGTAGTGTTTTTTTTTTTTTTTTCCAAAATTTTTTATTTATTGCAATTAGACATATTCCTTTTTTTTACCACTCACGAGATCGCTTAACTTTGGCCCAATGATCCTCACGTTGCCTGGATGCCTCAGGATCCTGTTGTGGTGAAAATATTTGGACTATACTACATATTAGAGGCTTTGGACCTTCTATCAATTTGGAACTAGTGGCCGGCGAATGGGTATTCGAGAGCGGTGGCCTTTTTGGTGTAAATGCACTCAGGTTGGTTGGGGTTGTTCTGACCCTCTGGGTAGGGTACCTCCTTATAAGATTCGGAGAGTGTGTGGAGGTTATTTCGAAGAAGTCTTCTAGGAATTTTATGGCTACATCTCGGGTATACTTTCTTGAATGAAATTTGAGGGAGATGACAACGACGTATCCCTGGGAGAGACACTCGTCGATACGTTGACCTGAGGTCATTTGTCTCTACTCCTAGTTGAGAGGTGGAGACGTTATGAGCACCCAAGTTTGGAAAAAATTAAAAAAGGGAGAGGAGGATGGGTGAGAAAGAAAGAGAGAATTAGGACTTCACGTAAAGTGATGTTTATTGAATATGTACGATTTCTCTACTATTGCGCTTAGAACTTTGAACAGTTAGAAGAGGTGAGATTTGAATTTGCAACAAATACTCACTTTCTTTTCAACACCACAATGTAAATAATCAAAACGTTTAAATATTTGTATTGCGCGTGTAGCAGCCATGTTCTTGGTAGGATATATATATATATACGGAGTCAAAACTTAGTACACTTTTTCAGGCCATGTGTCACAACTGTATAAACTGTGTCGCTGTTGCAATGATCACATTTTCAATAAAAAGTTTTATAAGGAGGAAACTTGTAAAATAAGAGTTGTGTCAAGCTCATTATCAGTTGCAGTACATAATTTATTAAAGATGTTAAAGTCAATGTGTGTGTTAGTTGACCAAGAAATCACAGATAAGGTTGGCAATCTCACACTTTCTGAAGAGCAAATGAAAGCATTCACTGGTGTTAGTTGAAAAAATTTGATTCATTTGCGTGACATGTTGGTTAACGTGAAAGACTCTAAATGCCGAGACATTACTCAAGCTTTGGTCGTATTCGTATTCAAATTAAAAAGTATCAACTCTATTGAAAAAAACCATATACATTTACCATATGAAAAAACCGCAAAATTGAGAATGTTAAAGAAAAGTGAGCAAATTTCGTAAAAACAGACAGAAACTAAAATTTTCTGAACAATTTAGAGTTATGAGAAAAAACAAAAAAATTAAAGTGTTTTTAAAAATAAAAAAATTTTTATAAAAGTAAGAAGAAAAAAAATACTTGACGATCTTAAAACGATGTGTATGATATGAATTGATATAACGTAATATGATAAAATTATAACATACTAGAACAATAAATTTAAATGGAACATAAGACCATCATAATATACTTACAAAAAATATAAAAATAAAAAAAAATTTATTAAAATCATACAGAACGAGAAATTCTAAAAAATATTAAGCCTTACGAAAAACAAAAAGACGAAAAATCTATAAACCAAAAAAAAACGCATTAGGAAAAAAAAAATATAAATTTAATTAAAAACGAAAAAAAAAAAATTTTCTGAATACTAACAAGTGTAATAAGAAATTAAGGAATTAAAAATTGAAAAAAAATACAAATCTTAGGAAAAACAAAAAAAAAAATAAAAACTTTAAGAAGAATATAAACTTTTTATAGAAAATAACAAAATCAAAAATTTTATATAAACAAGCAAGCATAATAAGAAATTTATAAATCAAGAATTTTATAAAAATAAAGTACGAATTTCTTAAGCCAAAGCTAAGTAAAAATTGTTTGAAAAATATAAAATTTTTATGAAAAACAAATGACTTTTGTTTCAAATATATATATGGATAAACCATATGGAAGTGCGTAAACCATATGGAAGTAGGTAAACCATATGAAAGTAGAACACCATATAGAAGTAGGTAAACTATATGAAAGTTGATAAGCCATGTGGAAGTCAGTAAATTTTAAGAGTTGTGATAGTCCAGTATAACAATTCATACGCACGGAAAAAAATTATTCTGCTGTCGATATAACGTGAATAAATATAAGGTATTAGAATTAGTATACCCGAATAACTGAAGCAATTTCATGCTGCTTTTTTGTTTACTTTTTTAACTAAGATCATTATTTTATGTTCATTAAATTTCAAAGAAACAAAGCAATGGTTTTTCCGATCGCGTATAATACTAGTAGAAACCTATATATGGAGCGTTCTGATTTTTATTCTCTGTATTGTAAAAAATAAAAACTAAAAGTGAAGTCATGGATTGCAAGCTTGTAATGTCAGTAGTATTTTTACAAATTTTTGATCAAATTAATTTTTTTACTTATACGTCAACAGTATTTAAAAAGTGTATATGACTTACAGCCTGAGGCAATAATAATCAAATTATAAGGACTATCATTTAGAAAAAATTTTTTTGCTTATCACTATCATAATTATGACATACAAAATTTAAAATCACATTTTTGAGATCAGTTTTTCAATTTTTTTGACGTTGAACTATTTATAAGAAAATTATATTATTTGTAACAAAGTCATTGTAAGTTATTATATTAAGTAATATTTTTTTAACATTATTATTATTCTCTAGTAATAATAACTTCGTCTCTGAGCCAGCAGAGTTATAGTCAAGGTGCCAGAGGCTCAAAACTAGAAAAGTAGTGGTTGATCGGAGCAATACGTATTTATGCTTAAAATTAAGAAAAAAATATAAGGAACAATATCTGAAAGTCTTTACATAAACCAACTCACGTGTTGTGAAGTTTTTTATGCAAAATAAATGATTTTTCTGCTTTTTCTGAATTCTCCTCAATGTCTTGAAAACTATAAAATGTATAAGTAAACTTTGAATTAAAAGTTGTTTAAAAGATAATTTTGCATCCGGATTGAGTGTGAAAAATTCTAAAAATAAATTTTGATCGTTTAAGCAAGTGAAATAGAAGAAGGACTGAAAAATATAATTTGCGTCAAAATACATGTGAGATTATTAAAAATTAGTAAATAATGGGATATGTTACAAACATGAGTGTGGCTTACATTAAACGCTAAGCCCAATCACGGAATTCCAAAATCGCAACCTTTTGCAAAATTGTTGATTAAAAATTTCAATACCTCGTACAATTGGCAGACCACAATGAATCAAGATCTGCTTTTTTTAAATCGGTACTAATGTTTCTTTAATCTCTCAAAAATGTAGATTTTTGATTAAATAAATAATCAAGTTATTTAATACAAACTTGTAACAGAGGATTGTATTTGCGTAATTTTTTTTTAATTTCTACCTTGTGGCACTTGATTGAGTTTTCTTCTGATAAATTTAAAAAAATGTAATTTTTTAACAGGATAAATAGTAGCTTTAATATAATGCCTTCACTTTTTGTCTAGTATTTTAGATTCTATTGACCCACCAGAAATATTTTTTTTTCAAATTTATTAAAAATAAGACTAATCGAATGCCATAAGTTACAAATGAAAAAAAATTGTTTACAAAAATAGAGCCCTCTGTTACAAGTTTTCATTAAATAATTTCTTTTTTTATTTATTTAAAAATCTAAATTATTGCAGGATCAAAGATATTATTAGTACCTAGCGGTTCCAAACAAGCAGATCTCAATTCATCATGGTTTGCCAATAGTACGAGAAATCAAAGTTTTTAAGTAACAATTTTGCAATCTATCGCCATTCGAGAATTCTTCGTTTGGACTTGGCTCTTAATGTTAACCACACTTATGTATGTAACATATTTAATTTTTAGCTCATTTAAACTAATTTAACATGTATTTTGATGCATTTTTTATATCTCGGTTGTTGCCGGACGTATAAAAAAATTGTAAAAGACCAATGCATCTACACATCGTAGACCAAAAGAAGCTTTCGTTCTAGTAATTCGTATGCAATAACGAAAGATTGTAAGCTTATTAGCCTCGTAGATTTTATAATCAATGAAATGACCAAAAGGAAATAACATTATGTAACATTATTAATTGCTGTTATTGTAACAGACATCATCGATCTTATATAGATTTTTATTAATGTAAATAACAATTATTTTATTAGCAGTCATTTAAACCTACATTTTCATTAACAAAATAGCACAACCCATGCACAAAACTTTTATGTAAATATACAAAAATTCAGCTAGCAAGAAAGATACACATGCATCTTAGCTATTTAAAAAAAAAACAAATATTTTTATTTCCGAAGTAATTATTTTATCAAATAATATCATTTTTTAACTTGTTCTTTAGAAGTCTACAATAATCTGATTTTGTTAAGTAGGATATATGTTATTTCACAAAAAATGCTACATTTCTTGCAGCCTCTGCTTCAATAACAGATTGAATTATTTTAAAACAGAACTTTTCTTAAAAGGTATAATCTAATGCTCCCATGCAAGTACATTTTTGTATAAAGTCGGAGTAATTTTTTCATTGCCAAAATGTTTCTGTAAATAATTATATCATAACTTCTTTACGGTTCTCTAATCTGTTTCTGTACAGGATCTATCATACCCCTTGTCTACGACAGTCATCTCATGCCAAAAAACTCACCTAAGATCTGAGCTGAGATTGCATAAAAAAATATCCTTACCCAAAAAAAATTTAAAATCAATTTTACGGGATCCAAAGCTGCCCTGTTGACGATACCATCTGAATGGTACATCGAAAAACAGATGTTTCAAAGTTTTTCTGTTGATTTTTAAGAATCTAATTGATTTTTCAAATTTTTAGGTAAGATCTCATCCGAAAAAGTATATGAGAATTTTAGAAAATCATTCCATTTGTAAAACCTGACATGCAACATTTTTAAAGATGTGTTTTTCGATGTATCATACGAATGGTACCTCAACGAGACAGCTTTAAGTACTGTAAAATTAATTTTTAATTTTTCTTTAGTAAGGATACTTTTTATAAAACCTCAAATGTCATGATACGTGTCACTTATGTGCATTACAATCCAACATGTTTACGGATGTAGTAATATAAATAGGTAAGAATTATTCTCTATTTTTATCAAGAGGATAAACTTTACACTAAGAGGGAATTGGTGGGGCTGTTCCTTTGAATATAGAAGAGACGCGGCACCATAGCTCTAGTGACGCCTCTCTCCTACCTAGTACAGCTGCTTTCCCAATCCAGGCGAACAGCTGCTCAATAATGTCAAGGGACAACTCTCCTAACCTATTAAAAGAAAGTTGCCTCCACTGTCATGGCTCTGTTGCTTGGGCCAGTGGCTCAGCGCTCCTGACTGAGGAAAAATAGCCTCCAGTCCAGGAGGAAGGCAGTCCTGCTGCAATAGGAGCAGAGCTACCGCTTTAAGTGACGAGTCATCTCCAGTCAGTAGAGAAGCTCCCCCAATTCCCTCTCAGTGTACTAAAAAAGAATTCTTCTTTTCCAATAATTGTAGTATAAGAGTCAAGTCGTATGCTAAACTTTTGCCGATCAAAGAACCATACCCGTAAATTATAAAAAAAACTTTCGCTATCATTTTTTGTCATCCTTCAAGTAGCTTGTGTATGAAATAAAAAATTCACATTTGTCATTAGTTCTTTGGAAAAAAATATTTATTTTGGTGTACCTGTAAGAAAATATATATTTTTGCAGCTATGTTTTTTCGTAAAAAACATATTCCCTACATTTTTTTAAATAAATTTATAATGTTGCGTCAAGTAGGTGAATAAAAAAAAAAACAATATAATTTATTTGTATGCATTCTATTTACACGTAAAAGTATTATTCTATCTGTTCATTTTCAAGACATGATAATGCGTAACTTCTATTAGGTATACGGACTTAGATATAGCATATTGTAATAACACTGTTGTATATACAATTCTTGCACTTCATATACATTATACTTATTATATTGCAACAATATTCGACTAAATACAGTCATTTATTACGCAAGTATTATTTATTTTTCCCCTGTTACGTCTGACCACAAGTTATACACTTTATCACAATTGACTTAATAGTCAAATTCCAATTCTATCTGCATTTATTATTTCAACATACTTCAGTATCAAATATTTTGGAATTGTGTTTGATAACGCATGACTTTTTTATATTATTGTGAATAGCAAGCCTTGTGAAAAACCTGTGAGCCAATTACTTTTTAACATATCAAGTTTTCATTTATGCTGAAATAGTCAATCATGTAGTCAGTAGAGCTTGCAAGATAAAGAAATTAACACTTAAGGATTGCATGTTTCATCTTCGACGCATCTTATTACTAATCTTTTACGACATTAAAATTTACTAAATAATAAAAATCTAGATTCAGTTATACTTTTTACAACTGCGATAGCGTATATTAAATTTTTTTCAGTGTGATGCACAATATAAAGAATTACAATTATGATGTTCAGTATATTAAGAGTTTCCCCTAGTATTAAATGCAATTGGAAAAACCATTGCTTTGTTTTTTTTAAATTTAATGATCATAAAATAATGGTCTCAGTTCAAAAAGTAAACATAAAAGCAGCATAAAATTGCTCCAGTTATTCAGTGTACCCTTATTCGAATATCTCATAATCATTCACGTTATATCGACAGCAGAATATTTTCTTCCCGCGTGTATGAATTATTATACTGGAATGTCACAACTGTTGAAATTTACTGACTTCCACATGGCTTATCAACTTTCATATAGTTTACCTACTTCCACATGGCTTATCAACTTACATATAGTTTACCTACTTCTATATGGTCTTCTACTTCCATATAGTTTACCTACTTCCATATGGTTTACGCACTTCCATATGATTTATCCATATGGATGTTTAAAACAAGAGCTGTATGGAAAATCCACATGGTAAACGTACATGGTTTTTTTCAATAAAGAGCTCGAACAATCTTATTTTATCTATTTTACGGCTTGAACGACCAATACAAGTTTCCAAATTAAGTGCCTCTATCTTAAAAGCTTTCAAGAAAGATGTATAACCAAAAAATTTTCTGCTAGAATCTGTTTGTAGAAGCAATCTTATTAATAATCACACTGTAGTTAATGTAAGAAAAGTGCATAATATCAGTAGTGATAAGCTTATTTTGGAAATTTAAATGAAAAAACTTGGAATCTTGGAGCATGGCTATTTATTCCATATATACGTTGAAAAATGTGATCCAATATTTCGGAGTCATCCTGACTCCCTCTTCAGGGAACTGCGCAGATGCGAACATGAAAATGCCAAACGGAGCATGACTGATAAAAACTAGTCAGTCATAACTACGGCAATGGAGTACTAATAATTAAATAATCTTAATATTATAAGCTTTATCAGTCAAAATGTATATACAGTTAAGTTATTGACAATATAAGTCACATCCTGACTCAGCACATGTAACTAAAAGAATTTTTTTACCTTTTTTAGTGAATAAAAATGATGCTGATATTCTTAGAAGTCAAATGAAAAGCAATGGAAGTATTAAGGACTTATTGCAAACCGGTGATATTTTTATTTAAGATTGCGGCTTTTGAGATTTTGTCAATTATTGGCAATCAAAAGGCTTTAATGTTTCAATGCCATCGCTTAAAGGCCCAATAAAACAACTTACGGTAGCTGAAGCAAATTATTCTCGATACGTAACAATGTTTCAATAGGTAGTAGAAGTAGAATATGGTTGAATAAGTCAGAAGTACGAGCTTTTTCCATAAGTTATTTGATAACAAAATGCTTGCTAATGCAAAAACTTACTGTGAAATAGTGAATTTCTGAAATAACTTATTTGGTAAGAGATTGAATGCAAATACATTAATCACAAGTAAAATGTTATCGCAAGTAGAATAACACATAAACAAGAAAAATACGTTAGCTGAGAAAGCAGAATCAGGAGGATGGAGCCATAAAAAATGTGTATTTTGCAAATTGCAGTCTCATGATTCTGAAGATTTTCCTAAAATGACCGAATAAGAATAAAAAATACCATTTACAGAAACTTGCAAGTTACACCAAGCAGTATTAAACCCAGCAGAGATAATAGATACAAATAATAGAATTAATACAGTGTTACGTTGGTGCGACGTATTATTTGAGTCCAAGCTTGCGCTTAATAACTCGGGATTCGCACTAAGCGCGTAGGTGGGACCCGGGGCTAAGGGATAGCTAAATCTAGTGACAGGGCGTCCTGAAGGGGGGGAGCCTGACTGTCTCGATCAAATTGAAGCAGTTGTCACTCGTTCATGATGCACCTATGATTTGTCAGGAATACCCGACGCAATGGTGTCAAACTAGTATCCCGTCCGCGATCTACAGGTTAAAGGTAGTAACGCCTAAGAGGTTACGCTAGGGGAAAAATAGTTTGAGTTCACGACTAGTCTAAGAGCCACTTATACTATCCTGAGTAAATGCAATTGCTCTGGATTTACGTAAAGGAAGAAAGTATAAGGTTAAGTTCACGACTAGTCTAAGAGCCACTTATACTATCCGGAGTAAAAGGTGATTGTCTCAGATTTACGTGAAGAACGAGTTTTCGGTTCGCAATCGATCTATGAACCACCAATACCATCTGGAGTAAAAGGTGATTGCCCCAAATTCACGCGACGTATGAGTTTAAGTTCACGATCGATTTATGAGCCACCAATACCATCCAGAGTAAATGTGATTGCTCTAGATTCACGAAAAACACTCGATTACTTATTCTCGCTGTTTTAGAACTTATCGATGTCGTAGTAGGTAATTATGCAGACTTCGCGACAAAAGAGAAAAACACATTTAATTAATTTTTAATTAATTTAATACTTTGAAAAAACTTACTTTTATTTTAAGTATTAGAATGTACACTTAGAGAACCAGCGTGAAGTGTCCGAGGTTAAAACTTTTGTAACTGCACTCGTAGAGGACCATTGGATAGAAGAGACGGACTCTAACTATCCAGTCAACCGTTCGAGAGTAAAATGTAAGCTTTACTGTGCCTTGCTTCGCAGTAGACTGGGTTGTAGCAGAGGCGGACTCTTACTACTCAGTCTATCTTAAACGGTTATCGTCTCGTCTCGTCAAGTCGAGTCGACTTCTTTTGTCGGGGCCTCTGGGCCTTTTCATAAGAAGTATTGGACCTCTGTAACGCGTTGGTTCGAGACGACGTAGGAAAATTTTGCCAGGAAAATTTTGGAAGGGAAAGGCAATAGCAAAAATCTAATTGGCTAGAGATGCTCTAGTTCTGCCTCTTAAGAACTGGCACATCCCACATCTGGCTAATTCTCCTCCGTGTGTTAGGAAAAGGTAAGGTGATTCACTTATAAGTGCCGTTCCTTCGTTCGTCTTTTACATATAAATTTTACAAAAGCTTAATTCAACTTAATAATAATATTAGGATAAAATGTTATAAATATTAACTAATGCTAGACACTGTTTGCTTATTCGACTTAACTTGTTACAAAAAGAGCGGTGAAAATCGCTTAACATTTTAATTAATGCTTGGGTGAATAAGTGATCGGTGTGTTACTGCATATCAACTAATATAAATAACGGTGGCCTTTACCATAACCAGTTATAACGATAACACTAGCGTAATAGTATGATAATAATAACACTAGTAAGAATAACGATAATAATGTTATTAATAGTAATTACAATTATAAAAGTAAGAATAGTGGTAGCAATAGAAGTACTTTGCCTTATGCGAGATGACATAATTTACTTACGGGTAGTTTCAACTGATTATAATAGTGCAATAATAATTCGGAATTTTGGTAGGATTTTAGTTATTATGTTTTTCGCTTTTAGCCATTGAAGAGAGAATTGGTACGTGGTGCTCTGGGGATTTGAAAATCCCGTTCCTTATATTAGAGCAGCCGCACGGACTCTTTCCCGACACATATGAGTCAAGAAAAGAGGAAAGGCGCTATTGTTAATGGTCAAGTTGGTTTTCCTGTTTTCCCTTATATGTTGAGCGAATTCAAAAATTTAGTCTATTGTGGGTGGTATATACAAATATTTGGTAATGTAAATGGAAAAAGCATGGTGAGTTATGTATCCGTTACCGGCAAAGTATGAAATTTGCCTATGCATTCTATAGAATGACGGTCTGTTTTAGGCAAAGTATGAAATACTAGATTATTACAACACTTTGCCTAGGCATTCTATGAAACGCCTAGGCATTCTATAGAATACCTAAGAGGTATCCGGCAAAGTAAGAATTAAGGATAATCTGTTAATATTAAATTTATTTGAGACTCGGAATTTGCATTTGCATCGAAAAAATGCATTTATTCTGATTACAAAACTAATTACAGACGATCTATTTAAATCAGTATTGTTAAAAAAACTTATTTGTTACAACACGATAAACTTCTATGACATTGCGAATCACAAAGTCTGTTATTTTTAAAACGTATACATTTTTTGTCGTACACCGCGATTTGCAAGAACATTTTCTTATTTCTTGCCCAGTTCCATTACTTTGTGCAGTTGTTATAGCTCGCACCGAAGATTCAGTCTCGTTTACAAATTTGCGTCCATTGTCGCTTTGCAGAATACAGGGAGCTCAAAAGAGAAGGAATATATCTAAAACCTGTGATGCAACCTCCTCGGCCGTTTTCATTTTGAGTGCACGTAAAACAGCAAATTTCGTCATGTGGTCTTGATAGACGAAAATAAACTTATATTCGCCGTCAGGCTGAGACTGAAAATCAATCAAGTCTATTTGGCATCTGGAGTTAAAATGGTGTGAAATCATTGGTTTCACCACAATTTCCTTCTTGATTCCCTTTTTTTTCTGTTGACATGGTTCATACAAATTCAAAAATAATTGAATTTGATCACGTGTTATGTTCTTATACTTTTTACGTATTTCATAGATCATTCGATCTCGTCCGACGTGTCCGATTGATGAATGACTATCATACAGTACGTCAAATGAATCTTCCATGGCACAATAATACTTAATATCAGCATTCGCTTCACTCATTGGCAAAATTAACTTCTCGCGTCCTTTAACGTTTAGCACATCGTAGTGTTGCAGCAACCAATAATGTCGTGAAGATTTACCAGTCTTTTTGCCCTTTTCTTCTTTAACTTCTTTTATTAGATCTAAGATTTTCAGATTACTTAGTATAACGGAATTCGATTTGCTGTCTACTGATTTCAGTTTATTCTCAAAACGCTGCCTCATGATTTCTTTCGCTTCCTGAGCCATTTTTAAGCCAGTCCTCAAACTACGACCATGTACATCAAAAGTAAACAGCAAACTGAGAAGTAATTCGCTAATTAACGAGTATTTGTTGATAATTTCATACTTTGACGGGTATCTCTTAGGCATTGTATAGAATGCCTAGGTAAAGTGTAAAATATAGACTTATTCTATACTTTGCCTAACTCTGTTAGGCATTCTATAGAATTCCTAGGCATTCTATAGAATGCCTGATTATACACTTTGCCGGTAACATATCTATAAAAACCATACGAAAAGTTGATGATGTTGCTTTGCTAGGAGTGTACTATGTATTATTTGTCTGTTCGTATTAACTCTATGTTATTCTAACTTTTAATATCATATCAAGTTATGCCAGCATTTAGTATTGCATCCCAGTTCCGTTTTTTCTAGTTAGACTTTTCACCTCTATTAGTTCTTAAAGTAATTTCATTCCTCTATATTGAAAAGTATTTTATCATCTTATTTGCTTTTCGTTCCCGGTCAGCATAGGCCAACGTGCGTTTGCATGAATTATAGTTGGTCGATGTGCTACAGCTATGAATAGAGTTTGCAGGTGATTCATCTCTTTTCAAATGCACGTTAGTCAGATGTAATTAGTCATTATTTTAATGAATGATAAGACTCATTTCTTTCAACTATGTAAGACAAATTTTAGGTTTGTCTTCATTTATAAAAATGATACGATAAATTTTTATGATTTCTTATGTATTTTTATTTGCTACTGAGAAATTTCTAAAAAGTTTTAAAGTTAATACGTTCTAAAAAGTGAAAAACTTTATTTTGATTACATATTACTATATGCTAAAGTAACATTATTTAAACAAATTCGGTTTGTAACCTTTTTTCCATATCATCTTTAACTTTATAGATCGTATAAATTTATTCTTTCCTTTTCTATGAATTTATGCAAAATGTGTAAATCTTGATAAAGTTTTTTAATGTATAAATGATTGAAGTAAAGTGCTAAAAAAATATATATCAAATTTTTCTTTAGTTTATTTGAGGCATAGTAAGGCCTTTATAGCGCAAAAGTAGGTGAAAAAACAGCTCTTATTTTTTTATCCAGGTTGCCAAGTATTAAGAAATCTGGAATAATTCATAGCAATAAAATATAAAATGATACAATTTACTGGTTTTTTTAGAGTCCGTAACGATAAAAAATCTTAGAAGTACGCCAATTTTAGAATTCTGAACGTTTCAAAAATTTGAATTTGGCAACGAAAATTCTGAAAAATTTTTAGTTAATATGAATTATTTTAATTTTAAACTTCCAATAAAAGTTTCAAGGATCGGTTGAGAAATAGTGGAGATATCTTTCGAATACCAAAATTCATTATTTGGGGCCTATAGCGAACAAATGAGTGGATTAGGATCTAAAAAAATTTTCAAATGTTCTTTTTTACAGTACACTACATACATAAACTTTTTCAGATTTTTAAGAGCTAAGGCAGTCTTACCCCCATTATCTGGCTAGGCCCTTTCAATAGAAAAATAAATCTAGCTGAGTAACGAGTGGCTTATAATATGCTAAATTTAAATAAGACAGCTAGAGACATGACAGAAAGGGTAAAACAAACTGAAAATTAATCCGATTCATAAGATAAATAATGCGATTGGCCACAAACTTAGAGTCACATAGATAGTTGAGTTAATAATGATAACTCATATTTTTCTAATATTTTAAATAATAGTTATCTAAATAATAAAGAGAATTAAAACAGAATTAAGATTTTAGGTATTTGATAAAAAAAGATTGTAATTTAAGTAAGCTTTCTGTAAGTAAGATATACAGTATAGAGAGTTTTTTTTAAAAACATACATAAAAAATAAAGAGAAATCTTTAGAGCAATGCTTTTGTACATTAGATGAAGACGTAATTTCACTTTATTTCAAGAAGCTGTTTAGAAAAAAGTTTCCAAAAATTAAGACCTTAATTGTGCCATGTTCGATAAATTCTTATTGGATATTAAAGTATGCCTACTCTCAAAGTTTTATTGTCTTCTATTAGAGTATATTTAAACTAAGTCGATTCTGTTGGTACCAATCCTACATTCAGAAACAATGGTCATTACGACCTCTTTCGCTCACCCCAGTATGATACACAGTTGTATGCTACACTGATGACTCAACGTCTTAAAACTGTGGTTACTGGGGCTAAGGGACGAATTACTGTATAGCTTGTCAACAGGAATGAAGTAGCATCCTTACTGGCGTCCTAAGCAAGATATTATTTAAACATGGTTTTTACTAAATGCACGCTTGTTCTCTGATCACTGTTAATAGATCGATACTTATTTTAAAATATGATTAATTATAAATTCTATATAGCAGTATTCACTGAAAAATGCAGAAGCAAACAAGAAAAAGATTTACCTTGTATCGCATGTAAAATAATTTTTGATACTTTGATTGACTGCTAAATGTAAGGAGATTGTGTATTAAAAAAATTTGGTATGCCTGCCTGCTACTACACTATATTTCCAAAATTGATGAGGTTTTACTTCATGCTGTTAAGAAGACTTTAGTTGAAAATCACACTTTTTATCAAAATGTTAAACGTTTTATTAGAAACCTTTTTTTTTGTTTAAGTAAGTTAAATACCATGTGTTGCTTTCTCTTCTGAGCTCTTTTTCAGAAACCAGTGCGTTTGAGGTGAAAGGTCCAGCTTACTTGATTTCTTTCTTATTTATTCGTGGTTCACCTAATAGCTCTCAGCAGTGTTCTATCAGAACAACATACCATAAGTTGACGTGCATCGTTACTCAGAGGTAGAGGTGTAAACATGAATATGATGAACTTGTTAATAAATGAAGAATTGTTTGAAAAAAAAAAAGTTAGATTCGGTAAACACAGTTCTAAAGGTTTTAAACATTAAAAAAAATCGTTAAATTATTTTAAAGTTAAAAAATTTAAGACAAAAAAAGTAATTAAAAAATTGTCAATGAGATTAAACGTAAAAAGTATAATTGCATATTATTAATAGGCCACCTTACTAGTAGTGGCTATCTAGAATCATATTTATATTAAGCTTGCCATTAGCCATTACCTAAGCCTATTTTTAATTGTGTTATGTTTATAAAATAAAATAGGATCTAAAACTGTAAGGCCATCCAATAGATAAGGTATAGTTATTCTAGTTTGAATTAAAGTTACCTGGCAACTTTGGCCCACTCCGTCTCTGTGGCGAGTGGCTCTCTTGTTTTAGGTAAAGTAATCCCTCCTGCAGCCAATGGGTGAGTGGGACCTGTGGCTTTTTCACATTCCTTCTGCGTGCGCTGCTTAAAGTTGCAGGTGCCACCTACAGTACTGCTTGAATTTGCACGTACCGTTTAAATTCATGAGTGCTGCAATATGCATTAGTCACCTACATCACTACATGCACTATCTGCTGACATGAAAAGCTACTAAGGATTGCAGGGGCTGCAGTAGTGCTTGTTCATACACACTATTTGAATGTGAAAATTTGTGCACAGCTCGTGCACATAGCACTTATATGCAAATGGAATTTTTTCGTGTAAGCAAGTGCATTGCATAATAATTAAAGATTTAAAGAGGTAAGAAAATAATTGGTCAACATTTTTTGTTTTGTTTTATTTTAAATGACAAAAGTAAAATCACTAGTTAAATATTTGCGATTAACAAAACTATTTTTTTTAACATTTTGTTCCTTAAGAAAATAAGAATATACGGTAAAAAAAGTTATAAATACTAATTCTATCATCCGTTACGCTTGAACAATCACGCCCTAGCCAATCATCATTGTAGATTGTTGCTTTTGTTGCCTACAGACGGTTTTACTGAATTAAACAGTGCCAACAGTAGCAGTAGCAGTTAACTGATTCTTGGCTCACTGCTGACTCTCACACGTTTTAAGTAAATTTTTCAAAATCATTAACTTCTTTGGCATTAAAAAGCAAGTCCCTTTTTTTGGTGGCAACAACAATCTGGACCACTACTTCTGTGTTTCCAGGATTGAAGCCCACCCTAATTGACTAAAGTACCCTGGCCATGGTTTGTTCTTCTCCAACCTTTACCAAAAATCTTGCTATGGTGCCATGGCATTTTTTTCTGGACACTCCTATGACACAGAAAAACCTTTTGCCTTTTGCCATCACTAACACTTTCTTTTTTTTTAAGTTTACAGGTCTTTGCCATTTTTCCAGGCTTTATAAGGGACTCCTCTTTTGCTTCGTCCGTGCCATTTCCTTAAGAGCAGTGTTCAGGATTTTTTTCTGCTTCTGGTGACAGAAGTCATCTCTTCTTTGTAGAACAAAGTTCCTTATTGCGGGTAACGATGGGATATATACTTTCTGTGTATTTCCTGTGTATAAGAGTGGTTAGAAACGGGGAGCCATCCGCCAAAAAGTATAGAAAAAGCGTCCACTTTTAAGATAAAGAAGATTACAGAGCCGCAGTAGCGAGTCTAGCAGTAACATAGTGAGAAAAGAGGGAAAGAGCCAGTCAGCACTGGGACCTATTGGCCAGAAAGTGTAAGAAAAAAGCCTGCACTTCTAGTATCCCTGGTTAAAAAAAAAAAGAAAGAAGAAAAAAGCTAAATTAAAGAGACTTTTATTACAAATTAAATGCAAAAAAAATTTGTGAAAACGGGTATTTTTTAAAGACATGGAAGCACTTTTTTGGCCAACATCCATACACACAAGCCTTACACCCATCTGAGCTCAAGTGCAACAATCATACAACCAGTAGGAAGTTGGTGGCAAATTTGAATATTAAAATTAAGAAAATAAATAGACAGAGCAAGCGTGTACCAGATGTCAAGTGTAATAAAAGGCATATTGCTGTTGTCGTGTCGTAGTGTGTTACTGTATGCAGTGTTCTCATATACAATGTTAACATGCATGTATGTATGTATGTGAGTATAACTTCTTCACCGAATTATGGATGCAACCATGAAAGTGTGCATGTATAATAAGTGTGTGTGTGTGTGTGTGTGTACTTTTTCTTTCTTTCCTGCGCAAATGTACACAGGTTTTTTTGCACGCATATATATATATATACTTATTTATATATATGTAAACAATATAGTAGAAAATATGAGTACTTAATACGTCAGTCAATATTATAATTTTAATAAAGTACATTAACAAATAATTTTAGCATGTATGGCGGATCGATGCAGATAGCAAGTATTGATAAAACGGGTATTTATGATATGGTATAACATTTAAATATAATAAAATAATCCATATTTTTTAAAAGAAACAAGAAAGAGCAAAATAGCAAGTTTTATGGATTTCCTAAAGGGAATTCGTACATTGTGACGCACAAAAATAGAGGCGTCGAGTTATAAAAAAGTATAGCCACAATTTTTGATGATTTTTTGTACCTTTATGAAATGAAGAGGAAAAATTATAGGAAAACTAACAAAGATACAGAAAAAAATAACAAATTTTTATGGGTTTCCTAAAGGAGAAAGAAATATCGTGGCACACAAAAAAGAGGTACCGGGTCATGTTAAGACATAACCGTACATTTTAGTACTTCAAATATTTTTCTATAAAAAAGAGGTAAGAAATTTGAAAAAAATTATGGCATATTCGCAAAATTATAACAAATATGTAGAATTTCTTTCTTGTTTTTTGTTTAACATTAACGTTAAAAAATATTTTAAGAAGTTTTCGAGCCTTTTATACATGACAAACATACAGGAAAGATATAAATATGCCACCGTAACCCACGAAAAAAGTACGTATTGAACTTACACGTATTGACAAACCTTGTATTTTACAGTATACACGTGATTTCTACATATATGCAAGAATTGTGCTCTTACCGTATGACTACAAGTCCCACACGCTGGTTTTTTTTCTGTTCTGCAGGGATTTGAGGTATTTTATCTACCATTTAGTGTAGCTCTCTCCTCTAGCAAGAAGAACACTTCTAGTCCCCTTGACTGCTATCAGGTTGTTAAGGCTGTTTACGCTTAACTCGTTCCGGCTTAATGGGGATTGATCATAAATTTTCACCAATGGTCAATCACGTTGGTTGAACTTGTGAGTCACGAGAATCGTAAGCAGCTCGGAACTAGATTGCCTGGTGGCTGAGACACGCGTGCTTAAAGGACCTCTTTGCTTGTGCGCACCTTGTTTCTGTTTGCCGCGATTTGGCAAGTCACACCTATAGTGTTACTCGGACCAGCTCTTGAATCACTGCATCCACTGAGTTTGGTTATCAAGGATGAGGAAAGTGCAAATCTATTCATATAACGCGTGTTTGGGTGCTAGTGATTTCCACACCCACTAACTCCTGTCCTCTGCCTGGTGCTTGGTTCAGCGAGTACAAACATTTCATTTTATCAAGCAGTGATTACAAACTTCGTGAACATTTTGGTCCTTTAAGCCTGGTTACGAGCACGTCAGAATCAACAGAACGTTAGCAGACAATCAAGATATGAAGGCTGGTGGCTTCTAGCCAGCATCGAGTGTGTGCACCGTGTGTGAATACTGTAAGTGAGAGCTGACCACACACAGATTGCGTCATCTTCACGCACGATAGTGTACACTGGGAAGTACACACACAAGAAGAGACAAAAAGTAGCAGGAACATTAACAAGTATCGATATCAGCTATTTAGCAGCAACTCCCCTCCTCTCTCTTTCTCTTACCTCAACCAGCGATTGGCTTGGATACGCAAGGTGACGGTGAGGAGCACTTTAACTGTTCCAGGCGCTTTCTATCCCTATCAGGCATCAACTTCAAAACTGCAGCGTTATTCTCTTTCTCCCATTGCAAAGGCGACGGAAAGTGAGTGATTAACACTCTCTCTCACTCTAACACATAGAAGACGGCTTGCAACACCTGTTAGGCACGTCAAATGTCACTACACACGTACGCACGCGTTTTTCTATTACTATGTCTGTGAGAAGCAACAGAAAGTCGATTGGATGAAAGGCGTTTAAATTACTTATATCGGTGGCTTACACCTACGAAGGCACACATCTATTCACACGACGCTTGATCGAAATAACTGAAGCAGCTTGTGTAAAGTTAATCAAGTACGTAGCTTCGTTCGTCATGGCAGATAAAGAAACAAAACCTCTGTTAGCGAGAGAGAAATCGCTGTACACGTACATGTAGAACTTCGTCACTAACACAAAGAAGCTCAAAGCATCTGAGGCATTTACTATCCACAATCATCAGCATTGTTTACAAATTATTCAAAACTAGCAGCCCCCCGTCTCAGCTTCGCCCGAGACTTACTAAATGGAACACCGTAGTGTGTTGACATGTAATGTAAAACGTTTTCATAAAGAAATTTTACGTTTATTCCTGCCACTTCTTAAAACAAAAATCTTCTTACTAAAAACATATTTCTTCGCAATCCATACAGCTTATTTAATCAAATAATTAGCTGTAAAAATTAAAAAAAAAATAATTATGCTGAAAAGTACCGTGCGTTCCTTATGCCATAAAATAATCGTTGGCCATAAGGAGCGGTTAATTTTTAATCTCTACATTTTTTATTGCCACAAAAATACAAATATATTTTCTTTTTATTCAAAAACCTTAATTAAGATCTTCAAAGATTAAGAGATTACTGTGATGGTAAAATGAAAAGCTGATCTCTTACGTACAGGATTCTTGATTTGTCAATTTTGAGGCTGCTGTTCTAATCTCAATAAATTTTCTGCGTCAGTTTCTTGACGCCTAAAATTGTATTCATGAGATACATTTGAAGGAAGTTTTCCTTACAATTTATCCTCTTGCGACTTTTGGCATACTTAAGACTTTTGTGACCCCTAAAGGCTATTTACTGTCAACTTTGTCAAGTTCTAATGTATTTGTTAGCAAGGTAGTTCGACGTCCGATTTCCCTAAAAAAGACCGGTCAGCTTCTTAAGTAAACTCTTGCTTGACTAAAGCTTACAGCAATTGTGACTGCCTGGATACATCAGGGCGATCTTATCTGGCCTGCTGTTAAAGACCCAGACTGATCGAGAGAAAAATTACAAAGTCCGAAACTTTGGGGCTAGTTGTAGTGCTCTTTCCCAACGTCTCCTGATATAACGTCGAAGACGTTGGTGTCTAAAGCACCTTTTTTTTGCAGACTCAGTTGTTTTGATGATCTAAGGTGGAGATATTGGTTCGTGATGCTTGCCCGTTGAAGACTTCCGTTGGCTCAAGTTTTTTTTTTCCTCCATAGCTGTTAGGTTCGCCCAACACAGACCTTGAAGACGATCGGTGATTCCTAGTTGAATGCTTAGAGTCAAGAGGGTAATATAGGGTCATCAGTCACCGGGATTTCCAGCCTTACAACGAACAACTCTGCTCGTGACGTCTACCAGTAAATGACTGACTTGGTTTAATAGTGGCCGGCTTTACTTTGTCTTTTAGTCGACGAATAATGTTTCCGGAAATGGCAGTAAAAATGTATTTGTTGGCAAAGTAGTTTAAACTGAAGTGGCCCTTAAAAGAACTGATGAAATTAAAGGTTAAGTACTAAACAAAAACACTTATTTTAGCCCTGAAAAAGGCCAGTGGTGAAATTTCTAGTTATTCCTTATTATTCTTGATGATTGAGAGCCAGCTGTTGGTAGCTTGACTCCTACCCTCGAAGCTGTGTACAGAGACCGTACATGAGAGAGATACGCCACTGACCAAAATATATCTTGTCCTTAGGTTGTTCATCTGGTAACCAACCGCTCATCGTTAGTTGGGAAAGTGGGCCTGGAAAATACCTTCTCTGTAGGCAAGCCGTTGGAATGACCACTAAGAAGTTGGCAGTTGTGGCTGCCCGTACTGATCAGGGCTGTCTTACCTGGCTTACATTTGTAGTAGAATTATTCTCTGACGGCACCAGGCCAGATTGTGGTACGGCCACATAACTCTAAAGTGTTGGAGCAGGATGTGCTCTGGCTACACACATCTCCTGGTATTCCGCCGGAGACGTCATTGGTTAAATTAAATTTATTATTGGTGGCACTCGTCAATCCTGGATGTTCAGGATAAAAGTAGTCCTAGACCATTTGCCCAACGGAGAAGAGCGTCATCGGTAACCGGGATGCCCGATTATCATCTACAGTCTTGATTCAGCTCGATGAACTACCAGTAGATAATTGTAGAATTTTTCGCGACGCTCCGGCCTATTATAGCCATACTTATTTAATTCTGTTGCAGGTAGCTTCAATTTTATGTCGACGCCACCTAGCAGATCCTACTGAACTAAAGCGAAAAGCTGGCGTATTTTTGCGAAACTTTGAGCTTATTTATTGCTATTGTTATTAAACTTTTCAAGATAAAAAACATACTGTAAACAATCTAGGAAGTGTCAAAAATCAGTATGCAAAATTTTAGCAAAATTTGTTCAGTAGTTTTCGTGGTTAGCGATTACATTGGTTTTACCGACTTTGCTTTGTATATTAGTAAGACTTCTGGCAAAAATACAAGGACAATAAGATGGCCTTGTATCTATATGATGAATAATTTAAAACTAAGAAGTATTTTAAGGATAAAATGTACGATCGCGCGATCATGATCTACTCTACAAGCGTGAGCTAACTCCGAAAATTGCTGAGTAGCATTACGCCTTCCACGCCAGCCATCCCTCTCATTGGCAACATAAATCAGCGTTCACCTTACTCGCAATTAGAGAAAGTAAAGTTTCCAATATTTGACGGTGATCCAAAGAAGTGGCAGAGTTTTAGTGACAAGTTTCAGGCTCTTGTAATCAGTGACGAGTCCATGATGCTTGTGATCAAATGACACCACTTAATTCATTCATTTATGGGTGAATATGTTGACTGGATGTGCACCATCAAAGAGGAAGCAGACAACTTTAGCGCTGAATGAGAAATGCTTGTGTCGCACTAAAACGATTGGCTGCTCCGTTGGAACGGTTACCTGAAAGCCATACTGGAGCTGCCAACTGCATCAAAAGAGACTTAAGCTCACCTCACAAAGCTAGTTTCGACGGTTAGTGAGAGTCTAGTAGCCTTCAAAGTGATAAGCGAGCCCCTTGCGCAGTAAAATCCTCTTCTTGTCTTCTGCGCTACCAGTAAGCTGTCACTTAGTACTTAGCTAGACTGGACCAGTGCGTGAGAGAAAAATAGAGTTGTGTTTGCCCCTTACGAGTAACTACGCAAGTTATTTGAAAAGTGCATCAAAACCTTGGACCGCTTAGCCATTTTCAACCAAGAGAGCTTTTTTCAGCCAGAAGGGTGTCAACTCTGGATCGTCATAGCCCAAGAAAGGCCAGTCTAAGCATACAAATAACGCTACTCACACGTTTACCAGCTGTAAACACCACGTTTCAGCCAAGCATCATATGGATAGCTGTCTTGTGCTCTTGCAAGAACCGGTTTCCGAGAAAAGGAAGTTTGCACTAACCACGCAACTGTGCTTTAATTGCCTGAGATCAGCTCATCACAGTGCAAACTGTCAGTCAAAGCAGCGCTGCTGCATTTGTCAAGGCAAATATAACACCATTTTCCACCAGGATAATCAGCGCCCTTGAAATTCAAACTTTTCAGCGCAGTGCGCTTTACACATGACATCAGAGGAGCCCGACCACACCAACAACAACGCGTCAGAAACCACGACGTGTGCTACTGTCTCTGGAAGTACAAGGCTACAAGTGACCGTCATTGTTACCCTGGTATCCAGCAGCAGCCTTATTTACCAGGCTCGGGCCCTCCTCGATTCCTACTCCAAGAAGTCTTATGAAGCAACGAATGCCAAAGTCAACCTGGCTCGCATGGCTATCAACGGTGTTGGCATCACAGCATCAATTACCAAGGAATAAATGGCTCTCAACGTTAAGTCCAAAGCCAACCCATCTTCTAATGTGCCATTTAAGGCTGTGACCTTGGAGAAGCTGGCATCGTTATTTCTATCGACGATAGTCAAGATAAACTCTGGGCCTCATCTCCAAATTTTAAAGTTGGCCGATTCTCACTACGGTTCTCTTGGACGTGTCAACTGCCTATTAGGCTGCGAGATCCTTGCTGCTACCCTGTGACCTGGCCTTATAGCTGGCCCAACAGGCTGGCCCAGCAACCTGGGTTCCAGAGAGATTGCTATCAAATCTTTCCTTGCCTTCAAGAGGTGTCTGGCCAAGAACAGAGCACTACGTCAGGCATATTGTAGCCTAACCAATTAGTCCAAAGATATGGGGCACATGGTCCCAGTTCCTTACGAACAGGTGTTGTCTGAGCCATCTATTTACAAAACTCATTATGCATTACTTTCAAACGGTTCATGCGCAAAAATTCTCGTAGTTTTTAACGCTTTATTCAAGGACAGCAATGGCCAGACTCTCAGTAGTTTTATGCCGGCTGAATTGTCAAAACCTTGTCAATTTTTCAAAGTCTCGTGGTTAAATGTTTCAGAGTTATGATGGATAAATAAAACCCGTGATTGTGGGAAAAAAGCCTTGTGGCAAAAAAAACCCAATTTTTAAAAAAACAAAGTACGAACACTGAATATAAATGAATTAAACTAAAATTTTACTTGACGTTAAATAATCAAGTACAAATAATAAAAAAAAAGGGGTATGAGCCAGACAACGTGTGAATGTGTATTTGTATTGGTGGTACGACTCTAAGCCGTTGATCGACGGTGCACGGTCAACCTAACGATGGCACCGAATCGATTGGTGATAGAATGGATGTAAATGACTCAGAGCCCGTGATTTTCGGCGTGGCACTGGAACCTTGAATATTGTCGATTGTCTACAAAGACAACGCTGTCCACGAGGACGCCGCAAGATGCGATCGCAAACGCGTGATTCTATTAAACCCCTTGAGCGAGATTGAGCGAGAACGAGACAATCAAGCAAGGAAAATAAAAGCAAGTTAAGTATGCGTTTAAACTGGTGAAGCACTGAAATAAGTGAAATATACGACCAATTCTCAAGAGAATCAGAAGCATAGTGACGTTACACATTAATAATTTGTGTAGCATTGGCAATACTCGGATCACCACCACCGTCTCCCTTGACTCGTGCTTGGTCGTTAGCTACCAAATAATGCCGAGCTTATTGATGTACATTGTCTCCTTCTCTATATCTTTCTAGCTGCGCGCGGGTGAATCAAAAGTTAGTTAAATGACTCTACTTACACATCTGTGTCTGTTCGTGTGTGTGACCATCTGGATGAACTTGGCTGTCTTATGTATACATATATCGGGTGTAACTGAACACCGACTGGACCAAATCTCCTCATGGATGTAAGAACCGTGTCATTACGTTGGTGGCTCTTTGAGTCTGTGTTCACCTTCGATATTGTCAAGATATTTAGGAAGTTTTTTGTCGACTCTGCCAACATTGACTGGGAGCAGATAGTGGGGTGTGACTACATGGGTGTTTCCATTCGACAATATCGATTTAGCAAGGTTATCCATGGCATGGCGTTGGCAGCCTACCTCGCAAACGCCTGCATATTGACTGTCACTAAACGAGAATTTTTGCAGTTTCCGCCTGGCTCGTTGATCATTTGACACAATTGTTACTCCAACGATTTCTTCATAAGTGATGACGTTAAGTCATACGGCTACAGCAGATATGACTAACGGTTAGTAGGCCTTGAACTTTACAAAAATCAGGAGCCTGCTCACCCCAACCACCCTGGAATCCATTTAACTTTCGTTGCCTGCTCACACAATTCTGTTAACTATAAGCCTGCTGTGAAACCCACAAAAGGATTTGTTGCATTATAAAATACACAAGGCTTCTACAGACGACAGCACTGTCACAAAATGGCAAATCCTGTCTCATACAGCTTGACTCTACAATCCTCTGAATTTCCTCGCACCCATGATTATACGAGCCAAAATCTTTTTGTTAATCAACGGAGCCTACCTCGGTGGCTGCCCCTTAATAATCGGCGGGGCCTACCTTAGTGGCTGCCCATCCCCTGGCTTTGATAAGCCAGAAAGGTAGCCTCTGGTGGGTTGAAATCGTTGATAGCCCTAAAAAGGGCTGGTTGTTGATGGGGAAGTGTCAGGTTACGGCAAAATGATGGTCCCACGGAAAATTGTCAAGGGTCTTGCAAGCAGCTTCCGTTTTGTTTAGTGGAGTCGCTGAGGATCCCTCAGTTTGGGTAGCTGTGCCCTAGGTAACCCAGGTCTACCTCGAGGGGTCTCGACAGGTGTTCTTTCTCCTCTCGCTGGTGGGGTATGGTCCTATAAAATCGATGGCTAGAGTATTCCATAGTTCTCTTGGTTAAAGTGGTGAAAGTCCTGCTTGTGGTTAATTCGTCTCTTTTGTGCAAGCACAGAGGTTGCATAGGCGCATAGAGCCTATTGTATCCTCCCGTTATCCTGGCCAATGGTAGTGTTCTTGAATAGACCAAGGCGTTTTCTCGGCTTCTGAGTGACAGATACCTCAGAGTCATAAAATTCGCAAAGAACTCAAACCCAAGCCGCTGTTGGTACTATGATCATCCATTCATCTAAGGCCTGGTGACGATATTTCAGCGTGCCATTATTGATTTGATACTTTGTGAGGACCTCCTGATCTCCTGTGGTGAGTGTGACCCTGTTTTTCTACGTTAGATACCGCTCGCTGATCTTTTTACAAATTGATGAGGTACACAGCTGGTCTTTTAGTAGACGTGCTTTCTGTCTGGAAGGGTGGTGGTAGAATCTGGTCCTTGTTGACGAGTTCAACTTAATGTTCATCTGATGGCTGACTTGACAAGATGTCTGGTAGCTCGTTGTTTCAACAAGGGACGTGCTGTTTTGGAAAGAGAATTCTTGTAGTAACAGAGTCCATCTCATTAGTTTGTTCCATGTATCCTTGAATTTTGTCAGTTAAGTAAAGACCTTGCTATCCGTCTGTAGGGTAAACGGTTGTTCTCCCAATTAGTGACAAAAGCAATTTATTACCCAGATAACTACTAAACACTCTAGCCCGTTGCAGTAGTATCTTTGTCCTGCTGGGTTTATTTTGGCGCTCCTAAAGCTGATTATGTACTTTCCCCACTCCAGTCAGTCATGATATAACGCCAAGACCATGCCTAGTGCGCTGGTATTGATTTGCAGAATGAGTCTTTTACCCGGAATTGGTCTTGACAGTATGAGGGGCCAGAGAAGGGCTGATTTCGCTTCGTCGAAGGACCTTTGTGCTGTTGACTACCAGTTTAAGCTTTGCTTGGCCTGTAGGAGGTTGGTCAGAGGTGCGAGCATAATGGCCCAGCTGGGAATGTACTTCAGTAGCCAATTGCATGAGCCGATGAATGACTGGAGATGTTTTTTAGTGGCAGGAACGGCCGCATTGCATGGAGCACGTAAGTACTCTGGCTTAGCACAGTTGCCATCTGCCGAGACTATGGTGCCTAAAAACTCTATTTCCAGCTTTGCAAACGCGCATTTAAACTCCTTGACTGAAAGGTTGTGTATAATTAATCTTTCCAAGATTTTAGCCGTGCGAACCAGGTGAGTTGAGTAGTCCTTGGAGAACCACAGGATTTCGTCTACGTAGGTTTTGCAGAAGACGTTGATGTATACCGTGAGGACTTCTTGGGTGATGAATCGAACAAATGCCCCTTTCAGTCCAATCGGCGGCATGACCCAAAACTGGTAGCACCCTCTTGAAGGTGCAGATCTTGAATTCTGATTCCATGGGATTCACCAGTATCTAGAATCAAGATTTATTTTTAAATAGATAGTGGCGTCCCCTAGGTCTTTTAGTGAGTCTTGCATTCTTGGAATCGGTTGAGCGATGTCCTTTGTGATAGAACTGAGTCGCTGATAATCGATGCAAAGGCGGAATCTACCATCCTTTTTTCTGGCCATCACGATTGGCGAGCTATATTGGGAGATGCTCTGCCCAATGATCCCAGCGGCTACCTTTTTTTGGACTTGTTCTTTGATAAGCCTTTTTTTTTCCTCCAAGTAGTGGTAGTTAGGGAGTCGGAACGACCGTTGGGTTGTCACCTTCAAACTGTGAGTTACGCTCCACGTTTGCGGTAATACCCCTCTAATAGGAAAAAGACCTTAACGTGTTGCCTTATGATTTCGTGGGAGGTCTTACAGTATGGTTTGGGATACCAATGATCGAGGTGTAGGTCAGAAATCCTCGGGATGATGTGTCGCAGTTGCGGCCGTTGTGTCGTGCCCAAAATAGAGTACCTCTCGCATCAGATCGATGATAGCATCTTGGTGCTTGAGCCAGGTTAGACCAAGGATAAGGTGGTTTCGTAGCTGAGAAGCAATCAGAACTTGCACCTCCAAACTCTTCCCTAGGATAAAGCAGCTAACTTTGGCTGTGCCAACTATGGTCATTTTGGAGCCATAAGCCACTAGGTGTGCTGTAAGTTCCTTGGAATAAATTTTAGTTGATGGCTACATTTGACAGATAAAGTTATGGGTAACTGCCGTGTCCAATGTTGCCTGGACTTTCTTTCCCGCTTGACTAACCATGATCTGCGGGAAGTGAGGAAGGCTACTATCTATTTAACTCATTGCTGGCCGTCAGTCAGTTGGGCAGGGGTGGCCGGTGTCTCTCTTGCCTCTCGCCAGTTTTCCGAAGGATTGCGTCGATTCCTCAGCACTGGGCAATCTCGATGGAAGTGGCACTCTAGACAGTACCAGCATTTAGGAGGGTTTCGATCCGTTTTTCTGCTCCCGAGCGCCTTTGATTTGTTGTCATGGGTCTTCTTACGCGTTTTATTGGCCATGGCTATTTCATATATCTCGACTCTTTTAATCTCCAGAGCTTTGGTTAGAAACTCCACAAAATCAGCAAAGGTATATGCTCTTAGGGCTCTCCTGACAGTTAGAGATAGCAGGTGCAAGAGTATTCCCACACATGTTGCCTCAGGCTCATATGTCCTAACGCGTTGGTATAATGTGTATTTATGTTGCAGGAACGGCTCAATGGTCTCTTTTTCTCCTTGTTTTTTGCCATAGAGTTGGTCAAAAGCTCTTGAAACTGCGCCCAGTCTTCTCCCATGTTTCAATAGCACTGCCACTATTTTTCAGCCTCTCTTTTCAGGCCTTTCTCAATGACGCTGACACGCTGTCCCTCGAGTACGTTGTAGGTGGTGATGTATTTGTTGCAGTGGGTGACATATGTTGCTGGATTCTCGTGATCACTGCCCCTAAACTCGGGAAACGGTAGCCAGTGGGTGAACAAGGCTTGTAAGAAAGCCTTCTAATTCATGAATGTGGCCGGTATCTGCTGGTTATCGGCCATCCTAGAGATTTCAGAATCTTTTGGCTAGTGCGATTGCTCGGGTACTTGACTACCTTGCGGTTCGGTTGCAACTAGCTGTGGTAGAGCCAAGCGCTCGCTTATATCCATGTTGGGTAATGGTGGCAGGGGTTATGAGTTCCTCTAATGAGTGCTAAATAATTAAGGGGCCACTGGGTGTTTATTGACTTCCAGAAGTGTATTTTCTTGGGTGCTGCTATTTAAGTGCAAACGCATTTCCACGGGCAATCGTTCAAGCAGCATTCTCTCATCTAGCTCTGTCGTAAGGTTTGTTTGGCTTCTGCCTGATATACCCCCACATCAAGTGCCCCTTGTTGATCGATGGTGCCCGCCTTAATGGCTTTCCTTATTGATCGGTGGGGCCTACTATAGTGGCTGCCCGCTCCCTGGCTTTGTTAAGCCAGAAAGGTAGCCTCTGGTGCGTCAACCTTGTTAATGGCCCTGAAAAGTGCCAACTGTTAATAGGAAAGCATCAGGTTACAGAAAAATGACAATGCCACGGGAAATCGTCAAGGATCTTGCAAACAGCTTGCGTTTCACTTGGCCAAGTCATCGAGGACCCTCTAGTTTTGGTAACTGTGCCCTAGGTAACCTTAGTCTACCTCAAGGGGTCTTGGCGTGCGAGAGGCGCGCAGGAGAAGAGCGTAGTCTGGGTCGAGTTGGCTTCCTCTTATCTGTTGGCTGCCCAAAATTGTGGAAAACTTCCACTAAACGAGCACATGCTCCCAAGGGAGATGCCATGGAAGTCCTGTTTGAACCAAGGGTCTCCTGGGCGGAAAGTTCCCTCTGGTGGTGTTCCCAAAGGTGGATGTTAGTGGGTGGAACAACCACCATGCTGTGTAGACGTGCGGCTGGCTTAACATTGCATCTCCTAGTATTACAATGAGTTCGCTGCCTCTCCAAACGCTTTGATTTTCGTGGTAACTTTCCAGTGGACGCAGCGTGAAGCTTTCTGGAGACTTCCTCCAGTGCGCTCGAGTAGAGTAACCTTAACAGGGTCTAGGTGTCGAGATCCTGAGTAGCTGCTAGTGACTTGAGAAGAGTCTTGATATCAAGATCCTGAGCAGCTGCTAATTCCTCCAGTGTGGTGTGCAAGGTTCAGCTAGGAAGAATGGAGAGGTCAAGGTGAATGAGAAGAAGTCCTATCTGGTAAAGTGACCATGGTCGTTTATTTTCAATGGTCCCTAGTCAGATATTTTCTGAGTATCGCTAGTTGAGAAGTAAGGGTTCTATTGTAAGCCAGTAGGTCAAACTAGCCGATGATAACCGTGCACCGCAGTGGTTGAAGACCGACTGGTGCTGTATGCAGAAGCGCTCCCTTATAACGACTCTGCTCCGGCTTGGGCGGAGAAAGAAGTGTATCTACACTATGGAGGGGGTAAACGAGTGCAAGTGCATCGGTCCCTTTCAGAGCTCTTCACTTTTGCAAGACCTTGACCTCAAGGGAGTCAGCTGGGACCAACCGCTCGACTCATGCCTCTTCAGGCTCTGGAACGAATTTAAAGCTGACCTGCTTACCCTTACGGGTATATACATCCTCCGGTGGCTCAAAACTCAGCTGGAGCCACACTGGAACTCTACGGCTTTTTGGACGCCTTCCAGAATGCTTATGTGGTCTTGTATATCTCGTAACACACACCGCGGCAGGCAGTGAATCACTTCTTCTGATCGCTAAGTCAAGAATCTCGCCGATTTGGGTCTTGAATGTCCTGCGCCTAAAGCTATGTGAAGCTTAGTGACTCTATTAGCTGCTGAATTTTGTGCCCACTTAAATCGTTCCTAATGCTGCTGAATGCCACTGTTAGACAGATTTGCAAATCGTACTCACCTGGATCCAAGGGCACCTAATCTTTTAAGTGCACAAAACTTTTACTGCTAACCACGTTAGCAAGACTCACACCCTTTTGCCAACAGCCATCTGGTATAATGTGCCAACCACTCAGATTCTTTCCAACTGTGCCTCACGTGGTTAAACCGTGGCTTCACTGCAGAACCACGATTTCTGGTAGCACACACCCTCTTGGCTGACAGAGCCAAAGCAGTGCTTCCCTATTACAGGAGCCTGGCACTGACTTGGAGGCACGATCGAAAAGGGTTTTTTCAACCATGATAAAGAATATGGCCTTTTGGATATACCTTTTGGCTAGAAAGGCTATCAACCCATTTTTTACTTAACAAAATTATTTTAGCCTTTGCTTATGTGGGCTGGTTTAAATATTCGCTGACCATTCCGAAGTGTAAGCTGTTGTTTTGGCTAACTGTCACCAAGATCTCAGCAGGGCTAACCTATCTGCTGTGCCTAGTACAGCAGCTTTAATTCACAAAAAAGTACCACGCATTACTAGCCAATTAAGTCATCAGCTCTTTCAGTCGCTTGCACCTGCTTAACCACTTCATGGACACTGACTGCATGATACGAATAATGGGCTGTTTGCAAAACTCAGTCCTAGCCCAATTGAGAATGCATCTAATCATCCTGCCTGAAAAGCATCAAGCTACCCTGCTCTTGATTCGTAAGACGCACTTAGCTACACTTCATGGAGGCCCCCTTCTCAAGTTTAGCACCCTAAACAGGCAATTTTGGCTTCTGCGTATGCGCACTACTGTGCAGCACATGGTGCGCCAGTGCATCACTTCTGCTAAATAACGATCAGCTGCGATAAATCAGCTGATGTGCTCGTTACTTCTACAGCACATCTAACTCTCATATCCTTCACCAATACTGGAGTAGACTACGCAGGCCCCATATGGTATAAGACTTCAAGAACTTCACTATGAGTCAAGAGGCCAATATCAAGATTGCTTAGAAGTGCGTCAAATGGCATTTCATTTACCCTAGTGCTTCCCACTTCAGCGGCTTATGGGAGGCAGCCATCAAGTCATGCACGTTCCACCTTAAATGCGAACCTTGTACTGAGAACTTGCACACGCTTGTGCGCAACCAACCTCTTAATAGCTGAGCATCTGCACGTCATTCGAACGTCCAACGCTCGAAGACACAGCGCTCAACGCCCGAATACATCAAATCCAAACACCTTATCCCTGATAACCCAGTTCGTTTACTTTTTGGCATTTTTGTATATTGATAAAATAAACAAAGTCCTAAGCGACCAAACTCCGATGACCCATAGTAATCACTTAACCTCACTTTTGATTATTTATTGAATAAACAAAATTCAAGCGGCTAATCCCTAATTGCCCAGTGTGCTTACTTTTCCACACTTTCGTTAATTTATTTAATAAACGGAATCACAATTAGCCAATCCCCGATAACCCAGTGCGCTTACTCCTTCGAACTTTTGTTTATTTATATAATAAAAAAAAAATCTCAAGCAATCAATCCCCAGAGACCGAGAGCGCTTACTTCTTCGCACTTTTGTTTATTTAAAAAATAAGCAAAATCCCAAGCAGCCAATTCCCAACGACCCAGCGCGCTAAATTGTCCTCACTTTCGCTTAGTTATATAATAAACAAAATCACAAGTTGCCATTTTCCAATAACCCAGGGTGCTTACTTATCAGTACCTTTGATTATTTATGAAAGAAACGAAATTACGAGTGGCCAATTCCCAATGACCTATTGCGCTTACTTGTTCGCACTTTCATCTATTTATATAAAAAAGGAAATCACAAGCGTCTAATTTCAAATAACCTAGTTACTCAACTATAAATAGCAAAAGCATATTGAAGTAAGGGCTTACCTCCAGTACATTATATAAATATATGTTAATTTTTGGTGGCATATGTCGTACAGTGCGCTAGGTCAGTTAGAAGCGTTGATTGTTTTGAACCCAAAAATCGTAAAGTTACAGAGTCAAAGACTCGTTTTCTAAGTTTTTTGTTTATTTATTTAATTTTTTTCTCACTAAACCTTATTTAAATACACTTATATACACATTTTTTACAAAGTGTCAACGACAGGGGTGCTTGCACGCACAAAAAGTTAACTCAAGTAATCCAATAACTTTCGTCGACTCGTTGTTGGCAGTATTATTTTCTATAAACTAAGAGCATTTTAATGATTGCTGGTTATCCAATACATTAACTGCCTGCATTTTTGTTTATTAAATTATTAGTTAAAGCTTTAAGCAGCTAGTACCAAATAACCCAAAATGCTCACTTGGCCAAACACTTATTAATCTATTTATTTTTGAACGTTTTGAAAGCCTAATCTCTAGTAAGTTAAAGTCCTCCTTGTGTGCGCTTTTATTTATTTACAAAGTATTAAACACTCCTATAGTGTATTCTTATGCCAATAATTCAAAGTGCACGCTTGGTCGGGCCTTTATTCATCGAGTTAATACATTTATTATTAATGTAATAAGCTTAACAGTTAAAGTAAATAAATGTAAACGCTATAATATGAGAACTGTAATAATGACTTTTTTTTAATTTTTTTGTTTGTTACTTTTTTTATGTTCTTATACGTAAGACGAAGTGTCCTTTTTTTGTGATATACGAATAAGATAACTTATTTCTAACTCTTTGGTAATGTTACTTAAACTTGGGAAGAATACTATAATTTTAAGTCAGTGATATTATAAATATAACAATTATTTGCTAACGATTTGAAGCACCCCATTACCAAGCTGGTTATGCTACCAGTCTTCGAGAAATTTAATAAACTGTACAAGAAGGCTCATTTTCACATGGCGGGTAGGATTGCATCCAAAAAATATTAGTAATTATAAATAGTGACTTGTCTCTAGTTTCCCATTTTAAGCAAAAATAAGCAAATTTTTATTTCTGAATTTCATAGCCTAGGCCAGCAAGTTGCTCTCATCTTGCAAATTATAATAAGCGAAATAAATAATTTCTCAATGTGACGTAGTTTTTCAATTAATTTTATTTAACTTTAGTTAATCTGGCACGTAGGGTTAAATACCTTGTTCAACGTGCAATGCAGCGCTTGGCAGGTGGTATGTTTAGGCTTTTTCTGTTTGAAGCGTTCCAGCTTTATCGTAATCGATAATTGGTTTTCAGTAATTGTCACTCACATCAACATAACTTTTTATTTATGGAAATCGTCCGCAGCGCAGAGTTGTATTGCTTAGTGCCCAAGACAAACGTGCTTAAAAAACCCTTTTGCTTGTGCACGCCTTGTTTCTGTTTGCTGCGATTTGGCAACTTGCAACCGTGGTGTTTTTAGCACCAGCTTTCAAATCACTGCATACACCATGCTCACTTATTAAAAATTAGGGTAAATAAAGTGTAAACCTATGTAAACAGCCCGTATGTTTGTAATAGTGATATGCTCACACGCTATTATCTTTTCTTTACTTGGTGCTTGCTCCAGCTAGCTCCAGCATTACGTTTTATCAATCCGCAGATATAAACAGCGTAAATACAGGTTTTTTAGCATAGCCCTAATAACATTTTTGACGGATTTTGCAGTATTTTTCATACTTCTCGTTTATAGCTTCGATAGTTTTTTGAGCTTACTTGTAGCAAGTTAGATTTGTTATATCTTTTAATTTTGCTTTGTTCTCACCTCTGCACCATTATTTTCTATAAAAGTGGTCTCCTCTTGAATCTGGTTGCTAAGGATGGTGAGGTTGCCGTCCTTGCTGACGTTGCTGCTAATACTAAAGAGACTTGATCGTTATTTTTTACCTCAAAAAATCAAGTTAAAAGTCTTTGCTTGCCAGAAATAGTGTCTTAGCCCCTCCCCCTCCTTGAAATCCGTAAGGTCTACGACAGCTATTTAGGATTTCACAACATCAGAACTGCTAGTGAACTTTTTCTGTTTGATAACGGCCTGGAATACCAGATTTTAATAAACAACCTCCATTCTTAGTATCGTTTTTGTAACGTGTTGACCAGTAAAAGCCAGCACTACCCTTTTTTCTTGAATAAAAATTTGAAAAGCGTTTAATCAATATCAAACATCTTAAGAGTCCAATTCCTAGTGAGTTAAAGTCCTTTTTAGGTGCACTTTTATTTACTTACAAAGTACTTCACACTCTTATTGTGTGTCCTTATGCCAATAATTCAAAGTGCTTGATTGCGATTGTCTTTATTTATCAAGTCAATACATTCATTATTAATAAAATAAGCTTAACAATAATAGTTAATAAATTTGAAGCGCAATATATAGTTTTTTGTCTGCTCCTTTTTCCTATGTTTCTTCTTATTAAAAAGGTTTTTACACCACTGCAGAGGTATTGTTTATGATAAATTGAATTTTCATTAAAACTATGCTTTTTTTGTTCAAGTGTCAAACAAACAATATTGCTTCAAGATTTCTATGAGTACACATAATGTGTAATATTTTGATTTATAGAGATCTAAATAAGTTTACATACACATATGGTTCCAAGGTGGACTTCTCTCGCCAGGAAGCTTTTTTTTGAGATATACAAATAAAACAACTTATTACTAACTCTTTGGTAATATTACTTAGATTTAGAAAAAAAACTTTAATTTTAAGTCAATAATATTCCAAATTTATCAATTATTTTCGAACAAAAAAGATTTCCAAGCCATAAGCCACTCAAACTTACTAAAAAAATACCACCTTTCGAATCAAAGTTTAGTAAAACAAAATGTACAGTTAATATAATCAAAAATTATCTTAGAGTACACATTAGCACTGTTGAATTTATCAAAATAGTCTATTGTTAATTTTAAATTCTCGCTATTAACATTATACGCTTTTCCTTATGATTGTAAAAAGCATCGCCCATTAAGTAAGGTGATACTTGTTTGATCTTTTTTTTAATCTTTAATTTCATTTACTGCAGAAAAAGTTCGCTCAGGTTTCGTATTTGAGTGAGGTATAGCAAAAATTAATTTAACTTAAGATGTTAACGCGCGATAAAGACACTTATTATCCTGATTTTTTAAGATCATGATTTTACTCCAAAAAGTTTCTGTATAAAAATTCATTAGAAAATTCTTTTCCTGTTCGTTATTCTTTGTATGAATCTCTTGCCATTTAACAACAGTAATTTCAGCATTTGAAAATAGAAAATACTTTAAAATAATATTTAAATTCAGATATTATTGTCGTTTTATTTTATTTAACACTACTCGTGGTTTCAAAAAATCTTAATGTTTAAAAATATTATCGTTTTGAAAAAAACGCTTTTTTATCTCATTGAAACAGCAAATGTCAGAATTTTGACGGTCACTCAGTAAATTTTTTACCTCTTCTTTCTTTAATTATTCTTTGTTTTCTGAGAACGAGCATTCTAAATGCATATTTTATAAGGACACCATAATTCCTGTTGGATCAAAACTTTGTAAAAAGACATTTTCTATTACGTTTAAATTTATGAAATTTTCCGCATGATGCGTTAATAGTTTTTTTTGTATTCATGAATCCAAAGTGACTTATTAGCCTTTAATTAAAAGGCTGTATTACAAGAAATTAAAAAATTTAAGTGAAAGGGTAAAAAAGTAACGTAAGTGTTGACAGTTTTATTTTCCAGTAAAAAAAGCAATTAAGGCAAGCCACATTAAAAGAAGACGATTGTAACATTTAAAGGCCTCCAGCCATTAAGTCCCTTAAAATTTGTAAGTTTTGTTATCAGCAAAATTTAAATATTCCTAATTTTCAGACAGTTCCACAGTGTGCTTTAGACTACAAGTTAAATAAGAGTTCACTGAGCAAGCAAGTTCTTCTATTTCTTTAGGAAATATATTACAACAATTTTTGGCCACAATTGCAGGTAAGTGACAGATAGAATTTTGGACAATTAAGTGAGGAACATAATTATGAAGATATTCTTAAAAACTTTCATGTTTACCAACCATAATACAAGTGCTATCACACAAGAGAGAGATTATATTTTAAATATTTATTGAATTATCGTCAAAGAATTTTTTCAATACGCAAATGACTCTTGTGCACTACCTTCTCGAGCGTTGATCTCAATCAACTGCAAAAGTTATTAAACTATGAAATTCTTTTGCGGTAAAAAATATTCAATACAAATGCAAAGCAGCTTTTTTTTACTAATACCAGAGCTTTCGTCAACAAGAACCGAGTAATACGAATTATTCAAAATACTTTTACTAAATGGCATCAAATTGTTAACTAATTCAACACTGATAGAGTTCACTGCAATAAACATTAATAGGCAGAATTTCACAGCAAGGATTCTATTGTAAAATAATAATCCTTCATTAACATCCATTTCGATAGTACCTGAATCGATCAAGGCGTTTAAATTATCGACGTCAGTAAAAGTTGTACTATAAGCAATTAAGTCACTTTTGCTAAAAAGCTTCAAATCATTTTGGCAAACCTTATAGTAAGCCTTTTACCTGTTAATCACGTGTTTTACAAGCCAATCTTTTGATACCGGATTGCGTAATCAGTCTTCGTCGTTTCAGGAAGAAAAATAACAGACCATTTTTTTTGGTTGTTCCACTTGCACTATTTTTTGATCGCTTGTTGCTGTTAGTGAGGTCATCAAAGTTGGAAACAAAACCACTACGAAAAATGCCGATGATTATTGCAATGGAAATAAAAAAAAAGAATCATCAAAAGATTCGTAGTGATAATCTTTCAGCTAATAACAACAAACAAGTAAGGTTGAGGACGAGGACTGTCAAAACTTATGTGCGAAGCACACGAATCTTCACTTAAAAAAACAGGATCAACAAACATTGCTACAATTATTTACTCAACACAGTACAACTTTTGCTCACACCATGCACGTATGTATGTGTTTTTGACTCAAGATACAATTATCAATAAAATACCTAATAAATCCGCAGGAAGCACGAAGAAGCAGTAGCTACGCGAAGACATCCAGGCACAAAAAAAAATTTGTTGACAGTTAACACGAGCATGAAAATGCTTGTGCACGTGCATGCTGTATTTGTATGTTTAAGTGTAAATCATAGTACTTTAAAATACATATCTTATGTTAGCTTCTATGAAACGCTGCATATTATAAAAATTTTAAAAGTACTAAGCGCGTACTCACAGCACATCACATCAATAGGTGCATTGAAACTTTGTTCATTGATAAAGTAAACAAGAATGCAGGCAGTTAGTGTATTGGGTAGTGCGAATTGAATAAATTACATCTAGTTTATAAGAAACAATATTTTTAAAAATGTACGGACAAAAGTTATTGGATAACTGAAACTGGCTTACTGTGCGTGCACGGCTTCCTGTCTATAATAATTCGTGAATAAATGAATATATACATACTTTTTACTAAGGTAAAAAAAAAAAACGATAAATAAACAAAAAAGTTAATGAGTCTTTGAGTTTCTAATTCACGATTTCTCGGTTTAAAACAATCAATGCCCTCAACGGACCTAGTACACTGTACAATGTATGCCACCAAAAACCTACATATTTATGTTCATAGTATGGACCGTAGCTTAACCTTTACTTAAATATGCTTTGGTTATTTATATTTTTTTAACTGGGTCATTGAGATCTGACCATCGATTATATAACTACATGAAAATGGATGCGTTTTTTTTTTTTTTTTTTTTTTTTTTCAAATAATTTCTTCAAACGAAAAAAAAAATGGGAGAGATCTTTTCACTTTTTGTATACATTCTTATGTGATTTAAAAATTGGGGGCTCATAAATATCAAACACATTTGCGCATCAGATAGGTACTTTTCCAGAAGCTTGCTACGCAGCATGTCCCACACCGTTGCTCGCACAGCAGTCTACGAGCCTACCACGAGCATGACAAAAGAAGATCACCAATGTATGACTTTGTCCTACTACCTGTCTCTCTCTTTAGTACGTCCATCTCCTAAAAAAACAAGCGAAGACTTGTATGCCACTCTAAAACTGAGGTCTTATGCTGCAGCTAGATGAGAGACCCATCACTTTAATTTGGACTCCCTTGCTTGGAAGGCTACGAGGCCTCTCTTTCCAACCGATTCTTGGTTAGCAGTTATTCATTGCACACCTTTGAGCTTTATACATAAAGGTGTTCTTTGATCTGTGCATTGATTGTTATTATTACCAAATGTTTCTTAATTTTCCAAAGTACTTGACGCGCAGAGGAACTAATAGATAAATTTTCGTCGTTCGTAGTAATTATTCGCATTTTTATTTTGTAAACCGTAGTAGTGATACAAGAATGTCTTTTATTTTAATTTTGTAACCGTATTTCGAAAACAAGTCTAAAAATAATATATGAACAAAATAGATAACATGCAATTTTTTTTTTTTATCTCCTGTAAAAATTAATAATAATTTGGGCTATTCTTTTACCCTTTAAGTTTTGCAAGATCTTATAAATCAAGTAAAAAGTGACTAGTAATCTTCACTATTCCTTGTCCTTTTTCCTTCATAGTCCCTTCTTGTGTAACAACACCCCGTATACTTCCACTATATACTAATGTATTAAGGATTTTCAAGAACAAGAAAAATATAAGAATATTACTTCATGACCATTTAAAGTTTATACCACCAAATATTAAGGCTACAAGCGTACCATAATATTTGGTTCAATAACTCCATTGTTTTCGTTGTAAACATAAAATTCAAAACGTAACAGGGGATTGGCCGCTTGTAATTTTGTTTATTTTAAAAGAAATGAAAGTGCGGACGAGTTAGCAATCTGGGTCATTAAGAATTGGTCGCTTTAAATTCCGTTAATAATATAAATAATCAAAAGTGCAGAGAAATAAGCGCCCTCGGTTATTGGAGATTGGACTTCTCTCGCCAAGAAACCTTTTTTTGAGATATACGAATAAGAGCACTTATTTCTAACTCTTTGGTAATGTTACTTAAACTTGGCAAGAATACTATAATTTTGAGTCTATAATATTTTAAATCTGGCAATCGTTTCCTAACGTTTAAGAGCGCCCCACTACCAAGCTGGTTATGCTACCAGTCTTCGAGAGATTTAATGAACTGTACAAGAAGGCTCATTCTCACATGGCGAATAGAATTGCATCCAAAAAGAGATTAGTAATTATAATTAGTGACTTGTCTCTAGTTTCCCATATTATGCATAATAAGCAAATTTTTATTTCTGAATTACATAGCCTAGGCCAGCAAGTTGCTCTTATCTTGCAAATAATAATAAGCGAAATAAGTAATTTCCTAACTTGACGTTGTTTTTTAATTAATTTTATTTCACTTTAGTTAATCTGGCATGTAGGGTTAAATAGGCAGGTGGTATGTTTAGGCTTTTTATGTTTGAAGCGTTCCAGATTTATCGTCATGAATCTGGGTGATGATATCACCACCATGCAACGGAGATAGGCATTAAACTGGCCATGCCTGGAGAAAAAGCAGGTGGGATAGTCATTTACCTCTTCGTTTTCTCTCTTTACTTATGGTGGCAGATGCGGTATCAACCAGTCTGTCCACCTAACCACACTAGGCTGACCCTACTCGTGTTGCCAAGTCGTCAACGTTTTATTTTGCCTGTCACTATCGCTTTAATTAATAGAGCTCAGAAACATTTTATACCACCTTTGCGCAAGCAACACAACGGTAATCTTTCGTGCTATCACCCACGCAGCAGCGCAGGAGACCATGCAATACGCGCACGCGGTCCTTAAAGATCCAAAATGCTGCACCAAAGTAAGGCACTCCTCAATATCTCTTCTTACAAACACATCTGTCCTCACCCTCACTTTGTACAGCAAGATTAAATTCGAGACCGACACAGGGATCCATTTTCTAAGTTCCCGCGGACTTTTAACGTTCAGCATTAACTCTGCTAGCGCCATAAAGATCCTAGTGGCTTTACCTACTGAACTTGCAATATGCTACCAGAATGTTAGTCGTACTATAACCCATATTTTGAGCTTAACCTTTTTTTGGGATCTTGTTGTGTCGTGCAACGCTAAATCATTAGCAAAACTCGTAAGCTTGACCCCAGGATTTATTCCAAGGCGCAGAAAATCAACATAGACTAGTTTTTAGAGGTTGGGTCTAAGGGCATATTTCTGCACGATCCCCAACGTCAGATGCCTCTTTCTTGGACCTTCTTTTGTAACGTATTGAAGTACGTGTTCCTAAAGATGACTGTCCAGAATATTTCTTAGGTACTCCTGTTCTCTCTAGCAACTTGAGGTCCTCATTAAGTCAGACCATTTTGCCGAGTTAAAGGCATTCTTAACGTCAAGAGTCACAAGGACACACACTTCTTGTCTTATATGAAAATTTGCATGCCTACTTAATTGATTTAAGAACCTCAGCCACAGCCATGACCGTCAAAGGTCCCTTTCGATGCCCGTAGTGATTGTTTAAGCAGCTGACTTCTTCTCTCAAACGAGTTCTTATCAGCCTCTCAAGCAGTGTTCCACAATTGTCCAAAATACCTAAGGGTTCAAACGACGACAGGACCAAAGAAGATGGTTTTTTCTTGTCTAAAATAAGAAGTTTTTGGATCTTCCCACATTTACTAAACCATCCAGCGCGCAAGCACTCATTAAACACGTCCAGGAAAATGTATGGCTTTTTCACAACTATGACCTCAACGACTTTAAACGACACCTCGTCTGGACCAGATGCCTGTTGTCCTAGCGTCTCCAAAGCTACCAACCAGAATGTATTAAGGGTAAGGAAATGTACTTCACCTGCACTTATGTCCTCTCGTCTTCTAACGAGATGCTCTGGAAGAACGTAGGGGACAACCCCCTCGAAAAAGGAAGGTTTTATCGAAGGCATCTCGTCCAAGCTGCGCAGTTTTTTCAAAGCGATCCGGTAGGCCAGGCCCCACGTATCGTGATCCATCTCAGTGATGCGTTTGCGCCAGCACCGGTTCTTGCTAACCGTGATGACCCTCACCAAAGCCTTTTTTGTTTTCCCGTACGTGGCAATAACCACCACGTCGTTTTCACGAATTTTGTGTCGCTGTGTGAGACGTCATTTATCCTGCGATTCTTCGCACAGGTTACCAATTTCTTTGTTCTACCAGTAGCACGTATGTTAACCCTTTTCGGCAGACTTTTTTGGCATACACGCATCTCACCATTTCTTGATATGTCTCATAGTGCCACTCACGAATGCCTTGACTTCTGATGTATTTGGGATCTTACTCAAGTCAACAAGAGGGGGCCCATTCTTAATGGCTACCTGCAGCAAATTTTAGTTGATTTTTGCAACATTTTAACTAGCAACGCTCCTTTAAACTACTTCTCGCAAGCTTGCTCCACGTTAGTAATTTAACACAAAGCTAACAAACAAGCGATAACTATCCATGTAATCCTCGAGATTTTGCCAGTTAGACACACATGCCACCATTCCTAATGACACTAGCGTATAATTGACGATTGTGCCCTGGTTTTCAGGCTACTTGAACGTTAATGAACCACCAGAGTTTGAGACGATGAGATTTAGTTTTGTGGCCATCTCTAGCATCACCCGCCATCGGAAGTTTTTTCTTGTTTTGCTTTAAGTAATAGCCTTTTAGTTAAAGTCATTGGCAATAAATATGTTACCATTTTCTCCATACACAAGTATATCATTCACGAGTTCAGCAAGCCACCCTCTAAAGACATCAATCGAAATGTAAGGGAACATGTAGCAACTTGCATCGATACACACCAACACCTGATTTTCACGCACCTGTCTTCGCCTCTCATGGCAGATACAGAGAACTTATTATTACAGATCAGGACAGTCGCACATCTACTAATATTGCAGTACCATCCCAAATCTGGTAACGTGTAAGACGGTTCATTTATAAAAAGCAAGTCCATACTGTGGTACAGAAGAACTGGTCCAGCAGACCGTGCGCGAGCACGATCTTTTCAAGGTAAACCTACATGATTACCTCCCTTTTTGCTCAGCTGCTCCTGCAAACGCAAACAGTATTGACCCAGCAGTCCAAGCGACGTGTCCAGTGTTCCACTTCAGGAGCGTGCTCTCGCGCAGCTAACAACTCACTACTTTTTTAGAATAGTAACGTAGAAGCAGTAGCAGAAGCAGCAGCAGCAGCAGCAGTAGCAAAAGCAGTAGAAGTAGTAGTAGAAGTAAGAGTAAAAGCAGTAGCAGTAGTGGAAGCAGTAGCAGGAGCAGTAGTAGAAGTAGAAGCAGTAAAAGTAGCAGATTTTTTTTTTTTTTTTTTTTTAGAGGAAGAAGAAACGCACTAAAGTACACTGCAGGGACAGCGGTAGTGTAAGACTCAGTAGTTTTTTTTTATTAGATCACCCATACCTACTAAACCCCTAATGTCACGTGGCTTTTGTTGCACTCTGAAACCACATTAGCATTACTTCAGGGTGGAGCCACCAGAATTATTGGTAGAAATTTTTTCGTTCTACACGCTGGTTTTTTTATTTTATCTGTATATTAAATCGTTAAAAGATGTAAGCAAAACAAGCGTTAAAACAATTTTACACAATTTTGACATTGTTAGACCACTCAAAAAGAATCACGACTATTTCTCTTAAAATTGGTGGGCTTCGTTAGGAAATAATATAAAAAATGCCCAATTATAGATCAATTTCTTATTTAAAAGTTTCTCGGTTTTTATTCATAAATAAGAAAAAAGTTAGGATCAGCGTGCTGCATAGCATAATTGATTATATCCCTGACTACCAATCCAAAGGATAGGGTTTGGTTTTCGGAGTGAGAAAAGTTTTTTCTGACACATAATATATAATGTACAATATATATTATACATGCGTACGTATGTACATGCTCTTTGTACAATACATATATAGTATTTTTTGATTATATATTCTTCTACATAACTATATATACACGGGTAAAACACTTTACAAATAAGAGAAGGGTGGTAGTAAGTGCGCGGTGAAAAAGACGGGGAGCCGAGCCGAGCTAAGCCTAGCCGAGTTAAACCGGTGATCGTGCTATTAGACAGGTCGCTTCATCGTGTTGGTTGAATCCCGAAGCGCACTAATAGATGTTTAACATTAAAAAAGGGCGTTGGATAAGCTCACGACGTATTGGAAACAAATCAAGGGCCAGTTTGTCGTATTAAGGACTTAGTTTTAGAAACGTTCAACGATTTACAGGTTCTTAGGAGCGTTACAGGTTGCGAGATGCAAAGAGACGGGCGTGCGCACCTATGCAGACTTACTGCATAGCGCAGTCTGTGTGGTACGAAGCATTAAAGAGATCAGAGGATAGATGATAAAGTTGAGAGTTACAGGGAAAGTAACAGGTGATATATAAAGCAAAAGACAGAGAGAGAGAGAGAGAGAGAACCACAGGAGGAGGCAATCCAGCTTAACAAGAGGACAACTACCGTACAAAAAATCACCTGAAACTAGCAGTGTGACCGAACCACCGTGAGACTAGAATGAGCCCCAGACAGAGCAGCGTGATCGTAAGGATATTATAATGGTACTGGTGACAGTATACTAGAGTCAGATATAGTAATATAAGTATCTGGGTGATCTGAGTGGACGAGTTTGAAAAACATGCAAGGATAAAGTAGATGTTACATCGATTATACATTGGGGAGTAAGCGTTTTAAGAATTCAAAGCACTTGTGTTTTGATTCTTCAACTATTTTATAAAAAATCAAACTACACATCAGAGAAGACTGTTGTACACTAACATAAAAAGTCTTTTTCATAAAATTGTAAATTAAAAAACTTATTAAGCTATGACGATAATAGTGTAATTTTTCTCCCCTAAGTTTTTAATAAATGAATTATTTAAAGTTTGTTGATCTCATAGGTCAGAATAAAAACTTGATGTTAAGTAAGAACAGAGAAAAGATTTACCCCAAGTGCAGATAGAGCGCAAAACCTTCTGTTTACTATACAGTTGCTCTACTACTTGAGCTACCGATGATCCGTACATTTATTCGCACCCTAGGTTTCGGATAAGTCTTTTTATTATTTCACTTTATAAGATTAACAGAGTCCTAACAATTTATTGATAATATAATGCTATTACATCTTTATTTAATTACTTAATTATTTATCAAATTAACTGGCCACAGGCCCAATTACATATTGAATAACAAGAGTGAGTTGTTAAGCACAGCATGTACATTAATATTTACAAAGGTCTAGGCCGAAGTCAATCATAGATGAATTAAGATACGAGAAATAAAAATCAATATTTATTTTTAACAAAATAATACAAATAAGTGTATAAAAGTATGTTAATAAATTGTATTAGAAAATGTACGAAAATAAGAAGATCAGATATCTGTCAATGAACAGTGCAGTTTTTCTTGGATGTGTAAGCTAGTTGACGAGAGAATACATGTAAGCTATGAAATAAACTAGTAAATACTGTAAGCGCAACATAAGTAGAAAAAAATAAAATGGCGGAACAGTAAAAAGATTGGACAAAATCCTCCATTGCTTTGAGGGTAAGATTTGACAGAGATTGTTTTTAAACACATGTATGCTATCTGTTTCATGGAAATTTTTGATGGTGGTATTGATTGAAGGTCTGAGGCAAGATACAGAGGACTGTATTGCGCAGTTTGCGGTATACGCTTGTTCTGTTATATGTCTGAAATTCCCGAGGTCATGTTTATTGCTTTTAATAGAGAAGAGTAATATCAGATCAAGGCGTTTGATAGAGTTGTGTGTTAGTCGGAGAATAATTAGCACGTTGCGACGTGTCGAAAAAAAATATGTAAATTTTTACTGGGAAGGAGCAAGTTATAAGATGCATGTTAAGAATAATTATAGTCAGTGTATGCTATGAAAAATTTGTTTTATAAGAAGCTTGTCTAAGTATGCAACAAAATACATACTGCCAAGTTGAGAAAAATTTTGGTAAGTGTATGGGGACCAGGGATGTGGTGTTTCAAGGACTACAAGGAGGTGAGAAATACACCTAGATCAATTAGTGCATCGACTCGTTTTACTTTATTGTCATAAATTGAGTAACTACAAAGTAACGTCATTTGTCTTTCATGATCTGTTGAGACTTTGTACTTATCTTTCTAAACCAAAAATCCTTTGTCAGAATACCACAATACTGTATTTAAAAGATTTGACTGTTGAAGTAAAGAATCTGAATTTGGAGTAATACGTTTAACAACTATTGTGCCATCTGCGTGTATTAAGTAAGATGACTGAGTGAAAAGTGCTAAAAGGGTCTGTTTATGACCAATGTAAATAATAGTGGGCAAATATGCGAGCCACGTGGTATCCTAGAGGTAAATACTTATTCATCCAACAATGTGCCAAAAAGGTCCACTTTAAAAGTTCCACCTGTAAGTAACGAGTCCAGCAATTCGTAAAGAGTATCACCAACACCAAAAAAATTAGCTCTAGCAAAAAGTATGTCATGGAAAACGCTATCAAAAGTTCAAGCCATATCTAGAAAAATATTGTTAACCTGTGTGCCTGACTTACATACAGATGAAATAAAATGGCTAAGCGTTAACAGGTTCCTAAAGGTTGAGAAACTTTTAGTAAGCCCGTGTTGTTGTTCTAAGATATCTGGTGAAAAGGAGGAAAAAGTTTATTGCATGTAAGGTAATTCAGCTGTTGAGGAAGATATTGCTTTTGAAGATAGAATCGTTGTGCCTTGGTTACATCAGAGGTGACATTGACATCCCAAGATAACTTAAATCTTTAAGAGATCAAATGCATACATTTCTCCTGCTAAACAGAGAGACTAGAAAATACCTTAGTTTATCCACACGAAGGAATCCTTCCAGACAAACCATCTGGTTACTGTTGATAGTTCCAATACTTGATAATAAGTTGTCAGTAGAAATCTCACTCTGTGTACCTTGCCTAGAGCTAGTAGGATGTTCAGGGCATAAAAAACGGCATTTGAAGACTTAATGAGCCTGTCCTCTAACTTTGTTGAATAGCTGTCAAAAGTTGCCTTATGGATAATGGAAAGAGTGGCTGTCAACTGCAGCCAATCTTTCTTGAAAATTCTTTACTCTCCGAGCAGCAAGGAAAGATTGCTTTAGGTCCTCTACCCTTTTATTCGTATTAAATAAAGGCTCATAACGTCTCTATAGCTTTTATGTTTCCTTTCAGTTTATTGACTCAAGTCCTAATGTAAGTATTACTAGCATTAACCTTGTTTTTAAGCTAAGTGATTTTAAGTAGCGAAAAGAGGGCAAGATATATTTGCCCAAAAAATTGATGCATGAGACTATTCTATTGGCAATGATTTTAATTTGTCACGTGAAAATCAAAAAAGTCTTTGGTCATATAAGGCATGCACAAAATGATTTCATGAAGTTAAAATTTATAAGATTAGAAAGTTAAATGTACAGCGTAAAAATTAGAAACAAAAATGGAAAAAAAATAGTTGAAACTGTTGCAGGCGACTCTTAGAAGATGTAAAAACATACTCAAAGCAGGATAGATATTTTATGCATAATTATTTGCTTATATTTTAATCTCAAAGAAAAGGCTGTAGCAATACTAGTAAGACCAGCTTGAAAAAAAATCGTTAATAATTATATAAATCATAATTGCATGCTCAAGACAAAGTAACTTCTTATTGTTGTATTGCAATGTATTTGTAATCGCTTCTGTAGTTGTTATTACATTTGATAAATTATGACTCTTGTTGTCATTCATGCTCAACACAATATTCACTATGTAGCAAATGTAAAGAATACGTGCATTAATTCAAAGGTAGTACGTGTTTGCCTTGGTTGCATCAGTGCTAACGCCATCCTCGGCTGAAAGGAAGGGTAAACATAGGTGCCGGAATAAAGTGCAAACAAGTTTGAGGTAAAAATAGTTAAATAACGTTTTTTTATTGAATTAAATAATGTTATAGAATGCATTGAAACACATATTAGACCGTGTGAAGAAGGCGAGTGTGTGTACAATGTAAAGCACATACTTATGAGCTTTACCATACCACACATGAGTATGCACTTTGCTTTATAAACACAATTGTCTTCTTCATGCAGTCAGACATTTGTTCTTACTAATTCTATTATATTATTAGATTCCATAAAAGGAATTTTTTCACAATGTCTACCTCATACATGGTTACTTTGTACACACACTTGCCCTCTTCATATGGTCACATGGTTGTCCTAAATAGTTTTATTACATTATAAAATTCAATAAAAAAAGATTTTTTTACTATGTCTTCTTCATATAAGGTTACGTTTTATCCTGGCAACTGTATCTAACCCTCTGGCCAATGCTGGCGATAGTATTAATGGTACCAGGCAAATATAAAGCACTATAAATAGTTATACTAGAACCTCTGGGTGAAGTGTTGACACTGTCGACAGTTGACTGCTGCACCGTACTGCACGTGCGTACGTATACATACATATACACACACTTTTTCTCCCTCTCTATTATTCTCCAGCCAGCTGTTTCTGCTCTGCACTGATAAACATTAATGCACCATATTTACCCCCTCTCCCCAGTCTCCACTTGGCCAGCAAGCATTCACAGCATGTGTGTGTGTATGTGTGTGAGTGCACGTATATACTTAGCTGCTTTTAGATAAATATGATATAGTTGATCTGTATGTTTTGGGTGGCAGTAGCGTAAGCTCAGTGCTTCTCAGTAGAGCAAGTGAGAGAAAACAGGATCAGTATATCTCTACAGGCATGACAGAAAAAGCGTTGAGCTTTAAAAATTTTTACTGCCCAAATGGAGAGTCTAAACCTCGTATTAACTGTTTCCACATCAAAAAGCTATAAATATGAGAAGCTATACAGAAGGGGTAACAATAGCCTTTAAAGATTACTTTTAAAGTTTTTTTGTACATTCTAGCATCATTTGAAAGCCAAGAATCAGTTGATCGCGTCAGCATCAGTTTGTAATAGAGTAGGTTCAAGATCTAGTTTTTTTTTTTTTTGCAATGCAACACGCTCCGCTCATGCTTAGTATTAATTACAACCACGCCAATGCCACCCAATGGCACACGAACAACAATTTATCACGCTCCTTTGTTAATCAGTCTATAAATATAAGCTCTGGCAGGCACAAGTCTGCAACAGCCGTTTTTGTCTATCAGCCGTTTGTGCCTCTACATGGTTTTTTCTATAATAAAGTTATAAGGCCATCTTTTTTTCATTCACCCGTCCCATTGAATCCCAATATAAGCTACAGGTTATGGGCTCAGACGCACACTAGTTTGCAATAACCAAAAGTGTGGTATGTTGAAATTGTGTTTTTCCCTCGGAGTGTTCGCTCTAACGGAAAATCACACACTCAAGCACTAAAGGTAAGCGTGGGTGAGATAAAATTCTAAGCATTAAGCTAAGATAACCACAACACTTGGGAGATTCAGGTTCGTGCTATGTCAATAAAAAACGTAACGAGAGGTTATGTACGCGGGGAAAAGGTAAAGCTAGAGGTCTCAAGCACCAGTGGAGAATCAGACCACGATGCTCTAAAATGGAAAGAAAACGATTTGAAGACCTAGTCGAATCTAATACTAGCAATGAGTTAGTCAAAATAGAAATAAGTCAAAAGGTAAAAATTTAGCACGTTAAATTTGGAAGTGACTAGATGGCATTTACCAGTTAAAGAAAGCGCTACGCAAACCAGGGCTTCTGAACTATCTTATGTCGATCAGGATGCAACATGGCAAAAACGCTCGCGAATACACCAGGAAATTATGTAATGTCGTTGATAAGCTAGCAGATTTAAGCACATTAATAAGTGCAGACCTGTTGTCAGTAATTCTTATGCGTGACTTACCAGGAAAATTCGACAATTCTCGATGCGTCGTAACCTCCTGCGATAATCTGCCAACGCCCGAAACATTACGTATCAAGATTGCTGAAGGGTATGACGTGCGGAATGCAGTGAACAATGACATGCAAACCACCACAGTCACAAAAACGGCAAATGGTTAAGAATCTAAGAGTAAAAACAAAAAGCCCAAGGAAGACACAAAAGATAAGAATACACGCATGAAATGCTACAACTCTGGAATCATCGGTCATTCTGTCTGAAATCCAAAAAGCTGAAAGGTGAGCAGCAGCAAAACAAGAGCACATCGCTGTATACTTATTTGGATGCACATGAGAAAAGGGCTTGGTTCACAAGCGATAAAGAAAATCGTTCGACCTGGTTTTTTGACACCAAAAGAACATGAAACATGTGCAATGATGCAATGCCATTCACAGAATTGATTGACGGCAACGTGGGAAAAGTTAACCAAGCAGACTAAGGCAGCACTGAAATTAAATGGAGTGGAGGTGTGAGCGTGGCCATTGTACAAAACAGTGGTAACCAAAACATCAACCTGGATCGAGCCCTACATGCACCAGATCTGCACACGAACTTAATTTTTTTCAGAAAAATAGCAGAAAAAAACTACAAAGTACTCTTCGAGTGGGACAAAGCCAGCAATCTTGACATAAGTAATTGTGAGTTACTGCATGCTAAGCGCACAAGCCATGTATACTGCCCCCTAAGCAAGATTGACGACGAGTGCAAGCTGCATCAGATAACCTTAAAGTCAACTTGCTTGAGGAATAGCATGCACGCATGGGACACTTGAACGTGCAGTACATATGTGATGCAGTGAAAAATGGATACATCCTGGGCATTGAAATCGACAACGCAAACAAAATGTTAGAATGCGAGTTCTGGCAACAGGGAAAAATAACGAGAATACCTTTCCCAAAGCTATTGAATGGCAGGAATCGGTGCTGCACAAAATCGTGCACTTAGACGTTTGCGGACCAATGTGAGTTGAATCCATGGGCAGGAGCCGAAACGTATGCACGTTTATCAATGAATGATCTAAGAAGTGTGAGGTTAGATTCTTTAGACAAAAAAACGAAGTCACACAAGAATTTAACAAGTATTGTGCACTCGTACTTAACTGAAAAGGAGAAAACATTAAGTTTTTGTAATTGGACAATGGTTTGGAGTACATAAATATGGAGTTTAACGAACTATTAGATAAAAATAGAAACTCAAGATGATTTACGGTACCGTATGATTGCAAGCAGAGCCAGAGAGTAAGGAAAAAAAAGGACACAGCATAGTGTTTATTAATTAAGTCAGGCCTTCTAGAGAGCCTGTGGGCTAAGACAGTGAACATTGCAATAAAATTCATAATAGAGCCTCATCAAGAAAGTTTGACAGTCACACACTGTTTAAAATGTGGCACGAAAAAATCTCCCAACGTACACTACCTATGCTGTTTCTGTTCTTTAGCGCACGTCATGGATTGGAAGCAAGGCAAGGCAAAGCTTAAATCTTGCTCCCTAAATATTGCTCTCATAGGCTATAGTGACGGAAGCAAGGCGTATTACGTATGATTAGAAACGGAAAAAAGGGTATTCGTGTCGAGAAATGTCACCTACTTAAACTCAAGTTGTCAGAAGTCTGGAATCAAATACAAAAGAAACTAGGATCCATTCACAGAAATAGACCTACAGGAAAGGACGAAATTACGAATTGACGAACGTAGAAAGTACGAGATGAACACGGACAATGTCAGCAGTGCATCAGACTTCATTGCAGAATATTGAGATACCTTCAGTGAACCTAAAGAGGATTTTCCTGGATTTCCACGCAAAGAGACGGTGGACTTTTCCCTTCTGGTTAAAACCCTGGTAACTGGACTTTAACGACTGGATAGAAGTGACGAACGTTGCAGTAATTCTGATTTTAAAAAACGAGATCTAAACCATTATTGTGTATCAACCGTTTGTACCTCAATATAGTTTTTCACATAATGAAGTTTTCAGGCCGTATTTTCATTCATCGCCCATCCAATTAAATCCATATGTACGCCACACAGCTGTTTATTAAAGAAAAAATAAAAACTGCTTCAAGTATACATGACTATTAACGTTATTTACAACCTGATTGTATTAATATCATACCACAAAATCATTTTCACATAAGAAAGGGTAGAAGCATCTTATAAGAGAGAAGAATCGATGGAGGGGATGGTGAATCAGGTAAAAAAGTTAGAGGATTAGTTGCTGTATAGGATAAGCCAAAAACAGGAGAAGCACCTTTAGATAGGCTGAACCCGACTTTAGCGGGGACAACATAAAAAAAAGAGGTAAAATAAGTAGACTTGCTCATTTAAATTTTAAGTTGAAGTCTCAATGAGGTTTAACTGAATTAGCAAAAGCTTATATCTTGAGTTTATGTTTTTTTTGTGTAAACTGTTGCTGGAATAGTATACAAGTATTGCAGAAAAGAAATTATATTTGTGAGCACTTATGCGTATTTACACAGAATATGTGTTTTACCTAAATATTAATACTGATTAGAATTTTTTTTTTACTCCATTTCTATTTGTTAAAGATAAATCTCGTACCGCTTAACATAATTGTTGTCAATGAATAACTTTCAAATAAAGAATTTTGTAAAATAATTGTAAATTAAAACTATTTAGTGTCTTAACTAACAAAGGTAGATATTAAACTTGGACCCAAGACAGTTGTAAGGCCTGATGAATTTTAGTTTTTTGTACAATACGTAATAAGTTTAGCTTTGCTAAAAAATAAAAAATTTTATATCGAACTGCTTTATACTTTATATAAATTGAAGATGTTTGTACGCTATGTCATCGGCCTCCTACTCAAGCGTGACAGAATTTAGCGACTAGGAGGAAGCTTACCCAGTGCAAGAGTGCTTCGTTAACTACAGCGCAGATTGTGGGGTACTTCAGAGATGGCCATGAAATATGCATGCTTCATGGATGATTATCTCAAGTGCATGCACATGCAGTTACTGATCAACGTAAGGTTCTGTAAGTCGGCGAGTCCCGTACACTATATCCCGCACCATGAGATCTGACAAGCTGGCGACTACCTAAAGAAACTGTGCGTTGCACAGTAGGACCAAATGGCAAAATTTTTCTCAAAATAAGATAACTTTGGACAAAAAACTTGGATCTTCATGATTTTTTTTTGTTTTAAGAGTTTTAAATAGCAGATTCAGGGAAAACTGGTCCAAAGTTGTGATATGGCCCTAGGAGGGCAGAAAAAATCCCCCAAAGTGCCCCAAAATGTGAGAGAGCCATTATTTTTTCTAAAAAATTTTGAATTTTTATCAAACACTTAGTAAAATGGTTTATTTAACGTTGACTTTAACCTGGAGTTTTTAGTTATGGTCACTTCGATAGATTAAAGATGGCAGTAGCAATATGGCAGCCAGGACATGAGGAAAGATGCATGATTTCCATTATTTCTTTTTATATTTAGGTTTTGTTTGTCATAAACCATTTCAAATAATGATATAACTTGCAATAACCATGCGTAAAATAACTTTAGGTGTATTTTTTTATTTCAAATCCAAAATGGCGGTCCGTAAAATATGGCAGATTATAAAATTTAAACCCCCCCCCCCTTGTATGAGTATTAAATCAAAGGAAATCCTCAGTATAGCACTACGAATACGGTTACCTTATTCTAAAAAAAAATTACAGAGAACTTATAATGGTCGATTAGTCACTTCTCTGCAACCTCTTTCTTGTGGTCATGAAGCAGAAGAGTGCACTTTGTAAAGAAAAAATGAATGCGTCAAATATAACATAATAAATTCTCTATTCACTTAAAAAAAGTTAAATACATATTACACTACCATCTTGTATTCAAAAAGAAAATGTAACATGTAGTCGCAACGCATCAAGTGCAATATGGTTTAAGAGACCTTTTCCAGTTTAAAATGGAGGCTTACATAGAATTACGGACTTTTTTTCACTCGCTATCCTTACAATATGGATATCAAATAAAAGAAAATGCTGAGCAAAGTTATTCTGAGTGGAGGAAAATTATAGAAATTGCGCCATATGAAATTAAAAATGGCGGGTAATTGGGTCGATGTATAAGCCATACCACGAAGGCCCCTATGATATGAGTACGAAATATAATATATTGCTCTTTATTTAATTTTTTTATAATTATCTATTAACTTATTGTACCTAAAAATTTTAAATGTGCTATAAGCAATTAGTTAATTTACAGAAAACCCTACTTATAAAAATAAAAGCGGCATAAATAAGTAAAACATAAGTAACGTTTTATTGCAGGGTCATTTGCGGAAGAGATATGGTTGAAAATAGTAAATTGTTAATTAATTACATAAAAGTTATGCAACAGTTTTTTTTCATGTGATTTATAAACTTGAGTTCAAAATACAAACTTTATGACGAATAAATTAAATTATTATGAAGTTGGCGGAAAAAACGTAGATGAGTGAAATATTTTTGTATACTATGACTCTCGATAAATTAAATTGGAGTCAATTATTGTCAAAGATATCAATTTTAGCCTGTTTTATTATAGCTAACGTATCTTGCAATATTTGTATATAAAATGAAAAATAATGTGCAGGATCCTATCTGGTTCTACAGGAAATTTTATTATAAACAATAGCTTTATTGATAAGAATACATGACTGTGTGTAGTCATGTAATTAAAAATTTTTCTGCTGTGAGTAGTATCTTCATCACAAATTGATCATGAAGTATGCCATAGTATTCATTAAATGATTATACTGTCTTATTCACAAATAAATAAAAACAAAGTTGGAGAAAAGAGTCATCTGATCAAATCCTTTGAATTACAACAAATTACTTCATACTTATGAAATTGAGGTAATCGACGATGTTGCTATTGGGCACTTGTAATTACACCCTCTGTGCGAGGTGTAGTACATTGAAGTGTTATATACCTCCACTAAGTCTACTGATATCCTTGATGTCCATATCAAGTACTGGCAGTAATTGTTACGGTTCTTGTGCTGCAGCCTTTACTGTGTTGTTTACATTGAACAAGAGTTTGAGCGTACAACAGCTTATAATTCACAAAGAAGTTTAGCTTTAATTGTTTTTCCGTTGCATTTAATTAAGGTATGCATTTTTACACAACCTTTATGAAGATCAGCTGCTTGAAAATAATCTTAGATATCTTGCGTACAGTCCTTAAAATTTTTATTGACATCTATGTAATAGTGTTATATTATGTACGACTTGGAATTTCTTCTTTCTTTAAAATTTTTAATAAAGTGCTATAAAAATAGTGCTTAAACAGTAGTAACATTCGCCGTTATGCGACAGTTCCTGTGGTTTTTCATACATTAAATAAAATTGAGTGTAGAAAAGTGGCCAGATTAAACCTAAAAATTACTTAAATAGTGACATAATATCGTTACTGCACCTATAGCTATCATAATCACTTTTATCTATATGATTTTCACTTTATGCTTTGTATACTAAATGACAGATACAGATTAAATACTGCTAATAAATACCCTTTTATACCGTTCATTTGTATTGTACTGTATAGTATATTATAGTATGTGTTTTTATCACAAAATAAGTATGGTAAAGTTTTAATCTTATATTTATCCGTAAAGCATTTAATCTGGTTTTCAAATAATATTAAAGATTTTTGTTTCTTTTTTTTTTTAATTATCTTCAGTTTATATTCAGTGATTCATTTAATGTCGATACGCACATTGAATTTCCTCCGAGCCGACGCAAAGATGGAGCCCACCGTGGTAGAAACACTAAAAAGTTTTTTAATGTAAGAAACAGGCTGGCGATGCTACGCAAGGTGTGAGGGATACACGTAGACACGTAAAGTACACACTTCATATGCTATGGACATGCAGCACCTGAGCGAGATGTATGTGGAACCATAGAGATAATAACAACGTCCACAATCCAGTCCCTTACCGCAGTCCTCGAGTTGACGTTCTTTTTGTAGGCCCACATAGATCTCGCTCAGGTGCTACTTCTTTATTTGCAATCCAACCAACTTACTTACCATTAATTAATATAAGAAAGAAATACATTCGAAAGAATATCGTTAACATACACTACAATAGTATAATTATGTGTTTTTTACAAAAGCAACTCCAGTATGGATTCTCAGAGAATATGCTTAGGAACATCTTTGAATAATGTAGATGAGAAGCCGAGGATGACCTGTCCGATGAAGATAGTGACAATAAAGATCAAAGTGACATTGATTAGAGTATGACAGAAGAAACTGAGACGTTAAACTCATCTGATAAAGAAATAGAAAATAAAGTCAACGCTAAGTTACCTCTGCGTACAATAATATAAGTATTCTCGATTAACGAGGTTGTGAAGTACTTCTGTTCATAATTGTTTTTTTCAGTTTTAAATACATGTATTGCCCAGTCAAATGCTTTTAATAAAACGTATTAAAGGTATATTGTGATGAAGGAAGGTTAGTAGAATAGTAAATAGTTAATTACTATTACTTCATTAATAAATATTATTTTCTTGCTTTTAAAATAGTCTCTATAAAAAGTCTAAAAATAACTTTAAATGTATGGAAAATGTTCGAGGACATAAGTCTTAAGACATTTTTACATTTAAAAAAGATTTTGAATTCTTCGCATTAAAGTTAAGCTTTCATGATAAGATTTAATAATGGGTTATTTTGTTTTTTGATGGATTCCTTACTTTACGCTTTAGTTGGTACTCATTTCATAGGGGCCTTTGGGATATAGCTTATACACTGACCCAAATTTTTAATTTTATATGGCACAATGCTCACAATTTTACTCCACTCAGAATTACTTTGCTCAGCATTCCCTTTTATTTGATACCTATATTAAAAGGATAGCAAGTAAAAAAAAGTCTGTAATTCTTGGGAAAGGGCCCTTAAACCATATTGTACTTAATGTGTTGCGACTTCCTATTACACTCTTATTTTGAATACAAGATGGTAGTGTAAAATGTATTTAACTTTTTTCAAGTTAATAGAAAATTTATTATGTTATATTTGACGCATTCATTACTTCTTTACAAAGTGCACTCTTCTGCATTATGACTACAACATAGCGGTTGTAGAAAAGTGACTAACCCACCATTATAAGTTTTCTGCCATTTTTTTTTAGAATGAGGTAACCGTATTTGTAGTGCTATGCTGAAGATTCTCTTTAATTTGATACTCATACGGGGGGTGGTTAAATTTTATAATCCGCCATATTAAATGGACCGCCATTTTGGATTCAAAATAAAAAAATACACCTAACGTTATTCTACGTATGGTTGTTGCAAGTTATATCATTATTTTTAATAGTTTATGACAAGCAAAACCTAAATATAAAAAGAAATAATGGAGATCCTGCATTTTTCCTCATGTCCTGGCCGTCATGTTGCTGCCACCATCTCTAATCCATTGTAAGGACCATAACTAAAAATTTTATGTTGAAGTCAACCTTAAATAAACAATGTGATTAAGTGTTTGATGAAAATTTTTAATTTTTGGGAAAAAATAATGGTTTTCTCACATTTTAGGGCACTTTGGGGGATTTTTTCTGCCCCCCTAGGGCCGTATCACAACTTCGGACCAGTTTTCGCTGAATCTACTGTTTAAAAACCTTTTAAAAAAAAAAAAATCATGAAGATCAGAGTTTTCTGTTCAAAGTTATCTCATTTTGAAAAAAATTTTGTTATTGGGTCTTACTGATCGTTATATTCAACGCATCGCGATCAATATCCACTAAATATAGGCTCAACAATGTTCTGCACTTAGATCCGAAGCTTTAAACCCACTTGCTTACTATCTTGCTTCGCTGGAGAAAGCATCAGATCGCCTTCTGCACAGACATTTAAATAATATTTCAACAGATCTGGATCGACATTCGTGACGTGGACCTCCAGCGTATCTTGTGGAGCACTGATAACTGTAGCCCACCGAAGCACTATCAGTTTCTTACTGTGACTTACGGCGAAGCCAGTGCTCCCTATCTTTCTCTGTGGACGATTTTACAGCTTTGAAAGGATAAAGACCATGCTTGTCCCGAGGCCGTGCCTATCATCAAACAAGATCGATACGTCAATGACATTCTTTCTGGTACTGATAACCTTGAGACGGCTCGAATTTACTGCCACCAGTCAAACAGCTTATCGTGTGGCTCGTAGTAACGTAGTTATAATATTTAATTTTCATATGCATTCACTGATAATTCATTCAGTTAATGATGAATTATGTATTTGTTTCCTAAGTAAAACATCTAAAAAAACAAAAATTTAATCAGCATAAATATAGTTATGTAGAGTAATCGAATAAGGCACATTATTACGCATTAAGTATTTGTATTTGATGCATTTGATGCATAAAATACCGACCAATTTTTTTTGAAACCTGCTTTTTTTTTGGCATTACAGTAATGCTAATAATTACTGTTGTAAATAAATTATCTTAAAAATAAATAAATTATTAAAATAAATAGAGTTGCAGAACGTATCAATAGTTTTAAAGTGGGCTTATTTGGAATTCGACAAACTAATTATGTCATTATGTTACATAATTATATAAATATAGTAATTTATTACATTAATGATAAATAAAATGTTAGATCGTTACATATGTATATTTCGCGTTACATATCATTTTAATGGTTGTTAAGGATGCTTATTTTGCATTTGATAAACAAGTAATGGCAAAATGTCATTAAATAATTATATGAATAATTTATATATATTTATATCTCCCTATATTACATAGTTGTATTGACGGAAGTGAGTCTGAGCCCACCCGCTCCCCCCCTCTCCCCTCAGCTCCCCCTCAGTTCCCCCTTAGCTTCCGCTCGAATAACGTAGTCATTTGCTTGCTTTAACGTCATTTTTAATCAAATTATGTTTCACTCCACACAACCCAGGGCGCTTTCTGGTCGCTCTGATTATTAATAAAATAACTTAATGAAGCAATTGCCAATATCCTTACAACCTGAGGCGCTTTCTGGTCGTTTTAATTATTAACAAAATAATTAAAGTAAAGCAAGCACCAATCGCTACCTATCCGAGAGCGCTTTCTGGTTGCTCTTATTGTTTATAAAGTAGATAAAGTAGAGCAAGCCTAAATTATCACTCAACCCATGCAAAAACAAGTATACGAAACATTCATGCAAGCGGTAGACAGTACTGGTGGTCTATTTTTCCTGGACGCACCTGAAGGAACAGGGAAAACATTTGTCATTTCATTGATTTTGGCCACTATTCGATCAAGATGTGATATAGCTTTGGCGTTAGCATTATCTGGAATTGCGGCGACTCTTCTAGATGGCAGTCGTACTGCACATTCTGCGCTTAAGTTGCCACTCAATTTAAACACAATTGATACTCCAACATGCAATATTTCCCAATCCAGTGTAATGGGAAAATTGTTGATGCAATGCAAGCTCATTGTTTGGGATAAATGCACAAGGGCACATAAGAAATCACTTGAAGCTCTTAACTTCACACTGAAGGATCTACGGCAAAATAACAACATCTTTAGCGGCTTGATGATATTGTTAGCCGGAGATTTCAGACAGACGTTGCCAGTTATTCCCCGTGGAACACTTGCAGATGAATTGAATGCTTGCCTGATGGGATCACCTTTATGGAATAACGTAAAAACATGATCGCTAACCACTAATATGAGAGTTCAACTTCAAAATGATCAAAGTGCTGCACAATTTTCCAAACAATTGTTAGCTGTTGGAAATGGAAAAGTCCCAGTTGATGCAACATCTGGATAAATTACTCTCACCAATGACTTTTGCCGATTTGTAGACTTTTAATTAGCTCTTATTGAAAACGTTTTCCAAAACATTAGTGAGAGTTATCAGAATTATGCTTAGTTAAGTCATTGAGCAATTCTTGCCGCAAATAATAATGATGTACACGCACTGAATTTCACCGTTAAATCAAAAATTGCTGGCGATTTGGTGACATACAAATCCGTTGATTCCATAACAAATCCCAATGATGTAGTAAATTATCCAACGGAGTTTTTAAACTCTCTGGAGTTACCAGGATTTCCACCACAGAACTTGCAATTCAAAGTTGGTACAGTTATTATGATATTGCGTAATTTGAATCCACCACGACCTTGGAACAGTACTCGACTTTCGGTAAAAAGACTTATGCCAAATTCGATTGAGGCAACCATTAATAACGGAAAGTACGCAGGTGAAAATGTATGTATTCCTCGAATACCAATGATTCCGACTGATCTTCCGTTTGACTTCAAACGATTACACTTTCCAGTTGGCCTTGCGTTCGCAATGACAATTAATAAGTCGCAAGGCCAATCACTTAGTGTTTGATGGATAAATTTAGAAAATCATTGTTTTTTACATGGACAGTTGTACGGTGCGTGTTTACGAGTTGGGAAACCACCCGTTTTGTTTGTATTAACGTCAGACCAAAAAACAGAAATTGTAGTTTACCAAAGAGCACTTCAATGAAACGGATAATTTGCGGACACGTACGAGTATAACGCTTTGATTCAGTATTTACTTTGGATTCACTTTCATTTACTTAGAGAAGTTCAACTAAATGACACTTCATTTTTTTAATCGAAATGAATTTATTACTGTTGTGAAATGGAATAAAATTGTTCCTTTTGAAATATAAAAAAAAAAAATTTTCTTCATCTTTTAATCACCAAACGAAACGTTACATAAAACGAAGCCATCTGGTGGTGAAACAGAGTTCACCGGGTTTGTTAGTATATATATATATATAAAAATACATTGGAATTCAAAGAAAATAAAATAAAAAAGGAAAAAAAAAAAAAGATTAAATAGAAGAATGAAAGAAGAAATGAAAAAAATGAAATGAAGGAAATACAAAAAAATGAAAAATGAAAATAAAGAACAAAATGAAAGATAAAAAAATAATAAAATGGAATATGAAAAAAAATAAAACAAGAAATCAAAAAAAAAAAAAAAAAAAAAAAAAATTAAAAGACACAAACCAGGGGGTATAAATGGGTCATTTGACCCACGGTAAAAACGGAGTTCTTTAAACATGAGATGAGTATAAAGACACACAATTTCTCAGGTAACAAGGGGGTCGCGAGACCTATAGAAAGAACGAAGCTTTATGAAAATTAGTACTGCATTTATGTAGTTCACTAAAACAAAAAATTAAAGAACGAATAAAAAAAAAAAAAATTGAGTTCATTACTCACGATGGTTGAACTTCGTGAGTTCTGTATTTATGCATGACGTACTCACGAAGTTCAACCATCGTGAGTACATTTTTTTCTAAACTTCTTAAAAACTTAAACTTTGTTTTTAGCACTAACGTCTTTTTGTTTTGAACCAATTAATTAATATTTTCTACTGTTATGTCATTTAACTAACGTTTGTAAAAGATTAAATTATTCGTAATTTTCTTGAGAACTAAGTTTTTTTAACATGAAATCTTCAAAAGTTCGATAAAGTTGCTAGCAAATTCAAGCTTTGTAATGGCTCTTCATGAAGTATAAACTTATTTAACCATTTAGAATAAAATTTCAGACGTAAATATTATGGAACTCTTTGCTGCGATCAGTTTACATGTTTACTGGCGACCGTCCTTTTTCTAATATCAAACGCACTGCTGCAGTGACTTATTTACGACTAAATATCTAAGCAAATTAAGTCGATACGTACTGAAAAAAAGGTCTACAACAGTGAGCATACACTAACTCTTACTGGTTTCCAGGAGCTCAAGACTGCATCTCTGCAATATCTTCTTGCCTAGTATCATTTAAAGAACGTCCACTTAATGTTTTATATAAATAGTTATGCTTTGATCCTTGCAGGAATTCCTTAACAATTTGTTCTAAGTGTTAAGTATTTAGGTTTAGTAATTAGGTAAAGTTTTGTAAAAGAACTATACATAGAAAATTAAATGTTATCTTTCTTTTGTTCATGCCTTTTTATTCTAGTAATAAGGTAAGCGTTATTTACTGCATTTTAAAGCTGTTTCAGTTTTCCAACTTCATTTTTGCATTGCACAGGCTTATTATATTGAACGAACACTAATAATTTATGGTAAGTTTGTATCCAGTACCAAAAGAAGCTAAGCTAATGCTTTTAGTTTTATTTAATCTTTGACCAAATAAGTCAAGGCTAACTTTTACACTTAAGCAAAAATTATACACATGCGCAAGTATGAGCACAGACATGAAAAGTAAGAGCACTAACATAAACACACACACATACTCTCCCCTACAAAACTGTCTAATCAATAATAAGATTTTCTTGTTCTGACATGTACTTTTTGCTAATTTTAAGCCCATTAATGAGTGTAAATAAAAAGCCGTTTATTAAAACCATTTGCTATAAACAGTTAAGGTGTTTCGTAATGTGTAGTATTTTTGTGCAATCCTATTACACTACTGAATTTTGAGGATTTTCTTAAAGGAGTAGATATATTAATCCATCATTTACAGAATAACTTTCATCGTTTATTAAGATATGATTTTTTCCAACTTCTATTGTTGTGTCAAGATTTTTTTTAACTTCTATTCTTGTGCTAAGTGATGACTTGCAGAAATAAATAAATTTTTAATTTTTACTCTATTTTGTATTATACTTATTTCCTGAATAACAGAATTTTAAGACTCTTAAAAGAGTCGAACTCAACAACAGTCGTCACCTAACAAAGCTGACTGTGTACTTCGTGTCTCCCATAAGTGTCAAGTGACAACCAAAGCGAGGCACAAAGCCTAAACACATGAAGTTATCAAGTACCAAGCCTGTAGCATGCAAGACAAAGAAATTTTAACTAAAGCATCGTGCAAGGTGCACTTTTCTGCGCGGCGTTTTAGTAAGAAGCTTTCCACTGCTTTTCCACTGCTTCCTACTTATTAGTTCAATGTTTTAATTGAACTTGTTACGATTGCTTGATAAGTTTATAGTTATACTGCTTGATAAATTTATACTTATTATTGTAGTTTATTGTGAAACTAATTCAATAAGAAAAAGCATGCTGGATCATGCAGAAGATTTTATTAGTTGAAATTCAATAAAATTAATAATAATAAAAGAAGCAGCACTGAAGAATCATGTAAAGTCGAAAAAGAAGGAAAAGGTATGAAGACATTTATATTTTATAAGGCCTTATACTCTCTTTTCTTCTTTTTTTCCGCCAATATAGAAACAAACAAATAGTTAGACTATTTGCTATCCTGCAGAATGTTGTCCATGATCCTTGATTGTAAACCGAAGGCAAAACTAAATGATAATAAATATCATCGACCAAAAATTAGTAGCAGAGCGTAGTTCATGGTCTGTAGCTATTTGTTCTTTTATTATATGTTATCTTATTACGATTTTTGAAGAAATACTAAATACCATTTAAAAAGGTATGGTAATGAATAATGCGTAACACCTCATACAGTGCATTTTGCCTAGACGAATATATGCTGTGTCTTTGTGGAGAGCATGGTAAAGGTAGTATATCATTAAAACTTAAAAGACGAAAGTAAACAAAGGAATAGTGAAAATAATCTTACATTAATAAATTAACTAAAAAGTAAACAAATATTGACCATCTTCAAAATAATAGGAGAAGAATGAGATAATATGTGTTTTTAATAACTGTAGAAAAATGAAAACTAGTGATCTGTTATCCTACACACACTGATATACACCTTAACATTAGATTTGTTATATAAAGTGGTCTATCAATTCCTTCTTTGAATCTACTCATCAAAGCGATTCGCCTTTGTAGTCCTGCTCTAATAGCGAAAATTATTAGTCCATGATCTGCTAATGAGAGCGATCTTTTCGTACTTTACGAAAATACAACAATACAGTAATAAATAAAAAAAAAGTTGAAAAAAATGAGAATAAAAATATAGATTTAAAATAAAAATAACACTAGCACACGAGTTTTTTAAGGTGATAAAAAAAACGAAAAAGGGAAAAAAAATTTACTTATAAAAACTATCAGCCGAAAAAAGTTATTCAAAGAAAAAATTTAATTTCATGAATAATCAATTACAAAATTACTAGAACTCTGATACATTTAACACTAATTTACCAAAAAAAAAATCAGAAAAACAGAACACAAGTAGTTTGTATGCTTCTGAATAACAATTTTTATAATTCAGAAATAAACGTTTAGCAAAAGTGCAACAATCTTTAATCTAACTTAAATAGAAAAGAGTGTCAAGTTATGTCAAATTGTTCCTCTCATGCAGAGAAAGCATTCAATCTTACACCAACCACAAGACGATAATCGCATAGCAGTTTGGATATATAGCCACACATGCAATGTTTAGAGTCCCTTTGCCATATACTTTCTTCCTAGCTCACAAAAGAGGGTACCATATACGCGAGGTTGATTGCACTCTCTCACTTTAGTTTTTAAATATCACACATAAAACACTATTTATCATATTGGCTGGCATATGCTTACGAAATAAAGTGCAAGTTTATTATATGTATATGTGCCACACAAATATTTATAGTGGACATGTGTGTGTGTGTGCGTGTGTTGTTTTGTACACATGCATAATAAACAGAAAAATATGAGTTTGTATTGATTATAATTTATTACGTGTAGCATGTCAAATGCATGATTATTGATATCATTTATCTTTATTTCTTACATATTTTATAAATTATAGCAAGGGTCTAATACAATATTTTTCTAAATTAAATAAGCAAAATATAATAATACATTCTTTTTCTTTTTCTGTCGAAAGTAATTCAATCTTAGTAAAAAAAGAAAAACAGGATAAAATATAAAAAAAAAAAAAAAAGCATACTTTTAACTCTAATCACACAACAATGATAATAAGTAAGCAGTAAAAATAGTGAACAAAATTAATAATCAAGCTGATGCCGATGTAACAGTAGCTAAAGCGCTGATGGAATCCCTTCATGCCAATTTTTCGTTTCAACTTGCGAATAAATCCATTTCTATATTTGATGGAAAAAACATTTCACTCGAGGATTATGTTAAAAATGCTAGAAATTATGGAAGCTAAGTCAAAGATAATCATAAAGATTTATATAAAAAAAAAAAAACAGTATTGCAGAATAAACAAGGTGCCACACGCATAAGCATAAGTGGCCAAGATTTCGAAAACCTAAAAGAATTTATAACCCATTTAAAGAAACATATGGGACAGGAAAAACCGCTGCTTATTATCAAACGCAGCTACAGAAAGTGTGCCAATGACAAGGCCCTATGACTGGTAAATATTATACGAATATGTAAACGTAACTATGTAAACCCACTGTTGAGCTGTACCGAAAAGGCCTTGATAGAAGATAAAGACAATACACACAACGTGCATATAGTGAGCCCAATAAAAGACATGGTGTTAAAAATGTTCATAAACGGACTAGCACCCACGACAAGCCAGCACATAAATGTGAAAGAATCTGCTTCCCTAGCCAATGTCTTCTATTATGCGTTAGAATTGGAAAGCTGAATGAGGGTGATAATAATTCTGGGCTCACGATACCAAGGACTACCTTAAAGTTATTTTAGAAAAAGTTTAGATAACTCATATTAACAGCAGAGTAAATACCCTGATCACCCATTCTTATTACATCGAATAGGACAAGTTAATGAACAACAGATCGACAATTCAAAATTATAACGCTAATAGGTAGAATAATAGTATTTAAAATGATAATAGACAATATCGACAGTATAATAATGAACAAAATTACCGTAAAAAATATCAGAATCAGGGGAGGAATTGAAATTTTAAAAATTAGTCGAGGAACTTTAATTATGAAAAGAATATTCTTGGACTATATAGTAACGAAAATGCTAACGATAATTGTACCTAAAGAAACGCTAATTTTAACCCTAGGAATAATCAACGATACCGAGGCAGAAGTCAAAATTATGATAGATACCTCAAAAATAATAATTATCATTATTTTAACCAACAAAGTCTAAATCCTAGTTATTAGAATCAAAATTATTAAAATCAGTACTACCCAGGAGATGACCGTTTGCCGCACTATTTCAACTCTCAGGCAGCTTAACCCAATCGTCGTTTGGAGATGAACCCCTAAAGACAGAATTTAACTCCTACACTGAATGTTTCAGCGAAAGTAATGAATAAAGAAACAGATTTAAAACCGTCCAAATCAGTACGTGCCAGGAACTTGGTGTGAACGACAAGCCTACAAGCATAAGGTTGTCAATCTCAGAAGGAAAAAGTCGCTTAATCACACACATGCTCGATAACAGTGCTGCCACAAACCTGACTCAATTAGATTAGTTGCATTTATATTTATGTGTAGAGACTAGTGAAGTTATTAATCTTACTGAAATTACATACCACCCAGTTTTAACTGTAGGAACATCGTATATTGCTATACAAGAAAAACCTACAATCTTTTATGTTATCCTTTGTAATTTTCTAATCACAGACGGCAGTATAATGGGTCAAGACTTTTTTAAAGAACGATGAGACACATTATCAAACTATCACGATACTGTAGTATTTAATGATGACCTACAAATCCCATTACTTTTTAAAAACTCCCAAAGAAAAAGAGTGATTGAAAAGAGATGAAAAAGAGCAAAGAGCTATAAAACCTTAGAAACAAGCACAGAAAAGTCAAAATTGAGCTATTACCCTTAATACTTACAGAGAGACATAGTGTCTAAGGGATAAAATTGCCCAACAAAAAATTTTATGACGAATAAATCGTAGGTGCACCCGAAAAGTTAACTATACCTAAATACAAAAAATTTGGAGACATAAAAGCTGATTTTTATTTTCGAGATGAATTTGACAAATTAATTTTATTAAAAAAGGGTGATTATTTTTATGAAGCCTACTATTAAAACTGATGAAAGTGGGATACTTAGTGAAAATAATAAATTATTTGAGCAAGATACATTCCAACCCCATGCCATTGAACAACGTCAAAACACTCACAGTATGAAATAATATTGCCTTAATAAGAAACAAAAAAATACTAACAAGCCAATTGAACATACGATTAAGCCTTTAGCACGTCTAGGAGTAAGAATTGTTTTAATGATTACTAATTTAACTGAAGAATACTTAGCATAAGTCAACGTAAGGAGTAATGACGTATATTGAGAAGAAGGAATGGCAAGTAATCAGAAAAGTTAGTGTTATATTATGACGATAAACGCTAATGAGTATCAAAAATACACAGAATAGAAGTAAACCTATTAGGACTCGTGCGTAACAGTCACTAAAGCTTGAAAGGAGACTAAGTTTATCGATTGATTTTTGAGTTTTCAAAAATCTTTTTGTTGCTGGGGGACCCTTTACCATGTACTCATTTTGTTGCACATAAAATCCTGACGAAAAATAACATCCTCATTAACATTGAGCAATATCACCACCCACTGGGACACAGAAAAGTCTTAGAAGCACACATAGCAAAAAAACTTAACGATAGAATAATTGAGGCCTTATGATCACCATATCATTCATCTTTTTGGATCGTTCCTAAGAAACCTGATAATTATGAAAATCCAAGATGGAGGGTAGTAATTCATTTTCGAAAACTTAATAAAAAGACTATTGGTGATGCATATCCATTGCCTAACATCAGAGATATTATGGACCACTTAAGAAGATCTGTATATTTTTCATTTTTGATTTAGTGAGTGGTTTTTAACAAATTCCTATGGCTGAACATAATTAGTATAAAACGGCATTTACAACACCTCATAATTATTACTAATACATATGGATGCCCGAGGATTAGAAAAATGCATCTGCCACATTCCAACGACTGATGAATCTTATACTAAGAGGTTTACTGAATAATGTAATAGTAGTGTATTTAGATGATGTTCTTATACAAGCAAAAGCTCCAGTAGATCATGATCTTAAAGTTAGTTTATTTTTTGACTGATTAAGATCAGCAAATATGGTACCCCAGCCAGATAAAGTTGAATTTCTGCGAAAACAAGTAATATTTCTTAAGCATATAGTACCCTGTGGAAACAAACCCTAGAAAATACTCTGAACGAATCAGTATATTTAAAACTAAGAGAGCTGATAAAAATATTGTGATATGGCTAGATGTTAATTAATTCGAATTGGAATAAACACCTATTTAAGGATTTAATAAAAACTTTGGATATTGTGTTATACAGTTCGGTTTTCTTAGCTGCACTTACTATATGGAAATGGACTTTTTGAATTTAAGAATAAAGCGACTGACATAACTTAAAGCAACACTTTTAGAAGTAAAAAATTCCGTTGGAGTCCTCGTGAAAGATATAATTTCAACCACCCAGCATACAAACGAAAAGACAGACACCTTTTGGATTTATGAGAAGCACTACTAAAGGACTTTTCGGCTTAGTCACAGAAGACGACATTAAAGTCATGAACACTTATATTAACAATTTGCATACTGATCAGAAAGAATACATTTAATTGTATAAATAAAATAGCCAAATTTTTGCAGCCATATTCGAAAAAATAATATACCACTATGTACACCATGAGCATATTCTAAAACGAGTTGCTGATATATTGACTTCAGGACAAGATTTGACTCTCGACAGATATTGGATACATTTATCAGCATACTTTAGAAAAACTGAGGCTACCTAAGATCATATTATTTGTTCTCGTAAAGATCTAATTGACATCATGTACAATTGACAAAGAGGTCAAGCACATCCACAGCTATTTTATCCAAATATATTCAGAACCGTAGCCTGGGACGTAAGAACCGATGATACCATCGTACCCTTACTTAGCAGTCGTAGCAGACCATAATGTGTATTTACGATTAAACGAAGTTACATTTAACTAATGTCATAAAACGTTGTATGGTAATATTTGCTCAGCTACGGAACCATTAAAGAAAACCTACTCTATGAACAAATATAAGATTCTTATGTTATTACAACCTGAAACAGAGGCATTTCAATACTGTGAAATTATGTTTACCATGAAAACCAAAAGTCAATGAATTTACGTACAAGATAATAGTTTATGGTTATTGTTAATACCTTAAGAAGAACAACTCAACATTATCTGTCCTCATAAAATGGAACTACAAGAAAGAGTAAGAGGTATAGGTGTTTTACGAATAAATGATGAATATATGGAAAAAACCTACAATTTTACCTTAACCAGTAAACATAAGATCATCACTTAGATACAATAAACCTACCAAGTACAAGTAAACTCGAACTTAACTCTACGACATAAACCCTTAAAAGACACTAATAATTCCGTTGACGCTATAAAAAACCATTCGAGAATTAAACTTTAATGAACAAGCATGTTTAAATAAGACTATGGATCGTAGTATCTCGGAAAAATTTTTAAAACGCACCATTAATTCACTGAACCCAGAACTCTGAGTAATTATACGACAAGAACTAAAACAACATGAGCCAACTGAACTTTATGTCCAAATCTTCTAAAAATTCCTTAATTATGTAAAACTAGACATATAACAAAGACATGGATTTTGACACTCTTATGCCATACACCCCAAAAGTTGTAAAAGAACTTATAAATCAATAGTCATTTGATACAATTTTTTTTCCAGGCTGCACGATGAGCCTCTACTACGTTATAACGATAAAGGCTAGAGCTAACGTGAATCATCCTTTACATAAAGTAAAACAATAAGAAAATAACGAAAATATCATTAAACTGCATATACTTCTGGATTAACATAACTATATACATCAAACTCTAACCACCAAGGACAATAGTGATTCATTGACTAAAGGAACTGATAAAGCACAAAATATGGGAGAACAAATTCTGATATTTTCTTCTGTCAAGATGAAGTCTACTATTTGTCAAGCAGAAAAGATTTTTTCACCAACACCGTCAAAAAGCGACAATGATATACTAGACATTAATTAAAAAACACTTATGTGTCATCTACTGTGGGATAGAGAAGAAATAAAAAGGGAAAGGGATTTCTTTAACCATGTCTCTCAATTTGGTACTCTAAAATATTTTTATGCCGTTAGAGATCGACGAAGAAGATCATTCCAACGATATGTGCATTATATGGATCCTGAAAGTGCTATTTTAGCGTTGCACAATGATGAGCCACAGTGTCGTACGAAATCAGCTGAACGAATAAAAATGAGTGCTAAATACAAAACAAATAAAAAATTTACTTACCCTAAATATCAACAACTATTTAAGTAAATAACATATCAATACATATGCATAACATGTTGAAGAGGTCTTAAGATTTTAATTTTAGGCTTTATAAGGATCAACGAGCAAGTTAAGTGAACTATATTTAGTTAATCATTACCGTCTTATATTGGAACTATCATAGTATTTGTTGTATTTTATTACAGTTGCATGTTACTCTATTGTAAAATATTTTTTCTTATATTAAGCTTTAGCATGTATATAGATTACTTTTTTCATTGTGTTGTGAATATGCAAATATTTCGGCATGATAAGTTATGACTGTATCTATCCATGTATTTCCTACTTATTATCCAATAGTTTAATAAACACAATTTTATTTTTTATATTTCTATTTCACACATAACCTACAAATCCTTACAATCATTTATAGCTTGAATTACACTAGAACAGTTTTCACACATATACATGTATCAATCAATAACCATCACAACACCCATCATAGTTACACCTACAAAATACCATAACGGAAAAGCAAAATCCTACAATTGTCGAGGCAATGGGTGACGGACCTTGACATATCATTTTAAGGAAAAATACTGTATTTAACTCGACGGGACATCATTTTCTCTGATGAAAAAGAATTCCATTTTTTCTCCCTGTATAATCGTTATTTTATACTTTTATATTGTACAGTCAATTTTTTACAAACATATATTCTTATTACTCAATGCTATAGGTTAAAATAAAGTTAATTAAAAATTACGTTGTAATTCCCTTTATTCATTAACGTATCGAAAACATAGTATGAACTGCAATTATTCAAAACATTGAAATGTGATTTGAAATGAATCAGCTTTTTCTGTACAATACATTATTGTCATAGAGAAACAACGAAATTTTAGTTTTTAAATTTATTTACTATCATTACATTTGACTATTAAAACTGTAAAATCTTCTTATCTATCTTTTTATCGTACTAAGAAACAGCTTATTATAAAAAAATACAAAAGATATAGAATCAACTACACATTATTTAAGAATCTAACGAATTCTGCATTATGAGTATAGTACTGTATTAAGTGATTGATTGTTTAAAATTTTTAGTGCTACTAGGCTTCTTTTATTGCCTGTGCGAGCTCCACCATAAGTATATGTGTTATAAAGCACTACGTAAAATTAATAGTATCTTAAGATTTTGCACAGTATGCAAGCTCAGTAGTTACACTTTTTAATATAGCACATATTAAACTCTTGAATTAATCTAATCTCGATTTCAAAACAATTATAAAGGAGCCTTCATAAATGAAAGGTATCTCCAAAACAATTGGAATATTTTTGTATTCTCAAATAACTATGGTTTTAAAAAAGGAAGTATTATGAGAATAATGAAGAAAAATAACGTAATCGTAAAATTATTGCATAATTTTCTACAAACACAAAACATTGAGAGAAGCAATGGAAAAGGCCTACTCGTAAAAGTACAATAGAGAAAGCGAGTGAGACAGCAGACGTTTAATAGCTCTCTCTATCTTACTTTCACTTATATATACTGCCAAAATGCATTTTTCTTTTTTTTTAACACGTTGCTCTTTCCAAAAAAAAAGTTAAAGTGCTTGTTGATATAAAATTTAGCACCTTATATGCTTGTACTTTTTTTTAGTGTATCTCAAACTGCTACTAAAGTATGTGAAAAATTTACTTTGAAATACGATTTTCAGATTATTCCGCCACTTAAAAAGAATTATAGTTATTTTATTTGCAGTCAGCAGGCTAAGTTTTATATGGGATGAAAACACAACATGATTGATTAATTTTACAATTTAGTTAATTGTCTGTTAGTAATTGTATAAGTTATAAGAACGAAGACCAAATTAGCGTACTTCATTGCACGACCAATGAGGTCCCCGACTATCAATCGAAAGGTTAGAAGACTGATCCTTGTATTTAAGAAAACTAATAAATTCATATCGATAAACATATTTATAAAATACATATTTACATGAAGAAGCCCGTATACGTATATGCTGTTCTAAGTATCGTATTTTTAATATATTTATACACATTTCTTACACATAGTAGTGTAGTGACCTCTTTGAAGGTATTTTAATACGCGTGTATGTTTAAATGAACGCATATGTTATCTTTAATAATAGAGTTAGAATATAGCTACACCTATAAATAAAGATAGGAAGTGCCACAGTGGTAGGGTTGACAGAAAGGGCAGAGTGGACCAGACTTTTTGTAGCATATTTCTTCTCACGCGGCTGTTCACTGTACGCTATGAGATGTTTTTAACATCAAAAAATTATTTAATGAGGTGTCACTTACTTGAACAGACTTAAAAAATTTATTATACATTGTGTTATTCAGAACTTCATTATAAATGTCGTTACTTTCACTAATGATATACTAGGATGATGTATCACCTTATTAAATTTCTTTCTATTTTTTTTAGTTGATTCTCTTTATCTTTTTGTTTATCGTTTTAACTATAAGAATGATGACTAGTTATATAATAAAATCGTAAGTTGCAAGATCTTTACTTTTTTTTGTTTGGTTCTAGAAACAACTACAATAAAGCGCTAAGTAATTAGTTTGAAAGCTCTTCTCATTACGTTAAAGCCTCATCTTTCCAAACTTTTATTGTCTGTACTCATTTTTAACAGCCTCTCTTGTCCTTAGTAACTTATGTAGAACGTTTTTCTCTCATTATTAATGATGATAATGATAATGATGTTGATGATGATACAGATAATAAGGATAATGTTGATGACGACGATAATGCCAAAGACGACGATAAGTTTTTAACTATGTCATGCCTTAAGTTAACTTTATCTAGACAAAAAAAAAACGCAGCAATTGACGTTTCTCCTTGCTAAACGCTTAAATATTCGAGCAATTCACTGTCAAAGATTAAATCAGCATACGTTTTCGTATTTACCTATGCAGAAAAAGGCCTTTACGTTATCTGTCTTATTACTAGCTTTTTAAAAAAAAGTTATTCGTAAATTTAGCAAAGCATTGGCTGACATGACTAAGGTTTCGTTTAGGCCTAAATTTGAGTATTTCACACGCTTTATTAGCTTAAACTAGTATTTTAAAACTTGTTGTTTGAGTTAATGCCCTAATTTTAAATACGCATACACATTCTAAACCATGTTCGATCAACATGCCTCACTTAAGCTCATAAGCTATAAGATTTACGATACTAAGATTGACGGCAAATAACAGTGTGTTGACTGTTGGGAAGTAGTTTGCTATGTCAAGTCAAACCTAACTTTGTTTTACAATAGCATTTTAATTTAAAACTTGTAATTTTATGGATTGCTTTTTAAAGCTTATATCCATATGTTATTAGAAATCCCATTCAACTTATCTTTTAATTTAATAGTATATTGCTCATTTAGTTTGAAATCTTTATTGCAACGTGCTTCTCTACTTCAAATACATAATCTTTTTTTTTTAACCCTTTATCATGATCAAACCTCAAAGTACTTATTATTAATATACATTATCATGCATCGTGAAAAAGGTAGAAGTCTTCTGAGCAAAAATATAAACTCTATATTACAAGTGCTACATTTGTAAGGTTATCAGTATTGCAGTCCAAGTGCTATGCTTGCTAAGCGTCTTACTCGAGGAAATTTAAGAGTTAGTCCGTTAGACACTTTATGTTAAGAGTACTATGTAGCATACTTAAAAAATTAACAAAATCAAAAAGCCAGTCAAAAATAAAATAAACTTTTAGCTGAGAAAAAGTGAAAGATTTAACTGTAAGAATTTAAAAAAAAGCAGCAATCACTCTTGTTACAGGTACTATAAAGCTTACATTAAATTTGGTATGGGATTAAAGAAAAAGGTGCTCGTAGTCTAGTTTAAAAATTTGGTAGTATTCAGCATGTTAAAATTTCTCACACCTTATGCCTTTCCACTTAAATTGGTAGATTTATTATTTTTTTCTGAGTAAATGTTTTTATTTTCAACTGCATAAGACTAGATAAGGAGTACACATACGCTGGAAAAGTTTTAAAGAAATTAAAAAAAAAGTTCAAAGCAAAAAATTAGCTGATTAAGCTCAGACTTACAATGGTTGAATGTTATATACAAAAATATTAAAAACTTTTTATTTTCATATAGACTTTTTAAAAAACTAGTCACTGGATAACGGTCCATGATTTTTAAGAACAGCTATCGTAAATCGTGATTATAAGAATGGACATAGAACTAACTAGGTAGCTTATCAAACACGTAGTAATGATATTGTATATTTTAACAGTTCTGGAAATCTTACGCCAGCTATCCACTTAAGGTTATATCTGGAATTGAGTAAGATGAAATAAAATCATCAGTGGTATTTAAAATGTAACCCTTACAACCAGAAAAAGTGAGAAAAGGTGGAATGAGTCATCCTAGAGCATGTTAAATAGAGCGTCGCCATTGATCGTCGATAAGTATTGTGTGCTACGACATTTTGGTAAAATAAGATGTTGCTCCCGTTCAACTTTAAGCTGCCACAAAAGCTCGGGCCACTAGTGGGTGGCTAGACAGTAGTTCTTAACAGCCGAGATGAGTAAGTAGGCAGTGGACTGAAGCTTGATTTCTCAGTCTGTAGATAATAGAGCCAAGGAACCTTAACAAGGGTCAACAAAAGTGGGTGTAAGAGGAAGTCGACATATTGAGATTTTAAGTCTTGTTATAATTCTAAGTTTTAAGTCTATTACACTATAGTATTTACTACATGTACACAGGCTGACATATAACGGTGGTATTTCTAGGACAAGGCATGAAGAGCGATTAATTTAAAGGGGTTGGAAGGCAATGGCACAGCTGCTTGACTGCACGGCGTTGCAACATTGGTATTCGACTCAGTCGGTAAGTTGCAAAATGTTAACGAAATCCTTAGCAGCTATACATTACATACGCACGCACAAGTGCATGTGCTATAACTTTTTATAGTGTTAGTGCTGGTATTGGATATCGTGCTTAAGTAATCTCATATTGTGAATTTCGGACAGGTTTAGGTGCACGTAAGTAGCACGGAAGGCACCTCGCTCTTACTCTCATGGGCTTAAATGGTTTCGTATGCAGATTCCGCACTTCATGTGACATAAGGCCACATGGCCTTAGACGTATAACATTTTCTGCTTACATGCCATCATATCTAATGAAAGGTTTTCATACATAAAGGGTTCTAAATAATGTACACCTAAGTGTTACTGATTTTTTTCAGGCAGTAACCCTAAATGGCAATGTTGAATGTTGTTTCCTCTTGATCGACAAGAGATGGCGTTAGGGTAACCCTCTTTTTGCCATCAAAACAGCTGCAGACGAGAGAGAGAAAGAGAGAGAGGGTGCATATAGCGTCTGCATCATCTGCTAGTGATTTCGTTTGTAACATCCTCGAATCGAAGGAATCGTCCACGTTGACACATTGGCCCAGTAAAAAGTCATGGCACACTAGATCATTTGCCAAAAAAATGATATTTTAGCTACTAGTTGGTAGATAGGCTTCTTTATTAATATCTGCATTCTGGGTAGATTATCGAGAGTTGTCGTTTTCAACCATTTTTTAGCATTTTTTTGAAGGTACTTGTCAAATACTTTATTGCTTAAAGAATCAAAGTTTATTGCTAAAAGTCAACAAACAATCTTTTGACAAACAAACTAACAATATTTTTTTTTTTAATAACTCTACCTTAGCAACCTCATACTCTGTGTGTGTATGTTTTTTTTTTTTTTCTTTTTTTTTAGAACTAAATATCCATAAAATATAACTGCAGCTATTTTATGTTGCAAATCATGAGTTCTTAATCATCAAACCAATTGAAGCAGTTATTCTCTATAATACTAAGTTATTATTAATTATTTCTGATACTTAAGGAGCAAGTGTGAAAGAAATTATTAATATTCGTAACATTCATCAAATTTTATTGACTCACTTTAAAATAAGCATAACCAATGAAACAAAACAAATTTTATGAATTCTTTAGAAATCTTTTGACAAACAAGCACGAGAAAGTCATTTTAGCTATCTAGCAGCTTCTTGTTAATTAGATTATAATTTTTTCAGATCAACGGGGAAAAAAATGACTTAAATAACACTAAAGAAATAAAATTCATTATTTTTCTTGGAGTCCATTGGTAATTAAAGTTTAATGCCTTGTAACACAAAATAGCTGCAGTTATATCTTACAGCTATTTAATTTTTAAAAAAACCATTCACACACCAAGTATTAGGTTGCCAGGGTAAAGTTCTTAAAAATAAGTAGTTATGACATACAAGACGAAAAGTTTTTTGCTGGTATCAGATAAGATAGTATTTGCTAACTTTTGTAAAAGAATTGATGAAAGATAGTTAAAAACCACATTTCTTGATGATTAATGAATGCAGCATTCAATAAAATAGCACATTTTCCTGGTTGTAGCTACAGTATCACTCTTTTTGCAGGAGACCTACTGTATTATTTTTTTTTAAAGGCTCAACGTTACCCATGTTCACAATTCCTCCGACTCATGAACGTTACAAACAAAAAAATTAGCTGACGATACATGCACTTTCTCTCTCTCTCTCTCTCTCTTTCTCCTGCTGCTGTTTTTATGGCGAAGAGCTGGTTGCTCTACAGACGCTAATGCCATCTCTGGTTGATAATGAAGGAGCAACATTTCATGTTGTCATTAAGAATCACTGCCTGAGAAAAATTACTCAAATGTAAATGTACATAGATCATGATTCTTCAAGCACATATTATGATTATTATGAAAAACTGGTCAACTGACACTACAAATATTGCAATGAATATCTACCGAACAATTTTTAATGCTTCTTTTTAGACTTCAGCAATACTTCGGCTGAACTTAAGAAAAACTTTGGTGGGACTTCTGCAGGACTTCTGTGATACTTTTGCGGGGCTTAAGCAGGACTCCTGCGGGACTTAAACAGGACTTCCATAGAACTTGAGCAAGACTTGCAGAAGATGTGAGGAGAATTTTTACGGGACTGAGTAATAGTATAGAAGTAATAAATACATGTCTTTTTTTAATGCTTTGTTGTGATAAAATTTTTTACATTTAAAATGTTCCTTGATGATAAAAAAAAATAAAAAGGTGATTGTCTATTAAAGTCAATACATAACTGTTGTTTATCAATAATTCTTCTGATGCAAGCAGCGTTGGCTAAGCAACTAGCACTTTCATGTGTCTTTTTGTAAAAACATTGTACTTTTTGGATTGTGAATTTTTGAATTGATGCTAAGCGGTAAGAAAACAGCCTACAAAGAAGCGCTAGTCATAAGTGCCAGTCCTCAGGGATCCCAAGTCCTTTTCAGGACTCAAGAGAATTCGCACCTCTAGCAACTGGTGGCGAGCTTGCTTTTTAATGGTGTGAGGCACGATAGTCTTCCTGGTGGCTCCACCCTGAAATAAGGCTAATGCGGCTACGGGGTGGAACTAAAGCTACGCGGCATTGAAGGGGGGGTTAAGTGGGTGTAGATGGTCTAATATATAAAATCCAACAAGTCTTACACTACCACTTTCCCTAAAGTGGTCTGCCTCAATGTATTTTCCCTCCCTCCCTCTCTCCGAAAAAAAAACTACTCCTGCTATTACTACTACAACTATGAGAATATTAAAATTTAATCAAATATTGTCGATGGGTAAGTACTAAGACAACTTATTCAATTTATCAACATTTTCTTATCTACTACGAGATTACCAAGGCGACGCAATTTTATTTTAGTTAAAACTAAGATTTGTAGAAAAATTCTCATACGCAGTAATTGAAAAGAAGTGCCCCCTCGACCAGGGTTTGAACCTGGACCTCCTTTCTTGCCAAGAATGTGTGTTACCAATTTCGCCATTAAGGTCTTGGTGACTCGTCTGTCGATTAATTAAATTACTCGCCTGAATACTTACCCATCAATAAAATAAAATTAACTTTCAATATTTTTGTATACCATATGAGCAGACGTTGACTGAAAAGTAGCTGAAATTATAAAATATAGCAAATGAGAAGAGAAGTTCCTGAGACCTTGATGACGAAATAACTAATTGACTATTCCAGCGAAAAAGGAGTTTCAGGTTGAAATCCTGGTTGAGATGGCACTTTTTTCAATCTCTACGTATACAAATTTTTGTACGAATCGTAGTTTTAATTAAAAAAAAAATCGAGTTGCCCTGGTAGTCTCGTAATGGATGGAAAAATATTGATAAATTCTAGTTCTTACGAAAGTGTACATTAGTTTTATCTTTGTAATTCTTTAAGTTTTATTGTAAATGATTCAGAGTCTAAAACGACAAGTTTTGCTAGAATTAGTTACCAAAAATTTTGTAAGTTTATTGGTAATCAAACTCTGCAGGATACTCAAGCAACAAAATTAATTATAAACCAAATTAGTACATTGTTCTCATATAATGTTAAAGTTATTTTGAGCTGTGTTGATTTGAGAAATGTATTAGTAATGGCTTATTTTTAAGCTTTTATTTATCCTGACTACTACTAAAATGCCTTTATTAATGACACTAGTTCTAGAAGAGCGTGTTCACAATAAATAACTTTAGTTGTCATATCTGTGAATCAAAAAAAGTGGTTAGACTATAAGTTGTTTGATATGGAACACAAATATTGAAAGCTGATTCGTTAAGAATTACTTACAACAAATGAATAATAAAAAGGTACTGTAAAAATTATTCAATAGCTCTTTACTGCAATATTTGTTGTGTTATTCTATAAAACTTTTATAATAATCATAATGCAATCTTGGAAAATCGTGTTGAATGTACATCATTCAAAGCCTATGATGTATAAGAACCCTTCATTAGACGTGACAACATGTAGAGCAGACAATGTTATACGTCTAAGGCCATATGGCCTTATGTCACATAGAGTATGGACCCACATACGAAGCTGTTTGAGCCCATGAGAGTGAGACAGAGGTCTCTTTCATGCTAGTTACGTGCACCTCGAGTATACGTTACGAGTATCTCGCCCAGCGCGGCCAGCGAGCACGCCCAGTATCTGTCCACCAGCTTCATCATCTTCTGGGCAGCACTATCGCTCCCTCGCAACTGGCGCAGTTCTGCCTCCATGCCCGTCCTGAAGCAAAACCCATTACCTAGGGCACTGCGCTCGATTCCAAGGCCTCGACGCGCACGCTCGGCGAGACCTGGTCTACCAAGCCCGACTATGTTTTAATTGCCTCCAAACGGGCCACCTGTTGAAGTTCTGCCCCTCCCGATCTGTTCGTCAGCATTGCCGAGAACAGCACCACAGCCAGCTTCACGAAAGCAGCCGTCGACGGCCATCGGACCCATGTGACGGTCTGTCATCACCAAAACGGCTGAAGGCCAACCCCGTCGGTGCCACCCGTGCCGACGACCTGAGCACATCACCCTCTTCCTGACTCGCCGTGCTACCGACCGCTCTCGTCCAGTTAAGTGGTCCTTCCGGCCATCGCGCGACAGTCCGAGCCCTCCTCGATGCGTGCTCCGAGGTCATGATCGTCTCTGCGAACCTGGCGCGACGGCTCAACGCCATGCTGGAGCACACTAGTGCGAGCATTTCTGGAGTAGGAGGTGAGTCAGTCGTTCCCTCAAGAACTCGGGCCCATCTGCACATTGACCCGGGCAGAGATGCGCCGCCAATCACCTTCACGGCACTCTGCTTACCTCAGCTCGGGCTTGTATCGCCGTCGGCTCCTCTGCACCCTTCCGTGACTGAGCAGTGGCTTGATCTTCAGCCTCTGGCCGACCCCGCATTCGGTACACCTAGTCGTGTGGACCTGCTCCTCGGTGCTGACGTCTACAGCCGCATATTGAGGGCGGAATCCGTCCGGCGCGGGCGGGGCGACATTATCGGTCAGCACACGATCTTCGGCTGGACCCTCGTTGGCCGTGCTCCTGGCCTGCAGCCAGCAACTTTTACTGTTGGCTCAACACTGCACATGGACGGTGAAAATATTTAAAAAGTTGCTCTGACCTTTTCTCGTGGCTCTAATTTTCCAAGTCACGAATCGAAATCACCAGTTTTTTTTGTCTTTTTTTTATCCTTTGAGGATCTTCTACTCACATCAGGAAATGTTTCTCCTTCGAAAATTATAATTTCCCTGTGTTTTTTTAGGCAAAAGAGATTGAAACTAAATATTAACAACAATATTTGGACAAACCAAAATTGTTTATTAATCAAAATATAACGTACAATTACCAAGAGAATGTCTCGAGGAAATTTGAGACGCGTATGCGAATGAAATTAATAAATAGCTAACTGCCACGAAACAACGATTGCAAGCGTTGTTCAAGGAGTTTAAGCTTTAAATAACAAATAACAAAAAACGACCTCAAACAGAGAGGACAATTAAAAGATCTTACTGAATTCACTCTAGTGGGAGAGAGGATTCACTGCTCGATGACAATTTTGATTAACAAGCTTCCTTGATCCAGCGGGGAACGAAAACTGTTGACAAACTGCCGTCTGCGTGGAAGGATCTAGTTTTGTTCGTTCTGTGTTCAATGGCCGACTTTTCAACTAAACTACGAGAGCCTGGCTGTTTTGCGAGAGCTTTCTGACCTTCTTCAAGAGCACACAAAAGCTGACTCTTAACCCGGCGCGAACTCAGCGGAGCGATCGCCAGAGAGCCCCGAAGATTGGGAATTAATAGAAGTGGGGGTCGAGCACACCAATACAAGCTCAGACGGAGCAGCTTACACTACCTTACTTGTGTGCGCGAGCCCCTTCCACGTTTACCAGCCAGTCTCTAGTATAAGGTAATACAGTTCGTGCACCGAGTAGTAAGTCCCCTACAAATATTTACTTATAAGTGAACAGATGGCGCACCGTCTTGGCATCGCGAGCTGGCTGCGCTGCTGCAGCGCTTTTAAGAGCTCGAGGAAGTACCGCAAGTCAGCCACCGCGCTCCAGAGGACATTGAGTGCGAGCGCATCTTTCTCGATCACCATCGTGCTTCGGATGGCCGCTATGTCGTTCGTCTGCCATTGAAGAGTGACAGTGCGCGGCTGCTCCGCAACAGCCTGGAGAGTGCCACGGCCGCCCTTTACTCGTTGCATCGTCGCCTCCAGCGGACCCCAGCGATGGGTGCTGAGTATGTGCAATTTATGGCAGAGTACATTGCTCTGGGCCACATGAGGCCACTGCCTGCCGATCTGCGCACGGCATCGCCCCGACCAGTGCACTGTACCCAAAATCACGGCATCTGGCAGAGCAGCGATAAGGGCCGCAGGCTTCGCGTCGTGTTTAACGCCTCGAAACCGACATTGAGCAGCAACAGCTGAAATGACGTCCTCTTTGCGAGCCCTAGGCTACAGACCGCGCTCTCCAGCGTGCTCCTACGCTGGCAACGACACCAAATCGCCTTCTGCAGCGACGTCCGCATGATGTTTCGTCAGATCTGGATTGACAAGCGTGACGTCGACCTACAGCGTATCTTGTGAAGCCTTGATTTAAACCAACCGCCCATGCACTATCAGCTGTTAACAGTCACCTACGGTGCTTCGTGCTCACCATACCTCTTCTTGCGCACTGTGCAGCAGCTGTGCGAGGACGAAAGACACCGTTGGCCCGAGGCAGTTCCCGTGGTGATGAACGACCGCTACGTCGACGACATACTCTCCGGTGCCGATGACATCGCCACGGCCCGACATATTCGTGACCAGCTAATCAAACTTCTGCAAGCCGGCGGGTTTCCTCTTCGCAAGTGGGTAGCCAATGTGCCCGAGCTGCTGGACGACCTCCCCGTTGACGGGCGCCTGCGGCCCACTTGGTGTTAGCTTGGCGATGAAGGTCTCGTTAGTGAGCTCGGTGTGAGCTGGGACCCCCATTAGATTGCTTCCTGCTAACACCTCCCCTCATACAGCACAAACTACCAAGAGGACGATGCTCGCAGCGCTCGCGGGCCTGTTTGATCCATGTGGTTGGCTTGCGCCGATCGTGCTAAACGCCAAACTCCTGCTGCAAGACTTATGGCGAGCCAACCTGGACTGGGACGAGTCTACTCCGTCGTCCATGATTTAAAAATGGACTGCCTTTGCCGCCGAGCTCCAAGCCATCTCCGGTCTATCCCTGCCTCGTTGCATCGGAACGGTCATGACAGAGGACATTTACCTGCACGTATTTTCCGATGCCAGCTGCCACGCGATGGCTGCTGTCCTGTACTCTAGACTCCAGCCTGCGGACGGTTCTGTCCGCTGCCACATCCTTCTCGCTTGCACGAAGCTGGCACCCATCCGCACTCGTAAGCCAATGGCCGAGCCCGTGGACCGGATGTCCATTCCTCGCTTGGAGCTTGGCACCGCCCTGCTGGCTGCTAAGCTTCTGCGCTCCACGGCCGAAGAACTAACAGTTCTGATTGAGCGCTGTCATGCCTGGTGCGACTCGCAAATTGTGCTGCACTGGGTTCGCTCCGATCAGCCAACCAACAACGCCCTCGTTGACAACTACGTGGCCCAGATACAGGATACGCTACCCTCGAGCGCCTGGTGGTACGTGCCGTCGCAGTCTAATCCAGCCGACGTGGCCACTCGAAGCGCGGACATGTCTGGTCTCAGACAACAACTTCTGTGGTGAGACGGTCCGCCGTGGCTCGCCGACAACAACTGAGCCTGGCACCAGGAAGCACTTCAAGAGGTGACACCCTTGCCGTTGGCCTGCTACGCCACCCATCTGGCTGAGCCTAGCATACTTGAACGATATTCCAAGCTGGTGATTTAGTCAATTTTTTTTAAGAAATCACAACTATAAGATTACACATAAAATCTTCTTTTAAATGGGTATCTTTTATTATCAAGTAAATCATGTAGGTAACTAAACATGCACTTTATTCAGGATCGAGTTAATTGTAATTGTATCTAGTGCTTTATTTTACCTTATTTTCATTGCATTATAGTTTTCCAAGCACTTTCTGACAAATAAGTGTTATTTGACTTATAGTAGTATTTTAACTTCAAGGCTGAGCTTTAGTGCTAAATTTTATTATATGGAAGGTCGTGTTTTGCTTGGTTAAAAAAATCCTTAGCTTTTATATGCTATACAATAACATTTCTATGCAGATACTTACTGTTACCTGTATGACCTGTCATTCTACTTTTATGATTGCTTTTACATTACATAACACTTATTTCATATTTTACTAATATAAATATTGTACCTTTGCTTATCTACCCTGTAAGGCCGCTTTATCGATATTATTACTCAGTCTTGGCACAACTAGCTTTGCAAATGCTTCTCGCAATGCTTACTACTAAGTACATTGGCAGTACTTGCGTAACTTATTGTCATGCTGAGATGCAGATGCATTAATGAGCCCGTATATTGTTGCTGATATTGATTACAGTCTGCTTATTGTAATGTTAATAGGTTCAGTGTTTCTTATTACTTTCCTCGTATCCTGATTTATGACTTAACATTAGAAGCTCGGCTCATCTGATGCCCTCTTTTTATACATACAGTCGACTGAATATCGCACCCACTGAAAAGTTCTGTCAACAACGAGCTATCAGACCATTGATACGTCAGAGTGGACAGTCCGTTAAAGCATTGAGATACCTAAGGAAAAAGCTAATACATACACAACTAACTTGTCAAAATATTTAGTTCATATAAATTCTTGGTCTAAAACAAAAAGCCCTGATAGAAAATGAGTAAGATACTTTTTATTTAATACAAACTAATTAACAGTGTAAGTATTTAGTGTTAAGTTGTGTCACTTAACAAGCTTTACAAAAGACTTTACAAGGAGAAGTCTTGGTAGAACTTCCAACTTCGCTTCGATACTTCCGTCCTGCTACCACACCGTCACGTACTGGGGTCAAAGCATTACTTCGTATCACTGTACGATCTATGAAATCGTTAGTTCACCCTTGGTTTTCTGTATTCGCTTTCTCATTAAATTATTCATGAGTTCTCATGAAGAACAAAAGACTTTCCTTATTGCCTATTTAATTTTTACAAGTGGTGGTCCTCAATCGGCGACCAATGTCAAAGGTGTGCCATTTTTTGTGTTAACTTCATTTCCAGTGCACAGTGATTTGGCTTTAAGAGAAGTTTCTCGGAGCTATCTGGTATTTTTCTTCTTGGGATCATGCTCTCAAATTTTTGTTTAATTTTGTACAATGGTGGTCATTGACTTTATTGTTCTAGGGATAACGATAAGCGTTGATTTCACTTTGTAAGCTCGTTTAGTTGGTGGATATAAATTTCTGTTTCTTTTATCTACCGCTCTTCTTATCATTTTCAATGTTTTGTTTTCTGCGAGTTTTTTTCGTGGGTTTTTGTTCACGTTACGACGTTTTCAAGTTGCGGTCTGCACAGTGGATTCTTTGATGTATGTGTATAAAAAAAAGAAAAAAATCAAGTTCAAGTGTATTATAGAATCCTGTATAATTTTTTTGTTTTACTGCACAGCAGTTTTAACTCTATATAATTTTTCCTTTTTTTTTTGCAATTAATGTAATCTACAAACTTTCTGTTGTAAGCCTTATCGACATTGTCGGTTTAAATGTTAGAGTAGGTTGTAGGCTTAGTAATAAAGAAAAACAAGTCCGTCCGTCAAAGGTTACAGAGTCAGGATAACTATAACAAAAAGTTTACCGTTTCATCTGGTACCTATGGTGGGATAGAAAAGTTTGGAAGTGCTTATAGAAAGCTATGCAATCAATCATTATTAAGTACACAATTTTCTTTCTCATATTACTTTGAGGTCGCATGCCAAAAATGGTGATCTGACCTCAAAATTCTTCCAATCTAGAAATCTTAATATTCCTGTTAAAATAAGGAGGCACGGCGGAAAAATACTTCAAAGAGAATTTGAACGAAAGTATTTTACTATCAATGCGAGTTTTCCGCTCGTCAGAGAATAATATAAACAGAGCAAGTATGGGTGAAGTTGAATTTGATGGTAATAAAATCTTCATCAATTATCTTTATAATTTTTATATCTTTTGAAGGATATAGTCAAACATGAATGTTATTCATTGAAACACAATTTACTTACACCTGACTGAAACTTTGCTTGAGCAAAATCTTTAGACTCTTGATAGTGTACCAGCAAACACACAAATTTGCGTTCAGAAACTAGAAGATATGTGTTGTTGGTTAACTTATGTGAATTTTAACCTTGATTAAACGGTGATAAAGAAGCGTAAAGTCTCATAACAAACAAGAAATGAGCTTTGACGCACTCGTCGTGAACAAAAAACATGTTCTGAAGCGGTCGAATAAGAATCTTGATGCAATTAACGACAACCTATCAAGGAAAAAATTTAACGCATAACAACAAAAGTGTCTGACGCCAGAGAGAGAGAGAGATCTTGGCTCAAAAATTAGAGTTACCTATGCTCGAGAGGAGAGGGGCATCTTCAAACTACCAAACAAGTTCATACAAGATGTCTTTATTTACGTCGGGGGCATATGTGTCCCCCATACCAGATAAGATATGTTTTGGGACAGACTTTGAAGGGGTCACCACAAGATTGATGGCTATGCATTTCAGGAACAGTTAGAGATTTTTCACATTCCATTAATTATTGCAATGAACAGTAGTAGAGCACAGAGACACAAAATAGAATACGCAAGAAACTTAAGTTTGGCTAGTACCAAGCAGAGGGAGAAGTGTCACGGAGTAAATACGTTATGTATTTGTTAGTCAACCAACTAACCTCATTTATCAACAGAGAGAGAAGCTAAAAGTTAGTTTTCATATTTTTTTAATTCTTAAGTCCAGCAGTTTATGATAATGCTGAAGGTTCATACAAATAATGAGTCAGCAAAGAAATTCCGTTCACTCGATATGGCGGGGGGCCTCAATTCTGCTTATGAGAATAAATCTCTCCTGAATGTATATTTTCAGACTCATAAAAAATCCACGATAAGCAGAAAAATGCCTTGGATTTTGACGAGACAAATAATAGATGAGACTTTAATTGTAATAATAATAAAAGTTTGAATAGTTCAGGTAGTCAGTTTTCTTGTTTAAACCATAATTCTAGTTTTTCCTCTTAATCTGAAAACAATCACTCTCTATCTCCTCTATACAATAGCACAGTAGGTGCCCGTTATAATTAAAGAGCTGGGCCACACATTAATAAAGTTAAAGTTTTGGTTCAAGAAAACTAAAGGAGGCTGGAAGTAGGGCTATTTAATTATATTTGCTGCCTCTACGTCCTGAAAACTTTGCCAACTGTGAAAGGGCCAAAAATTTAACTTTAAAATAAATTGAAGCACTATATTGTCATCAAACTTATAACGCCTCATAACTCAGTAAATAATCCCTCCTTCCACGTGTTTCTCTGATCTTTCAAAGTTAAATTAAAAAATACTATTACCAAACCTTTAATCAATCACCCTCATATAACAGTGCACCTATGCTTAACATTTAAATATTACAAAAAATTTTCATTATTTCTTAGGTTACTTAATTCTACACAACCAAATTTGCCTCAGTTTAATATCATAAGTATGTCAAATAAATAAATATAAGTTGTATCAGTTAGCTAATCAAGATAGGTCAAAGATGAGTCTGAAACTATGACATACTAATTAAATGACGAAACAACTTACCCAATTCAATGCAGCCGACAGAAAATAAGTACTTTATACTTCATAAGACCATTAAATGATAACATAAATAGTTGAGTAAATAAATAAATTATCAAATCACTAAGCCAATTAAATCTAACTGACAGAGAGTTGCCACTAGAAAGGAATTAGCATAAAAGCTAGTAAAATAATAAATAATTAGTTAAAAAAGCAATTAAACCAAGAAGCCCCTACACCAGTGTAACCTAGTTAATAAGAAGTTAATACTGCCAAGTAATTAGGATGGACTAAATGGAGCTAATAAAAAAGATTAAGCAAGTAGTAACTAAACAAACAAGCCACTCAACCAAATCTGACTCAACTGATAGGGTATCGAGCAGGGTACTTATGTTGTACAGATAAAGAGGCCTTACTGCTACTTGACTTTAACTTGGACTTGACTTGAACTAGTATGGTGGTCCATGGCAATTTTAGAGAGTACTGCTCAAAGCTGCAGCGTAAAACACTCCAGCCAATGGTAAGTATCATAGGTAAGTTAATAGGTGGTATAGTACGCACCTACTCTTAGTAGGTTGGTACGTTTACTGATCGAGCCTCACGTTAAGACTAGAAAGTATAGTTTAAAATGTCAGTTTGACAGCTCTGATACCACTTACAGCAATGCGTTGGCATAACGAGTGACCAAAAAAAATTTTTTTGACTTACTCAATCCTATAGTGACAGTGGTGAGCAGAACTATGCAACTAAAAAATAGATTGAGAAAATAGTCATGAAACATATACCTCCTCCTGTTTCTCTTTTGAACTACATTTAGTTATTATTTGTTATAAAGATGATAAGAAAAATTTGAGCTAAAAGGAGTCGTCTACTACAATAAGCAAAATATTTTCAACATAGAGAATATAAAGTGAGCTTTATTTATATCCTGTTAAAGTGTTAAATTAGGACAAAAGAAAAGGTTGTATACAATAGGCCATTTTTATTTGAGTCTGTATATAAAAATAATAAAGCGATACATGAAACGGTACAGAATACACGAAAATTGCTAAAATCATGGCACGTTGGAAAATAACCCTTTTGATTAAGAGCAGGAAGTAAAATTATGAGCAGTGTAACTTCTAAAAGTTTAACGTATTGCGTACCGTTTTACGAACGCTCTATACTGTTTTACATACGCTCCATCTTCCGTATACACACACTCTTTTTATTTACATGCAAACGACTTGTGCATATTGGGAATTCTGAAATACTTGTATTTTACAGTTTAAAGTATCATAATAAGCGATTAAAAACAGAAGTTAGTAGAGCTCAGTTCAAAAAAGTTGCGAAAGAAGAACAAAAAAAAAGAAACAAGAAACATTAACTGCTGTCGTACCAAAAGTTGGTACTTAAAAAAAAAAGTCTGAGAATCCTCAAACAAATGATACACAATACATTATTTGTAAGTAATTGATGAAAACGATGAATTTAATACTTTTGATCATGAAACAGGTGCAACAATCTTTAAAGAACCTCGTGATATTTTACGTAATGAGGAGAGTTGATAAAAAAAACAGTTTGAACTTAACAGTTCTAGATAGTGATATGAATGTGCTTTTCAAATGGACGAATTTTTTTAAAAACAAAGAAGTATAAGTTTCTAATTATCCTGCAAAGTGGACTGTCAATAAAAAATTTACTAACATTTCATTTAAAAAGGAATTGAATCAAAATTTAGATGTCTACTTATTTTTGTCTTAATGTCGTATACATAATCAGAATCTTTATTTGAACAAAGGTGTTGTTTCTAAAACGCTGTTAATTAATAATATGCAGTGACAATTGTGGTTTATTTATTCCAAAAGTACTTATGCAATATTTTGTGGCTGTTATAAACTTTTTTGACATTTTCAAATTTTTACTACTAAGAAAACTTATTGAAAAAATATTTATCAGTCTGTAAAAGATCATTAAAAAATTTTAGTACATGAGACCAACGTTATTACTTTTTTATGAAAAATTAATTCTGTAAATCAAATTTATGCTTATTCAGAATAATAAATAAGTATAAAAGTGCAATACTTAAGAGATATTTTTAAAAAGCATTTTCGCAGTCGTTAAAGCGTAATTATTACGTGGGTCACCATTTTGAGATGATAATAAGGGCTTTTGTTCATTACACAATGGCAGTTATTTATTCGTATTAGAGCTTGTTCCGTAATTTGATCCTTTTTTATCTTACTCATAAAGTGACCAGACAATGCGGGAAGACTATCAATTTTATTTCTTTTGCCAACGATTTGCAACGAATTTTTTAAAATTGTGACTAATAACCTTTTTTAAAAAATCGTAAATTCAATAATAGATGCAGAGTATTACTAAATAAGCACCAATTTGACACCTGATATATCCTATGTTGATCTACTTACGTTTATAGTTCGTTACGTTATGCAACAGATACCACAACAAACCTACTTTTGAAATTGTTACCAAATTGTGGCTATAAAGGTTCAGAGCTAGCAAATACTATAATAATTACTCTAAAAAAAGTTGGATTACATATCAAAAACTGTAAAGGTCAATGCTACGACAATGCGTCAAATATACCTCGTTATTATACAGGTGTCCCAACTCAGATAAGAAAAAAATTATTTCTTTTGCCTCACACAATCCGTGTTCCGAACGCTGTTCTCGTCTTGTTCAAACTTACAAAGCTGAATCTAGTGTAGCTGCTGCTCATTTCTTTTTTATTGTACAATATTTTTATAATTTTTTTTCAGCCTCAACGCACATATGAAGTATTTTAAAATGAAAATTAAAACCAAAACATAAAGTGGCCAAAACCCTTTTAGGATCAAGATGGTCTGCTTGGCGCAATTCATGTAAGAGGTAGTGTAAATCTTGGTCTCAAATATCATTGGCCTTAAAAGAAATTTCTGCTGACGAATACGAAAATCCAACAATTCGTTCAAAAGTAAAAGGCTTGTATGCCTCATTAAATGGATATTGTCCTTCAATTTTTGGAACAATTTTTCAACTAGATTTGATAGTATAAATAAGAAACTGCAGTTCTCTAAAACAGATTTACCAACTATTCTAGAATTGGACATCTCTTTGATTGCTTATATAACTAAGATATTAAATCTTCAAATATTTAAAAATAATGAAACGCAAGTAGTCGGAAAATGTTACATTAAAACATTTACGTGGGAATCTTTTCAGACGCGTTATTAAAGGGCACACTTTGTTAAGTCAAATGATTATACAGACACATTTTTTTCAGGTGAAAATCCGAATCATGCAGATTTTTTTCACTCATTCTAGATGCAGTAATAAGTTATTTAAAAAACCAAAAAGTCTTGTTTAGAATTAAATAAAAAAAATTTTTTTCAACATCTTTACAAAACTTGAACTGGGAGGAAATTTGACAAAGAGCTTAAACATTAATTGACAGCGATCCTAACAATTAAACCAATGCCAAAGTTAGTGGCTGTCATCATTTTGCATCTAACCTCCAAAAAAAAAAAAAAAAAAAAAAAAAACATTACTGCTCTGGTATTTTGTCAACTACTCTGTCAAAACAAGCTTAGTGACGTGTATCTAAGTTAATACATTGCACTTTCCATCCTCTTATACATAATGGCATCTAACTGTATAGGTAAACGGTCTTTTTAAGTTTTAAAGGTACATAAATAATTGGCAATCTACACAAGGAGATTGTTCAGTTTTGTACCTAAATATTTGCCGACAAACCTTTTCTAAATTCAAATTGCGTCACGTTCGTTATTCTTATATTAAAGTTGAAGTAATTTTCCGATCATACGCCTTTATCATCGCGTACATTTGCAATGCCCAAGAGACCGTTTTACCTTTACTCTTGTACCTTTATTTATCAATGTACTAGAATTTCTACTTTAACTTTTGTCTCTATAAATATTGCTCTGCGAGCATAGTATGTTAGTTAGCGCGCCGCGGCGGCAGAGAAAGCTTCTCTCCGCTTGCCTTCACTTGAGCACATTTTCATAATTTAAGCACTGTAAATATATTGTAAATATTTTTATTTCACATTTGCGTTATATTTATTTTCCGCCGTAAACCACTTCCACCTTTACACGACTGAACTGGATTGGGAGCAGCATAAAGCCCCTTCCCTCGTGAACAGAGATGATCGACTAAATTTTTTTGTGTTTTTGTACATCGAGGCAGAATTAACGGGCAAAACTCATTTTGAGCCAATTATCGTTAAATTTTTCTAAAATCATAAAGAGAGAGCAATTGTTATAATGTTACTTAAATGTAATACTTAAGGTACTTCAAAATGTATTTTTCTTTTAAATCTGCGTTTACACGGTTATTAATTAATGTACTTCAATGATTTAAGTTCTAACAAATAACACTTACATAAAATGAAACATTATGCCACTAATGTCCAAATGGAACTAAGGGTGCACAGGATGCGTGGATATTGTACATTTTTTTGTCGAGTCTCATATATTATTTTCCTTGCCAAGAATAAAAGCTACCGTTTTGCACCCGTGCGCAACTTTAAACTTGCTAAGTATTCTTGTGGCTTAGGGCGCAAAGTGGTTTGACGTTACAAGTACAAAGTGTACCCTACAGATATATCCCTACAGTATACTCCTACCACTATGTCTGAGTTAAAACAATATAAGTTTTTCTATAGAAGCGTCATCTCTACTGGGGCTTTTTCACTGCCCGAGGGTCTATAAAAATGATGCGTGTGAATTGCGCTTATGTGTCAACTTTTGCTCTTTCTACCAAGAGTACAGTTAACTTCCAAAGGTCTCACGCCTCGACGTAGAAAAAAAAAGTTTGAATTTATAAGAAAAAAAAAGTTTTAATGTATGCTAGGGAACACTGAGTTATAGTGTTTTTGGGCTATACTAGTTTGAGGCTTAGGACTACCTGAGAAGTATAGTGTTTACTCGCTTTGGGTTTCAGATATTCTAGGTAACGTTGCTTAGTTCTTTTTTATTTTTACAACTTTTGGAGCAAATTTTTATTCTGACTTACTCAACTGCTGCCCCCAATTTTCTGCCACCCCCACGCTATGCCATAGTTGGCGTACCAGCTAATACAGCTCTGATCATCTTACGAAATGAAATCAGTAATCTTTGATAAAAATGTAATCCACAACGGAGAAGATGGAAGTGATAGAAAAAAGTAAACGTACTGTTTCACAACTGTTGTGCAACACCACACATTTTTAGACCTTACTCAAGACGTCAAATGTACAGATGAAAGACTTCATCACATCAAACGCACAGCAATTTTAGTCAATAAATATAAAGACTTTAAAGTAGACAATTTATAAATTTTATGAAAAAGTTTGACTCTTGTGAGTCAAATCAATCGTTTATTTTCAGAAAGGTCACAAAAAAGCCCTTTTTACACCAAGAAGGAAATTTTAATGAAACTTTTTGCTCTACGATTAATAATTTTTTTTTAGAAAATAATTTTGACACCGTATTTTTAAATTTAATATCATACTGTTCAGATTATCTCATAAATGATATACATTTTAGATGAAGGAGTCTTAATGATACTGAATGATATTAAAACATTGTGCTTACAATTTAATTTTTAAAATCTATATGTAAGCTTGACTGTACGAAATGTGCATTTTCTTAAATGCATGCACAACTTATTTACTTTTTGCTTCTTTAACCTCCACAATAATTTTTATTTATGCCCTCTCACATACTGAACTGAGTTGTTAATTTGGCCACCTATTGAAATTTTTTTCTCTCAGTTAGAAATAAAAAAGAAAAATAATTTTTTTTACGACCTCACCTGAAAATTCTAGTTTTGAAGGTAGTGTATAGGAGAACGAAAGCCAATGTTCCTTTCCTATTGAGGCAACATCTACATCGCGTAGAGGAGTCGGAGGAAATAATTTGCTGCTTGTTACTTTTCCTTGCTTAAGAGAAACATGAGGAGAGTGCTAGTAATAGTGTCAAAATGCATAAGTATTGAGTGCTTACCTACGACGCGTTTATTTGTTTTTTTCGAGCTGTAAGAAAACTTCTGCATCACGTGCCCAAATCAGATATAACTATAAAACTTTTATGTAGTGTATGTAATCTCATTCAGTTATATGCAACTAAGTAAGCTTCTAATCTTACTCTGAATACAAAAAAAATGATTAAACAATTGTTGGAAAATCTTATAAAAATCAAACATGTGACTTTTGCAGCAACAAATGCCTAAGAGTCTGATCAATGATTGTGTTAGCGGATAAATGTTTGAACGCTATTTATATGCAAAAGTACTTATTAAATAGTAACATTTATAGGATGTTATTTTAATTCTATTAAAATGTAAAGAACTTTAATAAAATTAAGTTGTTCTGACCAACTTTTCTGGTTTTTCAGGCCTTTTCACATCCACTTATTAAAAACCCTAATTTCACTATGGTTGTTAGTTTTAGCGAATAATACAGGCCCCTCACTTTAGCCCTAAACATAACCTATTAATATACTTAGCACTCAAGCTAATTGCTTCTTCATGGCCCATAAACCACGAATTTTTTACTGAAGCAGTAAGAAAAATAGTATACATTACAGGGGACGTCTCTCGATAGTCTGCTTCAGTGGTTTGCCCCCTAGGCTTTGCCTTGGGGGGCAGCTTCACCACTGCATCAAGATTTACCCCTTGTAAACTAGTGTTCTATTATGGATCAGGCAATGTCAATCATAGACTTAAAATAATTCCTAAAAGTTGGCACTATTATTAACAAGTTTTCGGCAAGGAGATTCGGTTATTGGTTAAAATATCCTACCACGGCACGCCACTCATGTAATGTCTGCATAAGAGTAGGTGGCTACATCTTTGATACCAGTGGTTATATATATATATATATATATATATATATATATATATATATATATATTATTCTGGTTAATATATATATATATATATATATATATATATATATATATATATATATATACAGCATCTTTCCGAGCACTTAGTATGTACATCCCGGGCACTTGCCGGGTACTTGGCGGGTACATCCTGGGCACTTGGCAGGTACTTCCTGGGTACTTCCTCGGTACTTCCCAGGTACTTCCCAGGTACTTTCCTGGTACTTCCTGGGAACTTGGTGGGGACTTGCTGGGTACTTGGCGGGCACTTGGCGGGGATTCAGTTCGATTAAATTTATTTTCTGTATGTTTTCAACCATTCTTTATTCTTACTGTGTCAGTTTATATTGATGGTTAAGTTTAAACTAAATAAGGATAAACATCAACCATACATTTTTTTATCGTGACATTTTTGAATTTATATTAATTACACTGTAAAGCTTATGATTTTTTTAATAGATGGTCTATAATTTTTGTTGAAATAATAAGATAGTATTTAGAGCATTTTTAAACGTTTTTTTTTAAAGTATGTAAATTTGGATGATGAGTAAATGATTTTTATGAGCAATATTTACTGTAATAAACTTTGATTATTTTAATTTATCAATAGACTCGTCCTTAATCGTGTACAGACGTCATACCCGGGAACGCAAGCAAGACATTTCTATCAACAATATTCTTGACTGAGAGGTTGACTATTTTTGCAAAAATACTATCGTGTAGAGTGGAAAAATTCCAACTGATGCGGTCTTTTACTTGAATTTGAGGTAACATTACTTAAGTATAAACATTCAACGATGTTTTTATCCAACATGAGAGTGCGAAAGACAGTAAGGACGTGGATAAGCAACTGACAACATATGGAGCAGACAATATCTACCTTCTTACATCTAACCTTCAAGTTACCAGCAGTAGCTGACGCTTCTGCGTGATCACTCGGATATAGTTCTCACTGCTTATCGACTAAGCTCTAATAACAATGTGCAACGTCGCGAGTTCATGCAGGAGCGTTATAGCCTTCTAACCCTATTTAGGGGTAGTTTAAAACGTTTTCTCAATCGGCTTCCATTTAAAAGGAGAATTATTAGAGGTTTAACCAAAATTGGGTAACGTTATTACTGTGAAAAATTGAAATCGTGACATATTTTAACTAGTTATGAATAAAAGTTTTACTGATGAAATAAAACATAGTATTCTACCTACCTGACCCAATTATTTTGCATATGCAATATTAGTAAAGGAAGTAAGCACCGCTTTTTTTTCTAGGAAAGGTGAACTTAACGATAATCACTCTAAAGGAAAAATGCCATCAATTTTATATGAAGTATTATGTCACCTTCCCTTACAGTAAAAATTTGTTTTAGCACATGTTCTTTTCTAACCCTCAAAGATAGAAAGGAAATGTTAGTTGAATGACATACTAGCTTATTAAAAGGTCATAGAGAAGTAGTAAAAACATATAAACGGATGAAAGAGAAATATTGTTGCAAAAAAATGCTTAAAGACATTTCTGAATACATACAAAAATGTAAAATTTAGTTTATTATTGTAGATAGTTTATTTTAACTTTCAATATTCTTAGAGTTATTTTTAGTGGCAGATCAAAAAGTCTTATTAATTAAGTATTGACAGAAGTATCAAAAATATATGGATTGCGTTTAGCTCTCACTAGTGCATATCATCCAAAATCAAATGGTTTATCGAAGAGAAGCCACGCTATTTTAAACGATTACTTGAAAACTACTGTTAAAAACAAAAATGATTGGATTAAAATGGTTCCTTTTGCAATGCATAAGTATAATACTTCAGTTTGATTAGCAACAGACTTTTAACCTTTTGAACTTGCCTTTGGTAGACAGGCACGTTTCCCGAATCCATTCCAGATGAATACAAACTAGAAACATACAGCTCAAATGGTAGTGACCTTGCTGACTGCTTACGTACAATATAAGAAATAGCTCGTGACAGACTTAAGATATCAAAACAAAATACGAAAACACGTTATGACAATAAGTCGAAGCCACAGAACTTCTTAGAAGTCTACAAGGAAATCAACAATAGAAATTTAATTACATCACTCTTCTTCTCTTCCTTTACCTTCTCTTCGGTAATGCTAAACCACAATTCTACAGTATAAGCAAATGTTATTACCACTATATTCACTGCATGTCACTAGAAAACATTCTACCTATACAATAAATAGAATACCTTAATCACTAAACTAACAAAAAAATTGTATGAAAAAAGCACACAGCATAATAAATACCTGACGTACGCATGTTTATTTAACAACTTTGTACCAACACTGCTTTGCGATTGAAGCAAAAGTTAAAATATCTCGTCTCATCAGTTCGTGTTTATTCTCGATCGATCTTTAGTCGTCGAGGGTGGCATCAATCTAAGAAGGGGGGTGTTACATCCCGAGTTAATACGGATTATATTATAACTAAAAGCTATCCATCCGTCAAATTTGGATAAGACGTATTCTGAATATAAAGCAAGCTCTTATGACAAGAGGAGCTCGTACGTCGTGTTATGTGTGCCCGTGTGTGTATTAACTTTAAGGTAAATGCTTCATAATATGCTGACATAGAATACGGCCAGCCTCGTAATAGGAATGCATCTATGTATAAATTAATAAATCGTACTGTATGTATGAGTGAATAGTTACTTGCTCATTAATTGTATGATTCTGATAATGTAAACTGATGTAAAATTTGTAGTTTACACATATCTTGTTTATGTTTAAAATTAATAGTAAAATTTGCAGAAGAATTAGTTTTATAATTCGTTAACTTACTGTCACAATTGAACTTGTATTTAGCGTTCTTATATTGCTGATGCGAGCTTTCATCATCACTGAGCCAAAAAAACTCAATCGCACTTGACAGAAAAATGCGATTGGTACTGTTGTATTGTTATTTCTTAATATGTTAAATCATAACATGTAGCATTATCGTGCAACTGTCAACGCAGTCTGCAAGAGCATCGCTCATGGGTTGACCTTATTCAACCAAAGACCTCTTTTACTTGCTCTGATGCTATAAAAACGCACCATCAAGAGGAAAAATCGCTCTCTTTACGTCTGTCACCTCTTCTCTAGAGTTTTAGTCAACTATTGACTCTCACGACTCGTGAGTACCTTATACACGTAAGGCAGAACGTGTTGGCTGAGGCAACTCGAGTGCATATCGAGAACATCAATGGTATCAATGGACTATGCGAAGGAGCGAGGTATAGCAAAGGAGGCCTGCCAAAAGTGGTTCCGGCGATAGCAGAGAAAGCAGAAATTGCAACATTCTACTGGCCACGAACTTATGTGTGTATTTTAAGAAATCACTAAAGGTTATTACACGAAGCATTAGACAATTTCGAAGCAGCAGTAACAATAATCAGTGATGGATTTCAGTTATTCATCAGTAATAAAATTAACACTGAACTTTGTTAAAGTGACCTGATTGAATTTTTTTTAAAAGAATAAATTATTATTAAACTGCTTTAATAAAGAAATACAATAATTAAAATAAGCGATATTATTTGAATACAGATTATTATTCAATACAGAAAGAACGAATAAAGCTCACGAACTATCCTAACGAATCCTAAGAGACCCACAAATGAAATATTGATTAACTGACCATAAAACTTATTTTTGTACTTTTAAGTTTAACTTTAAATAATTAATCATAAAAAAACTGACGATAGTTAGGCAATTTTACGAATAGCTATTTGTTGTAGTATCTTATATCTACATAGTCTCACGGATATGAATAAATAAACATGATAGCTTTTCAAAGAGCTAAAATTATTCGTATTATTACTTTTTTTTTGTACTTCTTTGCCATGAACATGTTATTAACAATCAATAGTGAATTTGCAAAATTATTTATTAGTTGAAAAATTTAATATCAACAAGGTTGGTGGTAAAAAAGTTTCTCTTAGTGCAATAGAAGTAGAAATAAAAGCAAAAAACTAAATGAAAAGTTGGGGATTTTTTATGAATTGTTAAATAAACAAATGAAGCCGACTTTTGATTGGATCCAAACTATTTTTCTTGTATTTTTGAGAAAACTTTGTAGGGAATGATCGATTTTTTTTTTACTGGAACACTTAAGAATGAAAGATATTGTAGGCCATAGAGTGATAAGATGCCAAGTATAATAATGGAAAAAATATAAACTGTGATCAAAATCAATACTTTATTTAGAATTTGAGTTATGAATTTCATGTAAATACATAAACGTGTGTGTAATCAACTCTTGAAGATTGTTGTTTACGGCTTAAATTGAATTACGTGCCATAAAATCTCGCTTTCTTTGTGCATCAATCATTTTTAAAAGTAAACTTTTAAGACCACCAAATGTTACTTTACAAGCGTGTGAGCGGTCAGCCAATTACGTAAGGCCAAGAGAGCGAGAGGAAGTCTAGCAGTGTCTAGACAGGCAGTCCATTTCTGTAGCTCTCTTAAATAGGCAGCTAATGCTGTAGCTTTTTCTAGAAGAAGCTGCTAGAGAATGGCTTCTCTATAGCCACAAACGCTATTTAAAAGTTTAAGAAAAACTAAGTTTATTTATTTAATCTAATTTTAACTATTTGATTTCTATACTTTGTTCGTGAGAACACCTTTTTTACTTTCTCTCAGTGTACATTTATTGATTTTACTAATGTTTATTTAAATACATTGGAATTAAGTTACAGTGCAAATAGAGTGTTTTTTTTTTGATAGTTAATCCTTCTGCTCCTTCCTTAGAAGATCCCAGGACCGAGACGGCTCAAACCTAGCTCACTAGATTATACAGTTCACTCGAAGCTGTAGTTCATCAAACTGTAAATTCAAATATCTATGATAGATGATACATGAATCGTCTTATTTTTTGACTGGACATATATTGTTGTATGTTGTATGACATATGTAAGCTAAGTTTAAAATAGAATAAGAAAAGAATATGTACAATGAAAGCTTACAAATAGTATAATCATATCTGCTGTAGTTTTTTGTATTATATGAGTGTTAAGTACAGGTTTGATCCTGAAGATAATGTAATAATTTATTTTTGATAATCAAAAATTTTATCTCATGCTCTATTTTTTATTTTAAAAAAATTCTCTGATAATGTGGAGTATAAATATATTTAGAGTTGTAACATCTAGATACAACATGATGAAAGCTAATTTATTAAAATTTTTACCTTGTGACTTATAAATAGTCATAGATGAAGCTAACAAAAAATAAGACTATTTTCCGTATTTAATAAGATTGAAACAGAAACAAGTCTTCTGAAGTACAACAGTTGATTCATAAAGCCTTCATTTCATTACTTACGCTTTAGCTCGAATAATAATATTAATCTTGCATTATTTTTTAGGCCAAATTTTTTATATCGTAGTCAGGAGGCTTATACCACTTTTTTTGTAGGGTAGTAATATGCTGTTAAAAAAATACTCAATATTCTGCAACTCAATCTTGCTAGAGATAAGCTTCATACGTATGTTAATTATTCGAACGCCTACATGAGTACGGGTAATAAACTTTTTTGTTGTTTATCTGTCGATTGCTTTTTTTCAAGTATGTTAATATAATAGTTTCTTACCTGTTATGCTGAACAATGTAACCATTTGAAAAAAAAATATAGTAACTTCATGGCCTTATTCTTCAATCTAGGTAGCCAATAAACGGTTAACATAAGAAACACGCAGAGTCACAGCCTTTCGAGTATGTACTGATAATAACGAAAAGTCATGAAATTTGTTTAAATCCTTTAGAATTATACAATAAAGAAATTGACATATTATTAAAACAAGGGACCGGAACACACTACAGTTTGAAAATCTTACAGTTAATGTAAGTAAGATACTTCAAAAAAAATTTATTTTCGGAAAAGTTGATAACTCATGTAAGTTTTACATACTAAATAAATACTTTGAAAGGAGCATTTAAAGTTTTTTACTTGCCATATATTGTATTAACTAACTGTTAAGCCTTGCTAAGTTCTGAGATCAAAGACTAAAAGTAGACAAATTGATTTTGTTAGCATATTTTTTATTACACTTGCACCGTTTTAATAGTTTGTGCCTACGTACACCAAAATCAAGCAAACTATGATGGACTTCTGACCTGTACTGAATGTAGATTGATTGTAAAATACATTTGTGTCTCTTATGGTACGTTGTTAGTATGTAAAAACCATCGATCATTATTGTGTCTGCGTGTTTTTATTCAAAGTTTGTGTAAAGAACTAGTTGAAAATCGATGATACTTTTTTTAAATTCTTACAATTTACCATTGCAAGACACTATAATACTGCAAGTGTTACAGAAAAAGTAAGCTACACAAAAATGTACAACAAAGCTTGACTGTTCTTAGATTTTAATTTCAGATTTGTGCAACGTACGTAATTTCTTGATAAAACTACTTGCTACTGTATAAAGGATTCACAAATTTATCAAAAACTTTCACTGTTCCCGTTGAACTAACCTAATCCTTTACTTTTGTAAAAGTGAATGTTTTTAAAATGTTGTTCTACTTAAATCCTTAAATGAGCAAGTATTCGGTTTAAAGAAATTCTGTACAAAGTAAATAATATGTCCTATTAGCGTACTACTCAGTTCATACTAAGAACTGCAAATGTTAAGATTTTAATAATATTTTAAAGCATGTTAACTTCATGTGTACGAATAGTAACAAACTATGTCGATCTAAGTATAACACAGTCCTAAAATTTCTAGTCAGTCATGACTTTTTTTCTACTATTTAGTTGTACGGTTTTCAACGTTCTCTGTTTTAAACTGTCATTTCTTTAATTAATTGTATTCTTTTGCCCTCTTTTGAATTAGGGAGGTGTAATTATTAAAAATCGCAATTGCAAAATAATCATATAACTTTTACGTCCGAAAACTATCGGTTATGTACAAATACCCTAAAAGTATTGTGCATGTAACTAAAATCATTATTATTACATTTACAGACAGAAACAGCTTTAATATATGATGCAGTCTTCTTGTTTTCCAAAGCACTCCATGTTCTCGATGCATCGCAGCAAATTGATGTTAAGCAGTTATCATGTGAACTAACTCTGACATGGGATCATGGATATTCTCTAATCAATTATATGAAAAATGTAAGTCTATACTGCTTATTATATTATAAAAGTAATGAAGATTATTGGATGATTATGACTTTATTAAGCACTTATATAAAATATTGGTTAGGCAGAATTAACTAATATTAACAAAGCCGAACGGGCAGTGTTGTTGACTCACAGCAGCATACTTTAAGCAACACATCAGCGCTAAATTGGGCCCTTTGTTTTAAGGTTAAGCGTCCGCAACAAACGTGTCGTTTATGGTGCATTTGTAGTGCTCTAAAAATATTTCTTACAGTCTTTTGATTAAAATATTTTGTCTTAAACAACTATCAGTTAACAAACAGCACAGTAAGTAAACTACGAGGATTCTAATCCAGTAAAGATTTTTATTCACAACAAAGATCAGTCTCTTAATTGGGTTATCCTCCTTACTAGATAAAAGTTCTTACGGGATTAAAATCCTTATACGGATTTTTTGCTGCACCCTTACTACTCTTCACCACTCGTACCCATTAACCTTTTTGTCAGACTCTGCTTAGTTAAGGTTAAAAAAAAAAGAATTAATACAATTAAATTTTAAACATTAAATAAAAGTTTTTAAAAACTTTAAATTTAACATCAACTAAAACAGTGCAATGTTACATACTTAAGTATTGAATGATTTTAGAGTGGGAAGTTTGATTAAGCCATTGATGGTAATGGAGTTCAACGTTGACGTCAGTAACATGGACCTACGAAGGTGTATCATCGACGTTGTGTAATCCTCACCTTTTTTATCTACATACACATACGTACATTACTGCTACCAGGATACAAAGAAGTGCAAAGCAGTGATGCCAGAGGGAATGGCATTACCCTCAAAGCAGAGTTCAGTACTCTAGATACTCGTAGACTATAGACTGGCACTGCTAGAGTGCAGCTCGAAAGAGTTTCTTGAAAGGTGTGGTTGGTACAGCTGTATTCAAATGGTAGTGGCAGTTTAGTTTCGCGTAGCAGAAACTCTGACAGCTACTACCAGAGTCTGTAAAGTGGCGACAGCCAGGCTACGTAAGGTACAGATTGTCAAAACATAAAAACAGCGCTTACTAAGGAGTATTGTTGCAACTGCTTTATACTTATTATATTAGTGTAACAGTTCTTTAATAAGTACAAGAAGCAATTAAAATTTTCAGAGTACCAAATATTTGTACTTCAATGATTTTTCATGAAGAAGTATTTCCTCAAACTTGTAATAATTGTATTTATTTACAAAATGTAAAGGTATTTTACAATCTGTAATTAGTAAAACAAAATTTTTTTCTTTTTCTTGTAGTAAAGTACACTCTTGAATGTTTGTACCTTTTTGTACTTATAGTAATACTGTTTTGTCATTAATTATTACACTATACGTTTAAATGTTCATAACAACATTGATTAGGCATTCAATGCATTAAGAGATTTAAGCTATTATTTTCTATAAATATAGTTATTATTTCTCCAAAAATAAACAAATTATTTTTTCTCATCTCAAGAACAAATATTTGTCCTAACTGATATCCAATATTGCACATAATGACTTTTTTTTCAGTATAAACCATATTAAACTTATAAAAAAAAACATTTTATCTTTAAGTAATTTTTGCAAATAACTTTATTACATGCAATATATCAAAGTTGAACTGTTTCAAAAATGTATTAGTATGCTAGTTTTAAACGATTTCTGATGCTTATAGTTTTTATTAAATTTGTTTTATTGCAATACGTAGTTGCTGTCGATTTTGAAAGACTATAGTGAGACTCATATCTCATTGCTAAAAAAAAAATAATAAGACCGTCTTTGATCATCACTCTACTGTTATGTAACACATTATGAAATTTTAATTTCAAATGACCATAAAGATGTTAGTAAAGAGAAACTAATTTAGAAATTAACCTGACAAGCTTGAACAAATGACTGTTATAAATCTTGGAGATAAATGTAAAGAGAGAACCTTTGATTATAAGACTTATAAATACCTTCTATCGGTTTTATAATTCTCGTCTCCTACTAATAAACTAAAATATTAAGATCATAATTTTAGTAGCAGACATTAATAATTTGTTTTTTATTTGTCATAAAATCTTTTTTTACGAAATGTATCTAGTTAGAACCACCAAAACCAAATGTAAGACTCTGAATTCCGTTATTTAAGGAATCCTAGGTAAACAATTTTTTTTGTAAATAAAATCATTTAGTCAGGCAATTACAGTGGAATGAACTTTACTCTTGAAGGTATTATGCATAAGGCCCATAACTAAATTTTTGCAAACATAAAAACCATCAACTTCGTGAAACATGCATCTATCTGTCATTCCTGTTGTGAAAAAGAAATTATTGATAACCTCTTTTTTATAGAAGTCAATTGTTTTTAAAATAAATTTGGTTTTTTTTTAGTCAAGGTCTTAACGGTATCGTCTGTTATTAGAACTAACTAAAAAGTATAAACTACGATTTTTATTCTTAGCACTTATAGTTAGTTATACCATTGCAGCTGAAGTAATTAAGCTTGTCTACTAAAATTTTAATCAACTAATGGTTTTCATATATTTCATGGTCGTTGGCGTCGAAGAGCACAGTTGAAAAAATCTTATCAAAACTAAATAAAATTTCCTATGAAAAAAATAGTATGAATACATAAACTGAGCCTAACTTATAATTTCCAGTGTGAGCACCAAGTAAATTTCTGGCGTTGAATTTATCTTGATACATAATTTAAGACGCAACAAACGTTTTTCTCAATTTTTGAGATAATCTTTTTACGAATCAGCTTGAATTGTATTAGTGATGATTGAGTTCTCATTTAGTCAAGACTCAATGTAAACAACAAGTGTATTATAAATTTCAGGAATTCCCAAATATGTTTTTAACGACCATATAACTTGAATTTACTGAGCATGCATATCCTCTTATGAAAAAAAAAAATTTTTTCATTTACATTTTTATATGGATATTTTTACGTACACTTCATTTCATCAGGTCTGTAAAAAGATTTTTCTCACTATACAATAAAAACCAATTTTCTTAAGTTGAAAATTTTCCAAATACCATTACTGACAACTTAGATATATTTTCTACCTAAATAAGAGTATGTATATCAAAAACTTTATTTTAATATTGTTGTATGTATATATTGTGAGCCTCAGTGACAAAGGTGGTCATAGACACCATGACTTATTGTATGGCATTTCTTGGAATAACGGTATTATTGTACAATCTTTATGAAAAATGCAGTAACTCTTTCTTTAAACTTATCGTTTTCGAACAGTTTTTATGTTTCTTTGTAAAAAACGAGTATAAAATTTACAAAAGAAGAAAATTAGATTAATTATTTAAGTTAGACAGTTACCTTTAAATTTTTCATCAATACAGACACTTTTTTGTTGTCTTTTTTTTTTCTTATTTAATTTAATTTTTTTTTTTTTTATTAAGAAACAATAGTAAACTTTTCAATATTATTTGAATTATTTTCATAAATCTACTTTTGTAAGAAAAAGTCCAAAAGTACTTGCACTCCTTCGTATATGGTAAGAGAAAGGATCTGAATGATTTGTAACAATAATTGATTGCTTAAATCAAGTTCTTTAATTGAATAGCAAAGTGTATTTTATCTATGAAAAAGAAAATAACTATATTTAAATGTTCAATTTGTTCAAGAGATATACAATAACAGCAACATAAGGACCAACAAATGAACGTTTTTTGCAATACTCTTTATGCTTTCTGACATTATCTTTATCCTGAATATAAATATTACTATTTTAACTAACTGCTCTTACTTTAATCAATATCATAAGCTAACAAAATTCGTTATGAAAAAAGGTATTAATCTTAAATAAAATAAGAAATAAAAACTTTCTCACCAGCACTACAGTTAAAAATGATTGGTGCACATCATGTACACTAAATTCCAATGTTACATCCGTTCCGAGTCATTTTTCTTACAATGCAACCTTAAGGTTTCGATTAATCACAAAGTGCGTTAATACTGTGATTTCTAGAAATAAATACTTATTAAATAAATAAGTTTTAATAAAAAAGCACTCTTTAATAAAATATAATCATTGTTAAATTGACATTTTTTTATGATACCAGCAATAATCAGCTTATGAGATTTATCATATTTTTTTCTTGTTTTCTTAATAATATATGACTAGAACTGCCACACTACCTAACATGTCAAAAAATTTTTTTGATAAAGTTGGTAAAGACTCATCAAAGTCAATACTCAACTGTAATGCACCGTAAAATTAAAGTAAATTGAATATTATTTGCTGTTTAACTCACTACATAGAATGAACGTGATTTTCCAGAGTAAAACACAAAAGAAAAGGCAATTATTTGTCTCATCTAAAGTAATTTGGAGAATTCATGCATTTTTCTCCAGAAGAAGACTTTTTTTTACGTTTTTGAACAGTTTTTGTCACTTGTATGATCTTTGAGTTGTAACCACAACAAATTTACATGATCTGGGGGAAGATCTAAGGAAAAATATATTTATATACTTTAATTACTTTTTGTAACTCATAAAATGAAAACCAAAAATATCCTTGAAAATAATTGTCTTTTACTGGTATCGACATTATTACCAATTATGTACTATCATTCATTTTGGATCCCATAGAAACGCTTTATCAAATTCTTCCGCGAAGAATTTAACTTGTCCTGCAAAGGACCACCAAAGCTTATAGCTTGTTGAGAACTCGTTGCCTCATAAAAAAATAATAAAAAAACCCAGCCGAATCATCTATTAATTTTTCTTAAAAGGGAGAAGTCACTGCAAACTCTCTAGCCAGTTATAAAAATGTATAAATCGTTATACTGCAAAAAGTACACAATCAAATAAAATTAAAAAAAATATCATACGTCAGAAAAAATCATTATTCTACTAAGACATTATTTCTTTAAGTTGTTTATTTTTGTATCTTAAATAACCAAGTTTAATACGACATCTAACAAACAAACCAATGCCCACACAAAACAAATAACTTTAATCGTTATTATCATGTAATTTCATTATTCTTACTCTTTGGAAATGATAATTTTTCCTCTTGTAACCAGTATATATTGGTGCAGTTAAATGTATGCAATCTAACTAGATAAGTAGTTGTACGTGTATCAATTTTATTTTGTGAGATTAACTGTTTTTTATAATTTCTCCCATTGTAGTCCTAATGACTTAAGCTACCCTTTTTTTGGTAAAGCTATAAAAATGAGTTAAATAAGTGCAAGTCAAATGAAACAAATAGTGACATTAAGTTCTATAACTTTAAATTACATAAGACAGATACAATTTTATTAGCTGCGAATTGACCTCTGGCATCATAATGGTTTGAGAGGCTTCTAAGAAGCTCAGTGTATAGGGAGAGAAACATAATTAGGCTTGAACAAGTATCTATATACATATATGTTTATGCAGATTTCACTTATGTGGACACCAACATGTATGTAAGGGTAATTATAAGGACAAAAGGGGAATTGTGCAGATATTTGCATAATTTTGCTATGTTAGTGATATATAGTTTAAAAGCACGTGAAGTCCGCAATAGTCACTTTTTATGAATATATATGTACTGGTAGGGCTTCGTCCCCCTGCATGGTTCAAGTGCCAATACTCAAGAATATGTTGAACTTTAAAATTTAACAACAACATATAACATCAATAAAGATAATATAGCTTTTTACATATTAAACGAATTTTAGAATCAGAAGATTAATCATGTTAAAACTTTGATTAATCTACACCAAAAAAATGGAAGATAAGAAAAAGGACATTAAATAAAAAGATACGTTTCAGTGAACAAATGTTTAACTGGATGTATGAAAGATTAAATAATAACCAAAAAAAAATATTTCGTATTATTTTCGAACAAAAAATCAATATTTTTTTTTTCAGATGGTCCTTGATGGTCGGAAAAAACTTATTTAAACAAAACGTTAGTTAATTTTTTTTTTATTCAAAGTAAAAAAATCTTGACAAAGGCATGGACTGGCATAGCATTAATTTTGCCAGTTTTTTAATTAAAGTGAATCATTGGTGATTTGATGACAAGAAATATAACTCTTAGACCTCCTTAAGGTTTTATTAATATAGAAAGCTTCTTTTTAGAACTTTAGTCTAACAAAAAAAAAATTTTAAAAAGTTAATTAAATTATGTAGGATGAGGCTTTAATGATTTCAAAAAAGTCATTGGAAACAGGAGACAAAACGTAAAAGGACTGATGAAATACTAAAAAATGTTTTAGAGATGAATTAGTTTTCTTACAAGGTGGTTTTTGTCAGAATCTCCCAGTAAAAAAAATCTGTAATAGAAAGGTAATAACTGAACAAACTATTAAATTTTGATTTTTCTAATACTCATTGCAAGTTTCATGACAAAACACCAAAATTTGTTCTAGCGATAAAGGATTTTTAAAACTATCATTGGAAATTGGGGGAGGGAAAAAAAATTTAGTTAAATAAATAATTGGATATCGAATAATATATGTTTCTAAATATTTTCTAATATCTTAAATTGTTTGGTGAATAGTGTTATACTTTCATCAGTTATTGAGTATACCCGTTGTTTAACTAATAATATACGTAAAAGCTTAACTGGAAAAATAAAAACTTACTATTGTATATATAACGCAACTTATGCAGGAGTTGGTGAATTGGACAAAAATGTTTACTTAAATTTTACAGTGGAAATTTTAAACAGTATTTGTGGAAAATTACCATCTCGTAAACTAAATCTTAAAATTAGTTCATTAGTAACACTACTTAGAAATTTATGTATATCAGGTGGACTGTGTAGTGGAACACGTTTATGAATAACAAAATCATAACAGTATAGTATAGAAGGAGAAATAATAAGTAATGAAAAGATTGAAAATAGTTTATTTTCAAAGTCTTTATTCCAACAATAACCTTAGATACAGAAAACATCTAGACATAATTTTTTTTTTGTGTTGTGAAAGATATCCAATCATTCTGGCATTTGCTATGACAATAAACAATTCTCATGGTAAAAGTCTCAACCATATAAGTTTGCATTTTAAAATGACCCTTATTTTCTAATGGTCACTTATATGTGGCCTTATTGAGATGCAAAAGTAAAATTCATTTCGTTATTCTAGTAGAGAGAGAGAAGAAACAGAAATAGAAAATATTGCTTAGAATACAATTTAACATAATTAATTGACTTTTTTAAAAATTATCATAGATTAATAATAATCTTAAATAAATCTAAAAGATTTATGGCAATAAATAAAAAGGTTATAATGTTTATGAATATTTCATCGTTTAAAAATAATGCATTACATTATGAATTCTTTTTTAACGATAATACTTTTCTGTTAAAACAATTTAATCTTCAGTTTTCCAGAATAAAGAATCTGTAAATTTCACAAAAAAGTTTGTTGTTATGTAATAGCTCAGTATACACGTTATAAAAAGACTGTTATTTATTACAATTATCAAAAATACAATAAATGTATAAATTGATAATATTCATAAATATTTTCACTTATTTTTCTAATTCAAAATTGGATACTAGGAGTTCTGCCGCTTCATAGTTATGATATAGATAAATTTGATGAGTTTTTTTCTGAGCCTCTTTTAAGCAGGCGATACTAACATAGTTTTTGTTATTTAATAATGATGTAACGTTTTGATTCGTATATTTATTTGTATCATGTCATACATGTACATACATGAAAGAATAAATGTTACATTGTTCTTAAATAATTGTAACACAAAAAATGTTGAATACACTAAGAACTCCAAACTTATTTATAAATTAAAACAGTTGTGTGATATTAATACTCTAATAAATTATGTATAATTATTAATATAAGCCTTCTTGGCGGTGTAGAAAAATACATAACAATTATTTTTTTTGTACGTTTACGAAAAAAAATGGTGGAGGGGGCTGTGAAGGAAAGAGAAAAATGGTGTTGGGCTGCGGGAGCCCGTAGGGGGGCAGTGGAGGGGCTGTCAAGGGGTTTCAGGAAGGAATGTAAAAATGTCAAATTAAGGGTGAACACAGTTAAATTTAAGCTTAAATGTGGGGGAATTGTTGTGGGGGATCGTGGGGGGGTGTAGGGGTATATGTGGAGTGTCCCAGACGAATAACTATGAATTGTAGGGATACATATATTATACATATAAATATATATATATATATATATATATATACAAGTTAGACTTGGCCCTGTGCCCGCTTGACGTGGCACCCCTAAGAATATTAAAACTGGAAAATATAATAACAACATACAATTTAAAATTAATACCGACAAAATAAAAGACTTGTTACATTAATAGTCAATTGTTTCTCAGTTTGCTTGTTTTTCTTAATGATGTTTCTCGTTTTTTAGTATACTTTAACTATAAGTTGTATTTATTATCTAACAAAAAATTGTGATACGAAAACATATGTTGTATGTATATTTGCAGTCAAAGAATTCAGAGATAAGAATCTTATCAGAAAGGCTTAATTGTAAAAGAAAAATGTACATATTTATATAATCGTATGAATTAGAATATTTTTAGCATCATAAGAACATAGCAGCGGTATGGTATTCAGCACAAAAAAAGAAATCATAGAATTTTTGTAATCATAAGATCAGTATTTAAAAATATACAACAATATTTCTCATAATAAAATTTCGTAAAGTTATATTTTGCCAAAATTCAAAATTTATGGGATAAATGTTTAAGTTATAATATGCATGAGAAATTTTGTAATGCTCGCACTTTTTTGTTTATGTAAAAATTAAAAAAAATAGTACATTACTATATCAGGTGTTCTGTATGTTTTAACTTGTTAGAGTCATAATTTCTATGTTACATTTTATGTATTTAAAAAACTACATTTCTTAAAGAAGAATATAAGATTATAAGGAATGAACTTTGACTAACGTATAATAAAACTGTTAACCATCAAAAACTTCTTGCCTAGCAATGTTTTCAATGTTTGCTGGGTTTTCCAAATCATTTTGTATAAATATGTTCTCTGGACTTTAACATCTTGATACTAATACGTATAGTTGACCATGAGAAGAAGAAGGTCTTTTGTAGTAAAATCTAAAATTATCATATCTTTGACTCGGCATTTTATTAGATGTCATGTAAAAAGCTAGAACTATTGGAAATTTTTTCCCGTAGAAAATTAACAGTAAAAATGTATTATTACCAGTATTAACCGAAATTCTTAGAATAAAAATTTAATTACCTGATTTTATTATTTATTTCTGCTTCTTCATTGCATTTAAAAAATTTCGTTACGCAATATCTAGTGCCGTTGCACAATACATCAAATATACTTAAGTTTCTTATCAACATAACAATAGCATCTTCTTTCTAATTTAAAACATATGTCTATAATCTTTCATGTAAATTATGTAGAGTTTCTATGGAAAAATTTATGTTTATATGTTTATCAGTGCTATCACTACCTTTACATTTTACATAATCTTTGCTATAATAAGAATGTTTTTTTCTTTTAATAAAAGTGAAAGTTTTATAATTGCACATGTACGAAAGCTTGTTATGAGTTGTTCAAATTACTTTGCGCAGGTGGCTATTTATACCATCTCTAGGAATAGTTCTTGAAACATCATCAGTTTTTTATCCCTGTAAAATTTTGAAAGACTTAATTGTTTCAGTTCCAACGTTAATTAACAATACTGAAAATTTTCAATCCGTACATTGCATTTTACTTTTTAATTTTATAACTTTACAGTGTTCCAGAAATTTATACCTTATAGTCTCACTTACTTTAGAACTTCAACACTCATGCTTCATTACTTTGTCTAAAATCGACTCCTAAAATAAATGATTTCTCCCCAAATAAAATTTTACTATCACATAAGTCTTTCAAAGTTTTATTTACTATTTTTAAAGCGTTTTAGAGATCATTAAAGCTTTTTTGTAAATCATGACATTTACTTTTCGTAATTTTTTAAAATGCGGTTAGTATTCTAAGAAAAAACTTTCAATCTTATTTACATCTTAAGGTAATCGAGCTGTCCTATGACTTGTCATTTTTTCAGGTTATAAAATTGAAGCAATGAGTCCAAACAAAAAAGAACTACAAACGGTAGTTTTAACTGAAAAAGTCAAGTTGCCTTGGTAATATGGTATTGGATGAAAAATGTCAATAAATTTAATCACTTGCATTAATACTCACTCATCGATTAATTAGAGTAAATTCTAATATTCTTATATACCATACGAGCAAGACGTTGGACAAAAAAATCGCCGAAAAAGTATAAAATAGAGCAATTAAGAAGAGAAGTCGCCGAGACCTCGATGGCAAAATTGGTAACTCACTTTCCTGGTAAGAAAAGAGTTCCAGGTACAAATCCTGGTGAAGGTGGCACTTTTTTTTTAATTTTGGCGTATGACAATTTTCTACAAACGCTAGTTGAACTGAAAAAGTTGAGTTGCCTTGGCAATATCGTATTGAATGGGAAATATCGATATATTCAATTACTCGCATTACTACTAATCCATTAATAAAGTAGAGTTAATTCTAATATTCTTACATACAAAAAAAAAATTAATGTTTTGTAAAAAAGTATTTTTTCAGAACCTTCTGTACAATAAATAAGATATAGTTTTGTATTACTGTTAATACTTCCATTAAAACTTACTTTTTGATCACTGTCTTAGTTAATTAGTTTAGGTTAGTAAATCAATTCTTTAAGTTTGTTTTTAAATAAACTACGGTCTTATTGTCCTTTATATTCTCAGATTTTATTATTTCGTTGGGTTCTTGTAATCCATAACTTTCACATGAATATCCTTTAAATTTAAAGATTCCATTTAAATGTAATAGAGCATTTTTTTGTTTATAGTATTTCAAATCTTTTATAAAAAATTTTTGGAGTGATTCCCAAATAAACTTACCACAAATGTCTTCAGATATTAAAAACCATGCGAAAAGTTTTTGCAGTTAATATGGCAGCATGACGATACAAACTGTTTTAAATATCTTATATATTCGAGAGTCATCTTAAACTTAACCTTAAGCCATAGCAGTATGTTTAAACGAACTTTTATGTATGTTATCAATTTTTTTCAAACTTATTAAAAATTTAGCTCTACTCGCCCGATTTGAAATTAATTGAAAAAAAACGCTCAGAGTTCTTAGGTAACACTATATTTAGTCACCCTATTGTTAAATTACGTCTTACTCTTTCTTTTCTAACACAAGTTTTTGCTGTCGAACTGAAACAGTAATATTCTGAAATATGTGCATATCTAGTTTTTTTGCGAAACTATCTATTTTATTTTATTTAAACTAAACCGTTAATGCTGTTTTAGAGTTTACTTTGGCTTCAAGCATATTATTTTTTTTTTAAAAAATTTTTGTATATTTTTAATATGTACTGGTAAATAAAATACAGAATAACTACGTATACACAGAGAAAACTCTTGCAATCGCCATGCGGCTTCCATGGGGCTGAAATAGTGGCCACGTACTTACTCCGATGTTTTATCAAAAATTGCTACATCGTATTTTTCTGCATACACCTAGTACTACTGATGAATAATGAGGGTAGAATAAGAATATGTACACTTTTTTTTCTTTTTAATTTCTAGTGTTTTATTTAAGGCTCTACGCATTATGCGATCTATTATTTCTTGATAACACTCAATTCTTAAGATTTTTTAGTTACTGCGAAAAAAACTTATTTTATTTTTTTATCATAAGGTATGCATGCAAAAGAAATTGTTGCATTAATCATCTAGCGTAGAGTATGGGACTAATAATTTCACTCTTTGGTCTATAAAAAATTCGACACAAGTAATATTGAAGTAACATAAGATTTTCTGCTCTTGTTAAGAATTTTTGTCCATCGTATATACTCCATCCTATATCTCCTACTAAAAATAATAAAGGAAATACCATTAGATCAATATGCTGTATTTGGCATACAGCATTAATAATGCAACTAATAAAGGTGGTAATAGGCCAAATGATAATATTCATGTAAATTTTTCCGTAAAAATGTTGAACATAAAAAGTGAAGGGTTGCAACCTCATAAATATTAATTTAAAATAGGTACATTAGCATCGTTAATTCGAAATTTTTTTATATCAGACAACTTATGAAACGATACACGATTGTAAATTACTAAATTAGTGAACAAAACAGTTACGGGAAAAAAAGTTAGTAATATAATTTCTGGAATAAAAACTTTAAGTTAGTAATAAAGTTTTTATTCTAGAAATTATATTTAATACGAAAAATACTTCATAATAACCTTTTATTTTACACAGAAAAGAATTCCAATTAGTTGTAGCATTTGCTATGAGCATGAACAAGTCCCAAGGTCAAAGTTTTAATAACGTGTGATTATTCTTAAGAAAACCTTTATTTTCTCGTGGTCAATTATCCGTGGCTGTATGAATTTGTATGTATTGGTTTTAATAACATACATACAAAATAATATAATACAAACACATAAAAATTAGCATTATACATATAATTTGTCTTAAATGCTAACAAAAAACGAACTTATCGTCACAAGAACCTTATACTTATAAATAAATTGAAATAATTAATAAAATTAATATGAATTGGTTTCTAATCGCACTTTTAGTTGTATAATCAAAATGGTTAATAATTATTCGTATGAATAAAGTTCATTATATTTGCCTCCTAAACGATGTGGAAAAATAGATTTAAAAAATGAAAAAAAAAATTAAATAGAGGAAGTACAAAAAAAAAGAGAAAAATGTTATAAAATAAAATTTGAAAAAAAATAAAACAAGAAATGAAAGAAAAAGAATACAACAAGAAATAAAGAAGAAAAAAACACAAGAAATTAGAAGAAAAAAAAACAAATGAAAAAATTATAAGGGAAATTAAAACAACATACCAGGGAGTATTAATGGGTCATGGGACCCACGGTAAAAACGAAGTTCTTTAAACATAAGATGGGTATAGACACAATTTCTCAGGTAGCAAGGGGGTCACCAGACCCACAGAGAGAACGAAGCTCTGTAAACGTTAGTACTGCATTCATGTTGTTTACTACAACAAAAACCTGAGAAACTAATGAAAAAAAAAAAAAAAAACAATTTGTTGTTTAGTACTTACGATGGTTGAACTTCGTAAGTACTGTATTTATGCACGACGTTCTCTTGAAGTTCAACCATCGTGAGTACTAAGCTACTTATTGTTTTTTTTTTTTTTCATTCGTTTATCAGGTTTTTGTTGTAGTAAACAACATGAATGCAGTACAAACGTTTACAGAGCTTCGTTCTTACCGTGGGTCCCATGACCCATTAATACCCCCGGTATATTGTTTTAATTTTCTTTGTAATTTTTTCATTTTTTTTTTTTTCTTTTAATTTCTTGTTTTATTTTTTTTTTTTTCATCTCTTGTTGTATTTTCTTTTATTTCATTTCTTGTTTTATTTTCGTTTCTATTACATTTTATTACATTTTTTTTATTTCATTGTATTTCCTTTATTTAATTTTTTTTTATATTTTCATATTTAATCTTTTTGTTTTTTACTCTCTTTTTTATTATTACATTGTATTTATTCATGTCTTTTATAATCTTATTTTATGTTATATTTATATTTTATTTTATCAATTTAAAAAAAAATAGTTTTTTCACTAATTTTTTCGCAATTTTATAGCCCATTAATACAATTTTTGTTTTATTTTTATATAATTACTCAATGACATTGTGCCATTATTTAATTATCAAATTCAAAATAAGTGCTCATTAAAACCATTAAATTGATATGAAACTCAAAATATATTTATATAATGATCTTACATAATTTATTTATAATTAAATCAATGAATTACTTAATTTATGTAATTATGTAATAGTGTAACATAATTTTTTTGTTGAATTCGGAATGAGCGCCTTTAAAAACCATTGATACGTTCTTTAACTCTATTCTACATGTTTTTTTTTTTTTTTTTTTATTTATTTTTTTTTTTTTAATTTTTTTTTTAGATCTATTATTAAAAAAACAAATATATTATTTATAAAACAAATACATAATTAAATGTATTATCAGCAAATACACTTAAGAATGAAATGTTATAGTTACAAACCACACCATAAATACAAGAAACCGATTTTCTATAGTCGGCAGCGCTCGTAGCAGAGTGGGTAAGGTACTTGACTTACATGCAGGAGGTCGAGTGTTTAAATCTCTTTATTAAAAAATATTTTTTCCTTTTTTTTATTTATTTTTTTTTTATTTTTTTTATTTTTTTTTTTTTCTTAAGAATTGTAAAAGAAAAAAAATTTAAACAAAAATTATTGTAGAAAAATAAAATTAAAATTTGCTTAAAAATCAATTGCTTGGTAGTGTGAGGGGAAATGGTGGGTAAAGGTGTGCAGAAGAGTAACACGATACGGTTGGAAGATATACATACATAGTGGGGAGAGGGAAAGTGTATAGAGAACAGTCGGTGAGGGGGACTGGGTCAGGGGGGAAACTTGAGAGGATGAGACTCCAGGTAAACCACTTTCGTTTCAAAAAAAAAATCTGTCGGTTTTAAAATTCCAGCCCCCCGAGTAACGCGACATGAAGAATTTCGTTCTAAAAACTTATTGAAAAAAAATCTTGTTCTTATTAGTAAACATTTTTCACAAATGAACATATTTACAGTACAAAAAGATATGTGACATACTATTTTTATCATGTATTGAGTAATATTCTAATTGAAAGAATGTTGGCAAGACATGAATTACTAAATAATGTTTTAATACCAATAATAATGGTTTTATAAGAAGAAACGTTACTTCGAATGCCCAACACAGTTAACTATATGATATAACAGATAACCTTATCATTTAAATCGTAATTTTCATGATTCTTTGCCCAACGACCCCCTATAAATCAATTATTTTTTTAATCTATTTTTCGACGATGAGATAAATTATGTTGATAGTATAGTTTTTTTTTAAATTATTTAATAATGAAGCAGATTATCAATAATTGATTAATTCACAGACGACTCGTACATGTTTGGATTTACATTAATGTCCGAGAAAGACTGTATGATCCGTGTCAAGTATCCCAAAAGTAGTGTGGGGGAGATAAAAGCGGCAGTGGGATAATCTCAAAAAAATGCATTGGGAATATGTGGGGGGTATGTGAGGGGATGCGGATAACTGTAGGAGTTTTGGAAAAAACTGCTGTGTCAAAATAAGGGAGAAAATGACGAGTTTTTATTTTATTACGTAGAGGGGCGGTGAGGATTAAATAGAGGGCTTCTGTGGGGGGCCAGGGGCTGTGGGGGATTGTGAGGAACGCACCTCTGAGATAACTTTATTCTATAGAAAGATATATAAAATACTGTTATTGTCAGTTAGCATCGACACGACGTATGATCCTCTTAGGCGATAGCAATACTACGTACTTCATGTGTATATATGTATAAGTGTGTATACGTATATGTGTATTCTCCCACATAATATAATTTAATGTGTCGATCTATTTTTATAACTCCCTCGCTGCCCCCACTACCTCGAAAGATAGCTCTGTACCATCTCACTACAAATTAAGATAAAATTCATCTTGTTATTATGTTTTTTTTACCTAATAAATATTAGGTCAACCCTCCCCCCCCCACTGACCCTTTTCATTGTCCTTTCACTGTTCCTCCACACAGTTTTTCTTGCCCCTCACGGCCTGTCATTGATCCCCTACACGATTTTTCAACTGTTTTAATGCAATTCTATTAATTGCGTAGACTTTTTAAAATAGTTTTTTTGTATAATATGACCTATAGCCTTACTTTTTTACTTTAATTAAATATTTCACACCACCCAGAAGGCAAATAGGCACGTACTAAAGACCTTATAACAATATACTTTAAAGTACATAATAATTGATCTAATGTCTACTTATATAGAAACAGTGATAAAAATTGCTATTAGTAAGTATAAAATTTGATTTAATTTAGATCTAAGGCAGGAATTAGTAAGGCGATTGCTGACTTTATTTTAACAAAGTGTGTCCAGTTTTTTTTTTTGGTTCGAGCACCATTTCACGGTTAGGTGAAGTAGTCTTACAAGAAGGACTTAGGTAGAGAAAAATGAGTTATATGTTTCATAATTGTGTACATTTTTATTCTAAAACACGTTTGTGAAACAAGATAATTGTACAATTAACAACCATATTCCAGAATTGCAACAATAATGGTACAGTCATTGTTTACTAGAAATAATCAAGATTTTTAACATAAAAGCTCAAAATTATATGGGGACAATTCAAGAAATCCTTCAGTTCTTACAAAAAACTAAAAAAATTTTCTTATCTCATTGATCAAAATGTTTAATTTGTTATTATTTTTTTGGTCTAAAACGAGAATGTAGTTACATAGCTAATTGAGGATTTAAAACTACTTATCTTTGTAAGAGCAAATCATGTATACATATATGGTTACGTATGGCGTAAGCCAATTTAATTCATAGTAGTTAAAAAAAGCATTAATAAATATTTAAAAAATATTCTTACAATTTAGTAAATTGGAAAATAAAAATAAAGGATAAACAAACATATACTAAATACGTATACGAAAAATAATATCAGTAACAATACATATATAACAATACTCAATAGACCTATATCTATAACGACATCTTTCATTATTTAAGTAACTTTGAAGATTATAGATACTTTTGTGTTTAGTTTTGCTTGTAGCAGTCAAGTACCTTTACTGTAATGCTCTATATTAATACAGTAGGCATTAATAATTATAAGTTTGTGTAGTTTTCAGTGGTTTTATTTTTCGAATTCATATAATCGTACTTAGTATTAAAAATGAGTTTGTTATGGGACCAACACATTTTTATATGCTGATCCTCACGCTAGCATTCCATAAGTCATGACACTGTGAAACAGAACATAGTGTGCAGTAAGCAATTGGCTGATTTTTAAAGTAAATTTAAGCCTGTAAGAGGCAAATAGCAATTATTTCGTTTTCTTTATAGCACTTTTAATATGGCTTTTTCATTAAAACTTACTGTCTAGAGTTAAATCAAGATATTTGGTCTCGCTTCTTCTGCTTATTTTTCGACCATCAACTATGACAGTAAAGTTAATAGGTACTAAGCCTGTGTATTTTCCAAAGTTAGTTATTGAAGTTTTGTCAATGTCAGTGGCTAGTTTATTTTCGTAGAACCAATAAAACATTTAATTTAGCTTATTTGTTAATAATTCTTTTAATTTGTTCCAAGTATTAGAGGTGCAAAATAGGGCTGTGCTATCAGCAAAAGAAGTAATACCCTCAACCTGAAGAAGTAATGAGTTTACATAGACAAAAAACAATACAGGACCAAGTATCGTACCCTAAGGGACTCCAATATTTATTATTTTACAGTTACTACTAGTATTATAGTAGTTCTGATAAGTCTATTTTTAAGATAGCTTTTAAAAAGTCTTAGTGCTATTCCTGTTAAGCCTAAAATATCGGGTTTGATCAACAGTATCTTATGATAACCGCAGTCAAAAGCTTTACTCACATCTATGAATGCAATCGCAATTGGATTTAGTAAGCCTATTTCATTATTTACCAAGTTATTTAGCGAAGAAAATGCATTGGTACACCATTAATTTTTTTGAAATTCATATTGTTTTTCTGGTATAAGTTTATGTGATGTTAAAAAATTTTATAATCTAGAATACTTTAATTTCTTTAAATTTTTGCAAAGTTTGATATTAATAATATTGGTCTATGATGACTAAATATATTTTTATCACCTCCTTTAAATACAGATATCTTATCTGCAGTTTTTAAGCATATCGGAAAGTAACCTCGGTCTATACATTTGTTAGACATGATACTCAGTGGTAAGGCTAAGAACCTACCTAGTATTCTTATAATATTAGCATGTATTTTATCTACACCTCCTATTTTGTTCTTAAGTGATGTTATTACTTCTCACGCCTTCCCTACAGTGCAAGACTTTATCTATATTGTTGATATACAGCAAGACGTGAATTTTTTACAGCTTGCGTAATCCAGGGTTTACTGATGTTATCTTTTTTAGGCTGGATCAGTGAATGTGTTACGCAGTGACCAACCTTTTTCATGATAGAACCAAGTGTGATGTATATAAATATACATCTTTTTTATTATTTATATTATTAATAACACTCCACTTTACCAGGTTCGTCTCTTTTCATAGTTTTTTATAATCAATGACTAGAGAAATACTTTTGCTTTTGTATATGAAATTAAATTGGCAAATGAGAGGGTAGTGATCAGTTATTTTTTAAATAAACTTATGTATTTTATAATTAAAGCTACTCTTAATAAATATATGGTCTATGCACGTTCCTTCATGTTCGCTGTTGTTCTTCGGTCTTGTTACACTCTGTACTACAGGTATATAGCCTTTTTCTGTGAAGTTGAATCGATATTCTTTTGATATGTCATTCTTTTCTTATATGTTTATATTCATATCACCTATAACAAGGTGGTGTTTATTTTTAGCTCTCATGTAAAGAAACATATTTAGGTCGTAAAGAAGATCTGTGTCGTTGTAGTCAAAACACCTATACATACCCCTTATCTTTATTGTTTGTTCTCCATACCAGACTGATACACCTAATTCTCTAAGTTTACTTTAGAATTGGGTCTCTTTTATGTGCTTGACGTTATTTTTAATATATATTATGATACCATCAGCTTTGTAAATGTAACTTTCATTTGTGTAGTTATTATAATGTTTAATATTTAAGAATACTGGACTACTAGCCAGCCAGGCCTCTGTACATATCAAAATATGTGGTTGCTGTTTGAATTTACTCATGTTTTAACTCATGCACTTACTTTATGTCCATTATCTAAAGAAGAATCATATTTTGTATTTGCATTACTGCACAATGTACATCGTATACACTTTTTCTCTGTATCACTTCACTTATCAGTTTCATGCTTACTAGCACATATTGCACACTTTGGCAAATTATTAAATTCATTCTTATTATGAAAGTATCAACAGTACTTTTTACAACATAATAAGTTATACTTATCAAAAATCCTACATCTTTGGCATCCAATGTATGCGTATCCCTTACTCATTAATAGGGAATGTGTGTTGCCGTGCACTTCTATTATGATATTTAATGTTTCAAATGTATTTGGATTTGATTATGAATTAAGTTAACCTTAAATTCTTGTCCTGTGATATTGATTTTGCACTCGGTTCTTTTTCCAACTCATCCTTATTTAGAATGCCAGACATATTCACTGTAATCATTTTGAGTAATGGGTTTTTAAGTTTTTTTAAGTCAATTGTTGCATTTTTGATACCAAATAACTCAGTTGCTACGGTCTTCATCTTTTTATTCGTTTCATACTTCAATATAGTTTTTTCACTTTTAACTTTTTTTTAGAAATTAACTTAAGCATTATTTTCTAATAGTTCCAATTTAATAATACCTAATGTTTCATTAGTTTCGTCTTGTTTATCACTTGTAACCACTATCTCTATTGATATTTCTTTAGTTTTCATAGATTTTCTGTTTTGATTCACGTTGTGTATACCAATTAACTTTCCTATTGCTTGTGCATATAAGCCTTTCTGTTTCATGAGTTTAATGTGTTCAAGTAACAATTATTTGTTACTCTTTTATTCCTTATTTGATTTCTTTAATAGTGTATTATTCTCCTGCAGTTTATTAAAACAATAAGTTAAAATTTTTTTTTTCAAGTTAAATGTTTATATTTCATTCTCGTCGTTTATGAACATCTTTTGATTATTTATCACAGACCCACTAAGGCTTTTATGACCATCATAAAAAACTCATCTAAAAAGTTTTTGTTACAAATTTTTTATGTAATTTTTTTGCCTCATTTCGTAGAGCCAACGTGAAAGATTATAAGTTACTAATGGGGGGTTGGCGTGAGAAGTGTGCAGAGGGTTCAAGCCCCACTTGTTTATATATAGTAAGCACGCCTACAGTTAACGCTGCTTTTATGTTTGACAATGTGTTCTCTACGTAGCCTGACCGTTGCCACTTGACGAATTCTGGTAATGGCAGTTTAGTTGTGCATACCAGAAAGTCTTGCAGCTCCTACGAAAGTCTTTTTTTTTATTATTTATTATTTTCCATAGGCTCAGACATGGCCTTCTTTTTACAGAAACATAGTGCTTATTAGCCATTGGTGCACCTGAGTTATAACCATATGTTTGTACGTATAAGTCCGAGGGCCAACACAGTCACACCTATGATCACGTAGAGAAAGCGTCAGAGAAACAGTTATTCGACCCTCGAGAATCAATAGTACAGGTAAAACAGAGAGACTTGAACGGTCACCCATTCAAGTACTAACCACACCAAATGCTGCGTAACCTTGGAGATCGACGGAACTGCAACTCTACCGTTGAAGCCTCCACGATCACTACTACCAGAGTTATGCAAGAACAGCAGTACCAACCACTTTTTACAGCAGACGCTACTTCACAAGTCTCTCAGTGCATGGTTAAAACAAGCCTGCTTTCCACCTTCTATGGATACGTATACACATATCTCACTTGTGAAGAAAAAATATGTATACAGAAGCAGTCATGAGCCTTATGACTGTTTGCTGAGCACTTAAGCAGCCTTGGCTTATGTACATGTAAACAATGACATGACAGTCCTAATGTAGTCTAAAGATGGTCAACACTAGACTAGGTTTCTATTAAACAGAAACAACTTGGTAGGTACGTGTGTATTATCAATATTACAAGTTTAGGCTGTTAACTGATAAACGATAATTTTTCACCTGAAAACTTTGTGTGCTCAACGATTTTTGTTTTTTATAAGAAAAAGCGTAAATTAAACAAGTAGTTCTAGTATTTTTTCTAGAACAAATTAAATTTTCAGTTAATGAACAAGCACCTTTCAACGGTCTTAGCGTTGTTATTTCAAATGAATTAAAACGTTCATAAATAAATATTTGTCTAAGTGGTACGTCAAATTAATCTTGACTTTAATTTCTTATCACATTAAATACTAAAAAAGGGCTAATAACAAAAATAAACCAACGTTATTTAATTTTCTTGTAATGTTAATAATTAGAGATGTTACTAAGTATCAAGTCTTTTTATAATAAAAAAATTAAATTATCTTATAATAAATTAATATCATTGACAGAATACCCAGAATGATCATTTTTCTTATTATGAAGTATTGCGTTGTTAAACAATGAACAAGCGCTAATAACAAAATGATTGAGAATGCCTCAGTTTCCCTCATCTTTCACGTATTAAATGTTTATTAGTAAATAACCAACACCTCCAACAAAATACTCTCTTGTGCTCTAGTCTTTTTATCTTTAACACAACAAAATGTCAGTTAGTAATCAAGCAACTTCAACAGAATCATCTGGTACACCAAAGTCTTCTACATTTATATTTATGATGTTAGTTACTTAGCAAATCATGAGAAAAAAATGACTTATAACGCTTGATTCCTCCAATCTTTAATAAGTTTAAAATTGATTATCAAAAATACCGAGTAAAAAGATTATATGGTGCATTTTATTTATTATTTATTTTTTTTTTAATTAATCCTTGCTATTAAATAAGGTAGTTCAATTAGGCAATGCATTGCTATAATGATTTTACATTTATACATAATACTTTTATGTTGCATGAACGGATTGTTACATATTTGTAACTATACTGTGATTTACTTACGTCTTTATGTTTGAAAGACTTAAAGTAAGGTTTATTAATATACACATACCTTTTTTAAACTAACTGTTCTGAACAGTGTATTTTTTTTGGAATATATGCAAGAAATGGTAAGTGAAACAATAAATATTAACAAAGATATTTTTTATGCTGCCTTAAATTATTTACAGCACTGTTTTAATTATAGAGAATAGTTCGAGTTATTGAACAGTGAAAACTGAGGGGTAAGGTAATAAGTAGTTTAAAACACTTGTTTGTTATAAAAGTTATGAAAAATATTCAATCTTGAAATTCATAACAACAATACAGTCAAGTTAACAGAAATATTTGACACATGTCTCTTAGTGATAACAAAATGTCAGTTATAAATTATCCATCAGTCAAGGCACCTCTATTCCAGTCTGCATTATTTTTTTGTTTGCAGCAAAAAGACAAACATTTCGTTATGAAGACAAAAGTGTTTTATTGTTATTCTATGATTTTATATGTATTTTTTACTAACGATTTATTATACCTAGGTTAATGAACATAAAGAAACTTTGCGCCTTATTTCAGATATTGAGCATATAATCAGACTTTAAGTATAAAATCCACAATTGATAAAGTAAAAAAACAGATCATCAATAGAAAATTACCGACCCTGGGCATTCAGGAAAAATGTAAATTGTATTGTTTTTCATATTTTTTTTTTATTTCTAACTTTTAAACTTTGTGATTAATATCCATGGGGAATAAGCATAAGATCAGACTTTGAGCATAAAATATACGACTTAGAATGAGTTCTGAAGAAAGTCCTGCACGTAATTATCAAAAATCAAAATTTCTTGTGGTGTAAGCAAATCAAAATTTTATTGAATTGTAAAAATAATTTTAATTAAAAATTCAGTAGTACGTTAGCATTCTGATATTGATTTAAAAAACCGTTTATAATCTTGTCAACTGTGCATCTGTTTTCTTGAGAGTTGCATACTTGGATTTTTGAATAATAAAAAATTATAATTTTCATTGGTAAACCTCGCGTATCATGGTTTTGTAAAGTTTTTTATCGTTTATTCTACAGCTTTACCGATACATGAAATCTAGAATTTTTCTCGATTGACAAAGATAACACATATGTCTATCTAAAAATTTTAAAACTAAGATTATTTCATTTGCAGTCGATACAAAAAATGGTCTTATTTTGAGCACAACTGTAAACCATATTTTTCTGTATGGCTAGGGTAGTCGTGCATTGTTCAAATTAAGCAGTCATGCCAACAGCGTTTGATTATTGGCTGCAGGTACTTTCTGTTACTTATAAGAACGTCAAAGCAACTTCTTACGTGCATTCGTTACATTTGGGATATTAATTAATTTATTTAGTATTTATTGCTAAGCTTCTTAAAATCCTTTTTCGTTTCACTTCTAGCTCATCAATTTGTTTTACAGACGTATTTTATTTTATTTTTTTCCACACTCTCTTTCTTCTTTACTTACTTATGTTGTGATGATCGAATTGAATATTGACTTGTACATGGCTTGTTTATAGATTGATTCTCCTGCACAATTTCAAAAGTCATTTATGAGTTGATTATTCAGATAGTTATATTATTTATGTTGTAAGCTAGTGGTATTGTGAGCTATTAGCACTACAGTTGTGAATACAATTGTACTGAATTATAATGGAAGTCAATCTGGTTCACGTTTAAATTATAAGAAGAGAGTACGAAAAATTGTTATCTGTTTATTAAACATTACTTGTAAGTTCATGTAAAAAGTAATACAATAATGCATAGTTAAATACTAAATAATCATATAGAAGGAAAAAAATTAACCGTCTTATAACTGTCTTTCAAACCAATATAATTGTTGATATTTTAAATTCTACTAATATCTAAAATATTTTTTATCACAGATCATAAAATAAAGGTATTTTTGCATAATATATTAAATAATTTTGAAAAATTCTAAAAGTTTTTTTAGCACTCTGAAACTGGTAAAGGAAAATAGTATAGATAAAAAATTCAACGATTAATTCTACAAGCATATTTTTTGTGCTTTAAAATAAAAAATACATGGTCTTCAACGTTTATTTGTAAGCTAACTAATGATCATAAAAATCACAATTTTATATAGACAATGCTCTGGCTCTAGTTATGTAAATTGACATAAAGCTTTTTTTATTACAGCTATTGTCTATTACCAGGTTATTTTTTGACTCGCTCATAAATAATTTCTCACAAACTTTCTTAGTCTCTACGAACCCTTTCTGTACGATTTTAATATCATGTTTTACTACTATATATATACTAGTGGGGCTTGGCCCTATGTGCACTCCATGTTCCACCCCCCCTTTTATGTTTGAATATCAGTTGAATACTTTATTTCTTACTCTGCCTTTTAAAGATTACAAAGTACAAAATGTTGACATTAAAAATATGTTGAAATTTTCAACGTTAACGTTGAAGATTCTTTAAATAACGAAGAAAGAACATTTATACAGTTGGAAATTTTTTTTAATGATGTAAAATTGACTCTGCTATTTACAAGAAACACTAATTCAGATCTTAAAAACATATTAGGGTATGAAAATTCTGATACAAACAATAATTTGGAGAAAATGAGAAGCTGACGAACAAATCAAAATCAAAAAACAGTGATTTTTTAAACGACAATTACAGAAAAATTAAAAAGTTTCAAACTCATTAAAAAAAAAATGATTTTATATGTCGGAAACAAATTATTAAAGAGTTCTTTTAATATTTAAGTTAGATAACGGTCACAATTACATGAAAGTAAAAGAAATAATATTAAAATAAATTCTAAGTTAGTGGCAACATTAGAAATACTGCATTCTAGGAAATGGTTACTTTAAAAATGTTACATTCTGTTATATTTATTTTGATCTCATATTACACAATAGAAGTTTCGCCATAATTCTTGAAATCAAACAATTTGTAACAATGTCTTATGCGTACATTAAAATAACAGTAGACAACTTAAGTAACGTTATACTTTTCAATTATTATTCTAGTCATTTAAAATTAAGTATATTATTATGTGGTCACATTGATTCTGGTATATCTACTTTAATGACTTTTTAAAATAAAAAATAAAATATAACTTATAAAATTATACCTTTTATTCTTAAAAAAAAGAAAATAATAATAATGGTAAGTAAGTAAATAAAAAATAAAAAGTTAAAAAGTTAATAAAAAACCATATTTATAAGATTTGTAGTCATATCAGTGCAACAAATAATAATTGATCCTTAATAGAACCCTTTTTCTATGGTAAATTAGGTTACAAATGTAGGTATTGTTAAGTAATATTCTAAAAAAAGCATAAGAACTATGGTTGTTGTCACAATGGCAAAATTTGTTTTAGTCCTCTGAGTAAATATAAAAAAGAACTAAACAAACATTTTTTCACAATAAAAGTTTTTGAATACAAACCCAATACTACAATAACATTTTTCGTTCAGCATACTTTATAAGTAATAAGATAGATCAGCAAAATAAATTCATTTATAACATCAAGTTTAAGGACGAATTTGTCACATTGTGTTAAATACTCTTAAACAAAATGAGAGCAATATACCTCAACATGGTTAATTATATGCTTATGAAACTCAAGTAGTAATTCAACAAGGAAGAGATTCAAGTTAGAACACTATTCTGATCAACAATCATACGACTTCTATGAGTCTATGAGCAAAATATCTTATATCTAATAGCTAAAAGTATTTTAAAATTAATAATGTAAAAAAATCTCTAACTACAAAATGCTTTTTTGCAAAATAGTGAATAGAAACATACCGTGAATATGTTATCAACTGTGAAATGTAGAGAAATCATTGTTTTGGACTAAGAATTACTAAAAAACTCTAATCTGCGGGTCTGTCCTAAGAATTTGACAAAGAATTATTTAAAAGAAGCATATTTAAATCAATTCTCCCATTTTGTTAAGCCAACAGTATGTCCATTGATGTTTCCGTCGGCTGATTTAAAATGGTATACTTATTATTCTAAGCTTTCTTTTGATAGTAATTGTAGTTATTTTAATGATAATCACAAAAGTAAAAACAGTTAAAATAATGATAATATGAATAACAACCTTACTATGTTACAATATTATTTGTCTGGATAATCGTGTAGACTAAACATAAAAAATTATAGTCCCGTATTGTTTGCTTGAAAATTAACTTAACACTTTTTTACAGGCATATTTTATAATAGAAAATGATACATTAAACGATTTAAGAAATAATCAAAAAACTTCAGAATTGAATGTTATGAAAGTTCATGTGGCTTAACGATATCTTCACCCAATTAAAAGAAATTAAAAGCTATTAGAACTTTACTTTATATAGAGGGGGGCTGAGCGGAAGCGGAGAGAAGGCTGCAATATTTTATGGAATTTTCGTGGATTTTTAGGTTTTCTATCTATGTATTGTATTTAAGTTTTTTAGATATGTAATTTTTTTTTTCAGATTATAAAAGTAACATGCATTATTTTTATAGTTATAAGTGTGTATCTAGATGCGTGTAGAAATGAAGTAATAGAGCTTCTAACATAGCTAGCAAGAATATTTTTTATTACAAAAATTTATGCTGTTGGGCTTTTATGTTATACTCCCAGAAATGTTATAATAGTGCTGATTTTGTTTTGTAACATTATATATTAGCCATGGATGGGGCAATATACTAAGACAATTAATGTAAGTTTTAAACGGTAACGCACTTTATGGGGACAATTATGTTTTGAGCTCAAACTCGTTAACAAACAATACTTGTACTTGACTCATTAGTTACCATTATTTTTTATTTACTATAAATGTATAAAATCAAGTACTTTATACGAAATATTTGAAAACAATTAACTGACTACGTTTTTTTCATACAAAAATTAACAGTTGTTTCAGGAGTAAGTTATTTAAAAGATTTTAAAATTTGTATTTGTATGTATGTCATCAAGTTTTTGACTACCTCAAGTAATAATCATCCAAATACGCTAAATTTTTTTTAACGGATGTTAAAGCTAATGGTTTTACTTTGGACTCAGTTCATGAAAAGAAATAATTTTGACAGCATTTTTAGTGGAGCGCTCTGAGACAAAAAAACCAGTAATTCTGCAATAACTTTTTCGACATATTTTTTTACATACAATTTACTATTTTACACATCCCTAGTTAAAAAACAAGTTGTTGGTTTCGTTAAAATACAAGTATTTTGTATTACACATTTTGCTTGACATTGCAATACAGACACTCTATAATGCAAAATAAAAACCAAACATCGTTAAAAACGTTTTTCTACTGCTACAAGAATAAATTAGAAATGTACAGCAAAGAATTGAATGAAAAAGTTGTATACCTAATTAAATTGAAATTGTTATTTAGAGTATTTTTTTTATAAAGTGCTTTTCTAACATTTTAAACGTCAAAAACCATTTTTAAATTTTGAAAAAAGTATATTTTTTATCTAATGCAGTAAGTAAAACTTCAGTATGATCATTGTTTATTGATGCCTAATGTAAGAAAGTGTACCGTGGGGTTCAAAGTACCGTGCCTTAGGAACGAAAAACCGTTTTACACTTTCTTATTTTTGTAAATAACATTTTTAGATAAAAGGTTACATACAAAAAATATACTTCTACTAAAATACAGTTGCTTGTACTTGCCGATTTTATCCATAGTGTAGTCATAAAACAATACATAACAAAGAATATTTTTTAATTGCTAGAAAATATTTTTGTAACGTCAAATTTTGTCATTGTATATTCAAAGGTTCAGTATTAAAAAAAACGTTGTTAGATATAATTATGTGGTAAAGTAAAAATACATATTATTTTAATAAAAAACCTTTTTTGCTCCGGGACCTCGTATATTGATCACATATTTGTTTGCAAGACAAAGTGTTCTGCATGAATTTTACAACTTGTTTCAAATCTATTACATATTGAGTCCAAAAAGTCCTGAAATATTGAAAAGCACATAATAATTAATGGCTCCAGTACAATTGACGTAAAAATCAATGCAGTGATCGACATATTACTACAAAATATTTATCATTAAAAAAAATAGTATTTACTCATAAGTTTTTATGTTCGTCGCAAAAGAGAAAAAGAACTTCGTAGAAGAGGAAGTTAATCTTGTTTGCAACCTTCTATAAGTATTTCTTACCTATACATATACAAATATTATTGAACATCTGTTCGCCATCTTCTGTATCAGTATTATAGTGATCAGTTATTTTGATTTCATTGATAATTACATTATCCGTCTAAGCCTCGCTAATAGACAATCACTCATTTTTTTTGAGAATAAAAGATTTGACTTATTTTATTTTCTTATGAATTGTGTGCTACATCATTCAAAAAATATAGAAAAAAAATTTTTTAAATTTAAATATGACAATTTTTCAATTTTTAAGTTCTTTTCCCATTCAACATCGTACAAAAATTTTTTGAACTAAAACTTGGCTTCAAAAAAATCATTTGCTGAAATTCAGAGACCCAAAGTATTTTGAGTAAGAAATGAGTAGATAATTTTTTTTTGGTGTAATTTAATATTAGGAGAAAAAAGAATATCATAAGACCTGACTGATTGCTTACATATGCCTGCATGCGTCAATATTCAAGCACGTTATATTGATTTCTATACGCAATCTAATCAAATTCAATAAATTGTAAATGCTGGATATCTGAATACCACCAAAAATGACAAATTTTTATCAAAACATGCCAAGGAATTTTTGAGAAATGTCTAATAAAAAAAGTGAAGTTTTGTTGATATTAAAATTTTTTTTCTTACTATTTAACGAACTGACGACAAGTCTCAACCATTATCGTAGAATTACAAATTAAAAAAAAACCAGTTATTTACAAATATCCTAACAAGTACTTACTGGACCACATTTTTATCTTTGTGATTGATTGTACTGTTAACTTTACAAGCATAGCCATGGTTAAAATGACTAGCAGACATTTTTTCACCCAGAGGTCCAGCAGGATTATTTGATTTTATTTATTTATTTTTTTTCCATTTATTTATACAAGAGCTATATGATTAAAAAAATATGTTGTCTCAGTTTTAATTGTAAAAAATGAGCAAAATAAACTATAAGTTCCACACTGTAAACGTATTTTAGCTATTGAAATCTTTATTCTGAAAGTAAGGATGAGACATACGTTAGTACGTAAATATCTTACATTACTTTCTGCTCTCCTGTTTTTCTTAATGCTTTGATTTTTTTATAATAGGTTATTTATTCCACTTGTTCCGAATCTTTTGATATTGTAAGAGACTGCACTTCGTTGTACCTTACAAGGGTGGCTCAATTCTTTTTTTTAAAGGATACTTCTGTTTAATTATAATGTATTAAGTATAACTCGAGTTTAATTTTTAAAATTTGAAAAAATTAAATAAAATACTTATAAGAATACAATGACAAGATAGAATATTTAAAAAATATGAAATAAAATAGGTGTTATGTTAGATAAGTGAAATAGAAAGTCTTACCACTAACTTCGTTATTACATTTTTTACGTTTGTTTTTAAAAATTTTGTTTGATTTATCTTCAGTTCACTACTTTGAATTACTGCTGCTGCTGTCACCACTATTGTTACTAGTGCTACAGATCTTGCTGTTGGTGTTACAACTGCTACTTTGACTGCTATTTAATCAATAAAAAAGACAATTCTTACAATCTCTAGATCTTTTTCTGTTGTATTAAGTGAATCAATGCTTGCCACCAAGACGTTTATTGTTACTGGCGCTATGGCTCCAGCTGCTGGTTCTGCTGCTGCTACTTTTACTGCTGTATCGTCAACGATACAAATGATTCTTACAACTTTGGGATTTTTTGGTCTTTCTTTGAGTGTAACGATGATAGCCATCTTTACGCTTATTGCTCCTACTTCACTGACGATATGTATGATGCTTGTTCCCACTGTTATTCTTATTTTCCATGGAGATATGATTATTTGGTTACAAGAAATTATCACTGCTAACACTCAAGCTATTGTTTCGCTAAAAAAAGTGACGATTCTTAACCTTGTCTAGAGTTTCGCTACCTTCCTTGGAGCTATCAATCGTTGACGAAGAATCGTCACTGCCCTTGCTGTTGCTTTGACGACGAATGTGGTGATTTTTACCCCTGCCTCCATTTTTGTATTGACACGTTCGATTTTCAGACTAGTTAATACTGTATCTTGTGATAGAAAAAGTGCTGATTCTTATTGAAAACGAAAAGACGTAAGCACACTATGTTTTTGGGTCGAAAATGCTTGTTTGTTAGTTAACATAACAAACAAGTTATAATTATAGTACACTCGCACTTACCAGGTAATTGGGTTCAAGTCGCTAGTTCATCACTTATCATTACCAAGTAGAAAAAAAACTGCACACATTATTATTATTTATTGGATCTTCGTTAGAATAATTGATCTTTATTCCAAGGTATTTTAAGTATTAACTAGAATGCAGATAGAGTTGTTAGTTTTCTGCAGACAGAATGAGAATTTTTCGCCCCAAGCACTGCCACCTGCAGCGTTGCTGCAAAAGAGCTATAGTGGCGTCTCAAATATATATATAAGTATAGTGTTGACTGTCTGTAGACATAATAATGACTGTCACGTCATTGTTTACATGTACATAAGTCGACGCTGCTTAAGTGCTGAGCATAAAGTTATAAGGCATATGAGTGTATCTGTACACATACATTTTTAATATAAGAGTGGAAATTAGGTATTTTTTTTATCAATATATACATTTGAGATACCATGTTGGCTTTTCAGCATCAGTGCTGCAGGTGACAGTGTTCAGCTAAACATTCTTACAAACTTATTCTTTTTTTCTTCAGAGCCCTTAATTTGTAAAATCTGAATAAAAACTAATCTTCAGTGTAGTTTCTCTTAATATAAATTTAAATGACTATACTTAAACAATAGCTGCAATACAAAAAAAAGAACAGTGCAGATGTTATTTGAAGGTATGACCAGCAAAAATGAGCATTATTTAGTTCACTTGACTATGGCGTAATATTAAGAAGGGGGCATAAGTGTGATACATAAGCTGAAAAGCAGACTTGGGTGTTAGCCATGCATGTATCACGTAGAGAGGGAAAGTAGAAATAGGGGAATGGAGGTAGAGGCTCTTTTGAACTTCACTCTAGTAGCCAATTGCTTGCAAGTGTCTGGAGAGCTGAACTTTGCTTGAAAAGGAGTGCCGTCCCACCTCGCATCTTTAGTGTGGAGCATCAAAGCAGTCATTCTTCGCTTAGAGTTAGTCAGGAGCAAATCTGCAGCAGCAGATACACCAAGCTTTACTACGCATACCCAGAGAAAATATTCATGGCTTCGTCACTCTTATCTTCTTTTAGGAGACCCTTCCAGTTTGACGAATCATCGATAAATGAGCTCTTTGTATCCTACAGCCTCCTTATATAAAGGTTTTGGTAATCCTGATATTTTCTACTCGCAAACGCAAGCTCACATTACTCCTACTTTAGTCATACAAAGATACAAGGCAGCCCCGAGTATGAGAGCAGGCCTTTTTTGTGGTTTTAAAATTGAAAAAAAAAAATATGTTGCCCTGAATTCTCTCTGAATCTTTTTGCGCTCCCAAAGGGTTGGTATGTCTTTTTACGTTTATGTCCAAAAGATGGCTTAAGAAAACTTCATTATGTCTTTACTGCTGTTTAAATTTTTAAGGTGGTTTAACAGAAATTTTCATATCCGTTACTTTAATTTAGCAACACACTTGATAAGCACCCCAACAAAACGTTCTTATCTGTAAGGTACAACGACTAAACTATCCTTTTTTAGAACAAACGCAGGAAATAAAAGCTGAGACAACAAATTTGGCTCGCATATTAACTGCTTAATCGTGATTGTACAGTAAATATGACTTTATTATTGATTAAACATTAAAAGCAATGCTAACAACCATTCTATGGACTCTTGCCGATCTAGGAAAAACTTTTTTTACTCTCTAACATTATGATACACACAGTTGGCCTTGTAGGTGCCATCGTAATGTAGGCAAAAAGTAAGTAGTCTTATTTTATCAGTTGAAAAATAATATACATCGGTAATATCATAATCAATAAACTTAACTAATTTAAGCCATTGTTTTCTTAATGAGCAAACTACATGCTCTTTTTTTAGCATTGTACAGGTGTTCTTAAGGAATTTCTTCCATTGTACTGTATTGACAATTTCTCAACTCTCACGGTACTTCATGGAAACATCGTTTCTACCGTAAGTTTTCTCTTTTGTATTTGTCTGAGAGTCGTGGCCATGGAAACGAATTTTTAAACAAAAATACTATTGTTTGACCATAATAATGGAGTGGTCCTATAGCTGATTCCTTGAAAATTCCAGAAGAACTAAATATTTTACAAGCTGTTGAGAACACAGCATATCAACTAAGTAATCCCTTTGTCACAAGTGCTTAGAACCTTTAGATGACTCCTTTTCCCTATAATGTTTCTTTTTAAAACTTAATTCTCTTTTTCCTTATGAACAACAATTTTTGATACTTTTTTCTCATTTTTTTTTTCTCCTGTTCAGTCCATTTTATGTACCTGTTAATGACCTTTTCACAGTCTTTGTATCTTTTATCGTACTTTTTCCGCACTCTTACCTTGTCCTATGACTGTTGATAGATGAATGATTTTAGCAGAGCATGTATCAGTAGTAGTTTAAATTTTTTGATGTAACACGTGGGTGTGTTAAATTTGAGAATGGTCTGCTTGTGTAATATGTACCCTCTCTACCATTATCTACCCCTACCACGACTTTACATGAGTCTCTGGACGTCTTTACTCGACAGATTGTAGTGAAAAATACGGTTATACAGAATTAGGCAATGAGCTGATGTGTTGACAGTGAGATTATTGTGAGATTTAAATATTAAACGTATATTAACTAAAATATTTTCGGCGACTCATTTTGCTTGAAGCAACCAATGTGGATAAAAGGTACATTGAATTGTTATTGGACTTTTCTTAATAGCAGCACATGATACTTATACTACGAATCATAAAAATTAGCATACATATTGTACAACAATGCAAACTGTTTTTTTGCTATATCGAGATTCAGATAACCGTAGGACTAAGATTGCGAGTTTAAATAAAGTTCAACATTTTTAACATCGCAACAATCAAACATGCTAGTATTAGTTGTTCTCTAAATCTTACAGTTCAACTGAAAAACAAAAATCACATAGCCTTGTTTTTCTAACTTATTAAGTGCTTTGACTGACTTAATATGTTTTGATGTTGTGGAAAAAAGTGGATATTCATAGAGCTTCCAAAATCAAAAGCTTGTAGATATAAACTTGTCTTTTTGTAAGTAGTGAACATTACTATTACTAATTATCTGAGATTGTATGGCTGCATTTGAATCAGTCTTCTTCTTGTGAATATAAGTTTATGTTTCACAGTAACAACAATATTATAAAAATTTTCATCAGAACCTAATATTATATTCAAAGAAATCAATACATGAAAGTAGTCGGTAATATCATTTAAAGTTGTTTCACCTAAAAATCCAAACTAACCTGCATTTTTAGTCACTAAATCTTGATCAGGATTAAGTGTGCGCTAATTATTAATAAGGTTCATTAGACCCACATTATCATATTTACTTATCGTTATGGAATTCATCGCACACCTGATTTCTTCGAAAAGATGATGTACGGCATTTTTCAACAATTGAGCACTTGCTATTGCCGTAATACCATTTCATTTATAGTAAAGTATAGTATAGCGTAGTATAGGTCTTTATTAATTTAACTAACATCTTTAAACCTCAAAGAGACTTGTGTGACGATAGCAGATATGGATCTTGATGTTTAATCAATGTACAGGTTTCATCATGATTAGTCTAAGTTGCATATGCGTACGGTTGATAGGCATGGATCTCATAGTGTGCAATGAACTTGTCAAAGGTGACAAGTGACTAAATGCACAGTCTTTTTATGCTCAATGCGATTAAATAAGAGTCACGAAGTTAGTTTCTATTAGGACCTTTTATGTGAAACTCTAGATAATTAACAAATTGACCATTTTGATACGTCAGCTTTTGACGTTCAAGCTGTCTTTTTCATTGACGAGTCGGTGGTTTGGATGCATGCTGAGGAGGTAAATCATGAAGATTCTGGTACTCCCTTCGCACAATCTCTCCTGGGATAGTGATAGGAAGAGAGGCTCCAGCTATAGTTGGGCTGTGGGTAGAGGAGAGGCGATGGTGGGGAGAGTGACTGGTCGAACGGCCAGCGCTGGTAGCGGGAGAGGTTTGAGCTATAGCACGACTGAGTTGTGGAGAGAGGCAGTAGTTTAAGTGGAATTCGGCCACTTGGTGCTGGGGAAGACTGAGCAATCGGGTAGTGGGTGGTACGGATTATTAAAGTGGTAACGTTGGGCCTTGGGATCTGGATGCTGGTAGCTGTGACGTTGGATGGTACTGACGACTGCTTTCGTTTCCGGCTATGATTTAACCTCTGGCGTCAGGATGGTTTGAGAATTGTGGGCTACTAATAAGCTCAGCGTATAGTGAGAGAAAGATGATAGAGCATGAATGAGCATTTTTTATCAGTGAATGATTTTTCTACCACTCATCATCATTTAGGTGTCTCAGCAAAATCTTAACTGCTTAAAACGAGCGTAATGGATGTTATGAAAAAATGTATACTCTTTTATTTCTAAGGTGGACCACGTAACCTTCCCTTTAACTGACTAACGCTGGCATGCTGGATGCAATATCTTACCAAAAAATACAGCTAGCTAATAAATTTATGTTTGAGTTTATCAAGATAGTACATAAATGTGTTCAAATGATACCAAAAATACAAAGATAATACATATATTTGTAGAAGCTTCAAAGAATACATAAAGCTTATGAGAATCCTAGCAATGACCAATTATTAATTTTTTTTTTTTTAATGTATCACATCCATCTTTCCGTGGATAAGAGCGAATATTTTAAATATAAGAATTTTCCTTGACTTTTGGTTAAGATCCCTCAACGTGCTTTATTTTAAAAAGTTCCTGGCAATTTTCATCGTTCTTCCTCTCCTAACTAAGTCTCTCGTATTTAGATTTGCTAAAGTACAGATCTATGTTTTTGATGTTGACTACTCAATCGTCACATAATACCTGAAGCTATACGAAAATTGTCATTAGCTCATAAGGAGGCACTAATTTCTTTGTACTACACTGCAAGATGTACTTAAATATTTTTTATCCTTAATCTTATGCTTTCTGTTTTCTTCTTAGCTTACATTCAGTCATGGTCTTTGGCATCAATGTTATTATTAGTTCCAGAGTCACTATCAGTATGAGTAGTAGTAGGCCCATCAACAATGCCCCAACTCGGAGGCATTTTAAAAACTTGATTCTTATAACTATTAGATGCGTCTATTAAACATTTCATGTCTGGTTAAATGTGGCTTTCTACCAAAGAGAGCAAAAATTACTTAATTTGATGAGCTTTACTGAGAACACAAAATTTCTTTCTACTTGGACTTGTTTGGGCCTCATGAGTACGATGAACGCCTTTGTTAAGTATCCCGTACTAAGAATGTGACGTGATGGCAATACACACTGCTAAATATTAATTACATAACACTCTATGGTAGATTATAAGTCGTTATTACAGTGCACATTGATAGATAAGGTAGAAAAATTGCATGGGGCCACACAATCGAATGACTAATGGCTAGCGTCATAAGACACATAACAGCCACTTTTTTTGGTAAAAACTGTCAAGAAGAGTTGAGAAAACCTACTATTTCTGTTACATAGTCAGTGTATGAATCTTTTTTTTGTTTTGTTGTTGAAAAACGTCGTACTAACTATGTCATAAGCTCGTATCTATCACGTTTGATGCTGCGTAATAAGCATAGCAGCTCTATCTCTGAAATTCGTTTAAATATGTCCTTTACTATGCAAGTATGTGTGCGTTTTATCAGAATAGTCACTAATTCCTAATATTTTAATCTTCAGCTAGTATTAGGGATATGCTTTATAAATAATAACAACAATATAATTTAACACACTTATTTATGACACAATTTCAAAAATATAGTTTTACCAATTTTTTAATATACATCTTCTTCACGATCAACGATATCTTCTTATTCCATATGTCAGTAGAATTTCCTCAGTTGTCTAACATTGTCGGTGGCACACATAGATCTTTACGCATGGTTATACTAAGAACATGGAGTAGCTTACGTTGGAAGTTCAAACTCTGGATAATCAACCATATTATTAACTTGAAAATGGAACCATTCGAGCGACTTTTTCTTTAATTCTCCAATTAAATAAATCTTGCAAGCATCACTGTGATTTTCCTGAAGAACATTACCAATTGCTGTGTAGTCAATATCATCTGATTGCCTATTTAATCCATTATAGGATAGCTTAAGCCCTAAATTTTCACCTGTATATTTATTATTTAGTTTGTGCGAAGAAGATAACAAATTAAAAAGAAACACATGAGACTTATCATCTCCGTGGAGTGAAAGAATCGCCAACTCTCCAAGCACATCATCGTTGTCAGGGTTTATAAGGCCATGCATGTCCACCATGTGCTCCATGGTAATTAAGACTGACTTCACTGCTTGTATTTTTTAAAAATTTTGTAAAAATGCTTAACCACGTTTTCTTACATCACGACTGGTAGGATTGTACTCTACGATGCAATCGTGTAGAATAAGACAGTAAGCAGATACGTTTTCTGAAAAATTATCTCATGTTTCAAACTTTAAGCGTACGTATACTGGTACGCATTTTAAAGTCATATTTTGCTTCGAGCAGTCAATTACAAGTAGAGGCACGTGTGTGATAAGAATTTTTTTTTATTCAACAAAGATTCTGGCTCTTCTTTGAAAAGGCTGCTCAAAAATTCTCATACATATAATATAACATTGAATACTGAATTTTAAAAATATTAAGATGAAGATCTGCATAAAAAAAGTAGTGTAAGATCAAGAAAAACTTTACATAGCTGGTATTAAAATGATCCAAGAAACTGGCATTACAAGCAGGCTTATTTTCTTGCTTTTTCTGAACCAAAAATACCAAAACAACGCTTTTCCAACTGATTAAAAGATTTAATAGTTCACACACGCCTAGAAGTTTTTGGCAAAAAAAAAAATACTTATACAGCTTCCAATTGCGAAAACTCATAGAAATTGGCATATCTTTTTTAATAACATCAAGCAAACGAGTTTTTTGTCTGTATGATGCAGTCATGTAAGGCACAAGCCACTTAATCTGAGTCAATGTAAGCTTAGACTTTTTAAAAGTTTAATTGTCAGCTACATGTATAACAGTGCTACCATCATCTCGTGATATTGTAAGAATAAATTTATGTTTTGCATTAAACACAACTTTTCTCTAATCATCAGCAAACCCCAATGTCATACTTAAAGGTATTGTTACTAAAAAATAATAAAAATCATGAACAATAGATCTTTTTTCTTGAATGTCAATAAGTAAAAATAAATCACTAGCATTCTAGAGCATTAAACTCTGACTCGGAGTGGAAGATATCTATCCTTTTTTTAAAGTTGTCCATCCAATATTTTTACACTTGTCAATTTCTATAAAAGTTAGTTTATACCGTATTTTTTTAATCAAATGACAGATGGCGTTATGAACTAGTTTTGTTCTTACAAGAAAACCACCATTTTCCGTTCTTATCCGTTCAAAAACACGTAAGGAATTTGAAGAGTGTAAGAGACATAATTCTTGACGTTAAATGAAGATCCGAATTTCATCGCTGCTATTAAATGCTAATGCAATGTGGGGTCAATGTGCATGAATTTCGTAGTGTGCAACTAACTCATCGAATATGACACCAAATTTAATCTCGAGAATCTCTTTCATTACAACTTTTTTAAGTTCGCAGGCAGCAAAAGATAGCATAAGTCATTTGCCACCAAAAGCTTTCACTTTTAGACTTAACTTTTTTAGAAACTGCACGTATTGACGTGCTAACGGCTTGGAGGTTCCTTGATGACTGATCCGTCTCATCCATTTTTGTTTATTCTTATAGCTTTGTCAAATTTTGTTGCACTGTGGATAAGTCATCGTCCTCACTTTTGCTCATTTTTTTATCCTCATCCAACTTTAATATTGTTGTACACCATACCCATTTTACATTAGTTATTTAACGTGTACCCGTATATTTATAACTTTTTTACAAAAATTAATCAAGTTACCTCCCTGATCAACAATACGCATTTGAATATGATCATTAATTTGAACAGCAACAGGTAAATAAATTATTCGGGATAAGACTTTGACAATCTTGTATCCCAGTAGAACAGTAGGAAAAAATTCGTGAGTGGTGTGAACTTTTTCTCCGTTTATACAGGCTTTACTAGTGATATTACCCTCAACTCTCAATGTGTTAGCCTTGAAAATACCAACGGATAAATCTGAGTTGCGAGTACTGGTATCTCTAAGAATTCATTTAGTTACGCATAAAAGATGGCCTATAGAATCTTTTAGATTAAAGTCAATGGTATGACTACGTGTTATCACACAGTGAAAAGCATTATTGTTTGTTTTAATGTTTATAGCTGTATGGCTGGGTTGAAATACGTCGATCAAAAATGTCTCAATATCTTTAATTTCGTAGCTGCCAGTTAAAAAAACCACTACTTGATTGCTTACGTAAAATGTATTATAACCTTTATCGATATTTAGAATTAAATAAAAAGTTAGGTGTTCTACTCGACTGAGAATGTAGTTATGTGGTGGTGACAGCTTAATAGATGGAAAATATTGTGCTTTGAGAATAGATGATATTCCTTATAAATGTAATGTCAATGATTCTTTCATGGCGGTTCGTCAAAAACTCATGTGACTTAAATAATAAAATACATTTATATATGCTGATCATGGAGTTTCTTACAAAGAAAGCTTAAGCAAAAATAACTGAGTTGTATGTATCAAAATCTTGGAATCTTTCATAATCATACTTGACAGAATTAAGACCAAGATACAACATTAAATCGTTGGTGGTTACCAAATCTGTCAAAATATGTCACGTCAATGCCTCGTTCATACCTCGTTTTTTAAAGGCAACCTAGTGAGTACCAGGACCAACCTTATCATTGAGATTGATTATTGCTGATTCGAAAAATGTTGGCCATCAGCTGGCAAAGCATGTCTCATAAGAACTCCTCAAAAATGTAAGATTTACAAAGATTTTGCATACTTGATGAGGTCATAGTCTGTGAGAGCATGGTAAGGCAGTTTAAGGTATGAATCTTTTTGTCCATCTTCTAATCCTTTTCCAGGCCTCAAATATAGACTTTAGCCAAGACATTATTGTTTCAAAAATATCCCCTTTCCAAGTGAGAGTACTTCCATTTTCTTATTAAGCCTCTCACACTCCTTGAGCTGTTTTCGAGCAACTTAAGCATTGTTGATAGCCTTGATTACTCCAGTTACACCATTAGCGATAGTACCCCTAGCACTTAAGCTAACAAATGCTGAAATGATGTACGGTAGAAATTCTTTAGTTTTTTTGTGGGATAGGCAATACTCGAGGTATTACAATTTTTTTTTGCTACCAGCTGTTTCACAGCATCTGGCGCTGCCTTTAAAGCTGAACTTATAACATTTCGAGCACTATAGACCTTGAGGCACTTCGAATCATTCTTTCTAAAGTAACTTTATTTGTCTCCATTTTTTTCTTACTCACTTTACTAGACTTTATACTAGAGAAGAATCTTATGCCAAGTTTGGATTTGAATTTTATGGCACAGGTAATGGTGAAAGCGGAAGCTTTTTTTTTCTAAACTAACGTCCGTGGCTTTAAATCTTTGTCACTCATTTTCAGCAAGAATCTTGCCAGCAGTGTTTCTTGCCACAATGTTTTCTAGACTCTAAGAATAGGCTATACCGTGTTTTTCGCAAGTCTCATCTAATGAATTCATACTTAGATCTTTATGAGCTAATCTCTTGGCTAGTTTAATGCCTGGTCCACAATATTGTTATCCTGGTACATGTAGTTCTACGGGCAGTTCATTGATGAGTGTGTTTATGAGCCCACAACCTTTGCGAGGACAAATGATCATTATTTTCCAAGGCTTAACGATGAATGAGATTAAAAATGTAAGAAGAGCACTATTTATCACAAGCTTCAAGAACAGAACATTAACTTCCTATCATAAATTTAAATCAACTGATAAGCAAGATTAGGAAGTATGATAAGTGAGCTTGCAAAAATAGGGGCACATGTTAATAGTAACTTGTTTTAGTCTCAGCTTAGTCAGCTAACAGTAGACATGAGCTTTGTATAAAATAATACTTAACTTTTTATGGTAATCATAAAAAAATTAAAAAAAAAAACCAGTTGGCCGTCATGGGACTGCTGACAGAAGTGAGAACTTAAAACTATGAATTACACTTTTACTTGAGTTTTGAAATAAATTAGTAGCTATCTCAATTATTAACTGTTTTTGGAATAAGGAATTAAAAATTATAGCCATTATAAAATTATGTAGGTCCTGACAATACATATGATAACATGCATATCTCTGAATTATACATATTTCGATTGTTGAATTATAAAGTTTGTTACGCGATAATACAGGTATTTCTTAAGCTGGAAATCCTGAAAATTTTGAGATTTGTCATAAAAATATTCGTTTAAAATTTTACTACAAGAGATACTGAGAAGTGAGAAAAATTCATTTAAGATCTTAGACAATGAATGTCTGATGTAGGCTTATTATTATTTTTTAATCAAGTCATTTAAGGCCCTTGGCATGCTATTTGTAAATAATTGTATTGACTTTCCAGCAGGAACCCGAAATACTTACGTAAAAGAAAGTGTTAGTTTAATTTTTTTTTTTTTTATATAAATAGTTGAGTTTTCTAAGAAGGCTATGAAACAATTTGTAGGATAATTGTTGATCACTACTAATAAATTTGCTTAAGAAAGAGAGCAAGGTAAATAAACTCGCAATTAAATATTAAATTATACCTTTATAAGTTGAAATTATATGAATATAATAAAAGAAATCATAAGTCATACTATAATTAAAAATTTTATTAATAGTAGTTTTGCCGTCACATTTATCAGTGTTACAAGGAAATTTAAATGCACCCTATACGCACTGCGCAGTGATTGCCATTAGACAAGGAGAGAGTACTTATCTATTGTCAGCGTGGTGGAGTGCAGTGGGGTATGGTAGTATGGGCATGCATACGATGTTGTGCCGCACCCTCTGCCACGTTGCCAAGCTACTCTCTCCTTTTTTACCGCTGGCCAACACAGAGAAGGCTCCTCCTCTCCTCCTGCCACCCTCACGACCATTTCATTTTCTCTCGCTTAAGCGCAACTCTTTGCAGGGATCACCTTGCTTCTAAATGAGAGCAATCTAACGTTAAACCAAGAGTTTCTTCCTATCTCGAATTGTCCAACGCACCTGAAGAAGTTTTTACTTTAAAAAAGTTAAACAATACGACGACAAATGAGTTAAAAAATATCAAAGCAAACCATTTACAGTATCATATTTCAGTTTTACTTAAGTCAGCATACAATAAACATGAGCTTCGAAGAATAGAATACAAAACTTTCTGTCGTGAATTTTGACAAGATCGCTAAGCAATATAAGAAAGTTAAGGGCCATGGGCAGTTGCTACTCGATACAATGAGTGATGTTCTTTGTCGTTCAATAAACTGTGGCAAAATAAGCAGCTTGTTGGTTTTAATGACTTACCCTTATGGATTAATAATTTAAGAATGTTTAGATATACTTAAAGTTACTGAATCAGTTTAAGTATGGGTTCTTAGAACGACTGTTAAAGCCCAAAGGTGATGTAAAATATTTTTTATTTAGTGATCAGGAATCAGTCATATATCCAGATAAGGCAATACCCAATTTTATAATTATATTTTAGGACATTGCCTGTGAAAAACAAGATAATTTGAAAGCCTTTTCCTGTATGGGACGTCACAAAAGCGTTGACTGCTTTTATCTATACCGATCCTATGCTCAAATTTCGAAGCATTTAGTAAGAAATAATTTAAAAATCTTACTGATATTTCAACAAAATGATATGAACTTGAAACACATCCTTAATAATCATAATAATACTGGTATGATGTACAATAAATTCAAAAACTTACGTGTAAGCTGTTGGAGAGTTGGGAAACATGAATTTGTCATAATAGATAAGGATAGAGATGTCAATGATGGTAAATATTGGAGAGGACTTGATTTTTTTGCTGTAAATATCACTCGCACTTTTTTAGTGTTATGTATTAGTCTCTTGTTAACCATCAAGCAGTCAAATAAACGCTTTTTGTAAGAAACAAGACATTCTTTAGCAACTTGAAAAAGGTAGAGATGCTGTGAGACGTAAACATCGATTGTTAAAGTTGGGAAGAGAATATTTTCAAAGCAGATCAGGGAGATATTGAAGCCCATCACTGATCTGTTTCATCAAATTATTAATAATACAAAGAAAGTAAAAAACGTGCCCCTTAGCTCTGAATCTTTACCTAAAAAATTATTTAAGCCTTAAGCCAAAAATTTAAAAAATCGACACATTTCAATCAGCTAATTGTAACAGTAATAATCAATAACATACTTTTTCATTGAATAATTTTATGAAATATTATAATGCCGTTGTTAAAAACAGCAAACATGGTGAATCAGACCATGACATTAATAAAAATGTACCTATGAATGTATATTTACAAATACTTGATAGATTTGATCCAGAACTGGATCGATTTGGAGGGTTAAAAAAAAAAGATGGACAATATATACTTGGTGATTCGCCTATATATTTAAAAAATGATTAAATTCTCATAAAGGATCTAAGGTATTCCATGAGCAATAGATTTTTCTGGTATTTGTATAAAAATAACATTAATGGGTTAAAAAATTTAACACTATCATCATTATAGCGAACTAACAGCTTCTTCCTGTCGATTGATTCCAACAAACCATTAAATGATAGTTTATTACTCACAAGATACTCAGACACTAAATAATGTTAAAATATTTGAAAATGGTTGTCTCGTTTGGTGATAGTTTTCGTACTGAATGTAGTATCAGCTCTCCTGAGCTTTGTCACCACATGACGTCACCCCTTGAATATTTCGATGATCTCCATTGTTGGAAGAAACCCTCCACAGGCTGGTTGACTTAGTACTGCTCAATCAGCCATTTAAAACATAAGAAAATCACGTAAATTCTAAATTAGTAATAAAATATGTAAACAGAAGACCAATTCACAAACCTTCATATCTGAGGTTTGCTATTTTAAACAGATCTGATTATTTCTGTAGCAATTTTCCAACTCCAAACCCGTTCTTTTGAAAACTTATTGTTGACCTGAGCTACCTACGTTAAATAATAAAGTAGTTAATTCTTTAAGATACTCACTATTGTTCTAAATAAGGTCTGCTGATTGATTCTGTTTAAGATATAGGTTTTCTCCTACTACTGAAAAAATCTCTACTTCTACATTAGTTATTTTTTATTAGTTGCTGGTCTGCTGTGATTTTTTACACACTCTCCAGCTCTTCATTATTTTATTATTTTGATTCTACAATGTCCCCAAGGCAGCGTACCTGTAGTGTTGGATATAAGACAAAGCTTATTATTTCAAAAATAAAGAGCAACTTTGTTTGGCCTCTCAGTATAGAGCTTATGATGACATGATCTTATATTGATTTTCTCTCGATGGATATTAATAGTTTAATCACGTAAGCATTCAGTGTAGTCGTTAAAATTGATAGTTGCTTTTACAACGTTACTCTAAATACCCTCCACTTTTATAATCACATTTTCATTTTTAAGGAGAATACTATACTTTTTACTTCTGAGCCCAACAAATTACAATATAATATTGCCATTGCACTCGTCTTTTATAAGCCTAGTGACTTTCATATTTTTTAACGGTATCATACACTTATTAATATCTGAATAATCTGGTGTGTTGAATTCATCAATATCAGATTTCATCATTTTATAAATATCATTGCTCATTATCTTATATATCAGACTATCTATATCAGTGTATATGAGTTCGCAATTATTTTTAAGTTTAGAAAGTTCATAATAGTAGTAAAAGCGATACACAAATGTAGATAAGTCCAATGTATATTGGCTTCTTATCATCATTTTCATACGTTGTAGCTGTATGGCTGCAAAATTCTCATCAAAAAAATCTCAGCTATGAAAGTTTAGGTTTGCAATGTATGCTGGTGCACCATAGCGTCTATCCCAATGATAAGAAGTGTAATGTCAATACGGTTTCTCTTGTATCTAATACTTAAAAAAAAAAGTATTATTGAATAGCTTGAAAAGCATTCTTTTAAACGCATTTTAAGCCATTTTTCTTTTACTGCTTTTGTGATTAATTTATTCTTTTAGCCTTGTACTTTGCCAGAATTTTAAGGCTCGATAAATTTTTGTCAGTCGTAATACATGATTTAAAGCTTGTTTGAGGGCTTTATAATGAAGTACATATTTATGCTTGTTATTAAATATTGTCATTCATTCAGGTTGCTTCAAACCTGTAGCTGCAATGCATTTGGAACAAAATGGCCAATCTTTAGGAAACTCGTGGAGCTGCTCTGGATAATTTAATTTCACTTCTAAAATATATCTATGAGTACTTTCGTTGCCAATACTATAAAATTTATGAGATTGTTGCTCAATATTTCCAATTAAGATCCACCAAAAAAATGTTTCTACGTCTTTGCCCAACCATAAAAATAATTTATGCTATGTTTCATTTAGTTTCATCTTTTTTACAATTTCCCATATAGTGATTATGGACTTCTGCGTATCAGTTACAGTACTGGCTTACTCCGCCTTGTATGCCATTTTCAATAACCATTAACATATCTGTATATCACCTGATAAGTTCTACTGAGATCTCAAAAAAATTCTTGGTTAAAAACTAAAATACAATTGACATTATATTTTTATTCATGAAACTTGCTTTCGGTTTTTTCTTCATTTCAATCAAAGTGAAGCCTAGAGTAGTAAAATAGTGAGTAGGATTTAACTTAGGACCTTAACGCAATTATTTCTAAGGTTTTTAAATATCTCTGTTAATAATTGTACATAAGTTTTGTCGTAAGGATCTGAATACCGTTCAAGAATTATAATTTCAGAAGTTTTCCGTACTAATTAAGCATGTGCGTAATCTTTACTAGTCATATGTGCATCATATAATTTGCTGTAGAAATCATCTTTAGATAGGAGCATTGCTTCCTTAAGTTTTTCGAATAATGCTGTATAATTTTACAAAAAGACGTTCTGCCTCTTTAGCATATTCATTTGCTCGAAACAGTACTTATCGTCTTGACAGAAAACCATTTCTACAGTATCATACTGCTTGAAGTAAGATTCCAACTTATCAATCGACGACGGCAAAAATCTGTACGAGTCAATGACGCATAAGCATATACTTGTCCTTTGAACGTATTTTGTTAGAGAAACATATTTTTCTTTCGTTTGAGGTTTAACTTGTACTCTGCCAGGGAAGCCAGTTACAAGTTCTTAAATAAATAAGCAGGCATTATAATTGCTGAGATTATAAAAACTGTTGGTACTGCTCGAGATTCTTGACATCTAAGATTACATACATTGTGAGCTAAGGCTCGATTTCTGAGTAAAAAAAAGGATATTAGTTTAGAAAGAAAAATTTTTGGAAACAAAAAGTAATGAACGTAATACTTACTTTCCAGTAAAATGACAATGGTCGTTAACTTTTTCCTTATTTTATAGACTTCTTACGTATGTGACATAATATCAGCATTAAAGAGATCAAGGTCCTTATTTTTAATTAATAATATTATTGGCACTAGGTTGTTGTACATGCTTCGTAAATCTAAGGCAGGACTTCTCATTTTTTTTCCCAAACAAAGTACCCAAATTTTTACTGCTTTCAGTTTTTTTCTATAGCAAACGTATTGTCATTTTGCGTTATCAAAACGACACTTTACATAATATCCAGCACTAAATTCTTCATGGTGTTGAATTGCACGATCCCAACCATACTTAGGTTTTAATAAGCACTCAAAGTCTGCATACACTATGAATGATATACGATTTTTATTGATGTGATTTTCAAATTTTGATATCATGTCTCGACTAGCTCATTCTACACTTAATCACTTTAAGGCACTCTACTGTCTGTTCTTTTAACTATTTGTCATTTGTAAAGTAGTGAAGGCAGCTGTCACAAATATATATTTCATTTATATGTCTTTTTAAATAACCTCTTACCATCCTAGATAAGTCCTTAATTTATACGTAAAGGTATTTTATATCATTATCAGCAGTATTATTATCATCTTGGCTTTCTTCTAAATATTCAACTCCATCTTCTTCTACCTCATCTCCATTCACTGCCTTAGCATTCAAAAAAATCACCATGTTCCTCGTAACTAGTTTTTCACTTTTTTTGATTTTCTTTTACTATGCGTATCAATATAATAATTTTGTATTAGCAGCAAGTAAATACGTTTCTTTCTACTTTCTGACGTCACGTTAAGAAATAAAGTTTTATAACTATTTTCACTGTTCTCTGAAAAATATACGTTAACAGACACATCCTTCTTATTTTTAAATTTTGTTACTTGGTAAGGCTGCACTGGAGAGGTAACTGTTTTTGTATTGTGTATAATTTTACATTCAATGTACAATTTTATTCATTGAATATAAGGCTAATAAAACGGCCCATTTAAAGCATTGCTGATCTGCATTCTGCCCATTCACGCAAGCTTTTTTCGCCTGAATAGTAGTTAAAAGTTATATGTAAGAACTACCATTGCATTGTGCTTATTTACATTTATAACTAAATTTAAAATTAAGCGTAGAGCCCATCCGGAATCAAGCTCCTGAAGTTCTTCTATGTCCCCCACCACTGCTTCTCTCCATGACCCAGTCGTATTATAGCTTGAACCTGTTCCCCCACCAGCACTCGCCAACCAATTAGCCTCTTCCCCCACCACTACCTCTCCGCCACCCACAGCCCAACTACAGCTAGAGCCTCTCCCCCTACCACAATATCAGTAGAGAGCTTGCGGGGGGGGGGTCAGAATCCCCATAGTTCACCTACTGTGTTGTCAACTAAATGTTGGAGTGCATGTAAAGCTGCTTGTATACCTTCCAGAACTGTACAGAATCGCTATTGCTGCAAGGATTTTATGTGTTACCACATCTTGATGACTTCTCCACTAAAATTGACTAATTTTTTGTCCTGATTAACTATACGTAACTGTAAATAAGAAATAGTGGGCCCAATAATCAGTGAATACATTATCTACGAAGGAACTTCAAGGACTTTGTATTGTGGTGTTACTGCTATAAGAAATTTGTGAATTGCATGAAGTTTTTTTTTGTTTACATAGACTCCAGTTGTAATATTGCACTTTATTAGCCACAAGTAAACTTGACGTACGGGTGACGTTATCTTTTAAAACTTGTTGACTAAGAGACTTTCTATAGAATTTTTTGATCTGAAACTAATAGAATGATAAAATATTATGATACTACAAGGCGTAGTACAGTTAGATTTTATATGAGTAGCTATATCGCTAAAATGTTGTACATCCACCTAACATAAATTGATACCTTGAATTTCGTAGCTACATATAAGAAAAATGACCCCTTGACCAAGTCTGTAAAAATTAATTATTGCTTTTGTCAATATTTGAAATCGAATTAAGCATAAGGTGGTCCACTTAGCCAAGAACGTAGTTACATTTCAAGGATGATTCGATACCCAGTAAATACTGTGCTTTTAAAACAGAAGACGTCTGTAAAGACGAAGTGTCATCGTTTCTTTTCTGACTGCTAAAGAGCAAATAAATAATTCTTGATTATAGCAGTCCCTTGCATAGTTTTTGACAATTTTCTTGATAATAATTGCAAGCACCAATGACCACAATAAAAAGAATGAAATGATATTTTTGATTGTAATACTTGACCTCGTCAACTACCAAGAACAGCATCAACTCTTAAGTTGCTGCAGATTGCCAAAGCTGTAAAAGAAGGTATAATTTTTACCACATTTTTTATATGCTACGCCATGTATTTCAGGTTAATCATTATGGTTAAAACTTAGAAAAGTAGTTTTTCGAAATTATGGCCCATTTGCAGGTAAGTTGTTGCACATTAATATCTTACGAAAATAAGGAATTCTCAGTTTCTTAGCATATTAAAATAAATAAATGTCAGTCAAAGGTCCATCAGCAATTTGTGTTGTATTAACTTTTTTTTAACCTTTTCCTGCATGTGGCCTTAAATAAACAACTATTTCAGTCTCGTACGGTCAAATATTAAGACCTTTTCTCAATGTGATATCCTTCATAATTTTATGTATCATAGGTTGTCTTGCATCTACTGTCTAGCGGCCTTACTAGCACTTATACTTTTTGATATTCTAGCTACACTATTAGCTAATGCACCGTTTACTCTCAAGCCAGCAAATAAGGGTATTGAAGGAAGTACTCCACCAGTTTTAGCAGGGAGAGATAAGATACGTCCTTTTCATCATATTTTTTACTACCTGCTTTCTTAAATGCACTACGTTCTTCCTTTGAAACCAAAGTAAGAATCTTATATGCACCATCGCTTTCGTTATTTGTTTTTTTTTATGCGTCTTGAATAACAGTACGAAAGGCAGTGTACGGTCTCTTCTGACTTTTCAGACATATGCCTTATTAAATTTTGAGCTTTATAATGCTTGCAATAGCTAGAGCGGTTGCTTTTTTCCAAATACTTAAATCTCCAACTTTGACTCTTTGCTAAGCTTTTTGGATAAGACTCTATCTCCTGAGTTTCTAGCTTTAATGTATTTTTCAACCTGTAAGTAAGCTATATCGTGCTGTTTGCACGCCTCGTTTCGTGGATTAATACCTGAGATTTATCGATGAAAAGTTCCAAGTCTTCGTTTTAGATCTCGTCTTCAAGACCATCTAAAAAAATTAAGATTTGTATAAAAAGTTAGGGAATGAACCTCAAAAGAATGCTCTACTTATAGTTTCTCATGGTAAAAACAAGTTTTAATTTGTGAATTTCTTATGTAAGTTTGTATAAATCAATGTATATATACAAATAAAGAAAGAGAAAAAAAGAAGCTCTATAGATGTAAACCTAAATGAAAGATAGGTTGTTTTCCACAGGAGGGGTCGTTGGTTATGATCCCCTACATTTTTTAAAACTATTTTATCGTTTAAAAAAACATTTAGTATTCTAGCTTTTATAAAAATTAATTTATCCTTACTATTTATCATAAATTAAATCACCAGGTATCTTAAGTACTTGCTCCATAAGATATCAATCAGAAAACTTGGCCCTTAAGAGCTCTTGTTCATAAAATTTTTAAGGCACTGGTTGACTATTGTAATCTTTTAAACGCTAAGTAGTTGTTTCTGATATTTCAAAAACTGTAAAAATCTCTGTAGATCAATAGGATGAATAACCTTTTTCAAGAGCGTTATCATACGTTGATTATACGCATTTTGTCATTGACTTTAAATTTAGGACTTTTCCTTTCAGGCTTACCTTGAGAATTGCAGCGTTTTAAAAGCTGAGCTTTATTCATCAATGTAGTAGAATTTGGTTTCATAGCTGTTGTGTGGTGTTTATAATTATTATGGGTCGTTAATAACTTGGCAGTAAATCCATATATTTGAAGTTACCATTTAAAGTGAATAGGACCCACATTTATTTATTTAATGTATGGTTGCATCATTCCCATAATAATGCTTTAAGATTCGTGTAAGTTATATATATATATTATGATTTTGTACTTTTTAATAAGATCATGTAAGCTTTTGTTGTTGTTTTTTTAACTTCAATTGGTATAAAAAATCTTTTCGTTCTGTTCTTCGATTTAATAGGAATTTAAGTGTTGCTGTAACATCATCCTTTATTTTTCATTTCACAGGTGCAGCCTATGCATAGTTTAAAAATATTTTAATTACAGTAAGCACATATTTTTAATCTTTGTTTCCTCCAGCATAATGTTTTGAGGAGATCTGATTGCCATGCTTTATCCAATCCTTGTATATTAAACTGTTTACGTGGATGGTTACAATAAGCTGGTCCATGGAGCTCTTTTGAAGTATTAGCTTTCTGCTTTAAATTTGCTATTTTCCAAGTAAATATATCACTTTAACTACTTCACATTACTTTTAGCTCCCCTTGTTCGTCAACAAAAACTTTCTTCTTTTCCTAAAAACTATTAAGATTTATATCATCGTTAAGCGTATTGCTGCTGCATTATATTACAATCTTTTATTTTATTTGCTACTGCGTTAGATTAGCAATAAAAGTTTAACGATTAAATGAAACATGGCAGATATATTTTTAATAAAGTGCCTTTTATCATGCGTTTAAATACGTCAATTTTTACCAAATTCCTTTTGACGTACACTTGAAGTTTTCGGCAGTAATAATCACCCAAGTCATTTTGAGTGATGCGAGTTGTGTCAGGACATTTGTGCACGAGTAGCCTTATTAATTCAACAGTTATAGGAAATTTTATCTTATCTATACAAATTTTATTGTAATCTTTACTTATTGGTGAATTTCTTAACTTGTACTTCCCATCTTACTCTCGAAACCCATACTCTTAATCTAATAAACTCAGTAGTTAGATAATCGCTGATCCGTTGGAGTGAGATAGAAGAAATTACAACACCTGGAGTATTTTTATTTCTTACTTGAATACAGCAAAATTTCGCTGACCATTCGTAGGCTAATACTAATTTTATTATAATTGCATACAAACAATTATATAATGTACAAAGAATTCACAAAACGACATAATTACCTTAGGTACGTGCAAGTTTGTTAGTGTTACGACTTACTCATCACAGGTGAAACGAAAGAATAAGCTACATGATCAATCTTTGCTATGCTTATATAGCTAGCGTGATGAAGGTAGATATCCAGGGGCAGTATCTATGCTCACGACCATTAAACTTTAGTAATAACAAACGGTTTAACTTATTGATCAATGAAGAGTATTACAAAAATATTCGATTGATGTAGTGGACTAAATTGTCAAGTGTATTTTATATTACGTCAATAAAACTTATGATCGTGTATAACTTGATGAGCATAAATGATAAAGTCAAGAATTTGTTTTTTCTGTGTCCATTTATGTGTTTTTCCGTCGCTCACTTGGTTTCACCAATATGAGACGCCAGATAGATTTTATAGTGGAATAAGTAAACAACGCTTGTCTTTTTCAGTTTGTCAGCTTTATCTTTTCCCAAATAAATAACGCCATTGAGCTTATTATGTATAAAAGATAATATGTAAATATTGTGAGGTTTTAATACGTCAGATATTTTATCTACATTTCTACTGGAATGTGGTATACTAATTTTACGTATGGAATAGCCATCTGGAGTAGTTTTACTATGGCTGATATTTTTTTGTCTTTTTAATATATTTTTAATGTTTTCATTAATAAAATGCATACGGCAGTCGTAATTTATTTAAAGGATTTTTACGATTGAAACATTTACAGTATTCATTTTCTTGCTTGCAAGTAAAATTACTCTATTGCTAAAGTTAAACACAAAATGTCTTTTATAACTAATTGGATCATCTGGAAAATTGATCAGAATAGGTTCTGAAGAAGAAGGTTTTTTTTATACCAATCAAAAGTATAATGTTTAAAATTTTTAATTATGCTTATATCCAAGAAATTTAATTTATAACCAATCTTCACTTTGTGTGCAAGCAAAAAATTGGGATGATATTAATTAAAAATATTAAAAATTCGATCAACACGATCTTAATCAAAGAAATGCAAGACGTTATTAAAGTGACGAAAGTAAAAGACTGAGTTGATATTGTGGTTATTGTTTATGTTTGAGAGAAAATTTTTTTTCTGGTTATTTATTACAAAACCAGCAAAAAGTGATAAAATATGAGATCCCATTTGCGTATCAAAAATTTGTGGAAAACATTTATTGTTACATATAAAATAGGTGTCATTAGATTGAGACTATCTGCACTACTATATTTCGTCCATGGAAGCATGGCATTCATTTATTATACCTGATGCGTGCCGGTCGATTTTCCTTAATACTAAGTCAAAAGAAGTATTAGTAAACAGGAAGCTAACGTCTAAAGAAATTTCTTAGAGTCTAGGACGAGGTTGCACGTTTTGTTTCATCTTTTAATTCAAAACTGTGGGGTACATGTGATTTTCAAATATTGACTAAAATTTTTAGTTCGTTGTAAATGGTTTTTGTCTAACAATATGCGGGACTATTGACTAGAGATACGATAGGATGCAGAAGAGGCATGGACCCTGTTGATCTTCGGCAGACCACAACACCTAGTGAGAGTAGAGTTGGTAAGAGATAACGCATTTGGATGGTAAGTTCTAGGTAAAAACCATTATAATTAAGCTTATTTGAAATAGATGATGGTGCTCTTTTTTTTTTTTTTTTTTTTTTGATTAGGGAACATAAGTACTCTTGGTGTTATTATTTCTTAAACCTCGACCTCAACGGATCATCGATCACCTCAGTTCTTGATGTATCGAAGGGTACTAATATAACCACACAACTAAAATCTAATAAGTCTTTCTGGCCTTCGTTAAAAATTTGTAAGTATGGGTTATTAAATGTATTTTTATTATTATTATTCGTCTGATTTTTAGTGGTGACATTTGTATGACCATCATCATTGTCACTATGACTGACAGCAGATTTAAAGATCATATCATCATTGCTGTATTTTTTTTTTTTTTTCATTCGTTTTATGGGCAGCTTTGGCAAAGCAGAGTTATCTTAATTAACATTAAGTATGAATATACTTCCTCTTTTTGTTTCAGCCACGATTTGCTGTAGAGCATCAGTGATTTGCTGAAAAGTCTTACCAAGTTCTCTTTTAACCTTATCCTAACTAAGTTTTAGTAATCTATATTTATTTTTTAAGACTTCTTTTGCCTTTACCAGCTTATCAGCACATTTACTGTCAGAACTGTCAGAAAATTTACGGTATCAGTCATTCTTCATTGGCCTGTCCATGTAGATAACAACGGAACCATATTTATTATTATTTCAGCAGCTAAAGCATAGATCTTTAAACTGGCTATAGTACATATTAAAATTGATGTGAACATTGAATACATGCTTTAAATTTTTCTTATCTTTCTCAATTAATTTAACACTTTTTTAAAGATCTATCAATAAATTACAAGACTTTTTTGTGTGAAAGCCTTTCACTTTTTTTTATTAGGAGGTTAGAGTAATTTTTTAATTTAACAAAGTTCATCACAAATAAGGAGGTGAAAGTTAAAAGAGGCAAGAGAAGCGCCAAAATGAAATTACTTTTTTCGTATGGACTGATAAAAGGAGGTCTCAAATTACCCAGAAAATGCCATACTGCAATTTTAGTATGTTACGTAATCGAGCCTACTGATTACGGGAAAAATATCAAAAATGCTGTGAGTATTGCGATTCTTGCAAAGCCACCGTTTTTTTGCGAATTTAGATAAAGAAACGCTGATAACTCAAAAATGGTAGCACGTTTAAAAAAAATGATTTGCATCAATCGAAAGGACGTGAAAAGTTACATAACAGTACTCTCTTTGCTTGATTTTGATGAGTGGAATGTTTCGAGAAAAACGGTCCAGATAACGTAAAAATGAGTTGCAAAAGATAATCTCGTAGGGGAGAGTGGTGGTGGCGGCCAGTAGCTGATTTTTCTCTCTCTTCCTCCATGCTGATAAGAGCATGAAATGAGCGGCAACTGTGATGGCAAGAAATGAGAGGCAAGGAAAAGAGTATTTGTAGGTAAAAGAGAGGGAGATTAGCTGTGTATATATATATATATATATATATATATATATATATATGTATATATATGGTAGTTGGTCACTTTGAGGAAATTTTTACGTTAAATTGGTCACTTTGAGGAAAAATGTAGCACTTTGAGGAGCTCCCCAAAATGCCAGCAACGAATTGGTCACTTTGGAGAGCTCCTCAAAATGCCACTAGGCATTTCGAGGAGCTTAAAAATTAAAAATGTTTTGAAATCTTAAGGATGAAAAGTTCTTAAGGGAATGTTCGAGATTAAAAATTTATGTTGGATATGTAAATTGTAACATTTTATACTGTCGGTCACCTTTAAAAGGCGTACTTAAAATGTGTAATTAATTTTTTTTTGTCTTAGATTATAATTTGTACAAATATGAAAGAATTATAACTCATCCAAAATAATAAAAAAATGATTATTTTAGCATAATTATTAAATATTAGCAGAATTGTTGTTAACATTTGTTTCACCTTGACTGCACATGTATTGAATTTTTTAGGGAAAATTAGATTCACGTGTGAAAGCTACTGGTTTCATAAATAATGAAAGTGTTGACCATGTACTGACAATAGTTTTATACTATTGAGACTGATTTTGTGAGTTTTTACAGGTGTTAAGTTGTAAACGCTTAAAATATGATGATCTTACAGGATTTTAGGAATTTAATTAGACATCCTGATAAAATTATGGTAATTTTTACTCATACAAAAAAAAAGCCATAATATCGATGCACTACTTTTTGTTAGAATAATATTCCTTCTCATCTGGTTTATTAAAAAGGAGACTTTTGTAAACAAGCATTAAATTTAAAACAATCAATAGAGTTGGTTAAAATTAGATCAGAAGAAAATTTTTTTATGCAAAGAAGATATTTTAGATGTCATAAAAGTTCAAATTGATCGCATATTTGATATTAATGGCTTTAAAAATAAAGTTAACAAAAGTGACTAGAGGGTAAAGAAATTTTAATTGTTCATTCCATATCAATATTTCAAAGCTTGTATTGCGCCTTAAAAAATTTTTTTAAGGTTCAGTCTAAAATAGTTTAAAAATATTTTACGTACTAAAAGTTATGTACAATGAGTAGTTAAAAATTTAATTATCAAAAAAATTTTTGAGATTTTTGTTTGACCAGTAAAATAGTCCTTCCTCTTACGGCCATTTAATAACTCTGGTACTTTCGTAACTCAGTGCGTTTGGTCACATACACATTTTCAGAACCTAATGCAGTTTATACTCTTGCAATTCAGTCAGTCAAAAATCATTCTACAAAGAGTGTTTTTAAAATTATTTCATTAGTGTTTTTATCAACGGCGTTATGTTTTTTTTGGTCGTTGAGCTTGACGTCTGTTTAAAAACTACGATACTTTCACGATTTAGTTCGTTTAGTCCTGTAGAAAATTTCGCAACATAATGCAATCCATACTTTTTTTATTCTGTAACTTACAAATCATTTTAAAAAAAAGTATATTTTAAGAAAATTCTATTAAAAGACAAAATTATCATTAAATATTTCTTCCGAAAATACACCCTGATTGAAATCAGAACCATAAAGATGCTCAGGAGAGCATTTTATAAACATAATTCCTGGCTTGTATATTTTGGCCAGATTTTAGTCTATATACGTTCATAGTTTCTGGCCAAAATTTATTTCTCTAAATTATATCTAAAATATACCCAAACTATAAAGATTAGATTGACTGAGTGATAACATTTTTCATGTTCAATATCTGGCTCAAAATTGGACAAAATTTATTGTCTGTATCATAAACAGTACACATACTGCATTGATGGCTGTGCAGGCACATATCACCGTGGTCTAGTGGTTACGAGGCCTCATTCGGAACCTGAAGAACGGAGGTTCAATTCTCGTCCGATGCAGATCTTTTTTAAAATAAAATAATTTTAAGGAAAAAAAAATATCTTTATGCATAAAAATATACATAATTTATTTTATTTTATTTTATAGTGCTTTACGTCCGGCTTTAATAAAGGGCACGACTAAGGACACTTTATATATAAATATCTTCTAATAGTATACATATATCGACGCTTCCGACAAAGAAACGTACAGGACAGTTAAGTCACCATCTACTTTTTTCTGACACCACTTTTCTTAGCGTAATAGCCAAAATATGATGATATTATGAACATTTTTTCTGGACAGAAATAATGTTAGATTAATGCCGTAAAAAATGTTACATTTATATCCAATTTCTAGCCAGAATTAATGTACACATTCTGGCCATAAATAATGGTTTCTGGTGAATTTCTGGCCAAATTACCGTCATAATTACCACCAGGGCAAGAACGTCCTGAATAATTATCTCTACATGATTTTATTATCTTAATTTTCTTAACTGTTGCATTAACTAAGACGAATGAAGCAAACAAAAATAACTTCAATACAAGTATTTTAATTGACAACGTTATAAGAGTATGTTCACAGCTTGATTTTTTTGACGTCTGTTTAGAAACTATGCAACTTTCGTGACCCAGTGCGTTTGGCCCTATAGACACTTTCGCAACCCTTTAAAAATTGTTCTTTCTTAATTCTGTAACCTAAACAATTATTCCTCTAACAATGTTTCTAAAATTTATTTCACTTAAGTGTAGTTAATAGGTACAAAAAAAAGTTTAATGCACAATTGATTTGCAAATACAATAACATTGCAAACAAATACTGTTTTTTTTTTAGTTTTTTTTTCAATGTTTTTAACTTTTTAATTATCCAAGATGAATAAAAAGTGTAAAATTAATATAAATTGTAAGTACCTTAATAATCAACGTCATATGTTTACAGTCCGTTGAGTTGGACGTCTGTTAAAAACTATGGTTCTTTCGCGACCCAGTCTGTTTGGTTCTATAGGCACTTTTGTAATCCTATGCAGTTTGTACCTTAGAAATTCAGTAACTTAAAAGCATTTTTAAAGAAGTTTTTTCAAAAATTATTTTACAGAAATGTAGTTTATAAGTACAAAATTTGTAATTGAACGATTTTTCAATTCGTAAACACAGGAACATCGTTTAAAAATTTTATTTTTGTATTTGATTCGTTTTTTCAACATTTTTGACTCAAAAATCATGTAAGATAAGTAAAGCAAGTTGGATGAACTTGAATTATGAGCATTTTTATTAATGTCTTCAGCCCGCTAGGTTTGATGTCTGTACAAAAACTATGGTCGTCTTGCGACCCAGTTTGTTTGGCTCTAACGCTACTAGTGCAACCTATTAGGTAAAAAATTATATGTCTAACAGTATTCCAAAGATAAAACAGTCAAAGTAATATGAACCACATTATTACTAGAGTAAAATTAAATCTTTTAATCTTGACTAAGATTAACTGCATCAATCAGGTGCTTAGTTTAATGGTTTTTTTTCTCAATAAGTACATTTAGACTATTAAATGTTTGATTTATTATATCGCAGAAATAACATTTTGAAGGCAGTAACTTTTTTTTCATAGAAACTCGTTTACAGTTGAATAAGTTTAACATCTTTTAAATAACTCGGATTATTTTTTAACACAGTGCGATAAACCCTATAAATACTTTTGCAACCCAATTTAGTCTTTAAATTTGACATTCTGTGTTTTAAAAATAATTTACTTATGAACATTTCTAAAAACTATCATATAAATATGTAGATTGGAGGTTCAAAAAGGAATATTCAATAAATTTTTCTTTGTAAATACAACAATATAGTAAGCTAAGATCTTTGTTTTATTTGATTTATATTAGTTTATGGTTTTAAATTTTAAATTATCTAAAATAAATAGAGCAAGTAGCAATAACAATAATTATAAGTATTAAGTTAAACGTTTTAATATGTTCTTGACGCGTTGGGCTTAAGAGCTGTTCAAGAACTTTAGTTTTCTTGAAACCCAGTCCGTTAGATTCTTTAGCTACTTATGCAATCTATTAGTTATAAAAATTGGTACATTACGGTATTTTTAAAAATAAAAAAATTAAAGTAAAATAAAGAAACATTGCTACTGTTGTTTAATTACATTTTTAAATTCGTATTTAAAATAATGTCATAAGTAAGGTGCTTTTTTTATGTTTTTTTTCTTTATTTGTAATAAATACAGAAATAATAAAAATTGAGTGTATTTAAATAAGCAAGTTAAAATTATATTTTTTAACCCAGAAACTCATTTTACATTAAACTATATTTGCAGCTTGATAAGTTTGACGTACATTCAATAACTTTGATTTTCTTGCAATTCAGTGCATTTGGCCTCATAGATATTTTTGCAATATCATGCACTCTATACTTTTACATTTCAGTAAATCAAAAGTTATAATATATATATTGCCTTGAACCAAATTGTAAGTAATTAAACTAATGACGTAATATGTTTCAGCCTGTTAAACTTGATGTTTGATACAAAACTATACAACTTTTGAGACCCAGTGTGTTTGGTTTCGCAACCTAATGCAGTCCATAATTTTGCAATTCAGTAGATCAAAAATCTTTCTTATAGAAGTATTTCTTCAAATTATTTTAATGGAGTCTAGTTTATAAGTACAAAAAAAAGTTCATTTATTCTTTGATCCTTATATACGAAAAAATCGTCAATAAACATTATCATATAATTTAATTTATTTTTTCACTATTTTTAACCTTAGAAAATTCAAGTTAAATAAAACTAGTTGGAATCACTTAAACTATAAGTATTTAAATAATTAGCAAAATCTGTTTTCTACTCGTTGAGTTTAATGTCTATACAAAAACTATGGTACACTTGCGACCTAGACCGTATAGGTAAGAAAACTATTTGACAAAGATTATTATAAAAAAAAAAAAACCACACACACCTTAAAAAAAGTTCAAGCTTTCTTAATTTAGGCTCAAAATAACTGCAGGAATTAAACTTGTGGTTTTACGATTGATTTTTTTTCTCAAGGGGTCCTTAAATGTTTCAATAAACTAAAAAAAAAAACAGAAACAACATTGATTATAGATACTCCCTTTTTTTGTAAAAATGTGTTTACAGTTTAATGAGTTTAACTACCATTAAATAATTCTAGTTAGTTTGCGAACCAATGCGTTAGACTCTACGAATACTATTGGAATTCTATAAAGTACGTACATTTACAAATTCACAACTTGAAAATCATTTATTTAACAATATTTCTAAAAATTTTTGTATAAAAATGTAGTTTACACGTACGAAACCAAATTCAGTAAATTTTTGATTTTTAAATGCAACATCATACAGAATTGTTATCGTTCGATTTATTTTCTACTGTAACGTTTTCAATTTTAAAATTTCTAAGATAAATTAATTAAGTTTATTAACGTAAATAACAAGTTTATTAATTAACAGCATTATATTTTTTGAGCCCGTTGGGTTTAATGTCCAAAAACTATAGTACTCTCGCAATGTGTCTGTTTGGCTAAACAGCTACTTGAGCAAACTATTAAGTCAAAAATTATTTGCTTAGCAGAAGTTTCAAAAATAAATGATCAAAGTAAAATAAGATGTATCCATACTTAAGCTTGTACGTATGAAAAAAAAAAAATTGATTCTTTTTGAAAACACAAAACCATTGTTAATTGATAATATTATTTTATTAAAAATTTTTTCTCAATGTTTTCAAACATAAAATAATCTAAGGTTAATTAAGCAAGTGAAAAATAACTCAATATATTAGTATTTTTGTTAACGACGTAATCTGTTTTAGAGTTGATGGGTTAGAAGTCTGTATAAAAACTATGGTACTTTCCCTACCCGCTTCGTTTGGGTGAAAAATTATAAACTTACCAGCATTTTCAAAGAAAGGTAAACAAAGGTAAGCTATTTAGATTTTTCGCAAAGTATGGAAGTATTGACCGTATGTTATTTATCAAAATATATTTAAAAAATGAGACACAAAATTTTTTTTACTTATTATGAACTATATTACTTAATTTGTGCTCAAAAAAAGTGCCTATATCAGTTGATTGGGTTTAAAGTTTTTTTAACATTTTTGTAAATACTTGCTTCAATAAATTTATCATATTTAGAGCAAAGATAAAAAATATTCTAAATTGGGTAAATTTTATTTCTATATATATTATCGATACTTTATAAATAAGGTGCTTTAATTTTTTTTTTTTTTATTGTGAATCAATACATAGCATCTAAGAATTTTATTGTATAAAAGTAATTGAAAATAAAAATGTGTTATGTGTTATTTATTAAACAAAAAATATGTTTAAAGTTTGATGAGTTTAACGTCCATTAAATAACTTATTTTTTTTTGCGACCCAGAACCATTGGTTGAATAAATACTTTGGTAACCTCATATAGTCTATAATTTTGTGCAGTTAGTAGATACAGTATGAATAATGGCTTAAAATAATACGATAGTCTCACTTTTTTGTCTAAACGAAAACAACTTCAAAAATCAAGTTTTTGGTTTGGTAATTTATTTATTTATTTATTTTTTTGTGACAAAAAAAAGAATAAAACATTTTAATTAAATAGAAAAAAATCAGAATCAAAATTGTTTATCAAGTGTCTTATTTTTCAAAGAAATGTGGTTACGGGTCGATGAGTTTCATATCAATTAGATAATTCCGGTCATTTTGTGACTAAATGCCTTAAGCCCAACAAATACTTTAGTAATTCAATAAAGTCTGTACATTTACAAATTTACAACTTAAAAATCATTTATTCAACTATTTTTCTAAAATGTATTTTTCATAAGAATTTAGTATTTTGTCACGTACGATATCCTACGCAACAATTTATTTTATAAAAATAGTAAATAAGAAATTCAATAGAAATTGCTAAGTACGTATGGACTACATTTTTCTACTTTCGCGACTCAGTCTATTTGGATTAATAGTAAATTGTGCAATTGATTGTGTAAAAACTATTTGCTTAGCAGTAGTGGGAGAAAAAAATTACCGAAGTAAAATAAGATATATCTATGATTAAGTTGAGTTTAACTTATTAGTCTAGAAACTACAATGTATTTTAGTATTCCAAATAATTTTAAAAACTATTTATCAATGAAGTACATTGCATAACGTTTAATTATTTTTTATTTTAATGAATACAGTAGTTGTAAGAATTATAGTAGTTTTCCTACGAGTTTAAAAAGTCTTTGTTTGCAAACCGAGAGGTTTGCAGCCTGAGCCGAAGGCGAGGTCCGTAACGAGGTTAGTAAAGGAGACTTTTCGAACGAGTGCCGGAAAACTGCTTTTTTGCCCGAGGAAGTACCAGCCTCCCAAAACCACCCGAGAGCGGAAAAAGTATATTACGACACTAGGGCACAAGGTAAAAATATGAGTGCCCCATGGGTGCAGTTGCTGTATGTTGGTGCCCGAGTCACGTATAATTTTTTTTCTTACCAAGGGCGTTAAGTCCAATTTTCGCCTGTAAACACACCTTGCTCTCAGTAAATCACTTTAAGCCCTAGAGCAGAAAAGTAATTTGGGCCTAGGCAGTGCAAAAAACTTTTCTTTCTATAAGCCTTAGGTGATTACAAGAGGGCCAAGTGAGGAGTGAGTGCACAAAACGGCAGTTGCACTGTGTACCTATGGTAAGAAAAATATATTTAAAGGATAATTAAATGAATTTATTTTATAAAAGTGTAGTTACTAGGGGTACTAAAAATATAATTCAATTTTTTTATCTGCCTTAACAATGACATCGGCAATTCTTATTTTTTTGTATTCAATACATCTTCTTAATGAGTTTTACTTTATAATCATCTAATCATTAGAAACTATTTTTTTTTACGTCACATAATTGTAGCTCGTTGAGTTTGAAGTTTGTTAAAAACTATAGTAGTTCCGCGACCCAGACTATTTGGTTCTATAGTGACTTCTGCAACCTAATACAATCCGTCCAGTGGAATTTAGTAACCGAAAAATCATTCTTGCAAAAGTGTTTTTTTAAATTATTCAAAACATGTGTAGCTTATGCCTAAAAAAAAAATAGTTCGATAAACATTCGATTCGCAAACAGAAGAACATCGTCAATAATTAATATTGTTTTATGAAATTTTTTTTTTTAATGTTTTTAAACTTCAAGTCATCTGAGATTAATATATCAAGTAAAAATAACTCTAAATAAAGGTATATAAGTTAACGACGTAATCTATTTCAGGGTTGTCGGGTTCGAAGTCTGTATAAAAATTATATTACTTTCGCGACCCAGTTCGTTTAGGTGAAAAATTATATGCTTGACAGTATTTCTAAAAAAAGGTGAGCAAAGTTAGGCTATTTGGCTTTTTTCGCAAATATTCGATAAATAATTATGGGCTTCATAATATTATTAAAAAAAATAACAAGCGGCTTAATTTATGCAAAAACTGCTTTTGGGGGTTTTTTACTGTTATTACCACACTGTGTCGAAGGTCGGTAATTTTCTGAACGGGGTTGGTAAAAAAATTTATACATCCCACGGGATAAAAAGAAGAAAACCTCAGACCACATTGATTATCCCTCTTAGTTTTGCCTCGAGCGTCTATCGTATGTATTCTGAATAAGCTACCACTTTATAATTTTTATGCAATTTATGGTGTAAATTTTATCTTATGACAAAATGTTAGATACAAAAAATTTATATTTTCTAAGGATCTAAATGAGTTTTTCATTAACTTTGTTATCTTAAATGTAAATAAAAAAAAAAAAAAAAACGAGTCAGATAAATAGGGGAAACCAACAATTTTGCAATTTTTTGGCATTTTTTGTGATTAAGAGCGCAAATTTGATATAAAAAAATATGTTAAATACAAAAAAGTTGTGTTTTGATGAGATCTATAACTATCACGTTTAGTTCATTATCTCAAATGCAAAACTAAAAGTTTGGATGGGGAAAAACGATTTTTTGTTCATTTTACAAACACTTTTCGGCTCATAGTACGTGTGGGTTACATCCTAAGTGAAAACGTTTAACACAAAAAAGTTGTATTTTAATAAGATCTACAACTTTTTGTAAATTTTATAATCCAAAATACAAAACAAATAAGTTTGATACGGAAAAACTAGGTTTTTGCGACTTTTGAGCACTTATTGGCTCACAGAACGTTTGGGTTACATCCTGGACGAAAATGTTAAATCCGAAAAAGTTGTATTTTAATTATATCTACAACTTTGTCTTTAACAGTAAACCTCGAAAATATCACGTAAGAAAGTTATAGCTGAAAAACTGTTTTTTCCACTGAAAGTACGATCTTAAAATGACTGCCATTTTTTTTCTAAAACAGGAAACCTTGCTCATTTCAAACCATCACGTGAGACAAAAAAAAAACGAAGCTCTCTGTCAAATTTCAGCTCAATCTGACAAAAACTGTCGCAGTGAGTCAAAAAACTTGATTACGCCCATACATACATACATACACCCCTGACGCTAAGGTCCACGATCGCAATTTTTTTTCATCAAAACTTTTTTTACACTAAAACAATAAGTTCGAAGAGTACTTACACTTTTTGCTCTGGCAAAAATGTAAGGCACTCCTGAGTATCAGTCGTGCGTAATAATATAATGAAACTTACTGATCTTTTTAGTTATTTTCAATTACATTTTTTTATTTATTCTCAAAACAACTGCCAATATAAAATTCATGGTTTTGAAATTTTGTTACATTATTTTAAAAAATACTAGCTTCCAAGAATTATTATATTTAGAACATGTAAAAAAAATTTTTTGAATTAGGTTAATTTGTATACCTACAAATATTATCAGTACATTATATATCAGGGGCTTTGTATTTTTTTTATTCTTTCCTTTATTCTTCATAATAACATAACTTTTAAGAACTTAATTCTAAAAAAATTAGTCTAAATAAGATTATGTTATGAGTAACTTATTTTTAAAAAAATATCTTCAGAGATCGAAGAGTTTAACATCTATTGATTAACTTCGGTATACTTTCGTGACTCAAAACTATTGATCGTATAAAAATTTTTGCAACCTTATACAGTCTATACTTTAACAAAGAAGAAAATTAAAAATGACTTATAAAACAGTCTTCATGCAATTATTTTCATACTGTGCAGTTAGTTGGTACAGTATAGATAATAGCTAAAAATAATACTAAAGTTTCACTTTTTTAAATTATACAAACAAATATAAGCAGTAATCATATTTTAAGATTTGTAATTTTTTTCTCTTTTTTTTTTATAAAGAATGGGCTTGTCATGTTTTAATTAATTGATAAAAAACAGTAACAATATGTATCATCGATTTTTTTCATAGAAATGTGTTTTAAGTTCGATGAGTTTAACTTCTATTAAATAATTATGGTCAATCCATGACCCAATGCGTTGAGCTCTACAAGTACTTTAGCAATTTAATAAAATTTGTACATTTACAAATTAACAACTTGAAAATTATTAATTTAATAATATTTATAAATTTTTTTTTTTAAATGTAGCTTATTCGTGCAAAACAATTCTTAGTAAATATTTGATTTGCAAATTCAATTGTTATTGCTTGATTTAGGTGTTCTTACAGTGTTTTTTTATTTTTAAAGTATCTAAGATAAATAAAACATGGTGAAATAACTTTAATAATAATTTTGACAATTAACAGGATCATATTTTTTTAAGCCCGTTGTATTTAATTTTGCTGTACAAAAACTATATTATTCTCGCGACCCTGTCTATTTGGCATAATAGCTACGTGTGCAACCACTTGTTGCGTTTGAAACTATTTGCTTAGCAGTTGTTTTAGTAATGAAATGGTCAAAATAAAATAATATAATGTAAACTATACATCTCTAGTATTACATATAATTCTTTCAACTATTTATCGACAAATTGCTTTGTTTTATGTTTTATTTTTTTAAACTAGTTTTTTATTTTAAATAAAAACAGTAGTTATAAAAATTACAGTATATTATGACACTAGTTCACAAGGTACAAACATAAGCAACCAAAGGGTGTGGTTGTTGTATGTCGGTTTCCAAGTTGCGTATAATGTTTTTTTTATCAAGGACGCAAATTTGAGAATTTGCGGATGCGGGCACACTTTGCATCCAGTTAATCACTTTTGGCCCTAGGGCAGAAAAGTACTTTGGGCCCAGGGGGGGGGACAGAGAAGTTTTCATATAAGCCTAAAGTAATTACAAGGTTTCAAATGTGGCCCAAAGGCGCAAAGCGGCTGTTGCATTGTAGGCTCATGGTAGGAATATTATATTTTAAGTATGCTAAAATATAATAGATTTTCTAAAGCGTAGTTACGAGGAATATTTAAAATATTATTTAAACGTTTAATGTGCTTAAAAAATAACATCGTAAATTGATATTTTTTTTTATTTCATTTTACTTTTTAATAACTTTTACTCTTTAATTATCTGAAGCAGACAAAGCAAGCTTAAGTAATTTAAAATTTACCTATTTTAATTTACAATGTGATATATTTGTAGCCAGTTAATTTAAACGCTTGTTAAAAGCAATAGTAGTTTCGCAACCCAGACTGCTTTGTTTTATAGACACTTTCGCAACCTTATACAGTCTGTCCATTAGAACTTGTTAACTAAAAAATCATTCTTACAAAAGGGTTGATAAAAAGTATTTACATTATATGTAGTATAAACGTACCAAAAAATCTAAGATAAATAATGCAACTAAAAATAACTTAAAAAACTAGTATTCCAATTGACGGCGTAATCTTTTTAGGGTTGCCAGGTTAGATGTCTGTATTAAAACTATTAAACACTTGCGGTGCAGTTCGTTTGAGTAAGAAATTATGTAAAAAACTTTTACAAAAAAAAACAATAAGTAGTTTAGTACTCACGATGGTTGAACTTCGTAAAAACCTCGAGCATAAATACAGTACTCACGAAGTTCAACCATCGTAAGTACTAAACTACTTATCGTTTTTTTTTTAATTCGTTTTTCAAGTTTTTAGTTTAGTAAACAACATGAATGCAGTACTTACGTTTACTTCGTTCCTCCTGTGGGTCTAGCGACCCCCTTGTTACCTGAGAAATTGTGTCTATACCCATTTCATGTTTGAAGAACTTCGTTCTTACCGTGGGTCTCATGACCCATAAATACCCCCTGGTTTGTTGTTTTAATTTCCTTTATAATTTTTTCATTCGTTTTTTTTTCTTTTAATTTTTTGTTTTATTTTTTTTCTTTATTTGTTGTTGTATTCTTTTTTTTCATTTCTTGTTTTATTTTTTTTTTTTCATATTTCATTTTATAACATTTTTTTAATTTTTTTGTATTTCCTTTATTTAATTTTTCTTTTATTTTCATATTGAATCTTTTTTTTTCATTCCCTTTTTTATGTCATTTTTTTTATTCCATTGTTTTTATTCATGTCTTTTGTAATTTTATTTTATGTTATATTTATATTTTATTTTATCAATTTAAAAGAATTTTCTTTTTTTAGTAATTTTTTTGTAGTAATAATGTAACATAATTTATTTGTCGAATTCAAAATAAGTGCCTTTAAAAACCATTGATACGTTCTGTAACTCTATTCTACATGTTAAGTTTTATTTTATTTTTTTTATTTTTTTTTTTAGATGTAATATTTCAAAAACAATTACATAATTTATAAAACAAATACATAATTGAATGTATTATGAGTGAATACATAAAAAAATGGAATGTTATAGTTACGAACCACACCATAAGTACAAGAAACCGAATTTTATCGTCGGCAGCGCTCGTAGCAGAGTGGGTAAGGTAAGGGACTCAAATGCAGGAGGTAAAGGGTTTAAATCTCTTAATTGGAAAACGTTTTTTTTTTTTTTTTTTTTTAGAATTGTGAAAGAAAAAAAATTCAAAGTCAAATAGAAATTATTGTGGGAAAATAAAATTAAAATTTGATTAAAAATGAATTGATTGGGAGTGTAAGGTGGAATGGTGGATAAAGGTGTGCAGAAGAGTAACACGGCACGGTTGGCAGATATAAATATATAGTGGGGAGAGGGGAAGTGTACAGAGAACAGTAGATGAGGAGGACGGGGTAAGGGGGAAAACTGGAGAGGAAGAGACTCTGGGTAAACTACTTTCGTTTCAAAAAAAAAAATCTGTCGGTTTTAAAATTCCAGCCCCCCCCGTAACGCGACATAAAGAACTTCGTTCTAAAAAAAAAAAAAAAAAACGGAAACTAAATTTTTCATTAAATCTTTTTTTCATAGAAATGTGTCAACTGGTCGATGAGTTTAACATTTATTAAATACTTAAGGTCATTTTGCAATATAATGCGTTGGCCCCCGTTTAGCAACCCAATAAAGTCTGTACGTTTGCAAATTAACGTTTTAAAAATTTTTAATAAAACAAATTTTTTAAAATTTTTCTTATAACAATGTTATTTACACGTACAGAACAATTTTTAATAAAAATTTAATTTGCAAATACTACAATCTTGTTAAGAATTGTTATTGTTTAATTTTACTTTTCGTTATAATGTTTGTCAATTTTTTAATTATCTATACTAAAGAACATAAGATGCAATTACTTAAGTTGTAAGTGTATCAGTTAACGGCGTTATATGTTTTAAGCCCGTTAGGTTCAATGTCTTAACGACAACTGTGGGACTCTCGCGATCCAGTACATTTGTCTTAACAGTTACTTGTTCAACCTATTAGGTAAAAAACTATTTGTTAAACTGTTGTTTTGAAATCAAAATAATCATGGTTCAATAAAAAATATCTATAGTTGAGTTAAGATAAACCTACTATTAAAAAAAAATATTTATTAAAAAAACCGTGCCATCATAGAAATTTTTAGTTTTAAGAAGTTATTTTTAATTTTTTTTGTTAGTTTTCAATTTTCTAAAGTCCGCTATTGTGAATGAAAAAAAATTAGTATGCAAGATCTTTCTTGCAGTTTTTTTTTTAAATTTAAAAATGATAGTACTAATTTTTTATGTATCAATTAACTACACTGACAAAATTTAGTATTGAACAGACTGTAAGGCTTTTTATTATAACATAAAGGGTTGCTTAACTAAGGACAATATCAAACTGCATCAGTGTCTATAGGGCTAACTGCAAGGGGTCGCGAAAGTACTGTCTGTTTAACGTCATATGATGGCTAACTGTTAAATTTACACAAGGTTACAAAAATAAAATCATTATTAAATGTTACAGTAAAAATACATGACATTGCTAATGCAAAAAAAAAATTTATTATAAGTATCGCACTGGTTTTAACGTTATAATTGAAGTTTTTTAATGAACGTTAATTTCAAAAGTCATGAAAAAAACCTGCTATCAGACAAATCCATAGTTTTTAGTGGTTGTACATACTTTTTTTAATCAGATTTAGATTTTTCTAAGTCTTAGATTTCAAAGAAAAAAACATATTTGTCCTCAATTTTTTCTGCAGTTAGTTTATTATGAACTTCATTTAACTATGTAAGTTTACATCTTTAATGTATCTAATAACGAAACTTGGAGAATTCAATGTTAACAAAAACTGTTTGGCCTGTAATTTTTTACTTTGTAGGTTGCGAATGTACAAACACCACTAGGTTGCGAAAATGGCCATAGGGCAAATCCTAATGAGTCGCAATGGTACTGTCTATTTAAGGTCACGAAATGCCTTATTGTTCTTTTTTCACTAAGTTACGTAAATACTGTCAACAAAAAATGTCAAAGTAAAAAATGTTAAAGACGTATTCTTTTTAAAAAAAAATGGAATTTATAGAAGTAACGCACTTAACAAAAAATCATAAGATAAGTTATTTAATAGACATTAAATTTGACATACAGCATAAATAACGGATCGTTGGATCGATTACTAGTTTTAGAAGGTTGATTTTATTATCATTTTAAATTTAAGTTCTTTCTAAAGTCTAATATATCAAAGAATAAGAAACATGTATTAATGATTTTTGAATCAATTCCTTCATAAATACATTATGATATGTTAGTATACAATTATTAACGTATTTTTTTAGTACACGTTAAGAATTTAATTTTTATAAAACTGTTAGTACTATGATTTTTTATTTAGTGGGTTGAAAAAAAACGAACCTTACGGGATTGTAAAGGTGGCCGTAGGGCCAACGACAAAAGGTTGCAAAAGTACTTTTGATTTTAGTTGGCAAAAAGCCTTATTGATTCTTTCACACTAGTTCACGAACAAAAAATCAACTATTTAATAATAGATTAAATGCATTCAAATAAATATTATAGATAAGATACAAAGAATTTAAACGAATTATCACACTGATTTGAATTCCAAAGACTAATAGGTGTTCAGATTCAATAGGCGTTAGTCTTAACAGACATAAAAAAACCATGCAGTCAGAAAAATTACTACTTTTAGAGTTATGTCAATTCTGTTCGTTAGTTTTAGATTTTTTTAAGTCTAATATCTCAATAAAAAAAAAACATATATGAAAGATTTTTTACTCAGGTGATTCTTTAATACATTTGGATATGTAAATAGGAAACTTAAATGTATGTCTTAACTTTACTTGAAGAATTAAAAATCAATACAACTGTTAAGCCCATGATTCTTTACCTGGGGGGTTGTGAAAGTAGGGACTATATTGAGTTGCGAAGGTGCTCATAGGGTCGCAATAGTTATGTTTATTTCAGATCACGAAAGGCCTTATTGTTTCGTTCATATTAGGTACTAAAAATACTGTCAACAATAAAGGTTAAAATTAAAATACGTAAATGCTTATTCTAAATTTGAACGAAGTAACGCACTGGTCATCAAATTAAAATTAAAGTTTTCTTATAAACGGTAAGACTTGACATATAAAAAAAACCGTTCCGCCAGATACATTACTAGTTTAAGAGGTTATCATCTTTTTTTTTTAGTTAAAGATTTTTTTAAGTTTAATATCCCAAAGAACAGCAAATTTAAATAGAAAATTTTGCTTGCAGTTCACTTTTAAATTCATTTATATATGTAAGTAAACAATCTCAATGTAATTATTAACTACATTTGGAGAATTTGATATTAAAAAACTGTTAGCTTTATCATTATTTACTTTGTGGGTTGTAAAAGTAAAGACTTCATTAATTTTCAAGAATGACCATAGGACCAAACGTAATAGGTCGCGAAAGTACTGTCTACTTAGTTTCGCAAAATACCTTATTGTTTCTTTTACACTAGGTTACGAAAATACTGTCAACAATAAAAGATATAAAAGAAATACATGATATAAGACAATTCATTTTTTTTTGTTAGGGTTCTGATATTTATAAAGGTTTAAACTGGTAAGAAAAAAAAAAACATAAATCAAAAAAATTTATGCAGTAAATTTTTTAGTACATATAAATATGTAAGTAGAAAACCTTGTAATCATCTCTTAAGTTGACTTGAAGAATCGATAATTAATAAAACTGTTAAGCCTATAATTCTTTATTAAGAGGGTTGTGAAAGTAAGGACTGTATTGAGTTGCGAAAATGTCCATAAGGTCAATCGCAAAGGGACTTGATAGTACTGTCTATTTAAGATCTTAAAATGCCTTATTTTTTTTTTTTACACTAGGTTATTGAAAAACTCTCAAGAATAAATGTTAAAGTTGAAATACGTTAACTAATATTAATAAGAAAATTAAAATAATTTGATAGCAGTAAAGCTCTAGTTGAAAAATAAGTATTTAATTTTTTCAGAAGATGTTGAGCATAACAGACATGAGAAAACCCTGCCACCAGAGAAATATTCAGTTTTCAGAAGTTATTTTAAGTTTTTCTTTAGTTTTCAATTTTTTGAAGTTTGCTATATAAAAGGATAAAATTTAGTATGCGAGAACTTTTTAGCAGCTTTTTTTTTGATACATTGAAATACGAAAGTATCAATTTTTTATGTTTCAATCAACTACACTGACAAAATTTGATATTGAACAGACTGTAAGGCTTTTTATTATTTACATAAAGGGTTGCTCAAGTAAGGACAATATTAAACTGCATCAGTGTCTGTAGGGCTAATTGCAACGGGTCGCGAAAGTACTGTCTATTTCACGTTGCGTATTGGCTTACTGTTTTATTTACACAAGGTTACAATAATGAAATCATCATTAAATGTAAAATTAAAAATAAATGACAACGTTAATGCAAAAAAGCAAATAAAGAAAGTGATGCACTGGTTTAAAAGTGATTATTTAGGTTTTTCACGTAACGTTAATTTTTAAAGTCATAAAAAAACCTGCTATCAGGAAATTGATCGTTTTTAAAAGTTATTACGTTTTTTAAATTAAATTTAGATTTTTTTAAGTCTAAGATCTCAAAGAAAAAAACAAATTCATCCTCCATTATTTCTGCAATAAGTTTATTATTTACTACATGAATCTATGTCAAGATACATTTTTTATGTATCTATTATATAAACTCGGAGAATTAAATATTATCAAAAATTGTTAGGCCTGTGATTTTTAACATTGTAGGTTGCGAAAGTACAGACACCATTAGGTTGCGAAAATAGCCATAGAGCGAATCTTAACGCGTCGCAAAAGTACTGTCTATCTGAGGTCGCAAAATGCCTTATTGATCCTTCCTCACTAAGTAACGTCAATACTGTCAACAATTAATGTCAAAGTAAAAATCGTTTAATACGTATTGTTAAAATAATGGATTGAATTTAATAGATGTAACGCACTCGATTAAAAATCATGAGTTAAGTTATTTAAAAGACATAAAACTTTCCATACAGCATTAATAACAGTCCATTAGATAGATTACTCGTTTTTGGAGGTTACTTTTATTACCGTTTTTATTTAAGTTTTTTTTAAAGTCTAATATCACAACGCATAAGAAACATGTATTAATAATTTTCGATGCAATTTTTTTATCATTACAATATTATATGTTATTATACATTTTTAACGTATATTTTAAGAATACTTAGATGATTTAATTTCGATAAAACTGTAAGTACTATGATTTTTTATCTAGTGGCTTGAGAAAAAACGAACTCTACGGGATTGCGAAGGTGGCCATAGGGCCAATGACAATAGGTCGCAAAAGTACTTTTTATTCCAGTTTGCATTTGCCTTATTGATTCTTTCACTCTAGTTTATGAAAATTAAATTAACAATTAATTATTAGATTATAAATACGCTAATAAATATTATTAATAAGATAAAAAGAATTTAAACAAACAATTACACTGGTTTGCATTTTTAAGTTTAAGTTTTTCTATAGACTTTAGTCTTAACAGACATAGAAAAAACTAGGCCGCTAGAAAAGTTACTACTTTTAGGGTTATAAAAATTTTGTCAGTTAGTTTTAATTTTTTTCAGTCTCATCTCAATGAAAAAAAAAAACATGTATGAAAGATTTTTTATGCAGGTGATTTTTTAATACATTTAAATATGTAAATAGAAATTTTTAATGTATCTTTCAGTTCTACTCAGAAAATTTAATATTGATAATCCGTTAGGCCCATGACTTTTTACCTGGGGGGTTGTGAAAGAAGGGACTATATTAAGTTGCAAAAGTGCTCATAGGGTCGCGATAGTTTTGTCTATTTCAGATTACAAAAGGCCTTATTGTTTTGTTCAATTAGGTTATGAAAATACTGACAACAATGAATGTTAAATTGAAAATACTTGAATGCTTATTTTAAAGAAGATGAAAAGAATTTGAACGAAGTAACGCCCTGGTCCTAACGTCTATTAGAAAATTTTTTATTTTAAGACTTAACACACATAAAAATACCGTGCCGTCAGATACATTACTAGTTTAAGAGGTTATTGCCTTTTTTTTTTAGTTAAAAATTTTTTTAAGTCTTAAATCTTAGAGAAAAGTAATTTTGAATCAAAAATTTGTTTTGCATTTTACATTCAAACACATTTGTATATGTAAGTATACATCCTCAATGTATCTATCAACTACACTTGGAGAATTGGATATTAAAAAACAGTTAGCCATTTGATTTTTTACTGATTGGTTTGTGAAAGTACAGACTTCATTGAGTTTCAAGAGTGACCATAGAACTAAACGTAATGGGTCGCGAAAGTACTGTCTATTTAGTGTCACGAAATGCCTTATGGTTCTATCTACACTAGGTAACGAAAATACTGTCAAAAATGAATATTAAATTGAAAATACGTGAATGCTTATTCTAAAAAAGATGGAAAGAATTTCAGTGAAGTAACGCACTGGTCTTAAAATTAAAATTAAAGTTTTCTCATAGACGTTAAGACTTAACACACAAAAAAACCGTGCCGTCAGATACATTACTAGTTTGGGAGGTTATTATATTTTTTTATTTAGTTATGGATTTTTTCAAGTCTAATATCTCAGAGAACAGCAATTTTAAATCTAAAATTTCTTGTGCCATTCACTTTCGAATACATTTATTTATGTTAATATACATTCTCAATCTATCTATCAACTACACTTGGAGAATTTGATATTAAAGACCAGTTAGCTTTGTGATTATTTACTTAGTGTGTTGTGAAAGTACAGACTTTATGGAGTTTCACGATTGACCATAGGACCAAATGTAAAGGGGCACGAAAGTACTGTCTGTTTAGTGTCACGAAATGCCTTATTGTTTCTTCTACACAAAGTTACAAAAATACTGTTAACAATGAATGTTAAAGTAAAAATACGTACGTGTTTTTTAAAAAAAATTCAAATCCATTAGAATGAAGTTTTGCACTGGTTTAGAAATTAAAATTTAAGTTTTTTTATAGACGTTAAACTTGACAGTCATTTAAAATACCGTTCTGTCTAATAGATTACTAGTTCTTAAAGGTTACATCTATTATTTTTGTTAATTTAAGATTTTTTGAAGTCTATTATGTGAAAGAAAAAGAAAATTTTCTTATGATTTCTCATGCAGTTTATTTATTATTACATTTAAGTCTGTAAGTAAATTTTTTATGTATCTATTAACTACTCCTGGAGAATTTGGTATTAAAAAAACTGTTAGGCCTGTGATTCTTTACTTTGTGGGTTGTGAAAATACGAACTCTTTTGGATGGCGAATGTCTATAAGATCAAACGCATTGGGTTATGAAAGTACCGTCTATTTTTGGTAACAAAACGCCTTATTTTTTTTTTACACTATGTTACAAAAATACTGTCTACAATATTAAAACAAGAATATATATTCTTAATAGGTATACAAAATTTGAACGAAGATTTATTTATTAATTTCCAAGTTTTTTTAATGACGTTAAATTCAAGAAACAGCAAAAAATACAGTGCTGTCAGATACATGACTTGTTGTTTGAAGTTGATTAAATTTTTTTTTTGATTTTTAATATTTTAATGTTTAATATCGCAAAGAAAAAAATGTATCAACGATTTTTTAAGGAGTTTCCTTTTTAATACATTCAAGTATGTAAGTGTGAATTTTTAATGTATTTATTAACTGCATTTAAATAATTTAATAATAGTGAAACAGTTATTTCTTTGATTTTTTTCTGAGTGGATTGTATTAGTGCGGACTTTTTTGAGTTGTGACAGTGTCTATAGGGCCAAACGCAAGGGTCGCGAAAGTACTGTCTATTTTAGGTCGCATAAGGCCTTAGTGTTTTTTTGATACTAGGTTACGAAGATACTGTCAACAATCAATGTAAAAGTTAGACTACATATTTATAAAAGATAAAAGGAATTTAAAAAAAGTCAAACTAATTAGTTTCTTGATGCGTTTTTTTTATAATCGCTGCTTTTGTCTAATAAGTAAGAATAATCCAACAGTTAGTTGATACTTGTGGCCGTAAGCCAATAATACATCGATAATTTTTTTCCAATTCTATTTTTGTTTGTGTAAATGATACTTTTATAATTTTTATCGTTTTAGCTTATGTTTTATTAGAATATCCATTAGGTTCTACCTAATAAATGGTGAGCTGAAAGATGTTTGTTACCCAGGTAGCAAATGTAAGATCGTTTTTTTACTAAAATATATAGTTACTATGTGTATACTTCATTATTTTTTACTATAAAGTTATAAAGTATAAACATTAATCAGAATATTCTGATGTATGAAAAATGGTTTATGTTTATTTATTATTTTTCTTTCTCAATAAAAGTCCTTAAAGCATTTGTTTTTATTTTATATTTAATTGTTTATATAATATTCTATCTGTAAAACTGCTGTCTTTCTAGACTGTTGTAGAATAGATTAGTTTACAAAAGTACATGAATATGAATAGAAGTTTTATTTACTTTTATTAAGACTGTAAAAATCTTTTCAATAAATTTTTGGCATAAAATTAATGTTTTACTTAATATGTAACTCGTTTCTTATATTTTAAGGAATCTATCAAAGAAAAATTTTGATACTCTCCAGTCACAAGATCATGGTATTTTCAAACCATTATGAATTATTATTTTGATAATTTTTTATTCGAAAAACGAAAGTATCATGTAAATTTATCACTCATCGATTGTAAAATAACCAAAAATATATTTTTTTTTTTTAACTGTAATTCCAAAACTCACTTTACTGTTAAGAAAAAATTCTCAGTCTATGTTTAATACAAAATTTTATAATACTTTAAAAATCAAGAAAGAAAAAACAAACAACGTTAATTAACGTTTGTAATCGTTACATTTGAGCTTAATTTGCTTAAAATGCAGCTTTCATCATAATTATCGTTTAATATACGAGGTAAGATTTTGATGAAATATGCTTAAATATTAAAAAAACTTCGAGTTAAAACTCTAAACTTATTAAGTAGGCAAATTTTCTAAAAAAATTCACTTACAAACTTACTTCTTGTATGGGACTGTATAAAATAATATTAGACTGGGGTAAAATATAATGCGATATCAGTCTATATAAGCTTTATACAATTTTTTGATTGCGAGTAAAAAATTGGTAACTCAAAAATAAAATGATTCAATTACTAATAATTTGGGCACATCAGGTAATATCGCAAAATATTTTTTTCGAAGTTTTCCTGTGACTTAAAATAAAATTTTTCGTTGCTACAATAGTAATCTCTTATCGTAGAATAAAATAACATAAGAGAAATATTCATGAGGGTATGAAGGGATGCAGGATCACTGAGGCATAAATGTCTGGGAAATTCCATAGAATTCAGAAATATTAAAAAAAAATATTTGTCCTTAATTTACATTAATTTTAAATTTTTTCCATTATGACCTTGTTTAGATGAACACTTCGTAAATCAATTATTTATAAAATATTCACTTTATAAAATATTCTTTTATGTAAAGTATGTTATTTGCGATCAATTAAGATTCTGTTACCTTAATATTAAAGTCTGAAATTATTAGTAAGCTTACAATATTTGCTTAACCACTAATATTTGTTGAATGTTGCTAGTTAAAAAAAGCAAATATTGTTATAATATTCAAAACCTACTCGTATATTATCCATGCAGGTTTTTATACTATACGGTAAAAACTCCTTAAAATGCCTTTGATGGTATCAATGGCTTTTTTTTTTAATATAGATGAGGTCTGGACCCTGTGTGCATACGTTTTAAAGGTAAAGCTACCCATCTATGATGATAAATACACTATCTATGACTTTTCAAAAGTTCTTCAAAGTAACCAATTCCCATTCATATATAATTATCAGAAAAGAATTTATATTTGTACTAAACAAAAACGATAAGAGATTTATGTTAAGAAATTAAGACGCATAAGCTTTATAAGAACATCAGTAAATTTGAAGTTACGTGCACGATGCTAAGATGCTAGGCGTTGAGCATACGTAGGAGCTCTTGATTCGCGTGATTGATATATTTTTAATTACTATAAGTATGTTTAGTGTATAGATAACCGTTGATAAGGCAAGATGCCTTATGTTGGATATGAAATGTTAATCGTAATAAATTAAGGTACATTATAGAAGATATGTTTAAAGTACTTATTTTCCCAGGCTCATTTTTTTTAAACATGGTAGTGGAGGTCCGTGGTTTGAGTTGCCTGTTTCTTTTTATTTTTTTTTATTTTTTTTATTTTTCACGTGTCTCTTTGGAAGCACGTGAGAATCACTTGTACGTGAGGCTTAAATTAAAAATGGATTCAGAAAACGTAAAGTATTAAAAAGATTAGTATAATACGCGTGCAGTGATCTATTTCACAAGTATTTCAGTGCAAAATTTATTGAGAAGCAAAAAGATTAAAAAGTTCCATGAAAGAGGAAGCTTAGCACCTGTTTAATGTAAAGAAGTGTAAGAGGCAATGTTCAAGTATAGGTAAATGGAAAATATACAAGGAAGAGAAAGAACTAAACAGATCGGCAACAGGAAAATCTAAATAGAGATAAGCAGTGAAAATTTTAAGTTGAAAAAGGGAGACAGAGACTACGTGAGAAAAAGTTTTTTGAAAATATGTATTTTTATATTAAAAGTAGTCAAAATGAAAAAGGAAGAAGATAAGATGGTGCACGACATCAAACGACATCAAATTTATGTTACCAATTTTTAGTGGTAGTAATTATAGTTTGTAAAAAAAAAAAATATTGATGTATTTAAGGTCTAGAAAATGTGAGAATGTAATTAATTGAAAAGAAGAAATCAAAACGAAGTAAAATCAGCCAGAAAAGAGAAAGATTTGGAAGCTATGAACTTTATTTGTAGTGTATTACCTGTGGACTAATTCAAATTAATACATGAGAAAACCAACTCTTATAAGATTATCAGAAAATTAGATTAGTTATACGTAAGAGAATCAACAGCATTGCAGATGTGTGTAAGAAATTAATTAGATTAAATCAAGTTAAGTGATTTTGAAAAATCTTGTCATTTTTTTGAAACTTTAAAAAGATAATATTTAAATTGAAAAATGCTGGAGCCATGGTTAATAAAAATAAACAAGCTTATTATTTACTAAAAGTATTACCTCCTACATCAAAATATATTGGTGATTTCATAGACATTTTGAAAAAAGAGGTTCAAACAGTTGAATATGTTTAAAATAATATTAAAATGTACGAGATAAGAATTCAAACATACAAAAATAAATGTAATAGTAAAATTCTTAATGTACTTCAAGTGTAAAATAACAAAAATAAAAACTGGTATAAGTGTGCTAAACTAGGATACTTTTGAAGTCAAAGTTATAATAACAACTATAATCAATGACAAAACACATTAAAAGGATCGTGGACTAGGATTTTGAAAGTAAATAGAGAAAGAAGTAATTAACAGGGAGAAGGCGGATGACATTAGTTTGACAATGAACAACAGGGAAACTCTCACAACAACAACAGAGGCCATGGCAGAGCACAGCGTGGTCGTGGTGGATATCAACAGTGGAAGAATCAACGTTGGCAACAACAACATTATCAAGATAACAGTACCAATTTTAGTCGAAGGGATATTGAAAATCAAAGTACTAACGAAGACTTATATTCTACATTTTTAGACAACAATGTATGTATTCATAAGAATCTGAATCTTGCTGGTTGCGAAGCAAATAATTTTAGTAATGAATTCAAACGGATTTTGTAAACTGGTTATACTGATCATATTATTAATAACTGAAATTATTTTTCAGAGTAATTAAATCTACAAAATCCAGTTAATGTCAAAAGTGGCGATGGAAAATCTATAAAAGCTACAAAAATAGGCAATATAAATCTATTATTCAAACTAAATGATAAGATTCCAGAATATCATATTAAATACGTTTACTATGTTGAAGAAATCTATAAAAATCTTATTAGTGTTGGTAAACTAACAATTTATAATAAAATCATTATAGAAAATGATACTGCAAAAACTTTTGAGAAAAAAAATGAATTGCTTACAACAGCATATGAAATGAATGATATTTACAAGACTTCAGCATAGTAGATAAAAAACTGGCTCACGATGTAACATGTAATATGAGTTAAAAAGAAAAGTATTACAGAATGCTAGGCTATTTTAATTTTAATTATTTAAATCTTTTGTGTAAAAAAGTTAGTTGAAGGTCGACATAATAATTTAGAGAGTGATTATTTAAAATGTGGCACTTGTATTCAAAATTAAATGCATAATATTAACCTTCATAACAGTAAAGGTAGAGCAAATGATATCTTAGAAGTCTTACATATTGAGTTAAAAGGGCTTCATTGAGAAAGTTAAGATGGAGATAAATATTTTTTAATTATTCCTGAAGATAACAGTATAATTGCTCAAGTATACATACTGAAGTTTAAGAAGAAAGCTAATGGTTGTTTAGTAGATCGTAAGAATAAATTAGAGAACTTGACAATGAAAAGAGTAAAAAAGTTGCGATGCGATAATCAGAAAAAATTCCGTAAAAAAAGAACTTATCGTAAAATTAGTTGTGCCCATCTAAAGAACCGCCAAACAAAGTTATCTAGTTAAAGAGATGTTACTTTATGTACATAAAGGCCTACAGTAGCATATGAACTTGAATCAGAGGTAGTTCTTTACTATGCCAATACAGATAACTAACATATATGTCTAGGGAACCAGCAATGTTAAGCCAAAGAGGATCCGTACAAAAACTTTATATACTTGAAAAAAAAAAATAATAACAAAATTAAATTAAGTTAAGAACCTATACTGTATTATAATTATAACAGGTTTGTACCCAATGAAAAGACTACTTGATTTGATCGGAATTCGATTTATAGTATACTGATTTTATATTACTATTATATAAACATACAATATACATGTATGTACCTCTCACACAGTTTTTTTATTTCATGACCATGATGTATAAGCCTGCAAATAAACTAGATTGAGCAACCAGTAATGTAAAAAAACTAAGGGATTTCACGATATGCTAAATAAAATTTATCATGATGAACTTGGGGTGCTTGAAGAGTGATCACTTCTACCCTTTGGCTAGTTTTCAGTTAATCTACTACAAAAATTCGAAAGTAATTTGTTTGATTAGCAAATTTATGCTTATTTAAATCTTTAGGGTAACATAACCATTAAATATACGTGGTTTAGTTTGCGTTATGCCACGACAGGCAAAACCTGCAGAGATAATATGCCACAGGGTGATATGGCTTAAGATTTAAATATCTTAGTACCTATATATTAAGGGTAGAACTGCTTGAATAGATAAGGTAACGCAAGAACATAAAATTTTTGAATTATTTTATAAACACATATATAATTTCTTAGTCGCATTAGTGTTAATGTAAAAGTTAGCAAGCTTAAGTAAATGATCAGTGCATGAGTCTAACCAAAGGACAGTCAGAGTTGTATGCGGGGCTGCTTTGTTTTTAACTACTTTTGAGGAGACATAGAAACTTTTATAGGTATTATTAGCTATCATGCGAATACAAACAAGGCTTACGTATGTTCTCTGTTAATCATCGACGAAGCCATATTTTTAAAACGTTTGAAGATCACTCAAACAGTCACTTAATCAAGAAATTTCCATTGCATTTGATAGATAAGTTTTACTTCTCCAGCAACACTATTCGTAAAAAAAAAAAACAGGAAAAGATTTATCCTATGCTTTTTCTAAATTTACTTATCTTATGTTATAACATTATATTTAATATAAAATAAGATGATTCAACTGGTTGGGTCGAATGAAATATCAATTTAAGAAAGTATAAAAGGTTTTGTCAGCTTGGGCATTGTTTAAGGTGGATATCCTAGGGAACTGAACGTATTAAAAGTTAAGCGATAACTTTAGAATGATATGGAGGTTAATACATTTTCGAATAATACCTTAAAAATATTCGTCCAACAGATCTTAGAAATTACATTCTTGATATTTTTAGCTAATTAACAAAATTTAAAAAAATAATAGTTTTTAAGACTAATGCATAATATTTTTGGTCCTAGTTACTATCCATGTCTACTGAAGGATCAATATCAAAATTTCTAAATACTCAAAAAAAAATTCTTGCTAGTCTTATAATCTTTGATTCGTATCCTAAATTACTAAGATAATATATGACTGCAGCAATGTAAGAACAAGATCTTACAGTGCGTGATCCATTGGGTAATTACATATATGGCGTAACATACTGCTGTATCTAATTAAGTTAGGCTTATATTTGATATAATGTTTGTAAGTTTTTCTGTTGATATACATATACCTTAATAATACTATTATTTAAGAAGGTTTTATTTTAGTATATTGAAAATTGATGTTATTATCGTCATTTTATAAAAGGGTTAAATATCATATGGCTTAACTTAATTGTAAGGTTTCCAAAAAAAATGTGTTTTAGTCTTCTTTACTGAATTCTAGACAGTCAAAAACTGTATTAGATGTTATCTTTTTTTTCTAAAAAATAAATACCTACTTACGTACTCAATTCATTTTTAGGCTTTTATTGTAAGCAAAGACATACAGTTTTGCCACAGTAAGGCACATTGTGACACACACAGAAATTATTGGTATACATAATACTGTATTGGTTACATACAACATTATTGGTTACACGTATTTTACAATATTAGATACAATTTTTTTAATTGGTTGGTGTGATGATGATATTACGTCGACGACTTTACTAAAGAATTTTAGTAGTAGGCAACTTCGCTGCAAGAAAGTGGCCCATACCTTCGCGAGGAGCATTGCATGGTGAAAAAATACTTGCGAAAACTCACAAAGGTGCATGCCCACGAGAGTTGCACTAGTCGAAAATTGAGCCATGGTCTTCCACGTGCCAACCCACAAACCACCCCCCTAAGCACCCACGTGCTAAAGATGTTATCTTAGTCGAAGAAAAGGGCAGTCAAGACTATCTGTCTGTCTAAGCTTCTACTGCTTAAGTATTTTAACCTTAATTAACATTTAACATTCTTGCAATAATTATATTTTGTTGGTCATCATCATCTTTATCACTATTTAAACGCTAACAAAAAAAATTATTAAAAACACACGCAATCCTACAAAATCCCCCAGCTTTTCGTATAAGTTTATTGTCCAACTTCTAGTAAAGAAGCTCATACTTGATACCTACAATGCAATGAACAGCCTTGATAACCCATCTTAATTTCGATACGTAACAAGATTAATTCACTTCACTTGGACCCAAGTTAAGTCTCTTTTCCTTCAAGGCAGGCATGAAAATCTTACAACCAAAATTTTCTAAATAAGATACAACATCTCTAAAATTGCTATCCACATTGCAAATATTAGCTTTTCGCATGATTGTTCTCACTTTGTTTAAATCGTATCTTAGTTTTTTCATGATGCTTGCAGCACTTTCTGTGGCCAAACAAGGAGAAAGAAGATTAATAATGAATCTGTGGTGTAAATATCGAGAGGCTTGACTAAAAGATATTTCTTGTAACCTAAGTATGATTTTTGTTGGTACTCATTGTTTTTACTTTTTTAGTAACGTAAAAATGTTACATTAAAAGCCAAAGCAAGCTCAGTCATTAAATAAATCTTGCATAGATGGAAGTGTGGTTAGGAACAATATCCTCTTTATTTTAAAATACCTTTTACACCAAAATACTTTGGTATGATATCTTATTTAAACGAATTAATCACTTACTCGGAAAAATTAAAAGCTTTAGTTATGTTTTTTATTTTGTAAACAGATAAAGTCAAAGTATTGGATGATGCAGTTTGTAATTTAAAAAATCAAATAACTAAAGCCTGCATTACGTCTCGAAAAGCTGATTACCTTATGTAGAAAAGTAATAACTTCCCTACCTTTTGCACTTCATGAGTTGAAAAAGTAGTAAAAAAAATGTGTTTTTCATTGAGGTCTAATAATTTTGTTCTATGTAAAAATGTTTTTGAAGCTTCATCTAAAAATTAAAAAAAAAATAAGCATATCCCATCTGCAGTGTAAGGACTTGTATTACTGTACATCTGTATGAGTTTAAGGTCGTTATACGAAAATTGTTTTTTATTGAATGTTAAGCACAAACTTAATTTCGATTTAAAATAATGATTTTTGTTTTAATGAAACACTGCCTTCTTGCAACAAATGGTGCAAGCATTAAGATATTTAAAGCTCAACACATGCAACACATTGTATGAGAAATAAGAGTTCTTAGAATAGGTAACATAAGAGTAGGTTTTTGAAGTAAAACCTCGTATGTTGGGTGATAAACGGCTGCGTGAAGAGACATGGATTAGGAAAATACGAAGCCACTCATCCTATGGGCCAAGCCCTTTCCTCAGTCTTCTTTCTTGCACACTCCCTTCCAATATATCTCTCTCTTTTGCATGTACTATGCGCACTCCCTTTTCCTAACGCTGCTTCTATACCTACATATTGCGAGATAGTTCTTTCCATAACAATATATATTGTATTCTCGTAAGAGGTGTGTGGTATATCTGATCAATAGCGTCACCTATTCATAGAATGCTGAGATTCGATGCGCGGACACGACGCGAATATTCTTAACTGCAAAGGATTTGACGGTGCGGTGGCCAGGGCCAGTAGATGGTTTTAAACTCGAGTGAGTAGTTAAGGGGACATATAACCCAATAACCCAACTAACTGAGCGGCGTTTTGCATTTCGCGAAATAAATTTATTTACAAGTACTTCTAAATTAAGTTTATCAGTCATTGTACTGTAAATGTGTAACAAAGCAATGTGATTAAGTCTATCCTGCAACATTGTCGACCTTAAATAATTTTTAAGTCTTCGTAAAACAGAAAAACTTTGTTCATTTGAACACGAAGACCCTGGAATCGTAACAGTCAAACGAACAAAGCGCACAAACTCTTCTATAAGTCCCTTCAACCAATCATTCTTTTTCAAAAACTCCACTACACCCCTCAAATTTTTTATCTGCTCATTCTTTCTTGCTACCAATTCCAAAAACATGTCTCTATCTTTTATCAACTTATCCTTATCGAAATCTTTTTTGTAAAATTTAATTATCGCTGTATAATCTGTATCTGTTGAGTGTCCCAAAATGAACTTTTCCGTCATTTTAAAAAATCTGGCTGAATCGTTATAAAAACGACTTTCTAAAGATGCTATTAACTGATCAAAAATTTCGAAATACGATTTTCTGAAAAAATCTTCAGGTGTGTTGAATTTAAATGTGTCACATTTTCCTTGATCGAGACGTTTAGGAATTTTATGTTGACGTGGAAGTGTAGGCTCATCAAGTGAAAGCTCAACAGCAGTTTTGACCCTCAATTGCCAGATTTCTTTAAATTTTGAATCGCGAGAAGCGTTCAAAAGGTAAGTCACAGCTTCAATTTTTTCGTATGACTCGATCACGTATAACTGCTATCGTTTTCTTTTTCTGCTTCAATTTTGCAAATCTTTGAATTATGCAATACACTTGGTTGAGTCACGAACAAAATTGATCAAATCTTTTAATGTTCCGATGAACTTTCTGGCAAATAAAACTTTTTCTACACTATCTTGAACGACAAGATTAAGATTATGCGCATTACTGTGTTATATATCTGAGCGATTACGTTTAAGAACGCGATTCAGGCGATTTATGACTTGACTAGTAATTTGTATGCCACGAAAATCCAAGCGAACGAGAGAGAAAACGTGCACATGTATAGAATACGTATCAGACTGCGTTAAGATTTTCAGTCGAGACTTTATAGGAAGGTCCGTTTATTCGCTTGCCTCTTCGTCACTCGCACTGACATTGTCAACTCGGACTTCCCGAAAGCCTCTCAACAGATCGTACGTACACCATGCAATTGCTTGCTAAGTGTGTGTGTAAGTGCGTGTGTGTATCTAGCAAGATTAGCTTGCCTACTTGCACTGACGACGATGTCTAGCCGATCCTAAGCTCAAGATACCCCCACCCTTATTACCCTTAGGCCCTATTATAGTGCGCAAAGTTGTCTGTGGCAAACAGAGGCAAGTATAGTAAAACTGGCTTGTTTGCCTATGACCTAACGCTTGCTTTGTGCAATATTGGTTTATCCAAGATCTCCGTGCATCAATCGTAAACTAGCCAACGTAACCGTACTTTTATTGCACTTTTTAACAAGTTATTTTGTACATTTAAGCTAGTTTTAAGACTCGTAAATAAATTGACTGTCCTAATTTATTGTCTAATACAACAATATGGACGAAATCAATAAAAAAATTACAAAATTAATCGTTAGGCGTAATTCTGATAAATTCAAAGTTGCTTGGAGGAAGAACACATGTTTGGGGGAAGAGCTCGGACTCGTCCAAAGCCTTTTAGAGCCCTCTGAGTAACGCCCTCAAATGAATCTGTTGTCCAGTCTAACTTCCTCCTCCTCCCTTTCTGCGTTTTCCTCTTATATCTTAATAACTATGGCCGCATGACTGCATGTCACACATCGTCGCCTGGGGCCTAATTCAAAGAGCTGTATCGTACTCGATACAGTTCATACTCTCAACGTTGACAGAATTTTCACGTCACACGTTTAAAATAATATGGGATTCTGTCAACGCTAAAAATATGAACTGTATAAAGTACGATACGGCTCGTTGAATACAGCCACTGTGAGCAAAAAGGTATTATCTTGGCTGAGCGATTTAAATGGCACTATCTCAATGTATAAGCAAATGGAGACAGTACCTTATATATCGTTCAGCCAAGATAGTAGGTTTGTTCATAGTCCAAAATCTGGTGACCCCGGGCGACCCACGGCAGCCCACGCTAACCCAAGTTTCACGAAAGAACGAGCGTTCTTTGGTTAAGTTCGGGCGACCGCAGGCAAGAATCAGCTGGCCACCCAGGTTCCTGATTGGCTGGAGTCTTTCCTTTTAACGTCCCTTCTCCCTCCTGTACATACTCTGCTGTTTATTGTGTTTGCAGACTGACAAATCACACGTTCTTATATATCTATATACATCAGCTGATTCTCGCCCGAGGTCGCCCGAACTCAACCAAAGAACGCTCGTTCTTTCGTCAAACTTGGGTTAGCGTGGGCTGACGTGGGTTGCCCGGGATCGCCGGATTACGGACTATGAACAAACCTAGAACCTTCTTCCTCCCAGGCGACGATATGTTCTCGAGTCAGCTGATCGGCTGCTGGCTCAATGTGTGTTTGACTGTATATCTATGTATACATTAAAGAATTACCATGACAAATAATAGCGGTAAAAATTATTGTGAATTTAAGATGAATTTCAATTTAGATGAAATTCTTCCTGAGCCTAGGAAATCGCGGTAAAAACAAAACTTTTATCTATCTATGTACACATCAACACACACACATACACACACACGCTGCACATACACATATAAACAGACGCTCTCACAGGTATGTGTATGTGTCTTTATATGACAGCTGAGAGCTAAGAAGCAAAAATATCACATACTTATTTGATATTTTTCGCCGCTTTGAAAAATAAAACTTAAAAAACTATGGAAATTTTAGTTATTTCATAGTGTTCTTACAATTTTCTGCATCAACTGACTGAACAGGCTCAATGTGTTTAATATTGGCTTCACTGTTGGTCAATTCTGTTATGAAGGATTTCTTTTCCTTATTCTGTTGCCCAACAGCATCATCTACACTATCTTCGTGTTTCCTTTTCTTTCTCACTACAAATTTATCCATCATACCAAAAAAAAAAAAATGTATTCTTCAGACCGATAAATTTTTCACGTTCTGCGCAAGTCTCTGTTTCCACCGTTTACAATGAATACTGATATAATCGTATTGGTCAGAAACATAATACGGACAAAGCTATAACGAGCTGTGATTGGTTAAATAAAAATAGATGCGCAGCAGCACTTCACATGTACATCAGCAGCACTCCCAGTTGCGAGACCGTGAACCACGTGAAATTTAAAAGTAAAGCAAAACGTATGTTAAGATCTTATCTATCTTTTTTTGAAATCCTCACGCATAGCAACATTAGAATTTTCGAGCGGAGAATTTCAAAATTCTATTGGTTATGAACTTTAACCACTGGCCCGTTAAAAGTATAGGATTATGTGGTTATGTTTATTGGGTTACATCAACGAATTTCGGTGGGTAATTTACCCACTCGAGATTTTTCAAGTGGATAGTACTACCCACTCACTCCGTATTATCTGCCGGCCCTGGCGATGGCCTGACGGGCACGACTCCGATGGGAAGACCGAGCTCTGCTGGGCAATGAGAAAGAAAAAATGAGTTCAGTTTTTGTTCAGGTACGACGATGAAAAGGTCCTCTCAGGGGATCCACAGGGGCCTGGTGCTTGATCGTCGATTACGTGAGAATCGTGAGTACTGATTCCTCTCTTCAGAAGGGAGCTTTTAACACTCTAGGGTGCCATTAAGGTGAGTGGGTATAAGCTTAAAATTTTTGTTGGATCCAAGAAGTTGGTCAGGGTAGACTCCAATCATTCACGCCCCGATACATCTTTGTTTGTCGCCTATATATTATGAGAGAGTCAAAAATACGCCCTCTCTGATATTTTTTTTAGTTTTAAATAGCGGTAGGTTTTCTTATATTTGACATATTATTATTCCATTTTAGTTGACTGTTAATGTAAAGGGAATTAAGAAAGAGCGCCGCACGTTATCCGCAATAATTAAGACTTTTGATTTCGTATGAAGAATACCGTTAAAGTTCGGAGTAACCAGATAGGTGATATTTAGTTTGCTTCAAATGATCTTGTTTAGGGTAGAAATTTAGGCAGTTTTACTTATTTTCTCGAGATGCGTAACGGTCGTACGTCACATTTATCCGTGTAACGCTACATATAATCAATAATACATAAAAGATCAATTTGTTTTATCTTTTTATTCGATTGATAAGACTCCCTTATCCTCTGTTTCCCTTAGAAATTTATTATTTAAACACACTCAGAAATTGTCAAGGACAATTTCAGGGTCTTGCAATACATGTATATATATGCATGTATTAAATTCGATTTATTCAAAAATACTTTAGCTCCAAATATAAATTGTATTTATCATATAATAAGATATTGTGGTACGAAACTTGATACTGTATGTACATTTTCAGTATATTAAAATATAAGAAACAGCATTAAGAAAAGTAAACGAACTAGAAAACTGTTATATATTTATCTAATAAGTCCAATATTTTGAAGATACTAAATTTAAATCATATGACATAATAAATAAATTTTTAGGTTTAAAATATTTCTTAAGGTTTGGCACGTAAAAAGCGCATAGGGTAGAATCACTTTTATTATAATATATATAAATTGAATTATGTGCACCTCACGTACATACAGCATGATATGTAACGGTGGCATTTCCCAAGAACCGCGTGTAGAGCAATTTTTTCGGACGCGAACCCAGTTGAAATTAATTTTTTAGGGCAAATAGATTTTAAATGGGAGCCGATTTAAAATACGTTCCAAACTGCCTCTAAATGGGGTTGGAAGGCTATGCGCACCCGCTTAAAGTTGCGACGTTGCCACATAGAGCTTAGTCGGTAAGCAGTGAGAACTATATCCATGTGCACACGCAAGAGCGTCAGCTACTGCTGGTAACTTGAAGGTTGGATGTAAAAAGGTGAATATTGTCTGCTCCTTATGTTGTCAGTTGTTTATCCACGCGCTTACTGTCATTCTTACTCTCATGTTGGACAAAAACATCTTTAAATGTTTATACTTAAGTAATTTTACCTCAAATTAAAGTAAAAGACCATATCAGTAGGGATTTTTCCACGCTACACGATAGTATTTTTGCGAAAATAGTCGACATCTCGGTCAAAAACATTATTGTTTAGTATGTCTTGCTTGTGTTCCCAGACATAACGTCTGTACACGATTAAGAACGAGTCCATTCATAAATTGCAATAATCAAAGTTTAATACAGTTGATATTGCTTATAGAAATCATTTATTAATCATCGAAATTTACAAACTTTAAAATAATACGTTTAAAAATGCTCTTAATATTCAACAGAAATTATAAACCATCTATTTAAAAAAACCATAAGCTTTACAGTGTATTAAATATTAATTTGAAAATTTTACGGTAATAAAATTTTTGGTTGATGTACATCTTTATTAAGTTAAAACTTAACCATCAATATGAACTGACGCAGTGAGGTTAAAAAATAGCTTACAACATACAGAAAATAAATTTAATTGAACTAATGCCCCGCCAATTGCCCACCAAGTACCTGGGAAGTCTCCGCCGAGTGCCCGGGAAGTACACACCAAGTGCCCGGAAAGTACCCGTCAAGGACCTAGGAAGTACCCACCAATTGCCCGGAAAGTGCCCGCCAAGTACCTGCCAAGTACCCGGAAAGTAAGTGCCTGGGAAGTACCCACCAATTGCCCAAGATGTACCCACCAAGTACCCAGGAAGTGCCTGGGAAGTCCCGGCGAAGAGCCCGGGAGGTCTCCGCGAAGTGCCTGGGAAGTCCCCACCAAGTGCCCGGGAAGTGCCCGGCAAGTATCCAGAAAGTACCCGACAGTATTGTACTTGTCGGGGACTTCCGGGGCACTTACCGGGTACTTACCGGGTAACTGGCGGGTACTTGGCGGGCATTTGGCAAGGACTTCCCGGGCACTTGGTGGGTACTTCTCGGGCACTTGGCGGGTACTTCTTGGGCACCTGCTGCGACTTCCCGGGTACTTCTCGGGTACTTCTCGGGCACTTGGCGGGGACTTCCCGGGTACTTGGCGGGCACTTGGCGGGGACTTAGTTTGATTTAATTTATGTTCTGTATTTTGTAAGCTATTTTTTATTCTCACCGTCTCAGTTTATATGGATGGCTTAGTTTTGTCTGAATAAAGATGTATATCAACGAACATTTTATTATCGTGACATTCGTAAATCATTATTCAATACACTGTAAAGATATGATTTTTTTTAATAGATGTTCTACAATTTTTTTTTGAAATAATTAGATAGTATTTAGAGCATTGATGCATGATTATGTTCATGATCACATGTGCTCATGTACATACATATGTTTTATGATAAATAAATGATTTTTATGAGCAATATCAACTGTAATATACTTTGATTATTGCAATTTATAAATGGACTCGTTCTCAATCGTGTACATACTTCATTCCCAGGAACGCAAGCAAAACATACCTAAGAACAATATTTTTGACCTAGAGGTCGACTATTTTTGCAAAAATATTATCGTGTAGAGTGAAAAAATCCCTACTGATATGGTCTTTTACTTTAATTTGAGGTAAAATTACTTAAGTATAAACATTTAAAGATGTTTTTGTCCAACACAAGAGTGAAAAAGACAGTAAGCGCGTGGATTAACAACTGACAACATAAGGAGCAGACATTATTTACCTTTTTACATCCAACCTTTAAGTTACCAGCAGTAGCTGACGCTCTTGCGTGTGCACATGGATATAGTTCTCACTGCTTACCGACTAAGCTCAAACGACAATGTGGCAACGTCGCAAGTTTATGCGGGCAAGCTATATATAGCTTTCCAATAACCCATTTAGGGGTAGTTTGGAACGTGTTTTTAATCGGCTGCCATTTAAAACCTATTCACCTTAAAAAATCAATTCCAACGGGGTTCGCGTCAGAAAAAATTGCTCTACACGCGGTTTTCGGGAAATGCCACCGTTACATATCATGCTGTATATATATGTATATATATATATATATATATATATATATATATATATATATATATATATATATATATATATATATATATATATATACAAAGGAACTTAGTAGAGTGAGGGAAGCATGAAGAACTGTCGATTTCGCGTTCTTCCTTGGCTCTGAAAGGGCATAAAAAAAGTTTCGCTTCAAAAATTTGAAGAGCATTTTTAGTTGTTCTAAGATTCCTTGGACAAGTATTTTTGAGGTTGCGTACCAGAAATACATTTTTTTTAATTCATACTATGACTTTAGAGCATTATTTGACAGAAAATTGGTAGTTATGGTAGTGAGATTCCATAATATTCAGCAAATAGCAATAAAAATGTTTATGTATATGTATTTTACCATTATTAAGAAAAAAATATTAGAAGCATTTTCAAATAACATACTTATTTTTATGTAATAGCGATTCATAATGCTTTTTTATATATAATCAAATAAATAAACTTAGACAAAATTTGATATTTGCTTTTTTCTAACCTATAATAATAAGTGATCAAAATTTAATTCGTAAAAAACTGTAATTTCAATGTAAAATTAGAAAATAAAGATTATTATGAAATTAAAAAAACAAAAACTTTTTATCATAGACAATCAAATTCCATCAAGTTGAATAACGTATTTCCTTACGTTTTACATTTGATGGGGGTCCTAAGATCCACACCTGGTTTTCAAGTTAAATTCATTAGGTAATAGATAAATGATAATGATATTGATAGTAATACTTACTTTTCAACTATTAAATAATTTTCTTGTACTATCTTAAAAAAAAGGTCCTTAAATTAGACATACAAAGCATAAAGACCTTTACATAACAAATAAGTAACTGTGATAAATAGCATTATACTAAAAGTATCCTTTTGTACGAGATTAAAAATGTAGGTTTAGATATTAATTTTTTCGTACTTCCTACAAGGTGTGCTCGAGCCATGGTGATAAGCCAGCATGCAATATCAGGTATGTAAATGTTAGTAAATCTCTAAAATACACTAATAAAATAGTAAGAGAACAGTAATTAAAATAGTAAGTATAGGTCTTCTACATATCTACCATATCCCTTTTTGGAATACAATAATATACAAAATGTAATCCAACGATGAAAAATTAAGCAGTTACTTAGTTTAGCTGTCAGCCTGTAACCAATTTTTTTCATATCAATCTGAACTAGCTATGTTTTTTGAGGCACACACTAATACGATGTTAATGAGTTACCTAGACTAACACTAACATAATAACTTAACCTACTTAAACATGAAAAACCATGGTTAAGAAAGACGGATGAGATGAAGCATTGTGAAGTATTGCTTGTCTCTCTCTAGCATCAAAAAGTTTGATGGGAGGAAGGTGAAAAAACAACATTCTACCTAATTAGTTAAAATGTTAGTTTAATTATAAAACTTATTAACTTAAGCCTGCGATTAGATTACAGCTAATTAGCGCTTCCAATGAATTTTTTAGTGTTGCCATAGACGGCTAATCATCTATTTACTTTGTTTGAAAAATTGTCGTTGCCTTATAACAGGTGAAGGAATCTTTACCTGAAAATAATTTTGAGATTCTTCTTTCTACTAGCCAGAGAGCTTTCACCTGGAGATAAACCCAAGATTTCTCTCTTGACTGGGGGCACGCTGAAGAAGATAAATCTATCTACGTTAGCCCATTAACTCAGAGAACTTTAAGTATACACCAAGCCGGTGAACCCCTCGATACTTTTTGAAAATTACTACTTTTGGGTCACCCATCCCCTCCACCAGGAGCATTGTATAGTGATATAGCACATGTTAAAATTTACAGAGGTGCTTGCTCAACAAACGCCACACTGGCCGGAAATCTAACCGTGGTCTCCAACGTGCCAACCCATAAGCTAGCTGACTAAGCCACCACAGTTTAAAAAAAAAGATAGAAAGAATGAGTTACTGTCACAAATTTTTTTTTTTAATTTTATTTACTACCAGCTAAAGCCTAGGTGATCAATCACTTACAAGATCAATCGTGTTAGTGACCAAAACACACAGGAGTTAGAGATCAGCACTCTAAGTCAGTGTATACATATTTTAAGAGAAAAATAAACCTTGCTGGTTAAGAATTTTTGTGAAAAGCTCTGTGGAAGACACTTTACAGAAGATATAATGTGATAACAGAAATACGCTTATTTAACTGCAGGAGTATCTGGTAGGACCTTAAGTGCGCCAACAGCGGTGCTATTGTCAAGTTGTCTGTAACTGCTCTTAAATCTAGTTCCCTATGTATCGAGCACAAGCTTTAGCTTGAAAAACATAAAATTGTGGCTGAATGTTTCTAATATAACAAAAAGTAGCTTATCTTTTAATTACTTCTGTTAACGTAACAATTAGTTAACCTTGAAAATAAAAAGCATTTAACTTACACTTAAAAAACAATATAGGCTTCCTTTTCTCTTTTATCCTAAGAAAAAATCTTGTTACCTCAGACATTCAATGAGGGAACTTTATTTAAACACTTGTGTGTTGAATACTTAACATATGGCTATATGTGGTTCGTAGTGAATATCATACAAAATAAAAATATAAACATAACTCGATTTTTATTACTGCATACGTGATATCAAGTTTGTAAAAGTCTTAACAATTGTGTTACCTTAGCAGGCAACAGATTACCACATTTAAATGTTAGTAATATGATTCGGTTATAGAAACAAATATATAAAGTGCTAGCAACCCTCAATGAGAATGTATCTACTCATTAGAGAATAATGTTTAAAATAATTTTATGAAACTATCATTTTTTTGGCAAAAAAACAATACATTTGAAATCATTTCAGACTTAACAATATATTATCTTTTGTCACTCTTCTTACTACTAATCGAATAATGTATAAGATAGTCATTTTTTTAAGTTTAAGTTTCATACCTATTTATAAAATACAATGCCTAGCGTCCTTTAGAAAATTCAATTTACTATGGAAACAATCAAACACACTACGAGATCACAATTTGTTAACAAAATTATTTTATTTATGGCACTAGAAAAATTTTTAGAAATTATCAAGGAATCGTATGAGAAAAGCATTTGTCAAGCACATTACGTGTAGTCTTATGAGTGGTGATGCGATCTTGCAACCTAGACCAGCTTATTAACGTCAAATGAATGCTATACCAAAAGTAAAAGATACGATCGAAGAGAGCAGTGTTTTAAATTTTATTTTGTAACACAATATCAGTGAATGGATTTGAAAGCTAAATAATAATTATTAATTTATCATGATTATTTATCGTGTTACAAATGACGTTTAAAGTAAAAAAAAGTTTTTTTTCGTAGGCTTGTACAGTATGCGTAGGCACATGGAAAAATTAGGATATTAAAATTTATCTTCTGCAAAACTGGAAACAGATTGTATCAGTTATTTTGGAAATTTTGGCGAATAGTCTATTGAACTTATATTCTTAGTACTGCGGTAAGAGTAAAAGTTCTGTTAGGTTCATCACAACGCTCAAGAAAATTATCAAAATTTCTTAAGGCATGATATTATAATCGATTCAACCTATGAGGATACAAATGTGTTGCATATCATTACACAGTGTGTAAGCTTCTACTTATGAAAGTAACGTCATAAAATTGATTGCGAGTGTGGCTGACTTGAGATTACGTATCATTGAAAAAGATTACTACTTACAGCAGTTAAAGGGCAAATCATACTTGATAAACTATTTTGCCGTAAGATTTTTGTAAGTAGCGTAAATAATTTTAAAACTTGTAATGAATCTTCTGTCAAAATTAATAATGAATTGGGTTACTAGATTTTAAAATTTTTGAAAATCTACGAGCGGTTGCTTTCACTCAATATCATAAAGGGAAGACATGTATTACATTTAACTTAACATGTGTTGGTAATACGCAAATGACTGCAGCAAATACTGAATGGGTATTTGGAATTTTGATAACAAATAGCACATTTAAATAAAAAACATTAAATCAGTAAATTAATACATTCTAGAAATATTTTGAAAAAATCATGTTTATTTCAAAGTTTATTAAAAAAATTCATACGTGAAAAGAAGGAGTAAGAAAAAGGGGGTCAAAAGACTTATTTAAGAAAATCAATATTTGAATGGACTCTTGTCTTATAAATTTTAATATGTGTTAAATGGCTCTATGGACAGCAAATGATGGTGAAATAATTGAAAACACAGATGATAATGTTATTAAAAATTTTTTTTTGTTGAACTACCTTTCAGCCCGTACAAAACTAGTTCAAGGCCCTAATCCAGTTCAATAATTCATCGACGAGTAACGTTAGCATTACCCAAGGTATTGGTAGTGGCTATTATGTACTAATTAAAAGTATTACAGTATAACCATCTGCGTCTGCAATTATTTCATTGAATACTTTAACAAATTATGAATATCATTAGCATTTGTCAAGCATCTTATCTTCTGGTAACATAGATTACAAGTGACAAGTTAGAATTAATCTTATTGAGAATCTTAAGTAAAGGTAATGTGTTATCAGCTGTTGAACATAATGGTAGAGTCTTAAAACTTATTCTTAACTGGAAAACAGTGTCTGATAAGAAAGATATTATTACGACAACTTTATTCATAAATAATTTAAAAGCTACACTTACTGAAACTTTTAACCTCCTTAAAAAAATTGAAGTCATTGATAAAACTGATATAAATTATCGTTTTTTGACAGCACTTCTATTTGCCAAATAACTGTAAAGTTAAATATTCTTTCAAAAAAGTTTCTGCGCAATATCGTACAACTTGTCCTATAAGATAACTTACAAATTATAATTCACGAAATCTTATAAGACATCGTACAATATCGATTGCACCATTGGCTACATGATACCCTTTACCTTAAAATGACGTACAAAAAATAAAGAAATATACATTTGATTCAAATGTATAACTTATAATGATGTAAATTTCTCCCCGAGTAAGATCCTCTCTTGCCAAGTAAATGAGACTCTTGACTAGGGGTTTTCCAGACCAAGCTGGAAACTTCTTGCTAGCGGTTAAAGTCACGCTTGTTTGTTTTACCATTTATATTAGCAAGTATAACACGCGTCTGACAAAAAAATTCTTAAAATTAAGAAGTTACACGTTATATTTCCATAATTTTTAGATGACGGAAATCTTGCTCCACATCGTATACCATATCATGTCAGTTATTGTACAAGAACTTTACACAATATGTTATGAGATTTTATGTAGCTTATCTTGTAAAATATTTTGTAAGATGTTTCGCACAATATCGTAAAGAAGTTTTGTTACGGGTCTACTTTATGAACGGAAATGTTTCTAGACCATGTGTTATTGCATCTTAAATTATTGCAGTCAATTTTTGTAAGGATAAACAGAGTTACTTATGACTTATTATCCTCAACAGTTTTTAAAGACGTGTATATTTTACAGGTAGAGATGACAGGATTGACTGGCACAATAAAATTTGATAATCAAGGTTTTCGTACAGATTTTGTATTAGATATTATTGAAATGAACACAAAAGATGGATTACAGAAAATTGGTTCATGGAATAGTACAAAAGGAATCAATTTTACAAGGAGCTATGGAGAGGTCTTCACTCAAATAGTTGATAGCCTACATAATAAAACATTTGTTGTAACTACCATTTTAGTAAGTGCAACAATTTTTATTATCATATTCTAACTCGGTAAGCATTAAGTATTACCAAAATTTGTCCAAATATAAATGTAAATAAATGTTGTATTCACCTCTGGACTCCATACGTCAACTTACGTGATTTTAAATGAATGTTGAAGAAAATTGTCAATATAATTAAGTAAACTGACGTGAAAAAGTAAACAAGGTGAGCGTTATAATGCTGTTAACTTAAAAGAACAGAAAAGAACGTTCTTAGTAAGTGATGGTAAATTTCTTGTTCGTTTTTACTTATGAATTAGGTAAGAAGATTATTAACTATCAGTTTAAAAAAAATATTTTTTGTATGTTGAAATAAAAATACCTAATTTTCATTTTTAATTAATTTTTCCACTGATGGTTCTACTATTTATTAACATACTAAAATGTTAGTTTATTTACTGTACTTAATAATGAATAATTATTAAATTTGCACGTTGGACCCACAGTTTTTTTTCAATGGTCATACGATAAACTTTCAACCAATCAATAAGTTTTTTCTTGTGCTCAATAATAACGTTTTTGAAATAAAGTTTATAGAGTAAAGATATTCATAATCTGTAAGATGATAACTTTTTGATTCTTTTTCTTAACGTATTTTAATTACATTATCTCTAACGTCGCTTTTATTTATAGCTAAGACCGCAAGCATAATATTGTTACATCGTGAGTAGATAATTAATATAAAATTACGTACTAAAAAAACTGAAATTAAACACATTTTTTGGAAACACAACAAATTTTAACAAAAACAGTTTTCCAATTCAATTCCACTATATTCTTGTTATTGAGACAGAAGTGTCAGCTCTGAAACTTTAAAGTAGCCTCTCAAACTGTATGTCAATCATCAAGTGATAATCTAAACGTATATGAAAACTGTTTTCGTAATAGTAGTTAAAAAGAGACACAAATACCTTTGTGTCTTGGCGTGAATAATTCTGTATTCTTGGCAATATTAAGACGGTGGTACTCTGCACACATTTTTCCCTTTAATTGTCCATATTAAGGACACAGTTTGCAAAGCGTAACGAGGTTGTTATACTGTGAGTCAGGATTGCAAATGACATTTTGAAAATTATATAAGAACAATTTCCAAAACTTAAATTTATTATTAATAAGATTATTGCACTTTTTCTTTTAAACTTGTCGTTCTGTAGGCACGTGTCTACGTAAAACGACATTTTTTACGTCTTTGTGAATAAAATATTTTGTTAATTGACTATTACAAAATCTTATTATTTCGATTAAAAAATTTGTTAAATATAAATGCATACAATACGTAGTAAAATGGATTTTTTGTGCAACTGAATACTGACGAAGGATGAAACTAGACTAAGCTCTGGTGTCGAGAAAATAGTGTTAAAGGAAATATGAGCTTGATTTTTCGATTAATATTTGGTTTAACTTTAAATAAATCTTATTTAAAAATACTTTTGAACAGTACGTAGTTAACTCTAAGAGTATCACGTCAAAATGTTTCTCTTAAAAGAAATTATTTACTGCAGAATAAAGACATCCTTTTATAGTTTCTTCTAGCGTTGGATGTTTTTTTTCAATCACCTTTTCCACATTTAATACACTGATTTTATTCATCAGAGTCATACTTTATAATAAATCAGTTAAGTCACTCACTATAAACTCTTTGTACTTGTTAACTGACGTTGCTGCACACTCGATGTGGCGTTCCCTTTTATCTACACATTTGACAGCTTAAGTGAGTCCTAAAAAGGTACAGTGTTGCATAGCAACGGTCGAACTATCCATTTTCTCTTTTTTTCACTTTTATCTTGTCTGTCACTAATTTTATTTTTATTAAAAATCACCGATTCCATTACATAAGATAATGTGCATATTAACTTAATCTTACCCACTTGTATCCGTTCCTTCTGACTAATGTTTTTATTAGTAAAGTAATTATTTATGAAAGCAAAATTGTCTTTAAGCTCGCTCCATACATGTACATTTATAAATATACCTCCTGTAACCTGACATATAAAAAGCCGCAAGAAAGGCTTAAAATACTGACAATTTACATAATAGTGAAGCTCTACGACGATTTTTTTTTAAGCCGTCTTGTTAGGTGGATACGAATACAGTATTACCTTTGCAGTCAATATAACACCGCTTCCATTGGTTTTTCGATTTCTCGTGAGATTAATAGAATCTGCTAAATTTTTATCACTATCACGCGATAAAAATGCATTTTTCTAAATTGAGCACAATCTATTTTACCAGATTCGTACGACACAGTTAATCTTGACCAAAATTCTTTTTACTGACAAAATTTTGTGGGCACTGTGAAAGTGTTCTATGTCACTCGTCATCTAAGTTGTAGGGAAGACTAACGGGTCTATACACAAGTAAAACCCTCAAGCTTGAAAAACTTGTGTAGCTTTTGTACTCCCCCCTCTTACAATTTTAATATCCAAAGTGATGTCCCACTCAAGTTTTTGGCAATATGTGATTCATAAGGCACAACAGTATGCCTTTTATTTTATTATATAAAATGCTGCAAAAAGACTTGTCAAACATGCTTAAACCTAAAAGACATCTCATGTTTAGTCACCTAAAAAATATCTGCAGACGGTTGTGCATAACAGTTAGTGATAACAGCGAGAGTGCAATATTAAGAAGAGTAAGTGACCACGGTGAAAGTAAGTGACTTTCTCTTAGGTGCAATATTTTACTACCAAACTGTTACTGTAGAATTTTTCAGACTATGACTAGAGTGGACCTACCTAACTGTGTATGCCTATTACATTTAATATGCATTGGCCAAAGTAATAATTAAAATGCGGAAAGTATAGTAGTAGGTTAGGAAAAGAAAACAAAAATAGAAGAAATTCGGTCCTCATCCGACACTCTTAGCTGAATTATATTTTCTTGATAAAACGATGTAGTAGCTATAAGTGCGAGATCTCTTTCAAAGTCTTTTTCATCATTAATTTACTTGAAAGTTTTATACAGTGTATTTTTTGCACTTTCTTAAGCTTGTATGAATTTCCTAACAGTGTGCTTCTACTATGATCACTACTTTGTTTGAGATCGTACGTTATTGTGCACGATGCGCAACCATAGTGTCAGAAGATAAATGTAAAGTATATTCTGGAAACGGATTCAAGGACGTGCTATCTGCATACTTTATTTACTCATTAATAGGAGTATTGAAAAAGCTCTTTATTATTTACTTGGCTAGGGTGCACACAGTCACGTTGTACCCTCTATTTTTAATTTGTAGTACTATAACCATCCAAGTGGTGGTGGAGTGTCTACCATCTAACGCTAGGAACAACGGAATGTTAAAAAAAACGTACGAGGCGTACGATAAAATTAAAAAATGCTCAGTAACAGTTATACAAAATATTTTATACATACGGAATTTGAGCACAATGGAAGAAAAACAAAACAGAATACTTTGTAAGTTAACAAAAAATGTCTCGAAGATTCTAAGAATGCTCCAAACGTTAAAACTACACTCAGAAGAAAATAGCAGCACACTTTGGACGATGGTATGCCTGGGCAGTCGGGGGTGAAACTTTCTTACAATAAGAGAAAAATATCTCCAGGTTAATTGAAATATTTACGAAAATAATGTTTTATCATTGCTTTTGACTTTCAAATTATATTTATGGTAAAATATTGCGTAGAAAACTAGCCTTAGTGACCGCTAAAGAAGGTATTTAACACCCTCTTTGTCGAAAAGTACTATAACAAGTGACACCAATAGAGGTAGCCAATAAATTTTATATTAATATTTCTTAAAATCCTTGTATTGCATTCTTATTACGACTATTTATGACTCTACAGGTAGAGTCAACAGAAAGAAGAATGCTCCTATCGATTTACCCCAGGGGCGACCCCCGTGTCATGACAAGCATCATGATGAAAGAGGCCTTAGAAGCGTCGCCATGCAGACTGAAGATGAACCAGATACATCAAGAGGTACAAAATATATCATTTGAGAAAGCAATAAAGACAAATGCATGAAGTCTTTTAAAATACCTGGTCACGCTATAAAACTTAAAGTTACCGATTTCACAGATTCAGCAAATACTTTGAAATAGCTTAAGAATGCGTTTTAGAAGCTTACATTTAATTTAAAATTTACGCTACGAATAATTATCATTAAGAGTTATACTTACAATTAATAGCGTCAATGAAACGACTGGCAAGTACGTTTTTTAAATTTATCAATCAAACAAATTTTGTAAGCTCGATATAGAAGGTATACGATTCCAATGCTTGATAGTAAGCTAGACATTTCCTATGACCAATAGGACAAGCAAATGTTGATACATCTAAATCATTGTATTAAGAGGTGCATGTGTATAAACAGCGGTACTTTTTAAACAAGCAATCTGTCTCCTTCATACGTGCCCTTCAGTCAACATCCGATATACTTAAAATTTACAATACTAAGCCACTTAATTTCTTTTACAAGAAATTTTCTTTAGGAAATAAATAAGAATAAGAAAAATTTCCTCCCCTGGTACGGATCAAGCACACAACCTCCTTTTTACTAGACAGTTAATCTATTATTCAAGCTACTGAAGAGCCGTACATTCATTTGCACCATGAGTTTAAATAAGTTTTTTATTCTCAATTCTGAAAGCTGTCTTTCACCTAAGCTCGATATAGTAGGTATATGATTCTAATCCTTGTCGGTAAACTAGAAATTTAATACGACCAACAGGTGTACAAGTTAGTGTTTATACATCTTAATCATTGTATCAACAGTTGCAAATGTATAGATGGCGGCACTTTGATACAAACACTTTATATCCTCTATACATGCCCTTTTCTCAATATCCAATTTACTAAAGATTCATAATACTAAACCACATCATTTTTTTTCAAAACATTTTTTACAAGAAATTTATAAAAATGAGAAAAATATCTTTCCGGGGTGTAGATTGAACACACAATCTCCTGTTTACTAGACAGTTGCTCTACCATTTGAATTACCGAGAAGCCGTACATTCAATCGCATCGTAAGTTTCGAAAAATTTCTCATTCTTAATTTTAAGAGCTGTCTTTCTACCTAAGCTCGATATAGTAGGTATATGATTTCATTGCTTGTCGGTAAACTAAAAATTTTTTACGACCAATAGGTATACAAGCGAAAGTTGATACATCTTCATTATTGAATTAAGAGGTGCATATGTATGCATGGTTACACTTTTAACGCAAGCACTCTATATCCACTATACATGCACTTTTTTTAACATCCAATGTACTCAATATTCATAATACAAAATCACATAATTTTTTTAGAACGAAGTTTTTCATGTAACGTGCTTGGGGGGCTGGAATTTTAAAAACGACAGATTCTCATAAAACGAAAGCCGCTCACTAGAACTTTTTCTCCTGAAAAAAAAAAATAAAAAAATAAAAAAATAAATGTATCAAAACACAATATCAAGAGGAATGCAACACTGTGAAGATTCTCAAAAACAAAACATTGAAACATTGAGAACAAATTAAAGCACAACAGTCTAAGTATCATCAACTCCACTTACAAGTTACCTGATTAGTTCAAAAGCGTTTCGTCCACGGTAGTGATAAAGTACTCTTATTCCTCCTCTAAGTCTAAGCCTAAGCCTAAAAAATAAACTTAGAAAAAGGTTAGAATAACAACAAGTTAGATTTCTTAAAGCATGCCCATAACTTTGATATTATGGTTCTTCTAGAAACCTGGCTGAAAGAGGAGGACAGGCTCTCAATCAGGATATTTAACGAAGTCAAATTTTAAACAATAGCTGAAAAACACGGTGGTATGGCCTTTTATGTCAGTGAAGAACTTATTTATTCTACACTAACTCTGAATTGGCTTTCTAATCGCCTTAAGCTTGACTCTATTGCTGTGGATACTGGCTCAGGTCCCTTCTCAATTATTGCATGCTATCGACGCCCCAAACATTGATACAATATCACAATAAACGCATTGTCAAAACTATCTGATATTATAAAGAACTTAGACTCCTTCACTCTTGTTGGAGACTTCAACTCACACCACCCTCTGTGGGGCAGCTCCAACAGCTGTATTAATGAAAATTTGATCTTCGATAACATTGATAATGACTACCTCTTTCTTTGAAGCTACGGTAGTTTGACCTATTGTACCTGAAATGAACATGATATTATTTACTTAAGTAAAGATCTTTCCTTCGCATGTATGAATCTTGTATCCACCTCGGAGTGGTCTGTTCTGGATGATCCCTGGGGCAGCCACCACTACCCTATTAAAATTGCAACTAATGTTTAACCAGACTATATTCCTAGAACTGATTACAGATATAATCTAAAGAAACCAGACTGAGATAAACTCTATCTTGAATTGGAAAAAATTAATCATATTTTCTTCTCTCTTAATTACATTAATAGTGACGTTCTGCAGAAATATAAAACCCTTACTGACTGGCTTCACAGAAGTATTAAAGAATCTCTAAACTACCGTTATGAAGAACAAGATTACTTCTTAAAACCTTCCCCAGACAAGCTCAAAAGAAGAACCAAACAACCCATTTGGTGGAATGAAAGATGCAGCCGAGCCATCAGAATCAGATAACCCAGTTTTAAATTACTACAAAACAGATGTGACTTACACTCTTTCATAAATCGTAAAAAGATTATAGCTTAAAAAAAAAATTGCTGAGAGAGGAGAAAAGAGACTTCTTCAAAAAATTTTGTACTTCAATTAACAGCAAAACTAAAATCACAGATGTCTGCCACAAAGTCAAACGCTCTAAAAATGGCTTTAACCACCCTTACAAAACCACAGGCAACATGCTTTCCTGAAAGAAACGGAAAACTGTATCGACACATCTTGCACTTTCAAGTCTGTCACAAAACCTGTGGACTTTTCTACTCTCAAAGGTGACCCAGAAAATCCAGATCACATACTTTCCAAACCTTTTTCCTACGAAGAACTCAATGTTGCGGTTAACTCTGTAAAATTGAATTTTTCCCCAGGTTTTGACAAAATTACTGACAGAATTATCTATTACCTTCCAGAATCACACAAACATGTACTCTTAGACATTTTTAATGATTTATACAATTAGAACCTATTTTCTGATGACTGAAAAAACTCCCTTATCTCTTTCATTCCTAAGCCAAATAACAAAGCCAGGCCCATTGCCATGGCTTCTTGTTTCTTTAAAATCATTGAGAAGATAATCAGTGACAGGTTCACCTGGTATCTCAAATCAGAAAACATCTTAAGGGTATCACAAAATGGATTTCGCAAAGGTTGGTCTTGTATCCGTAATGTAACCAAACTCACTATGGATATCCACAATAGTTTCTATCAAAACAAAAGCCTCGTTGCACTATTTATTAATTTCAAAGGTGCCTTTGATAACGTTTTACCAGATACTGTCATCCAAGATCTTATTGATTTACATCTTCCAAGAAACCTTTTTCTCTTTGTCAAAAATTTAATACATGACCGTTTTCTTATTTCTCTCAACTCAGCGAGAAAAGGAAAATTCTTCGCAAATGGAGGACTTTCGCAAGGCTCCACCCTCAGCCCAATTTTATACGCCTTATACACTTATAAAATAAACTCCATCCTAAGCAAATTAATTAACTTATTGAGCTTCGCAGACGATATAGTCATTTACACATCTTTGGATAATATTATGGACTCCACTAGGCTAGTTAACTCAGAAGTAAATAAAATCATTTTTTTTCTGTTGAAGAAGGGCCTAAAAATTACTCTAAAGGAATGTACATGAATGATTTCCAATAAAACTAATTTCAACACTGATAGTTATTTCATCAAAATCAACAAGTTAAAACTTCTACCAGCAATTAATGTTTAATTTTTGAGAGTATATCTAGTCAATAATCTTAATTGGCATAAGCAAATTGACTATCTTGTTGTCAGAAGCCACATTCCTATGAGCATTATTGCATGTTTAAGAAAAACGTAGTGGGGTGCCGACCCACTACTGCTTATAAGATCTTATAAAGGGATGCTCAGACCTATCATGAAATACTCTGGCTCCTTTACATCTCCTAGTCCTTAATACAACTTCAAAAAAATTGAAATAGTCCAAAACAAAGCTTTAAAACTAGTTTGAGGATACAGGAAAAGCGCTTAAACTAACATTATTCTTTCAGAATCTAAGACACCTTAACTAACCATCAGATTCAAGTACCTTGCCTACACTTTTCTTCTAAAATGTCTCTCGTGGGAAAACAACTTTATCATCAAGAACTTAGACGAACTTTCACAACGATCTAACGACCCAACCCTCGACTTTAACTACAAAAAATCTCTTCTACTAGAATGCTACGAAAATTGCTGGTTTAAGCAAATAATTTCTTCAAACAAAAACCACTTTCAAATTTTTACAGACTCCCTCAGTAATCTAACTTTCTCAAACAACATATCTGGACTCAAAGCTGAATCTCAACTTATAGTTCAGATAAAAAAGCTCATATCATCAGCTACTTCTCTTAAGAAAGACTTCAAATTGAACTGGATACCTTACCTTTTAGGAATATGAGGCAATGATGAAGCTGATCTTTTGGCAAAAAATGCTGCACGCAATGGCACACTTAAAAATCTGTCAATTCCATTTACTGACCTTATACCTAAAATTCAAAATAGTTGCCTGATCGAGAACAATCTGCTTTTTTTTAAATCATTTGAGCTTGAAGCAAACGAATTCTTTTAATTGTATCACAAAAATAAGAAAAAACCTTGGTACTACGACCGTGGCCTTCCAAGAGAAGCTATTGTAACTTTTTATAGAATAAGAAGTGGCCATATGTCACTTAACTGTGTTCTCTCTAGATTTAATATTATTAAGGTAGTTTATCCCGAAATCACTTTATTTACAATCTTCTTTAAACTTTGCATATCACTTTATTAGAGTGTAATGCATAAATGTTCAAAATTTTGTTATGACTGTCCGTACCGTTTTCGACATATGAAGCTGCAAAGTTGGACTCTTTAACACGGTAAGCATAGGTGAGCTGCGCGAAAAACGAACGTTTTGAATTATTAAACAAAAAGTATATTTACAATTCTTATGAAAAATTATAAGCATGAAGTAAAATATATGACGAATCTATTATATTTTACACAGAGATGCCATCTGTACAGTTTTTTAATAAATCAAATTGAAAGTTAGCAATTTTCCAAATAAAGCAGACAATAAATTGTGGGTTATCTGATATGTGGCAACAAAGCGTATTGCAGTCGCATGGAGATGAGTCGCTGGCAATATATCTAGATATACGTACTGTACCGATATAGCAGAACAGCTGTTTGAATTGATGCAAATTAACAAAATATTAATTGAATTAACAAAATAATTTTTAAAAATTTATACATGTAATTGATTTATGTGTACTTGTACAAGTTGTTTTTTTGAAATTGTGTTTTGTAATTAGTTGTTACACCGAGTGTGAGGAAAAGGGGTTAGATTAATAAATTTTTTTTTTTTTTTTTCTTATAAACTAAACAAAAATCAAACAACATTTTTATTGATTAAAACTTGTAGACTAGCAAAAATTTTACTTATAGTTTACGTAAAGTATTGCTGCGACGTAGCAAGATTTTTCTAACCACAAGTGTATGAGTGTGTGAGTGTACATAGATATGTAGAATTTAATGTGTGTATGCCAGTGGTGACCAACTTTTTCTTTACTATCTATGTGTACTCATTTGTATAGCAAAAGAAGTTATGGATGAGCTCCACTGGTGAGAATAAACTACCTTAATAATGATCAATGTGAGTACAACAAAAGTAATGACAATATTAAACACATTTTCTAGTAATGTAAGCTTTTTGAAGAACCAAAAACAGACATGATAAAAAACTTGAGAAAATTTGTGAAATACGGATCTTTTACCATCATTGAAGTACTGTTAAACACAAATCACTATATTTTCACTATTCTGGCTAACCATACATGCCAATTAAAAAAAAAGAATCTATTATGTAAATCAATTACTTATATTTTATTAACTTCCACAACTGAATATAAAAAAAAAAAGAAAAAGGAAAAAAATGTAACATAACAAACGCATTTTCAATAATCTTTATCGAGTTTCATATCCATTGTAAGCGTATATTAAGATTGTAACATATGCTGCATGATTCTTAATGACTTTTGTATGTACATGGCTTTACAACTTAAATTTGGTGCCAATAAATGTTTAATCAATCTATATTATCTAAACATGCTCTTTTAAAAATATCCAATATACTTAAGATTCATATTACTAAACCACATAATTTCTTTTCAAAAAAATTTTTTTCAAAAAATGGATAAGAATGACACAAAAATCCTTACCAGGTGCAGATTAAACACACAATCTCCTGTTTACTAGACAGTTGCTCTACCATTCGAGCTACCAAAAAGCAGTACATTCATTCTCACCATAAGATTAGATAAGCTTCTTATTCTAAGTTTTGAGAGCTGTCTTTCACCTAAGCTCAATATAGTAGGTAAATAATTCAAATGCTTGTCAGTAAACTAGAAACTTATCAGGACCAATATGTATACAAGCGAATGTTGATACATCTTTATTATCGTATCAAGAGGTGCATATGTATAGTTGGTTTCCCTTTTTTATACACGCACAGTATATCCTCCACACATGATCTTTTGTCAATATCTAACCTGTGAATAGATAATTACTTGATAAATTTTTAATAGAATATCTCGAAATTTTCTAGGGTAACACTTACTTTGCTAGGGGTCATTTAAAAAAGAAGGTTTTTTCTACATAACGCGTGTGCTTTAATCACGGAAACTGTTGATTTATTTGAGTTTTTCAGTTATTTTCATCACGTATGCAAGCTTTACCATAAGAATACGTGCTAAAATGCGTTACATAAAATTAATAATATCTTGAAATTTTGCAAGGTAAGCGATATTAATAATTATATCATTGAATTCAGTAGATTTTTAACTATTAAATTCATAGGGTCTTGGTTCGAGAACTATCACGAGGGAGACTCCTTAATATGAAAAGACAAATCTTTGCTCATTTTAAAGTAAACGATTGTCCGAAGTTTATCCATTTGCATTTGACAAACTTGCATTTCATACCACTAATTCTAGTTTCAAACATTATTTTACAGAACAAAATTGATATTAAAAACATGTATGAGCCTTCAGATAATGGTTCGAAAACTGACGTTGACTCGGAAATAGATAATAGTAAAGTTGTGGCAAAATATACAAACTATGATCAACACTCACAAGAACATTTAAATGTTTTTCACAATTTTTTCTACAATACTTTTAGTCATTCTTGCGCAGTTTGCGATAGGCTTTGGTAAAAAAAAGATTTAAAATCGTCATTTGCAGCACATAAAAATATTTTAAAACCAAATTTACCGGTAAATAATAACTTTTTTCTTATTTCTACTCTTAAAAAAATGTTAATATTCAATAATTATTTGTATTTCATAAAAATATTATTAGCGGCATTACTGAAGTAGCAATTTGTTCTACGTGTAAAAAATCTTTGGACGTACAAAAACTTTTATTATTATCAACATGCAACGGACTTTCATATCAAGTCATTCTGTCAGATTCACCAGAGTTAAATTTTATCAAACAGCGACTTATTTCTCTAAGAATCCCTTTTGTGCAGATAAGAAGACTCCGACATGTTAACGGCCAGTTCGGTATTTATGGAACAATAATTAATGTTTAAATTGATGTTAAAACAACAGTTAATAAGCTTCTAAGAAACACTCAAGATAACCATTCTTTTCATGTATACATTACAAAATAGTTTATACATAAATCGAGTTACAAATCAATTAAAAATTGTATGGTTGGGCCTTATTTATGGCGAAGACCGAAATTTTACCATCTTACTCAAGTAATAAGGCAAGCCGATAAAACGATTTCTTCTTTATTAAAAAAAAATTGGCAACAGTGGAGTATTATCAAATATTAAACTTGAAATTCTTAAATCAAGATTTTTCACAAAAGCTTAAGTTTAAAGAAATTCATACGACCAATGGTATACAAGCGAGTGTTGATACATCTAAATCCTTGTATTAAGAGGTTCACATGCATAGATGGCGGCACTTTCAATACAACCACTCTTTATCCTCCATACATGCCTTTTTTTTTAATATCCAATATACTTACTTTAAAACTCATAATATCAAACCACATTATTTCTTCTTCAAGAAAATTTTCTTAAGAAATAAATAAGAATGAGAAAAATATCCTCCCCGGGTGCGGATCGAACACACAACCTCCTGTTTACTAGACAGTTGCTCTACCACTTGAGCTACTGAGAAATTTCGATAAGTCTCTCATTCTTAATTTTCAGAGCTATCTTTTTACCAAAGCCCGACAAATTAGTTATGTCATCTAAATCTTATCTAAACTTACGGTGCCAGTAAATGTACAGCTCCTTGGTAGCTCAAGTGGTAGAGCAACTGTCTAGTAAACAGGAGGTAGTGTGTTCGATCCGCACCTGGGGAGGATATTTTTCTCATTCTTATTTATTTCCTCAGAAAATTTCCTTGAAGAAGAATGAATGTGGTTTGATATTATTAGTTTTAAAGTAAGTATATTGGATATCAAAAAAAAGGGCATGTATGAAGGATATAGAGTGCTTGTATAAGAAGTGCCGCCATCTATGCATATGCACCCCTTGGTACAATGATTTAGATGTATCAAGATTCGCTTGTATACCATTGGTCGTATAAATTTCTAATTTACTGACGAGCACTAAAATCACATAACTAATTTATCGGGTTTTGTTAAAAAAATATCTCTAAATATTAAAAATGAGAGACTTATCTTAACTTACGGTACGAGTGAGTGCACAGCTCCTTGGTAGCTCAAGTGGTAGAGCAACTGTCTAGTAAACAGGAGGTAGTGTGTTCGATCCGCACCTGGGGAGGATATTTTTCTCATTCTTATTTATTTCTTAAGAAAATTTTCTTGAAGAAAAAATAATGTGGTTTGATATTATAAGTTTTAAAGTAAGTATATTGGATATTGTAAAAAAGGGCATGAATGGAGGATATAGAGTGCTTGTATTGAAAGTGCGTACATCTATGTATATGCACCTCTTGATTCAATGATTAAGGTGTATCAACATTCCCTTGTACACTGTTGGTCTTATGAATTTCTAATTTACTAACAAGCATTAAAATCACATAACTAACTTAAAATTAAAGATTGTGCCCTAATAAAGTTCGTTTATATCTTAAAAATGTAGATATTTATAGTTACAATAATGAAATCTTACAGCAATTACCACACTAAATAATTTTTTCAGCCAATGATGTCATTGTTGGATTAAAAGATGCTTATTAGAAAAGTGCTTTTAGACAAAAGATACACAAAATGTCAATATTAGATACAGGTGGCTTACCTCACATTATTACATTTGTTGAAGATAAGTATTATCTTATTACTTCAAACATTAATGTATCTAATGGCTTAGCTAACGGCACTGTTGGTTAGTTGGTACATTTAGATTTTGATAATGATTACATTGTTTGCCAAGTTTGGTTAGAATTTCCTGGTAACATTAAAACTGTTAAAAAAATCAGAAAAAAGCTGCTTTATTTGCTATAAAAAATGGAATTTATAGATCTGCCGTACCGATCTAACCATGGGCATTGAATATTTATTCAGCAAAAGACAGTTACCTTAAGGTTACCGTTAAGCGAAAACATTTTTTTTTGATAGCAGCTTGTGCTGTAATAGCTCACAAATCATAAGGTGGAACGTTTAATCAAGTTGTTTATCAGTATTAAAAATTGCATTTGCAATCACTCGTTTACGTTAGACTTTCTTATGTAACAAGTCTTGAAGGCTTGTATATTGTAACACCTGATAACGATCGGACTAAGTGTAAATTTTATCATAACCATCAACAAGCTGCTTCACTTGTTAGTATAAAACAAGAATTTTAAAGGCCCACTTGAAATTCTCTAGATATTAAAGCTCAATTATTATCAGTTTCACTTCTGGTAACAGAAATATGTCTATATTATCTGTTTATATTTAAAGTCAAAGAAAACATTTACTTGTTTGAATGATACGGTCGATAGAAAATATAATGTTCTAATTTTGACTAAAACATGAATGAAAAATAATCAACAAATTGACATACCATAATTTAACTTTATCGTTCACTTTAAACGTAATGATGCATGGTCAGCTGGAGCGGCAATATATCATACTGCTGATCATGCAGTGAATATAGTTGATCCAAGTATGGATATGACTGTACAAAACACCTATGATTTAAATGTTCGAACAACAGATGTTGCAGACATTTATTCAGCCATATCTACAATGAAAAATGTCCAAAAAATAGTAATACAAGATCTATATGCTTCATCTTATCAAATAATAAGAGATGTAATTGATACAATTTACAGAACACGACTGGAGTAAACTAAAGGAGGTGTACAATTGCTTGGCAAAGATTTTGGTAAACTTCCACCTATAATGGCTGGTGATTTTAACATGAACTTTGCTAATAACAATTCGAAGTCATTGACCAATTTCCTCTTCCAAAAATTGAGCTTGAGTATGAATAATGATTCTAAAAAACATGCAACATGATATGGGACCACTACAGATGCCATTATTTCTCGATTTCTAAATAAAATACAGTCATAAACATTTGTACTTTATTTAAGTAACCATAAACCAATACTTTATAATGTAGAATGTAAATGTTTCTTATATTTAAATAATTATTTGAAATATAATTAAATATAAAAACATTCACGCAATTTTTAAAATGAGTATTACTTGGGTATTAAATTGCAAAACAATGCGTAAGAAAAAAAATGATTTAGAAAAATATGTATACAGAAATTAAATTAAAAAAGTTTGATCACAGTGCAATAATAAGAAATTTCGAATAAAAACTAAAAAAAGGGTATAGAATCGAGACAAAAAAATTAAATTCAAAAAAAAAAACAAATTAATATAAAATAATAAGAAAAATAAAAAAAAGAATAATGTGAAAAATAATTGACAAATAAAATTAATAAAAAAATTGAAAAAAAAACACATTAGAAAGTAAGATAAAATAAAAAAGATAGATAAATAAATTTAAGAAATAAAAGAAAAAAAATAAAAAAAAACAAAAAAAAGGAATGAATGAAAAAAAAATTAAAAAAAAAAAAGTAATGAAATGACAAATAGAAGAAAAAAAAATTGTAATCGAAGAAGACATAACAAAGTTAACCGGGATAAAAAAAAAGTAAGATAAAAACACAATTATAGAACAAAGATTAAATGAAAAATTAATAAAACAAATAAAATAAGTAAAATTTAGAGAATAAGAAGAAAAAATCAAAAGTAACAAGCAGTATGATATAATTGGGTCATGGAACCCACGGTAAAAACAAAGTTCTTTAAACATAAGATGAGTGCTAAAAAAAACTAAACATAAGATGTGTGTCGTAAAACATCATGAAACAAAGGAACACAATTTCACAGGTAACAAGGAGGTCGTGAGACCCATAAAAAGGACAAAGCTCTAGAAAAAGAAGAATGGATTTTTGTAGTTCATTAAAACAAAAACATAAAAACAAATTTAAAAAAATATTCCAGTATATACGACAGTTAAACTTTGTATATATTGTATTTATGAACGTTGTTCTCATCTCATGTTCAAAGAACTTTGTTTTTACTGTAAGTTCTATGACCCACATAAATCCTCTGGTTTGTTTCTTTTTATTTTTTTAGTTTTTGTTTTATTTTCATCATTTCGTTGTTTTAAAAAAATTTTTTGTTTACACTTTTTTTTTTTTATTTCCTTTTTTTTCTTTAAATTTTCTGAAAGAAATAAATAAGAATAAAAAAAAATCCTCTCCAGGTGCAGATCAAACACACAACTTTCTGTTCAATAGACAGTTGCTCTACTATTTAAGCTATCAAGGAGCTGTAGATTAATTTGCACCTTAAGTTAAGATAAGTTTCTGATTCTTAAAATTAAGAGCTACCTTTTACATAAGCTCGATATAGTAGGTATATGTTTCTAATGCTTGTCGGTAAACTAGAAATTTAATACGACCAACAGGAATACAAGCAAATGCTTATACATCATAATTATTTTATCAAGAGTTGCATGTGTGTAGATTTTTTTTTTTTTTCTTTTTCATTCATCATCGCCTGCAGGCTCAGACATAGCATTTTTTTACGTAAACAAAGTGTTAATTAACCATCGGTGCACCTGAGATATGACCAGATGTTTATATACGTATATAAACATTAGGACACCTCATACACCTATGATCACGAAGACGAAGCGTCAGAGAAACAGTTCATCGACCTTCGAGAATCAAGAGCAAAGGCAAAAGGGCAAGACCTGAATGGTGACCAGACGATCACCCATCTAACTATTAATGGCGCCAAATGCAGCTTATCCTCGGAGATCTACAGAACTCTACCGTTGCGCCATCGTGACTACAATTTATAGATGGCAGCACTTTTTATACAAGCACTCTATATTCTCCATACAGGCCCTTTTCTTAATATCTAATGTACTTATGATTCATTATAACAAACCAGATAATATTTTTTAAAGAAGTTTTCTTTAAAAAATGAATAAAAACTAAAAAAATATCGTTCTCAAGTGCAGATTAAGCACATATTCTTCTGCTTACAGAACAAATGCTCTACCACTTATGCTACCGGGGAGTCGTACATTTATTCGTACCTTAACTTTAGATAAGTTTCTCACTCCAAAATTCAAGAGCTGTCTCTAACCTAAGCTCTTTATAGTAGGTATATGATTCTCATGCTTGACGGTAAACTAGAAATTTAATATGACCACCAGGTATACAAGTGAATGTTGATACATTATAATTATTGTATCAATAGGTGCATATGTATAGATGGCAGCACCTTTTAAACAAGTACTCTATATCCTTTATATATGCCCCTTTTTTAATATTTTATATACTTAAGATTAATGATAATAAACCAGATAACTTTTTTTTCAAGAAATTTTTTGGAGAAACAAATAAGATTGAAAAAAACAAGAAAAAACTAGGAATAAAAAGTAAATAGATATGACAAAGAAAAATATGTACGGCTCCTCGGTAGCTCAAATGGTAAAGCAATAGTCTAGTCAACAGGAGACTCTATGTTTGATCTGCACCCGGGAAGGATATTTATCTCATTCTTATTAATTTTTAAAAGAAAACTCCTTGAAAAAAAAGTTATGTAGTTTAGTATTATGAATCTAAGGTTTATCAGATGTTGAGAAGACGGCATGTTTGGAGGACATAAATTGCTTGCCATACATAAGCACCTCTTAATACAATGATTAAGATAAATCAACATTTGCTTGTTTAGTCATTGATCATATTACATTTCTAGTTTACCGAAAAGCATTAGAATCATATACCTATTATACCAAGCTTAGGTAAAGGACAGCTATCAAAATTGAGAATGGGAGACTTATCTCAACTTACAGTGCGAGTAAATGTACAACTTTTTGGTTGGTCAAATGGTAGAGCAGCTGCCTAGAGAGCAAGAGGTTGTGTGCTCGATTCATACTTGGGGAGGATATTTTTTTTTTTATTTCTATTTATTTCTTAAAGAAAATTTTTTTGAAAGAAAAGTTTTGTGGTTTAGTTTTATGAATCTTAAGTATATTAAATAATATGAAAAGGGCATGTACGAAGGATATATATAGTGTTTTTATGAAAATTAACGCTTTTTATACACATGAACCTCTTAATTTAATGATTTATATGCATTAGTATTCGCTTGTATACCTATTGGGTGCACTTAATTACTAGCTTACTAAATCCAGTAAAATAATTTACCTACTTTTGAGAATTGTCTTATTTTTTATGTCATGAAGCGCGTCAAGACATAGAATGAAATGATTCCGTCAAAACGTGCGGTGTACACATACCGATCCTTTTGCGTGGTACAAGTTCAATGCGATGCACTTATAGATAAGATAGACAGAAACACCCACACAGTTCATCTCTTATGTGGTGGTTAATAGTTTTTACTTAAGGGTAAGTAGTACCTAAGAAATTTTGTTAATTTTTTCTTTGGATTTGGATTCAAAATTTTTACTACGTTTATCTGTGTTGCGTATTATTCTAAGGCCTTTAATGGTCAATTCATATCAAAATTCATTGTAAACAATAAAAAGGTCTCTTCTGAGATTATTCTTAACGAGTGCAATTTGATTTGTGTGTCGTTAGGAAAGTTTAATTTATATCTAGTTTAAATTACTTATCTATGAAGTTGGCACATTTACTTGAAACGTTTAGCCTTGCAGGGCATAAGAATGGTATATTTTATCTTTATTTGTTACGAGCGATAAGTATCTTATGAGTTCTTATTTAAATTTCTGCTTTTATGGGCCAGATTTAATCAACACCCACGAACACCAAGCTGTCACCGCTTTTCAAAAAAATTTCATGCAAATCAGAAAAGAAGACCCGTTCGTTGAAAGTTTAGTAATAGCAAGTGCGTACTCCATACTGTACAGAAAAAACTTTTAAAAAAAAGATGCAATCGGGATCATACCTGCAACTGGGTATACACTCACAGAGCAATTTTCCACAAATTACACTCATTGGATTTTGCGAGAAGAAAAAGTGATAAATGTATAGATTATACATGCAGGTAGATCACGGAAATATCGTTCAAAAGACGGCCTACTTGTTGATGGTTATTGGTTTAATTTCAAAAAAATTTGAATGTAATGGTGTTTAAGTTTTACAGATTTTATTTTAATAGTTGTATCTACTGTTTTCCTAACAATTGATATAAAAAATTGAATAATAACGAAACTTTAATAAAACGATACAAAAATACTCGTAAAACAAGTTTTAAAATGGAAGAGTGCGGCTACGAAGTTATTTTGATATGGGAGCATGGTTTTGACCAATTTACAAAAAAAAATTACAAGTTTTAAGACCATATATAAAATAACACAAGCACGGAAATCTGTACTTTAAACTCTCAAGATGCATTTTACGGTGGTTGTACGGAAAGTATTATTACACATAATTGGGTAAAAGCTTAAAAAAGGATAAAATATTAGAACAATTCCTCACTATACCCTTATATTTGTTAGACAGGTACAGTTTTACTTAGACATCCAAAAATTTATACAAGTTATAACTTTTAAATTATCAGAAAAAAACTTCAAAAATTTTAAAGAAAAAGTCGAGGGCTTAGTAAAACGTAAAAATTTACTGCCGTTTTATTTATTTCATACTATACTTCCAACAAGGATGAAGAGTCATTAACTTTTTGGATTGTGCTACATATGTATGGTACCATTCTTTTAGAAAGAATGTATCCACGATTCCGTATCAGATAGGGCTTTCTTAGGTACATAAGTTTCCCTCAAAATGAGGAATGCTCTTGTACTAGAATATAAATTTTTGAAAATCAATGTTATTTGGCAATATGAAGTTGCTAAATACGATCTTATTTCCTAAAATACTGGCTAATGTACAGAATATATAAACATTTGTTTTAAAATAACGAAAGTGGGTCACCCTGTACGGTTTAGACGAAAGAAGATAAATTAAAGTACATGAATACTTGTAAATATGGAGAAAGCATTAAATTAGATATTAGCAACATTAGAAAGAATCCAGGTGTACGTTCAGTAGCAAAATTAATTCTAAATTCGTTTTGGGGAACATTGGGTCACAGGGAGAATTTACCTCAAACTAGTATAGTTAATGGATATAGAAAGTTACTGGAGGCATTATGTAATAGTAAAAAGTACACACACATACAAATAAAAAGAATGCTGGAACCGTTGTCTGATAGAACAAGGAAGAAAAAGAGAGCACTTCTTGGAGCAAGATATGTATGCTGGCTTGTTAAGAGCGAGAAGAAAGATCTTATGTACTCAGTGTCCCCATCCACAAATCTTACATCAGAGTGAGAGAAAAAAATAATTTATTCACGTGGTTTCCCCCTCCACCGTGCCCTGAAGCTATCGTACAACAGTACAAGTTTTCGCACTATCCCTCTCCCACCACTACTATTATCAAAAGCACTTGTACAACAGCACAAGCTTTCCCTCCCACCTACCACCCTAGGGGGGTTGATTCGAAAAATGGTCTAGCCTATTTGCTGTACTGAAAACTCCAACTACTAGAAAGTTGACTAATAGCTATCAAAAGTAGAAATATTCTTGGTTACTTGGGTTAACAGTGTAAAAACTTTCCAAAGTGTCAGATGATTATTGTGTGGAACTCGCTTCTCGCGCCCTCTCTCACTTCATTAGACGGACACCAGCGGCACCGCCGAATCCATGCTCGAGCTCCAAAAACTGTCTTCCTCGCTCTACGAGAAAAAAGGAAGGAAAAGGACAAGGCTCTCAACGCAACGACACCTGCCATCTATATATATATCTCCTATATAATCTGTGTGCCTCTCTCTTAGGTTTTTTGTGCTTTTTCGAAGTGAATAAAGGAGTTGAATTAAACATTGGTCCTTCGAGCCGGATTCAGAGCAGCTAGGATAGCTGGCTATTTCCAGAAATGTAAGTAATACCATGATTTCTGAGACTCTCTGCGTTTTAAACGCATCGAAACATTGGGCCTCTGGTGCACGCGATGCATTAAGACAGATTCGCACCGTAAGAGATCAAGGTTAGGTGAACCTCCACGCAATGGGAGGGTGAAAGACGCCCAGAAATCCGCCGCAGCTGCCGTGCAGTCTGCGTCGTGGTCCTCGCACGTTATCGCGATGATACAGCTCGAGAAGCTGTTGCAAAGGTAAGAGATGACCAGATGTCCGCCGCAACTGCCGCGCAGTCTGCGTCGCGGGCCTTGCGCGTGATTGCGATCACGCAGCTCGAGAAGTTGTCATGAAGCGAACGTGTTGCAGATTATACGCTGACTCACGTTCAAACTTTAGTTGATTTCCAGGCCCACGCCAGCCCTTCTTCCTCTCTCAGGTCTTAAACTCTTCACGGCACGCACGAATACTGAATTCATCGCGGGTGACAAGGCTCCGCTTGAAGCGGCAAGCGTCGAGCTTATTGTGTTTTAAATTCGCAGGGCACATCAAGGCTGGTCTGATCTGCTTGCGACGCAGCATGCTCTCCTCGATGTTTTGGATGAGTTTACTTAATCAGCCAGGGGCATCGAATCCTGGAGCATGGGGCTTGTCGACGCTAGGGCAGAGTTGCTCAATAGCTACTGGAACGACTTTCAAGCTAATCATCGCGACTTGATTCCGGACCCACCTGAGGACAAAGTTGCCTCCCTCAGAGTCGTGTACTCATCTGGAGAGGAACACTACCTCAGCGCTAAGGCGTGCCTTTATGATGCCAAGAGTGGGATGACTCCTCTTCCTGGATCCGGTGGACCACCTCTTCTTCTTGGGCCTCACGCCAGCCCTTGTCTGCCAAGCATCAACATTCCGCTTTTTTCCGGTCGTCGCGAAGATTCGCGGTTCGAGCACCACCACCTCCTCATGCAGGATCACATCACCGCACTAAGGACGCTCAAGACTCTAAGAGAAGAGTCCACTGCTGGTTTGCAGGGCCTGCTCGATACCTTGGAGAAGCACCGTGACCAGCTAAAAGCGCTGAAGCAGCTCGTGGAACAGTGGGACGTGTGGATGATCTCCTTTGCCTCCACCACCATGGACCCATCGACTTGGAGGGCCTGGGAGGACGAGCTTGAGAAGCTGGATGCAGCTGCCTTGGCACCTGGAGAAGTAGCCACATTCGCCAACCTGTCCAGCTTTCTGCGGAGGCGTGGCCGCTCTCTAATCTCAGTAGAGGCCTCGCACAGCCTACGCTCAGTGAACGATTTATTCAGCTCACGTTCAACAAGTGGCCGCCCTGCCAGGCCAGCACCGATCGACCGCAACCACAGGACTCTCACCACACAGGTGGCCAAAGCTGACTGCTCTGCTTGCCATGCTCCTCACCATATCGGCCATTGCAGTCGTTTTCTTCAGCTGGATAAGACAGCACGTCGGGCTCTCGTTGCTCAATCGAAGCTGTGCTTCAACTGCTTGGGGTCAGGCCACATCGCTCACTCCTGCCCATCCCAAGATGTATGTCAGCACTGCAACGCGAGACATCATAGCTTGATTCACGACGGCAGCCGTAAACGCAAGGCCGACCCCGAGTCAACAAGCGCTCAGACCCAGCGAGCACGACTTGCCACAGATTCTTAGGGAAGCATCAACCGGGCGGTCGACTCGCAGCTGTGACTAGCCGTTCTTCCAACGATCATGGTCCAGCTGAAGGGGACCCAAGAGTGGACAATTACCGTCAGGGCACTCGTCGACGCCTGCTCGGAGATCTTGATCACATCCACCGAACTAGCTCGAGAGCTTGGTGCTCGTCTTGAGCCAACTGCCACTAACATCTTGGGCGTCGGTGGAGTCGGCGTCACGCGCTCGCTGATGATCGCACAGGTACAGGTGAAAACCTGGAACTCGGCATGGGCGTTGCAGGTGTCTACACACTGCCTACCTCGATTAGGACTCTTCACTCCTTCGGCACCACTGCCCCCAGCGGTCATAGACTTGTGGCGAGACCTACCAGACCTCTCGGACCCACACTTTGGGACATGGGGTGATGTGGACATACTTCTCGGCGCCGACGTGTACTCTCATCTGCTGCAGCCAGGGCTCCTGCTCCGGGGAAATCTCATCGGGCAGCTCACTGTCGTGGGCTGGACTTTGACCGGTCAGATGTCGTGTCACCCCATCTCCCCCCCGATCGCCACTTGCCTTATGACGCAAGATGCTGGCACCCCGCCCTGGCATGAACAGTTGGTAGCGTTGATGCAGCGGTTTTGGGACCTTGAAAACATACCCCGAGTAGTCCGTCAGTCACCCGATGACGCCGAGTGCGAGACATTTTTCGCTCATCATCGCCGAGCCGTTGACAGACGCTACATCGTCCGCCTTCCACTGAAGCGTAGTGGGACCAAGCTGCTCGGAGACAATTTGCCCAGTGCGAGGGCGTCCCTCCAATCTTAACAGCGCAGACTGCAACGCGACCCCAAGATGGCTGCTGAGTACGTTCTCTTCATGGACGAGTCTCTTCGCTGTGGGCACATGCGGCCGCTGACCGACGCCGAGCTGCGCACGTCCCCCGGGCCAGTTCACTACATCCCGTATCACGGCATCTGGCAAGCCAGTGACCGACGAAGAAGACTACGCGTCGTTTTCAACGCATCACGACCGACTCCAACGGGCTGCAGCCTCAACGACGCACTGCATGCTGGACCGAAGCTTCAAACCTGCCTACCGAGCGTTTTACTGCGTTGGAGAAGGCACCGAGTTGCTTTTTGAGCAAACATCCAGATGATGTTTCGGCAAATACTTGTCGATGAACGTGACGTGGATCTCCAACGGATTCTATGGAGCATGGACGAGTCAAGCCCACCAAAGCATTTTCAGCTGCTTACCGTGACTTACGGCAAAGCCAGTGCTCTTTATCTCTCTCTGCGCACGATTCTGCAGCTTTGCGAAGACGAAGGTCACGCGTGGCCTGAAGCCGTGCCGATTGTCAAGAGCGATCGCTATGTGGACGACGTCCTCTCAGGTGCTGACGACGTGCAGACTGGGCGACTCCGTCGCGATCAGCTGATCGGCCTGCTGAGAGCTGGCGGATTCTCTCTCAAGAAATGGGTCGCGAATGAGCCAAAGCTCCTGCGTGATTTCCCCGTGGACTCCTGCCTCAGGCCATCTTGGCGACAGCTCAGAGTGGACGGCCTCGTTAGCGAGCTTGGCGTCAGCTGGGACCCCATCGGTGACTGTTTTCACCTCACTCCACCTGCCATACAGCCACAGCAGACGAAACGCACCATACTGGGAGCTCTTGCCAGACTCTTCGATCCCTGCAGGTGGATCGCGCCCGTCATCCTCGTCGCCAAGATAATCATCCGAGATCTCTGGCTTTCATGACTGGACTGGGATGAGGCTGTGTCAACATCCGTAACTCAGCGATGGCACGCATTTCTGAGCAAGCTGCAGAACGCTCTACAAGAAAAAGGGAAGGAAAAGGACAAGGCTTTCAACGCAACGACACCTGTAATCTATATATATATATATATATATATACTTAGAGCGCGTAGTGGCTCGGTTGGCTAGGTCGTGGATTGGCACGCGGGAGACCGCAGTTCGATTCCCAGCCAGTGCGATTTTTGGGCAAGTACCTCTGTGAGTCTCACATGTGCTTTTTTACTACGCAATGCTCCTCGAGGAGGGTCTAGGCAACCTTCTCGCAGCAAAAATTGCCTAATTTTCCCCTGCCCCCCTCCCAGTAATGGGAGGCCTCCCGTCCCTTTCCTAGTCCTTTTCCCCAGTGCTAAGTGCCCATAGTAGTGCCCTTAATAAAGGAGCCGGACGTAGAGCACTATAGTTTAATAAGAAAAAAAAAAAAATTTATATATATGTATCTTTTATATAATCCGTGTGCCTCTCTCTTAGATTTTTTGTGCTTTTTCGAAGTGAATAAAGGAGTTGAAAGAAACAATTGTAAACTCCATTGTCTTTTTACTGGTTTGCCTTGCTTGTGCTGTTGGAAGATCTAAGCAAATTCATTTTATGCTTAATATCGAGGTGCTTCTGAATAAAGTTATGTCCTTCTAAACAAATCTTCTGCAAACAATGAGGAAAACGCAGTTAAAGTTTTTGCTGGTAGTAATATTGCTCTTTCATGTACATTTACCACTTCAAAGTGCATGCGTAGTTAAGTTTTAAAATAAACTAATATATTGTCAAAAAAAGAGTTAGTAGACAGTGGGTGCGTGAGTTCTAAAGTATTAAGTTATATTTTAAATGAGTTAAATAGGAAATAATAGAATTATAAAGATAAAAATACCCTCTCTAAAACAATGTTGGGTACAAAGGTGGTGCAATCATCGTTGGAAACAGTATATCGTAGGTAAGTTAGGTGTGGTTTTAGTTAAAAATTCAATATGTGATAAAACAACAATCATAAATAATAAATTATGGCATAATACAATCTTAACAACGTAGGCTGGTCAGTACAAGACTGTAAGCTTTCATCGATTCTTCCAAATACTTAAAAATAACTGTCTACTGTCTACACTAGTAATATCTCTAACGTCACGCTCACACACTTATTTATAGTGTATTTCAAAAACTCAACGTATAATTGTATCTAAAAAATTAAGAAAAACCATCCCGCTGTACCGCTTTATTCAATAGAGTAGTAGTAATAGTACATCCCAGTGAATGTCCCTTTAAGGCGTTCATCACACATAGGGTTGGTTGGACAGGTACTATTTACATCAAACATTTATTTGAAATAGTATAAGAAATACCCTAGAAAAATGACTGATCCTGTAAGTGCATTATTTTTTCTATGTTTAATTTTAAAAAATTACAATTCACACGTCACCTTGTAGAAAAATCACGTAAAAAGGCATTTATGCAATCTGAAGAAATCTCCTTACTGTTTTGGTATAAGAGACTACTGTTAGATAAACCTATCGAATTTTTAAATAGATCCTTAAGTTGGATTTTAAATAAATTTAGTAAGAAGGGATTAAGTATGCATGAAAGCATGTATGGGAGTACATCCACATAAGAAGAACAATTTCCAGATTACCTGCTTATATTTGCGCTTCTCTCACGTCTCTGAATTTTCCCTCCGGTAAATACGTGAAAAGATTTTATAAGCAATGGAAAAATTGTAAAAGAATAATATACAATAAAAAACAATTATTGTACTTCTACAGTACAAAAATATGTTTTTCAATTTTTGAAAATTTTGAAAAAATATAAAAAAATTGTATAAACAACTATTTGTTCATTGTTATAGCAACAAACGTATAGTAAAAAAATTAATATTATTCAACAGATAAAAAAATTGCTTTTCTAAAATATACTAATTCCTAAGTTTTCTGAGAAAACATTCAACAAAAAGAATTATTCTATTAAATAAATTATTTAATAATTTAACTAACAACTAAACAAAATAAATGAATAAACAGTAAATGAAAAATAAGATATGGGTTTTTGTTGTAAACAACAACATAACATTCAGGAATAAAATTTGTACTATCGAGACCACTCGTGGCCGAGTGTCTAAGGGCCTCGGCTTTTGTACATAATGTCAGGGGCTCAAATCTCTTTGTAAACTAATCAGTCCAGTAGTCTTAAAATGCGTAAAAAACAAACATACACAGATGCTTATCTTTACATATTTAGATAACAAATAATAAGGAATTTTTATTGTAACATTGCTTGGGCAAGCCAGTGCCGTAAATTAAAAACGTGACCTAATGATAGAGATAAATATTAAACCTAATTTTTTTTTAGAAACAAAAAAAAAATGAAAAGAACTTTAACTATTTTTTAAGTAGTTATAAAATAATAAATGATTTCAATTAGAGCTTTAACTTATCCTTAAGTGAGCAATCGTTGATAATAAGAAGCCAAACTCTTTTTTTTGTATTAAAAAAAACTTTCTTACGTCCATACTTTCTTCTCCTCTTTTCTGATTCATGAGATTCTTCTTTTACAGTTTCAACTCTTTCTTTACCCCACCCATTCTTATTTCCAATCAGTCTAAATATTTAAAGGATTTTTCTTATCAGCTTTTCCACAACGGTCCCAAAATCGTACCCAGCCATATCCCCTTCTTTCCAATAACTCTCTTAAATTATGGCACTACATCCACTAGTTAACAGTTCTTTTATGCTGTAGTTCACCCTCAGGGAAATTAAAACACAAAAAAGTTGGAACCATATGACAGAACTTTATTTTACCAACACGAATATTTTAACTAACGCTAAGACTTCTAAGTTCTTGCGAAACGTATATATAATTGTGAACCACCATGGAAAGAGCAATTACCAACAATAGTTCCAAGAATTGACATTATTTTGTATTTATTTTGTTTGTAGCCATTCTACTGCTACGAACTGTTATCCTCCGTATAGCTTTTGTAACGCATCGAGTGCAGCTGTACTCGTGCGATAGGTAGTTCACCACATCACCCATCGTCAATATGTTAAGTACATATTTCACTTCCGGCTCTCGTAGCTCACACGCGCTTACTATTAGTAATGTCTTTTCAACCACATTGAGAAACTTCAACACGTGTAACTCCTTCTTGTTCCGAGGAATATAATGAGTACAGCTTTTCTTACATTTGCTCTCTATCTTCACCCAATATTTTATCTGAGCATTGTGTTCCCAGAAGCTTTATTTTTGTCACGTAGGCTACTATTCTTCTTTACGGATACAAGCTGCCAACTGCCCATAGTTCAGGCAGTTTCAAAGCAACTCTTGTCAGCGTACCCAAATGTAATACTAGTCCTTTGAATTATCAGCATCTGAGGATCTCTCCTACTCACGGCAACTCGACCCACCGTCACCTGACACGGACGGATCAGCCACCCATACATTATTTTGGACTCACTCTTAATTAGCCATCTCCCCTCAACTACAGCAGTAAAATAAGCAGTCAGTTTATTCTTTAGATAAAATTCCAATTATTATTTATATTTACAGCATTTTCTATTTTTTGTGTTTTCTCCCTTCAATAAAATTTGCTTACACCCTGTCTACGACAAGTTTTCATGTATACATATAAATTATATTATGTACGTATTTCCAGCGATTACTGTCTGGTTTTATAACCAGGTGGGATTGTTGCATCTTTCCCCCTTATTTTAATCTGGTAATGATACCAGGTTAAACAAACAACCTTATTCTTTTATAGGTGGCCTTATACTGTTTGTCGGGAGCCAGATTCTTTCTTTCAGGACACAAATGGGCATCATTTTTAGTAATTTATGACTTTTTTTTAATCACAAGCATGTAAATATTGTTTAAAATTATAAAATACTTTTTCTTATTACAACTGATTAACAATAATTGTTAAATTATTGCTTTGGCAAATAAGCACTTCTGATAAGGAGTTTAGGTCTCCTTTTTGTCGTAAATAAATATTGTTTGCTTTGGATAGTAACTCCAGGCTAGAAAAAACTTCACTGTTTTTAATTATAAATACAAATTCATTGATTTTCCCACTTGTAAAAAATGATAAACAAATTGATGCTTTGGTGAGCAAACACATGGTAGATAAAGTTTGAGGTATAAACAGTTACGAAGTTCACTTTTTGTGAAGCAAGGGCAAATTTAAAACATCACTGTTTTTGATTTTAAAACAATGATTTTCTTTATTTTTAAAGCATGTAAGGACTTGCCCTAACGAAAAGAACTTCTTACATAATTATTAAGTAATGACTAAATGCCTAAGGCAGCAATTTGTAAGGATGTAAAGCTTCATTCTTTTTTTGATAGAAATATAAACTTAAAATTTTTCAGGTTACAAGAACAGGTAAAAAAAATCTTAACTTTTTTATAGCTTAAAGTAATAATTGAATTTATTTTAAGGTGAGTTAGAACTAGTGATGACCAAATCAACTTTCTTATTTGTAATAAATATTATATGAATAAATGCTTAGCAAGAAAGAATCCTAGACGATGGGCTTAACTGTTTCAAGATGATAAATTGTAACTAATTTATTTTTCTAAGAACAAGCATATGTAATTAAAAGGTAAGCTATTTTCTGCTCGAAAACAATAATTAATTCAATTAAAAGACTTACCAGCACGTATTAGAACTAGAGAAATTTCCTTAAATTCTCAATTATAAATGAATAAATGCTCGAATGAGCATAATTCTGTAGATAAGTGGCTCAAGTCTCTTTCAATTATACAGATATAATTTTTTTTGCTTGGACTATTAATAAAATTGGTTCTTCAATTATAAATAAAAAGATCAACTATTTTTTAAGGAAGTAAGTACCGTTGATGATAAGTTTAACTACTAATTTGTTACAAAAAATAATTTAACAATATTAATGGTGAGGACAAGCTGCCAATGAGTAGCCCACTTTTTTGTCATGTACTATAAGTTAGTTAAGTATTTGATGAAAACGTGCCACCGATAAATAGCTTGTCTTCTTGTTAGAAGCGTATGATAATTCAAAATCTTCTTTGGCAAGCAAAAGCTGACGATACGTAGCTTAACAGTTTTATAGTTACAAATTACAATTGAATCAACTTTTTGCAGTAAAACCACTGGTGGTGACTAACTTTACTGCTTTATTATTTTTTTCAATAATTTGGTTAACATTAATGTAAAAAGTGTTGTTAATAAGAAGCACAACCATGGTTTTGGTGACGAAAAAAAATGAAACTAAGTTTTGGTGCATAAGTGTTGCACCATTGATAAGGGGCCGTAGTATGACCACCCTACTATGTTTTAGTACTTCTTCAAATGGTATTTTAGGCTTTTTTATGCTGTTTATTCTATGACTTTAAGTAATAACGTGGAAAAGTTATAAGTAGTTATGTGCAGCACTTTATTTTTTCAAAACAAATTCCCATCAATGCAATAAAGGCCTCCTTTGATAAACCCAAAGTGTTACATGTAAGGATTTGTGAGGCGGGTAGGAGAAGTATAAAAAGTTTTATTGAGCAGAGGGGAAAACATGTGAAATCTAAGAGTCATGGAAAAAGGGATTCGAGAAAGGAGAGAGTGGAAAGGGAGAGAGAGACATAAAAAATATTGGAGACGTGGAAAGAAAGAGAGCTTCTATCCTTTTATAATCAAGATTAGAAGTTAAAATCATTAAGATACATTTACCTTATTTCAGCTGCTGCTAATTCTCATATACCATAATACAGCTAAGAAATATACACCCGTTTATACTCCTATAAAATCGCCACCTTACCTTATGCTTTTACTGTTGGCTTTATTCTAATAATACATACCCTTCAAACTATGCACTTATTTTCACGAACATTTACTTGTCGTAAGTGATCATAGAGTCTTCCTTTAGTTTTGGCAGCTTCTTACTTTCATTGGAAAAAGTATCACAACATTTTTTATACAATAGTTGCTATTTTGAAAGCTTATTTTTCTTACTAATAGAAAAACCTGAGCTCAGGATTTATTGCATAATTGTCTCTATCATTACTTGACACTCAATTTGAATATTTCACGTAATTAAAATAACCATTCACAATGAACTCTTTGCCTAGAAAATAATCAATACTCACACTTTTAACACTTTTTGCATTACTGTCTTTTATATGAATTAATCACGTTAACTTTTTTTTCAGTTATTTAAAAGAACTATATATGAGTTATCATTTTGAAGTCAACAAAGCATTTCTAATTGACTTAAACAAAAAAAAAAATTATTTTTAGAACGAAGTTCTTTATGTCGCGTTAGTCGTGGGGCTGGAATTTTAAAACCAACAGATTTTTTTTTTTGGAAACAAAAGTGGTTTCACCCAAACTCTCTTCCTTTAATGTTTTCCCCCTTACCCTCTTCCCCTCACCTACTGTTCTCCATACACTTCCCCTCTCCCCACTATATATGTATATCTGCCAACCATGCCGTGTTACTCTTCTGCACACCTTTACCCACCATTCCCTTTTCACACCCCCAAGCAATTAATTTTCAAACCAATTACAATTTTATTTTCCCCACAATACCTTTTATTTTACTTTGAATTTTTTTCTTTTACAATTCTTAAGAAAAAAAAAAAAAAAACAAAAAAAAACATTTTCCGAAAAAGAGATTTGAACCCCCGACCTCCGACCTCCTGCATATGAGTCCGGTACCTTACCCACTCTGCTACGAGCGCTGCCGACTATAGAAACTCGGTTTCTTGGTTTCTTGTACTTATCGTGCAGTTCGTAACTATAATATTCCATTTTTATATGAATTTACTGATACTAGATTTAATTCATAATAAATTATGTATTTGTGTTAAAAAAAAAAAAAAAAAAAAAAAAAAAAAAAATTTAATTAGCATAAATATGGATATGTAGATAAAACATAATAAGGCGCGTTATAAGGCATTAAATATTTGTATTGTAAATAAAGAAAAATAACAAGAAATAAAGAAAAAAAAGATAAAATAAAATAAAAAAAAAAAAAAAACAACAAACCAGGGGGGATAAATGAGTCATGGGACCCACGGTAAAAACGAAGTTCTATAAACATGAGATGAGTATAGACACAATGTCTCAGGTAACAAGGGGGTCGCCAGACCCACAAGAAGAACGAAGCTCTGTAAACGTTACTACTGCATTCATGTTGTTTTCTAAAACAAGCACTTGAAAAACGAACAAAAAAATAAATGAATAAAATGTTTTACTACTCACAATGGTTGAACTTCGTGAGTACTGTATTTATGCACGACGTTCTCACGAAGTTTAACCATCGTGAGTAGTAAACTATTTTATTTTTTTATTTTTTTTTATTCGTTTTTCAAGTGTTTGTTTTAGTAAACAACATGAATGCAGTACTAACGTTTACAGAGCTTCGTTCTTCCTGTGGGTCTGGCGACCTCCTTGTTACCTGAGAAATTGTGTCCATACTCATCTCATGTTTAAAGAACTTCGTTCTTACCGTGGGTCCCATGACCCATTTATTCCCCCTGGTTTGTTGTTTAATTTTTATTTTATTAAATTCTTTTTTCTTTCTTTCTTGTTTTTTTTCTTTATTTTTAACCAGTCCACTGGATATACCACTGAAGGTACCACCTGGATTACTAATTTTCAATCATTATCGAATAATATTTCACTTCAAACGTTATATTTTCTTGTCTTATGTTGTCGAATGAAGACCGTTAGTAATATATTTCAATGCGGGCCTTTTAATTACACAATCGTTCATAAAGTTGTAAAAGCTGTTTAAAAATTTGTCAATTGTAATAATCTATCAGCAAAAATATCCTGTGCTGTTACAGTAACAATATTTTAACAATGATTGTCTTTTGCTCACTTTTAGTCATTACAAATTTTGTTATTCCTAGTAATAAAGCAAAAGCATGACGATACACTTGGGGACAAATAACTTTTTAATGGTGATACAACCATGGAATGTTCACCGACCACTATGCGTAATAAGCAGACTGTATTACTGTATTTATTAACCAGGTTTAGTTCTTACATTTTCACTTGCAAAGGAAATTCCAAAAGCATTGCCTAACGGCTTAAATTGGCCAATAAAAGAAGATAGTAGTGGTGATTATGAAAAACGTTCAGGTACGAAAGAAGCCAGCGAAAAAAAATGCGATGACGTAAAATACATTAGTTAAAGTAGCATTACAGTAGAAGCAGAAGTAGTAGTAGCTGCAGTAGCTTTTGCTAGTACACGAGATCTATCAGCAGATTACGCTTAAGTTGTTTGGAGACAAATATGAATAGGTGCGCTATATAATTATCAGGATTTTATAAGATGCGATCACGGACCAACTCCAAAGACACCTGTTGAAGAGCTTTTGCGATTGACAAAAATTTGTTGGTCTTGTGGGAGTTTAGGAGTTTTAAAAATAATTCTATACTTACAAGACAGCAATTGTCTCTTGTTTACTTCGAAATTCCATGCGTGGTCATAGGTCCTTATACGATGGTACTCGTTTAGTTTTAGAGACTCGAAGACAAATCGTTCATACGTTACGTTCAAAGTACTTCGAAAAAACGAAGCATTACAAGCCTATACTACATTTAATTGGTGCAAGCGGCAGTTGAGGATATTATAAGCCATGCAATAAGAGTTATAAGCATATCGAATATCACAGATACTCAAACAAATGCGACCAGTGCATGCAATGTTTACTCTGCCATGTAATGGGCCCATCTTAAAAGTTTAATTCGTGCCATAGATTATTGTTAACGTTGTCGTGTTTTGAAAATAATGTGAAAAAAAATTATTATCACAACTCCTTTACCGTTTTTGAAAAAAAAACTGCATATTATGCTGCCAAGCTCTGTAAAAATTAGACAAAAAACATAAAAATAAATGCGATATTTCTTTTGTTGCAATTGTAAGGAGTATTCACCCGCAAATCTTCAATGCTATATTTAACCGTTAAAATTTAACAGCAAAAAACGTCGTTTTTTAAATTTATTTTACTATTTTTAAACGCAACAGAAGACACCTATCGTAGGTGATGAGAAAAAAAAAATTTACGAAGTAAATCTGCGCGTCGTTTAACAAATTTATAGAGGTTAAAGCAATCTACAAGATATTTTGATAAACTGCAATCATTGCGGCATTTGAGAATATATTCTTTAAACTGATCCAGCAAAACGGCTCATAGATCTTGCTTTGGATCACCAAAAATATTTTAACAAGCATTTGCACAGCTGACAATGCACAAGTATTCGATACTCCATTTATTTTTAGGCATATAGTAGAAAAACTGGTGAACGGGTAGTACCAGCTGTTATTATGAACGGATCCATAATAATATTAATGAAATTTATAAAAGAAGGATTTACTGATAGTCCTAATAACTCTCATTTGGCTTTAAGCGGCTTACCTAACTCCTATGGTCTGTCGAAAATTAAAAAAAGGGTTTTTTTACATTTTTTTAACAAAGTAAAAAATCAATTGTACGTTGGTCCTCTGCCGCCGCTCGAAGTTTATTTACCAGACAGTGTAACAAAGATCAAGATCAGTTTTTCACATGGTACAATCAACAAGTATAAGATAATTGTAAATTCGACTTTTAAAATAAAATTATAAAATACTGTGAATAAAACGTAAGAATTTAAAGATCAGCTTGCTAAGTTTTCCAAATAACGTTTGGAAAATTCGAAATGGTCTCTTTTGGGGATGCACAATGATCGCTTCGACCAGCATGCGTGTAAAAAAAAAAAAATTTATGAAAAAAATAAGTTGGTCCAACACCACAAAAAGTTACAAAATAGCAAAGAATCAATCTTAAATAGCTTTAAAATGGCTTTGTTGGTTAAAAAAAAGACGTTTACCATCAATTTCTCGAACCTGTTAGACACTGTCAAGAGAGATGTTTAATAAAAGGTATTCTCATCGATGGATACCGGACTTCTTCAGATGATGTGCTTGATATTTACAAAATCCTTTTACAAGTTGAAGGTTGCTTTTTGCACAGCTGCTTATGATGCTACCGAAAAAAGCGAAACACTATTTTGATGATTTGAGATACAATGGATGATAGATATGAGAGAACTGCAACAACTAGGAAAAAGATAAAAATGGCAAATTATAAGTTGATGAAAAAAAAATAATCCGACCTTAACCAAAAAATATGTAAAAAGAAAATTTTTCAAAATTTTGATCGTAAAAATGGAAATAATTAGAGTCTGAAACTGGTAAATTATGTGTAATGTGATACCACCAAAAAATTTGTATTATCCTGTATTACTAATGAAGGTGCATGATGAGCTTGTTTTTTCTTTGTGTCTTACGGGTTGCAAGGATATGCTTCAACATCACTGTCCTCACGACGGTCAAAGAAATCGCATTTGACAAGATGCGTGGATATCCAAAGAAGTCAAAGCGGTTGTTAACATAGTTTATAACGTTAAAACTGTTAATAAAATAAATTAGTATCAGGTAACACAGTACAATTATAAGACAGACAAAGGGGAAGTACTCGCACATTACATTAACGAGTTTTTCAAACAAAGAACCCTAGCTTTGGAGTACTCACCTACCTGTATATCTAATGAGCAAAAGGAGTCCCATATCGACAAAATTTATAGAACTAAAAGAATAAATTTTGACAAAAATGTAATAAACCTCAATTCTGGCTAAAGATCCATCACAAAATTTTAACTCAATTTTTCGAGGGGTACATTTAGTCAACGTAAAAATTTGACAAAGACTGAGGTGGTGAAAGTTTTAGAAAAATTAATGCAATAACATATGAGTACAGAAATCAATGTGAATGAAGATTTACCCGTCAACGACGTTACATTTTCATTAAACTGGAATTATAAGACTGAGTTTTCGACGTTATTACCGTCAAGTAACGTTGTGGCCGCTGTTATCGTCACAACACAAGCACTTTTAAAGCTTTTTAAGTATCCACATTTTCTAAAAAAAAGTGCTCTTTATTATAACATGAATTCCGTTTTTATGTTTCTCGAAAAGGACTGGACGATTTCCCCATTAGCACGATGTTCAGCAGTCTCATTCATGAATTGGCCAGTAAAACAGTTGGCACATACGTTTCTTTGTTTTTATCTGTCAGACCAAACCCTTATGCATATAAGATTAAAAAAATCAATGGTAGTATAGAAAATGTTTACAAAGTAAAAGGTATCAAATAAAATTATTTCAATAGTCGAAAAATAGATTATAATACGATTCGTGAGCATGTTACAACTAATAATACGGAAACAACATTGTCAAATTTTTCCATTCATCGCACAATATTTCACAACATACATGGACAATAACAAGATGTGTTTAAAACATAGAAAATCAAACTCTACATTTATTTACTGTAGATACGATGATAATGATGCACAACTCACCATATAGTGGCAGTTTCATCGATCTATTAATTAAAGATCGTCATCATAACAAGTTAAGTGCTGTCTTTATCACGCAAAATATACTTCGTGCAGATAAGTGTCAGTGATGTATATCGCTAAACTTGCACTTTATTGTTATCTTTAGATATTAAAAAGATCGCTCTCAAATACAACATATTTCAAGACAAGCGTGTCCGGAAAATTTGCAAAAGCATTACCACGAAGTGGTGCAACCAACTGCATACGCTTGTGAGAACAAACTTGCAAGAGCTTTGAAACGTCAAGATTTGCAATCGAACTTCATTAATTTTACTAATATACAAAGCAAAGTTACTAAAACCGTTGTAATCGCTAACCACAAAAACTACTGTACTGATTTTGCTAAAAGTTTGCGTACCGTTTCTTGATACTTCCTAGATGGTTTTCGTATGGTTTTTATCTTAAAAATTTTAATAACAATAGCAATAAATGAGCTCAAAGCTTTGTAAAAATACGCCAGTTTCTTACTTTAGCTCAGTAGGATCCACTAGGTGACGTTGACATAAGATTGAAGCTATCTGCAACAGAATTAAAAAACTATGGTTATAATAGGCCGAAGCGTCTCGAAAATCTCTGTAGTCGTCTACCGGCAGTTCATCGAGCTGCATCAAGAACGTAGATGATAGTTGTGCAGCTGGGTATTTCGGTAACTGACGATACTCTTCTTCAAAAGGGCAAGTCCATATCCATCCTGAATCTCCAGGATTGACAAGTGCCACCATTTAAAAATTATTATAACCGATAACGTCTCCGGCAGAATACCAGGAGACGTATCAAGCCAGAGCACAACCTGCTCCAACACTCTAAAGTTATGTTGCCATTCCACTATCCCGTCTGGTGCAGTCAGAGAATTTTTGGCTATAACTCGAAGCCAGGGAAAACAGCCCTGGGGAGCATGGGAAGCCACAACAGCTTTCTTCTCAGCAGTCGTGTCCCCAACGGTATACCCACATTTTCCCGACTGACAATGAGCGGCTGGTTATACGGGGAACGACCTGAAAATAAGATATTCTTTGGTCAGCGGCGTACCTCCCTCAATCGCAGTCGCCATACATACAAACTTCAAGGGTAAGAGTCAAGCCACCCACAGCCAGCTTTTCATCTTCAGAAATAATAATAAGGAATAGCTGGAAGTTTCAACACCGCCCCTTTTCAGGGCCATTATAAGTATCAACGTTTCCTACTAAACCACCAATCTTATCGGTTCTATTAAGGGCCACCTTAGTTTAAACTACCTTGCCAACAAATACATTTTCACGACTAAAAATGTATGTCGACGAAGAGACTATGTTGACTGAATATGGCCACTATTAAACCGAGTCAGTCATTCACTGACAGTTGTCACGATCATTGATGTTCTTCGCAAAGCTGGCAACCTGGATGACCAACGACCCTACATTACCCTCTCGACTCTTAGCATTCCAGCAGAAATTACCAATCCTCTCCAAAGTCTGCGCTGGGTGAACCTATAAACAGCTATGAAGGAAATAAAAAATTGAGCCAACGGGACAATCTTCAACGAGCAAGCATCATAAATCCATCTCTCTATCTTGGATCACCAAATCAACTGAGTCTGCAAAAAAAAAGTGCTTTAGACACTAACGTCTTCAACATTATACCAGGAGACGTTGGAAAAGATCTCTATAACTAGCTTCAAAAACTCGGACTTTATAATTTTTCTTCCGATCAGTCTGAGGCTTCAACAGCAGGCCAGAGAAAATCATCCAGAGGTATCCATCCAGGCAGTCAAGAAAGTGTTTACTTTAGTCAAGAAAGAGTTTATTTAAGAAACTCACCGTTTTTTTAGGGCCATAAGACGTCAAACTACGTTGCCAACAAATGTATTAGAACTTAACCACGTCTACAGAAAGCAGCCTTTAGGGGTCACAAAAGTTTTAAGCATACCAAAATTCACAAGAGGGTGAAGTGGAAGAAAAACTTCAGTTGTATCAAATGAATACAACTTCAGGCGTCAAGAAACTGACGCAGAAGGTTTATGGAGATTGGAACAGCAGTGTCAAAATCGACAAATAAAGAATCGATTACGTGAGAAATCAGCTTTTCATTGTACCCTCACAGTAATATCTTAAATCTTTTAGTTTTTTAAGTAAAAAGGAAATGTATGTATATTTTCGTGGCGATAAAGAATGTAGAGATTAAGCTCCAGGACTTTGTTAATCTGGTAATAAGGTTTTAAGATAAGAGAAAAAAATTTTTTAGTGTATTTTTTTGGGGGTTTTTAAATCTTAACAGTTTTAAGAAATAACCCTTTTTTTAAACATTACGGGAAAAAGTGCAAACCAACTGCCCCTTATGGTCAACGATTATTTTATGGCATAAAATACGCATGGTACTTTTCAGCATAATTATATTTTTTCAATTTTTACCGCTCATTATTTGGCCAAATAAACTGTATAAATTTCATACAAGTATGTTTTAATAAGAAGGTACTTGTCATAAGAAGTGTCAGAAATATATGTAAAATTTCTAACTGAAAACGTTTTACATCACATGTCAACACACTATGGTGTTTCATTCAGTAAGTCTCGGACAAGGCCGAGATGGGGGGCCGCTAGATGGCTATAAAGTCAAGATAATTATAATTTACATAGACCCATAAGAAATTGTTTTATCAAAAGAAGCTATAACGTTTGTAACTTTGACGACATGTGGGAAACTAATTAAGTGGCCTTAAGAGCTTTGAAAACCTACAATTATGGCTACGCTTATGTTTTTGTTGTCATCGATGTTGTTAACAAATACTCTTGGGTGGTACCTATCAAGGATAAAACATCAAGAATCATTGCCATAGCAATTTTACAGATATTACTGAAAAGTCGTGATCATGCACCAAAATGTCTCGAAACGGATAAAGGAAAAGAATTTGTAGGTTGTGAAGTGTAATACGTTTTGCGAAAAAAAGAGATGAAATACAGAGTACGTAGCCCACAGACGAAGACTGGGAAAGCTCAACGTTTTATAAGAACTATTAAAGAAGGAATGTTACGATACTGTACACACAAACAATCGATACTTTGCAGACATTCTTCCAAGTATGATAGAGGCATACAATCGCACGAAGCATTCGTTGACAAAGATGGTGCCAGTTTATGTGACTTAGCACAATGTTCTCCAACCACGTGAAAATATGAAGCAATGTTATGACAGGCATATTTATAAAAATTTGAGGTACAAATTTGGACATTCAATTCGTATAAGCAAGATAAAAAGTGTCTCTGCCAAAGGTTACGACAGCAGTTGAACTTGGAAGTTGTTAAGAATTGTACCTATCTTTTGAACAAGACAACCTCCAGTACATTTTCTTATAGATTTGGCTGACAAACATATAAACGGTTTCTTTTACAAGGAAGAGGTCTGTAGAGTGCGAAAAGAATGGAGTGATAACTTCTTTGAGGTTGACAAAATATTGGAAGGTCGAGGTAAAGAACGTTCGAAAAAGTATTTTGTTAGCTAAAAGGCGTATCCTAAAAAATTTGATTTCTGGACTACTGGCAAATATTCAAAAGATATAAAATGAACAAAACATCATACATTGTGTTGCTTAGCAACAGTAGCACGCAGTATTACCCATTATACCACTGCAAACTACGTGATAAGATTATCTCAGTCAATTGGTTTGCAAGGTCGATAGAGTACTGGTATAACAGAAATACAATCATCATTGACGTTTTACCATGGGGTAAAAGATAGTGAAAGAAGAATTATCGTAAAATTTATACCACAGCTACACAATAACATACACAGAGAACGTTCTGTAATTTATATAGATTATTACACATGCCTACATACGCAAATTTCAGAGAAATAACATGAAAAATCAATAGTTTTTAAACCATGCCAGAACACGTGGTTTTTATTTTGAAAAGAGGTTATTACGTAGTGGCTAAGTTAGTCTGTTCCAAAACCATGCGCCGTAAATACATATATCGCTCACGATTGTCCTAAAAATTGTGTAAGATCTTGTACTTTGATCCAACAAGTACTTTCTTGAAAATTAACAGAATTTTATCGCTGTATTCAGCAAATCTCGCCAATGCTTTACCATCGATGCTCATAATTGACTGTGACATCTGTGAACTATACATTGCGGGAGACGCTCAATCTCATTTGTTGGGAGTGGTGTCGTTGGACCTTCAAGGTTACGCGTACGGCTTGGTCGAAAATAAAATTTTCTCACCACCTATGTAAGCACCATTATTGTTTAACTCATTTCACAACATTGAAATCGATATATAAGACCTGATTGGGACCCTCATACCATTCGATCTTGAGACGCTAATGGTAATACTTTACTTTAAGCGAATCAATCAAAAACTGTGCACCTCAACAAGGACTACTTTATAGCCTAAGGTGGTGGTGGTGGAAGTCTGACCACAATTCATAAAAACAGTGGTGGATGTAATTGACGCATGAACGTTCGGACCCCCTAACAATGAGGACACGGATGTTTTGTATTGTTTCTTTTCAAAGTATTCCACCGAGTTTTACCACTTATAAAATGAGGTACAAAAGCTATTAGCATAGGTATGAGCTTTATGTCTGACATTACCACTAGGAATACACCTTTTAAAGAGACATTTCGCACTTATGTGATGAAGTCTGCTCATATGCTGAAAAGAAAAGCCAAGAAAAAATAAGACAATCTTTTAAAAGGTTCGAGATAAAAAGTTAGGTAAGTCAACAAGATTTTTTAGTTGCAATTGTTTCGTAGAGCTGTGCAGTCAAGGTGCACTTGGCGTAAGAGTGAAAAAAAAAGTTATTTGAATGCACAAGCAAAAAATAGAGAAAAAAAAAGATAACAATAAAAAAAAAAGCAAAAAAAGAAACAGAGAGCAGCAAGAAATATTTTTAAAAGATAAATTTCTAAAAAATGGCTTTTTTTCAGAGTCACTTGTGTAAGAGCTTAAAGTTTGAGCTTTATTTGTTTGATAATCCACTGACTTAAACAACTAATAAGGGAGCCCACTTGATTTACAACAAACCAATATCATTGCTTATGGATGATTCACCAATTGAATTTGTCGTACCAGGTAATGGTACATACAAGCTCACACGATGCTCAATCTACATGTCTAGTTGGCTGTCAATGAAGAGAAAGAAATAAATACTGACGTAGCATCTTAAATCACATAGGCAGGAGTGATAAAAATTTTTATAAATTCGTTTGTTGAACCAATATGATGTGTTTGTCAATCAGAAGTCTGTGTAACCTTTTACCAACACGTACATTTACAGAGCATTTTTGAAAACCTCATTTAATGATAGACCTGCGGCAAAATCGCTTTAATTTACAAGTATTATAGTGCGATGATACAGCGATGAAGATGGACCATGTGTTGGATTTTAATGTGGAACATGTCAAGTGACGGACATAACTACGAGCAGAGAAATTAATTGATCTGATTGTTCATCTTTATTGCGATGTATGCAATCCAGAAAAATTACTCATTAATGGGGTCAAGGTCAAAATGCGATTAGTAAGATCTCACGATGCATTTTATCTCGTAGATACTTCAAACTTGGTATCTGTATGAATTTAAGAATTAAATCTTTTTGTAAGACGCTTTCAAATAAGTCTATCTGTTTTGTCAGCCCACACCAAAAGCTCTGTCAAAGAGCACAGAAAAATATTCACTTACGCGAGTTGAGGTGAGAGCTGTGCCAATGCACAGTGGTATTACTGATGGAACTTTAAATAATTTTATTTTGGACTAGTTACCTAATTAGATAATTGTCGGTTTCGTCGAGAATTAGGGTTAGAAAGGAAATCGCGCTATGGATCTGGTTTATTTCACAGGCACACAAAAAAAAATTTTTTGAGTTTTAGAAAAGACTTATACACTTACAGATTTTTGGGTGCGGTAAATCCAAATCCAATGTCAGATGTATTCCGTCCCCCTCAGATTCTCTTCTAGCTAGCAATAAACCTTAGGTAGTTGCGTCATCTACATTTACTCTCATGATCTTGGAGAACCAGGTACTCAGACGTAGGCAAACTTAGAGGCTTACACTGAGTACACGTAAAACGAGATGTACTCATCATAAATAATACTAGGAACATAATCTTAAAACGAAAAGCTCCTAGGATTGCCAAGAATTTTTCAATTTTTAAATTCTGGACGTCACCGTAGTCTTCAAGTTCTCGAGTGCACTGAATCGAATTCTGAGGTCAGATTCAGTCCATCACCCACAAGTCTACCACTAGATAAAAAAAACCTGACCAATAGCATGAATAAGTAATTCCCATGACTCTAAGATTGCCTTATCGTTAAACCAGATCCCAAACAACAAGAAGATTCTAGATTCTATTGCAGTGGTCTCATATTATATGAGGCTGTCGAGTACCGCCATTCAAAACTTTTACAGTTTGAAATACTTATACTATGCATTAAAGAAGATGAAAATCTGATAATTCCTGCTACAATGGCATTTTATGGGGACGATGACAACTGCTCTAAAGGAGATGGGAAGGATAATTTGCTCCCCAGAATGTTATAATAAAAAAGCCAGTGAAGGGACGCTTTACAAGTTTACGGCAACTATATCCCACAAAAATAACTTCCAAAAACTACAAATCAACTACTCCACATTTTTTCTAGTGACTCTTATGTCTTCTGCTATGTCTGTGGAAAATTCGATGTCCATAAAAATCGGTTTTCTATCTCCAAAGAGGTAAAAAAAATTCTACAAAGATTGTTTTGGAAGAAATGTAAGAAACTTAAATTATAGTTGGGTTTCATCGATGATATGTAGGGCTTGTGAGATCATGCTTACGTGCTGGAAAGCTACAAAAAAGCAAGCGAATAGATTTACTTTAAAATCAAACAACCAACTCGTTGGAGAAAGCCCCAAGATAAAAGGCAATTTCATTTTTGTTATCCAAAGGATCCGGGTCCAACGTAAAACATTAAAGTAAAACAGTATACGTCGATGTTTCATTAGTTACAACAGCCATTGAATCCAATCCAAATAATAGGAGACAGAATGAAAATTTACCTGGCTTAGTGAGTCAATCAGAAACTGATGACAGGGGTGATGATTTAAGTAAACAGGATAATAGATGCAATAAATCAGATAGATCTAATGTCGAAGATGAACCCAAGGACGAAGAGAAATCTGAGGACGAAGACGAAGACAGGTCCTGAAAAATCTGCTTGGCAAAGTTTCCAACTAGTTGTTGAAAATTTTCTAGGTAATAATAAGAGACATGATAACCAAAAGATAGTTGCAAAACTTGTTACAAACTTCGATAAGTTGGGGTATTATATGAATTACAAACTTCATTTTCTCGATTCTCATTTAGACGAATTTCCAGAGAATTTTAGAGATCTAAGCGAGGAGCAAAGAGAGCGGTTTCATGAGGATATTAAAGAGCTAAGAAATATACTTCAAGGCTGTTGGGATATCAATTTGTTAGGTGACTACTGCTGGACCTTGCCGAAAGAGGATCAAGAAAGAAAAAGAAAGAGATGGAACTCCCTTTACAGGTCGTTTAAAGACAAGAGAACAAGGTATCATCGAGAAACCAGACTGTCATCTGTTTTCCAAAAACATATAGTTACAATTTTTATTCATACAAATCTCTAATTTCAGGTCTGTATTGATAAGAAAGTCATCGTTTTGGATATTGAACAGTGGTGGAGACGAAGGGAGAAAGATGCAAGATAGTCAGGATAATATTGACAAGATCCCCTGTCATAAAGCATTTTCCTCGTTTTAAAGTTATGTTCCTAGTGTAATTTATGATGAGTATATCTCGTTTTTTATGATCTCAGTATAAGCCCATAAGTTAGATAACATCTCAGTACCTGGTTCTACGACATCATGACAGTAAATGTGGATCACGTAATTATGTAGTATTTATCCCTAGCTAGGGGAAAACTCAAGGTTGATAGACTAACTTTGACCTCAGATTAAGATTCAGTGCACCCAAAAATCTATAAATTTATGGGTTTTGTCTCAAACTCACAGAACTTTTTTTTGTGTGCCTGTATTTTTGGGATTTTAATATTTAATTTTTTTGTTGTGCATTGATGGCGTTCAAACTTCTTTTAGTTACTTCAGCTCAACGTTAAAAAAAATAATTTACATGTCAAGGCTTTTTACATCTTGTTTTTGGGTACTGGCGTTCACTTTCTGAATGACGGAAAATTCATTGATCGCGAATCTCATCCAAAAAGTTTGTGTCTCTTTGCTTTTAAATAAGCACCAGATTTATCGGCCAATGGGTGTTTTAATGAAATCTTATTAAACACGGAGGCATTAGATTAGACGTTGCACTTGCTGACGCTCTACCTTTGACTGGTAACTATACAGTGTAAGCCAAGTACGAAAATATTCTCGAATTTTAGTCACGTTGAATGATGATCAGCTTTAGTAACTAAATGGTATCACTTACTACATATACTTACACTCACTGTTTGGACACGAAAACCGTCTATTGGCACGCTCAACCATCCGTAAATTGCGATAAGCCTCGTAGTCGACATTTAGTATTTCCAGGTTAAAAAGACGTAATGGTGCTGAAAGAAGTTCTCATCGTTGCTTTAAACAATGACTTTTCCGCACACTAGATAGTAAAACCTTCTTTTTGCTTGCAAAAGTTCAGTAACGAGGCACAACTACAAAATATTTAGCTGTCTCAAGATCATTAAGGACTTGATTTCTTAGAGGGAGAATTACCTTTGAAATCAATTTTTAGAATTTTGAATAATATTGGAAAAAGTACAAGAAAAATTCACGTCAAAGGTTGCAAAAGTGGTACAATTAACGTAAAATAGCTCTTTGTCTAGTTAATAATTGGAAATACAAGATTAACTGTCTACCTTTAAAAGATTTGTCATTGGTAGTGTATTGTATGTATCACGCATTAAACCAAATCATTAAGAATATTGTTGTGCCTTGAATAACGCTTATTAACTAAAATCCTAACTCTGGAAACGTAATGGTTAGCCTACAGATACATCAAATCCTGTTGCAAGTCGTAACACATACTGCCAGTATGTTTCTAGTGGATCAAATCCCACAGATGTGCATAAAACCAACATCACTCGTCATTAACACTGATGAGTATGCAAAACAGGTATGCATTGGGTTGCCATATACGTTAATGCAGATTCAAATGGTTTGTATTTTAATCGCTATGATATTCAACCTCCTGTAACACAGCACATTAATCAATTTGCAAGAATTGTTAGAAACTGCATTGGAATGCCAAACAGTTACAAAGCATATTTTTAAACGTATGTGGTCAGTTTTGTTTGATGCTTTTGTTTTACATAAACAACGGCTTGGGTTTCAAAAATTTTTTGCCAAATTTTTTTGTTGATTTAAAATAGAATGTTAAAATTGCCCAACGTTTTAATGTATTGACATGAATTAAAAAAGTTTAAGGAGCTCAGTGTCCAGCGGTAGCGGCTCTCTAATAATATATTTACAAAAAAAATGCAGCAAAATGTCATAGATACAAGTGTATTCACAAAAATCTTTGTAATTTAAAGTCTGCGCATTCCTGAAAGTCTAGTAAAAGATACAAATAGGACGTTGTCATAAATTATAAAAATAAACGATATTAGCGTTTTGCAATGCTATCTCTGAATATTTATAGTTTGTAAAACATTTTATACTCAGCTTTTTTTCCACGCGCAACACACGATCATTCTTGTTCCAATGCACGTTGTTTTGAGTGTATTATCGATGTAATTTTTCATGGAATTACGTGACTTACTACCTCCAAACGTCTTTTATCCTGTCTCTTTCGAGCCATGACTAGTATAACAAAGTCTTATTAGTTGTAAGTCTCTGACTGATTGTCATACCGTCCATACAATCAATCTTCTTTTAACTGTTAAGAAGTATAAATACTACACTACGTTAGAAGGTAATTATTTAAAAAAAAAAAAAAAAATTGAGCTTTTCATACGAAACTTGTTCACTTACGCATTTATTCATATATTGTTTATAATATAAGAAGGTTTTTTATGTTCCAACAAGTGCTAACATGCCTTGAAACTAAATGAGTTATTACTTTGAACTAAGAACCATCTAAGTTTCTAATTGTGTGCGCTTGCTTTCTGGCAAATTAATTTTGTTATTTTTTATAACTCAAACATAATTTACGACAAGTGATCTTGCCAACGCATTAATTTGTTAGTTATTTGTAATTAATCAGGAGTACAATTAATTTATTATTTATAACTAAAAAATTGCTATGTTCTTTCTAGGCTGTGCTTGTTACCCACAAAATAAAATTAGTATTTATGTATAATGAAAAAAAGGTATAAGCTACTTGTCGTAGGTGTGGTGGTTAATCACCCAAGCTATGCTTAAAAACCAACTTTTATTAAGCTTTCTTAGCTTTAGCTCAAAAAGAAAAAAATTTTACTAGTACATCCTAATAAAAAATACTTTGACGCAAAATGAAGAAAATTAAATTCGTAGTTTTGTAAGATTAATAAACAAAAGCTAATAATTATTGTCTTTTCTTTAAACAAGTTTTGTATTTTGCCACGTTATGTCTATGTTTTCTCACGGTTTTTTTCAAATTAACATAGTAGTTTTCTTCACTACACCGATCGAAAGTTTTTTAAGTTACCAAAATTTTTTTTTGACGCTTTGTTACCATTAGTGTGATATAACAATAAATAATAAATTACGAAATATGCTAACTTTGTTGGGAACTTGATGACTAAAACATTAGTGGTTGTTAAATTAATCTACGAGCAACATTAGCCGAGATAACAGAAAAATTCTAATCAAAAATTGGTAACTAATCATAAATATTCATTAAAATATTAAAAATTAACTCATGATTACGATAAAACTATTTTTACTGCCTTCTAACCTCAAAACAGTAACTTTACTACTTAATTTTATGTTTTCTGGTAAAAAAATAGCATACGAAACTCGTTCAAAAAAGGCTTATTTACAAACCTCGTTACGGCCCTTGCCTTCTGGTCGTGCCATAAGCCCCTCGGTTTATAAATTTAAGCCTTTTCAATCTCGTACGTAATATACAATTCCCGCATTTCTGGAAAAATTTTAAAGGGAAGTGACAAACTTTTTCTTTACCGAAAAACATCAGATTAAATCGTATTTTTTGTTTTTGGGCAATAAAGTAAATAGCCTTTTTTACAGCTAGTAAAATCGGTGCAATAGCGCGGGATGTGGGAAGCGAAAAGATATATTTAGGTTGTATATCAAGTCAAGCTATACACATATACTTATAGGGGCTGCTGTAAATATGTAGGCTGACAGCATGCGGCGTGGGGAGGAGAAGCTACTGGCTGAGCACAACCGAAGGAGGCCGAATAGAAAAGATTATGGGCATGTCTTTCAGTGCAGGTACATAAAATCTGAGAGAAAGGGAGCTGTCTGCAGCAATGTGAACAGCTTTATTTCCGTCCGTTCAATTATAGTAATGTCGAAAAAAGTATTGTTACTTTTTTCGGTCCAGCCCCTGTATGTCCAAAACACATAACGCGAGAAAAAAAGGTTCATTTTAAAAATGTCTTAAATTTAAATTCTTCAATTTGCAAATATTAAAATAAAGAAAAAGAAGTTGTTGCAGCAGCAGCAGCAGCAGTAGTTGTAGTAGTAGAAGTCATTTTTTTTTTTTTTTATTTTTTTTTTTTTTTTTTGGAGGTAGGGCAAATGCATTGAGGCACACCACAGGTACAGCGGTAGTGTGCGACTCAGTGGATTTTTTATATAAGACCACCCATACCCACTAAACCCCCCCCCCCATACCGCATGGCTTTTGATCCACCTCGAAACCGCATTAGCATTACTTCAAGGTGGAGCCACCAGGGAGACCATCACGTCTCACAGCATTAACGAGCAAGCTTGCCACCACTTGCTAGAGGTGCTAGTCATCTCGAGTCCTTAAAAGGAGGACCAGCACCCTGTCTAGCGCTACATCGGATGCTACTAACTAAGCAAGCACTACTATGTGCTTGATGCTTTCCCTTACTGATAAGTACAAGTACTTAGAGCAGCGTCGGTCCACATTAGCCTGCCTTTCAACTCAAGGCCCTTTTGCCTTATTCTCATCTTGCTTGGGCCTTACTCCTGGCCTCTTCTAGCACTTTTAATAAAATGTAGCTCCCACTGCCTGCTTTGTGCTTGGTGTCCGTCGTTGAGCAAAGGAAGCACCGTGCTGGGCCTGGACAATCTTTTTTCCGGTGGTTTGAGCTTCCACACCAAAAGCAAAGCTTCGATCTGTTTTCTTCTCTACAGATGCCCGAGACGTGTCCATATCCCAGGCATTTGTAACATCTTGTTACTTCAATTCTTCTTCGAATTTAGCAGCTTACAAAGCCAACTCGTAACCTGCCTACATTCTCTACTTGTCTAGCAGTTGCTTCGTTTCTCGTTACCAACGCCAGCCTCTGTCCTCTAAAATATTATCTTAAGAGGGCTCGTTTAGGCTCCCAGCTATTAAGTCCGAAAATCTTGAGGAAAGCCTCTTTAACCTTGTTTTCCTTCACTATAGCGTCTAGGTCTCAGACCTCTAGTATCACTTTTTTCGTGTTCTTTTTGCCAGTTCCTTATCCAGCTACCGATTTTTTAATTTGCTATAAGAATGCAATCACATCCTCAACACCTTTGGTTTTCATAAGTATGTCATTTTTTTTTGTGCTAACAACACTTTTGACTGTGGCATGGGTCTTATCAGGGTCAAAGATTGTCTTCATTGACTTTAGCGCACTAGCAAAGGTCTGCCCTTCGGCCATCTTTACAAGTACTGTTGTCGCCGCATCTACTTTTTTTCCAGCCTTTTTTGTGTTTCAGAAAGACCTTTTCATGTCAACCCCTATCTGTTTTTTTTCTTTTTTTTTGGAGGACATGGCTTGTTGGTGTTTTTCAGGGCTGTCTGATAAGCTACTGTTTCTGCGAAATCTCTCTACTTCCTTAAGGACAGTGTTGAGGGTTTTTTTCTGAACATGTCGTCCAAAATTATCTTTACGCTGTTCTCTGTATTAAAGAGATTGAAAGTGCTCTTTTCACCTATTTAAAAATATCTTTTCTATAAAGAAGACATCCTATCTTGTCTTCTAAGCACTTTTAAGGAGTCCTTGTGCAGCTTGAATGCCATTTTTAAAGCATTCGCAGTAATTCCATACTTCTGGCTCATAGTTTCAAGCATTTTAATAAGGTCACTTATTGCAAGATAAACTTGCTCAATTTTTTCGTTTTACTTTACTCTTAGCTCTGCACCGTAGTTTTCAATCGACTCGAGCTCTTCCTGGGTCTGGTTGCTAAGAACTGTCACGTTGCTGTCCTCGCTGACGTTACTGTCTATGCTAAAAAGGCTTTCTCTTTATCTTTTATCTACAACAAAAGGCCATGGCACATTTAACAGTCTTAGTTAGCAATAAAACGCGTGTTTATCCCCCCCTCCTCCAAAATCCGTAGGGCCAGCAGTAGTCACCTGGGCTTGCACCAGATTGGAACTTCCATCGGATTTCTTGGAGAGGTTACCGCCTGGGGTACAAATTTGACATTGACGTTTTTAATTTCTTGTTTTTTTTTGAGATCGTGTTGATGAGCAAAAGTCAACACTCCCCTTTTTTCTGAAAATAAACATCTAGAAAGGTTCAAAACCAGCACAGCAGCCCACTTCATTGCCAAAGATAGATGGTACTTGCTCAGGGCAGCCAGGAGTCGCCACTCTCCCTCAGTCCCACCAGCGGAGATTGCCCTGGGGTTGTGTAGAGAGCGTTAAAGTGGTGATTGTGTGTAGTGTATGTATACGTTGGTACACTGCAACCATCCCCACAAAACGGGTGGCAGGCATACAATCCCATGACTGCCACAGACAAACCAACAAAACGAGATGGCGTATAAAGGCACTTATTGTGCTACCATGTAGCCTTTTCAGTGGTAGTAAGCCTAGATTACTAGGCCCACCACTTTTTTTTGTTTATGAGGCATGCATCCATATTAGATGCGGTAACCCAGACTAACGTAGGCCTTATTGTCTGGTTTTACTTGCTGCCAGGCCCCCCACGCCAGCAAGAGAAAGATCCCACCACACGAAAACCAAAACAACTAGTAAGTATACCTGTGCTAGTGTAGTAAGAGTGTGATGCATTATATCTGAGAAGAATGTTATAACCACTACTTACTTCTATACACGACAGGGTGCTTTTTTTCTTCTCTGCATCAAGGATTCTGGCATCACCTATGGCAGCAGCAGAAAGCAAAGAGCAAAAAAATTCAGCAGTGCCAGCTCACGCATCTACATCAATAAAAATAGAAAGCACAAGGCTCACATCCACGAAGATAGAGACACATACGCCAACGCCGCCCACGCTCACAGCTCAACGCTCCCCACCACCACCAAAAATAGCCGCCCCATCTGCCCGTCGTCACCTCAGATCCCTAGAGGATGCCCCCATCCGCCACCTGGAAAAGCGCCCGGTATGGAAAAACTACCAAAACCCCTGCCAGAAAGTAGCAGTAGTAGTAGTAGAAGTGGTGGTAGGAGTAGTAGTAGTAGTAGTAGTAATGGTAGTGGTAGTGGTAGTAGCAGTAGAAGTAGTTGTTTTTTTTTTTTTTTTTTTTTTGTTGAGGGAGGGGAAATGCATTGAGTCACACCACAGGGACAGCGGTAGTGTAGGACTTAGTGGATTTATTTTATTAGACCACCCACACCCACTAAAACCCCCCCTATGCCGCGTGGCTTTTGATGCAATTCGAAACCGCAATAGCATTACTTCAGGGTGGAGCCACCAGGAAGACCAATGCGTCTCACAGCATTAACAAGCTAACTCGCCACCATTTGCTAGAGATGCTGATCCTCTGGAGTCCTGAAAAGGACTCGGGGTCCCTGAGGTCCAGCACCCTGTCTATCGCTCCATAGTAGTCCGCTTACCTAGCAAGCACCACTATAAGCTTGATGCTTTTCCTTGCTGATAGGTAAAAAGTACCCATCGCAGTCTGGGTCCACATTAGCCTGCCTTTTAACTCAAGGCCTTTTTGCCTTACTTCCGTCCTGCTTGGATCTTACTTCTGACCTCTTCTAGCGCTTTTTTTAATAGAGGGTAGCTCCTACTGCCTGCTTTGTGCTTGTTGTCCGTCGTTGGGCAAAGGAAGCACCGTGCCGGGCCTGGACAATCTTTTTTCCGGTGGTTTGAGCTTCCACACCGAAAGCAAAGCTTTGATCTGTTATCTTTACTACAGATGCCTGAGACGTGTCCATATCCTAGGCATTTGTCACATCTTGTTACTTTAATTCTTCTTCGAATGTGGCAGCTTACAAAGCCAACTCGTAACCTGCCTTCCTCTTCTACTTGTCTGGCAGTTGCTTCGTCCCCCTTTATCAACGCCAGCCTCTGTCCTCTGACATTTGCCTTCAAGAGAACTACTTCTGGCTCCTGGCTCTTAAGTCCAAAAGTCCTAGCGAAAACCTGTTTGTTCTCATCTTTCTCTACAATAGCATCCAGGTCTCGGACCTCTAATGTCTTTTTTGTTGCTCATTTTGACAGTACCCTGTCTGGCTACCGACTTCTCAATTTGCAGTGAGAATGCAATAGCATTATCTACACCTTTGGCCTTAATAAACGTGGCTCTTTTTTCGTAGTGACAACACTTTGGACTGCCACATTAGCCTTATCAGGGTTAAAGTTTGCCTTCATCGTCCTCAGCACCTTTGCAAAGGTCTGCCCTTCAGCCATCTTTACTACTACTGTAGTTGTCGCATCCACTTTTTTCTTCTGGCTTGTTTCTTCATTCAGGATAACTTCTTCTTGTTTGCCACAGCCTGTTTCCTTTTTATCTGAAGGCATGGTTTGCTGGCGTTTCTTAGGGCTGCCCGATGAGCTTCTATTTCTTTTACTTCGTTCTTTTAGGGCAGTGTTCAGGGTTTTCTTCTGTACATGCCGTTGGAAATTATCTTGCCTTTGTTCCCTCCACTGCAGGGATTCAAATGACGACTTCCAAGTGTTTGCATACACTTCTTCTCCATAAAGAAAGCCTTTTCTTAGCAGCTCTGCCTCTTGGAGGTGTTCAAGCGCAGCTTTAAGCCCATTCTTAACATCGTTCGCTGTGTTGCTGTACTTATCGTTGATTAATTGTAGCGTCTCTGTAATATCTTTTGTCGCCGATTGGACTTGATCAGCCTCTTGCTGTCACTTTACTCTAAGCTTAGCACCGCTTTTTTCTAAAGAGGCAAGCTCCTCCTGGGTCTGGTGGCTAAATACTGACACGTTGCTGTCCTCGGTGTCGTTAGTGTCTACGCTTGACAGGCTTCCCCTTCGTCCTTTGTCTGTGAGAAAGGGCCATAAAACATTAAGCAGTCCCTGATGGCCATGAGACACGTCTTTGTGCCCCCCCCCCAGAATCCGTGGGGCCTGCGACAGTCAACCGGGCTTTCACCAGATCGGAACTGCCAGCGGATTCCCTCAGACAGGTTACCGCCGGGGGTACAAGTTTTGCCTTGGCGTTTTTCATATTGGCATCTTTTTTAATGTCGTGGTTAAGTAGAAGTAGTAGTAGCAGTAGAAGTAGTAGTAGTAGTAGTAGTAGTAGTAGTAGTAGTAGTAGTAGTAGTAGTAGCAGCAGCAGCAGCAGCAGCAGCAGCAGTAGTAGTAGTAGTAGTAGTAGTAGTAGTAGTAGTAGTAGTAGTAGTAGTAGAAGTAGTAGTAGTAGTAATAGTGGTAGTGACAGTAGTTGTTTTAGAAGTGACAGTAGTGACAGTCGTGATAGTATTAATCCTTAAAATTGAGCTAATGTAAGTAGAAATGTTTTAAATTGTAAAAAAAATTTAAGAAAATACACTTCGACTCTCAAATTTTGTGACGAGAAGAACATTTTGTATAAAACAACTGTGTATTACGTTCTTCTCCCCCTGCCCCAAACATCTCAACGATTTTCTTAAATTTATATTCTTAAAAGATGGGATCTGCTTCAACAGCTTATTTTCATAAATTCTTAAAGCAAGTAAACTTGCAGTTATAAGTTAGCTATGACTTCTGCACAACATTTTAATGATGCGGCACAGTGCCTATAAGTAACATATCAACAAACTACTTATAGATATGATGTTTTCCATACTCAAACCTTATTACATACAAGTCTTTGAGCTTTCGAGGATAGTGTTTTTTTTTTTTTTCGTCAAAAAGTTACTTAACAACACATAAAACGGAAAAGTTTCAATCAGCTGTAGCTTTACTGAAAAGTTTTATACAGCTACTTCACGATTTCTTAGAAATAGTGGAAGCAGCAAAACTAGTTACTAATAAGTCTAAATTTTTTGTTTTATATAAATAACATGAAGTTAAATCAGCCACCACAGTATTCCAAAGTAACCCTAAAGTCTTTGTACCGAAAAATAATATAGAAATCGCATCAACTAGCAAATTTAAGAATAACTCCACAAAATACGTTTAAGGTTGAAGTATAGCCTCAGGGGTATCTACAGCAGCAATATTACCGTCAACAACACTCTTAGTTGCTAAGAGATATAAAACCACATGTCATAAAGATGTTTATAGTGCTTTCGGAAGACAAATCATGACTGCATTTGTTGTTACCTGTAAACGTTTAAAATGGGGAATATTTTTGAAAGACGCAAAGAATCAGTTTTTAACTGAATACAATAATCTCTTAGCAAACATAAAGCACTAAAAGTTAACACCGTGTTCTCTTCTGAATATGTTACACTTAAAAATAACATGGAAAATAAAGACATAAAATTCTCTGATGCTAAGTCACAATCCATTTATCAAACAAGTGATTCAGACGATTGGTTTTATATGGATGTGCAACAAACAATTGAGCAAAGAATGGATAAATTAATAGATTCCAGTTCTGGTTGGTTTTTACATTCAATACAAAATTTAGTCGTCAACATCGGTAAATTAAATACTATGTTAGTTAGCTCACTTATTAACTTACCAGACTACATAAGAAAAGGTTGTGTGAATATCATGAACATTGATAACTGATGCTTTAAATAGGCTATAATTGTTTGGTTAATAAAAATGCGGATAATATGTCAAATTATAGAAGATATGAAAGCAAGTTAAATTTTAATGATATCAGATTTTCTGTTGACCCTTAAAAAAGTTGCTATATTTGGATAATAAATAAATGTTTCGGTTAGCTCATATTTTGTAAAAAGAACGGTAATACTTATAATGTTTATTCTCTTTATTTATAAGGAAACGAAAACAATTATGTTTGCCGTTTTCTTGGTAAAATTTTGTATATTAATGATGAGGATAACGATAACTAAATCAGTGTGGATAACGGCTTTAATACAGTGTATCAAAATGATCATATTTAGATTAAAAATTTGTCATGTTCAATACGCAGATGGTTGTTCGAACATCAGCATGTCGCAAACTTATGTGACTAAGGTCTTCACTACTTTTGGTCTAAAGATAAATTAAAAGCACATGAAAAAGATTGCAAAAATCTAAATGATTGCAAAATTGTTTTTTCTAAAAACGGTCAAAATGAGCCCAAATGTGAATTTTAAAATTTTACATACAAAAAATAATAACTTTTTCTTGTGTCTGCGGACTTTGAATGTTCTTTGGAATGTGTTAAAAATAAACATGCATATCAAGATTATGTAGCATAGTATAAGATATTTATTAAATGCAGTAATGATGGTAGGAAATCACAGAATAAAAGTTATAAGCAAAATAAGGAAAGTAACGATAAAACACCTACTTAAAGGTTTGACAATATTCCTTAACTTCTTGCTACAAAAGTGTAAGAATTGTATAAAAGTCCTATCAACAGGATAAAAATAACAACATCAGAGAGAGCTATGTATGCTTAAACCTTTTTATCTAATATATGTAAGCATCCCTACAATTTCATCAATAACAAGTAAGAGATGATTTTTTCTGACTAGAAATAAAGCATATTTTTTTTAAATATAATAATTGTTATTATTTTATAAACCAAACAAAAAAATTTTTCATTATTGCAGCTTTGTTGGTCCTGCGCTTAACAAACATAATTTAAACTTTTATACATCTCGAATAATAACTTTAATTTTTTATAACTAAGGTGGTTCTAATTCTCATTCGTTTACGAAAAAATATTTTATAATCTTCACAGGAAAAACTTAATTCTTACCACGGACAACAGTAACGTACATTTCCTTTACAAAATATGTTAAAGGAACTGATATTATTCTACGATTTATAAATTCCTTGAAATTTGTGGTCTTATCTCTCAAGAAACTGTCATCATATTTAGTTGAATTGAAGAAAATTGAAATATTATTCTTAAATAGTAATAACTGTGATATAAATCAAATAAATTAATTCATGAGGAAAGACAAATTTCCGTATAATTATATAACTTTTTTTAAAGAACTAGAAAAAAAGTAACAAACAAAACAAGATTTTTATAGTAGCTTCTACGAATTTCATACAACTGATAAAAATTATAAGAATGCTCAAAGTATTTGTAATACTTTAAACATTTAAATACTTAGGTAATATTTAAACGTATACTTGGAGACTGATATGCTACTACTTGCCAAACTTTTTCACAATTTTCAGAACAATTATCTCACAGCATTTGAGTTATATCCAGCTCATTTTTAAACAACACATGGTTTAACTCGGAATGCTATTTTAAAGTTTATAAAAGTTTGAAAATACTTTTTTTTTATTTACTTTTATTATTAAATTATTACAATCATTGTATAAGTAATGATAATAATTGTTAAAACAAAAACAATATTACAATAAAAATAACTCATTTGAGGTAAAACTTGAATTATTAACTGATGTTAACATGCTGATACTTATTTAGCGCAGTGTACGAAGTGGCGTCAGCCAATCTTTTTATGGCTGTGCTAAAGTTAATAACGCATACATGTAAGAAGGCAAACGCGATAATATGGATATAAAATATCCTATCTATTATGATGTCAGTAATTTTTATAGTTGGGCCATGACCCAACCATTGCCTTACGCTAATTTGAAATTGGATTGAAAATATTAATCTAATAGATATTTTAAATGTAGAAAACGATGTTAAAATCGGGTATATACTTGAAGTAGATCTTGCTTACCCCAAAAATATCTGTAAGGCACGAAAGTATTTTCTATTCAATGCTGAGCTCATGACATCTTCAGGAGCCCAACAAAAAAAATTATTTAAATTTAAATGAAAAAACGTGGAATCTTGGAGCATGGCTATTTATTTCATATATTAGTTGGACAATGTGATCCAATATTTCGTAGTCATCCTGACTCCCTCTTCAGGGAACTGTACAATTTACAATATTTATAATATAAAAAACATTATGACAAATTACATTAAATGAAAATATAAGTCACCTATGCAGATGCGAACATGAAAATGCCAAACGCAGCATGACTGATAAAGACTAGTCAGTCATAACTACGGCAATGGAGTACTAATAATTAAGTAATTTTAATATTATAAACTTTATCAGTCAACTACTTTCCATGACTGGTGGCGACATCTTACAATTAGTGAGTGAGTTAATGTGGTTTTTGTTTTTATTAAATCTATTGATAATACTTATTCTGGCTTTAGTGTATTTTTCTATGAAATATGTAAGGTAACCATTCATGGTAAGAGCTCGTCTCGCTCGATCGATGTTCCGCGACCTAAACTTCGGATCTGCTTGTTTGAAACATTTGTCAATTAATGAAAAGACTATTGCGATTTTTTGTGATACTGGGTTGTGAGAGAAAAAGTTTAGAAGTCTACTGGAAGATGAAGGCTTACTATATAAATCTATTTCACAAACGGAATCTGTGATACGAGTGATGGTAACGTCAAGAAACGGAATGACGCCGTTGTCTTCACGTTCAACCGTGAACTGTATGAAAGGTTGAAATCATTAAAAATTCCTAAAACAGTGTCAACACTGTCCGATCGGATGATCAAGAGACAGTCATCCACGTATCTCCTATACATCAAGCAAGAATCTCTACATCTCGGCAACACGGATTTCTCCAGGGACTCCAAAACGATTTCTGCAATCCAAGGAGATGTACATCCACCCATGGGAGTACCACATGTCTGTTTGTACGTATGATTGTTGAAAGTAAAATAGTTGGAGTTAATTAGGAAGTCTAAACCATCAAGAAATTCTTTTCTGTCTAAATGCATGCTGTCGAGAGTACGCCCAATCTTCTCCTCAACACTTTTTTTGATGAGAGAGAAGGGGAGGTTTAAGTAAAGGGAAACCACATCAAAAGAGACCAATAGATAGTTATGTGGAACAATGAGATCCCTCAGCCTTGATTTTAGATCATACGAATTTTTTAAGGAACTGGGTGATTTTTTGCAAAACTTATTGAAAAATTTCGAAAACCATTCATCGAGTGTATAGGTTGGAGGACTAATAGCGGAAACAATGATTCTCACGGGGAGCCCAGGCTTGTGTACCTTAATAAGGCCATACGCTTTGGCCAAGTTACAACCACTCAGTTGATTGACATCAGGCCGGTCAATCTCAACGGTATCAAAGACACCCCTATTATCCTATAGATTGACCAGTTTTTTTGTGGAATTAATAATACGAGTGAGATGGTTAGCTCTTTTTTGACTATCGAGCCGATGGTAATACATACTGTCACGGAGTGCCCTCTCAACCTTGTTAATATAGTCTGTTTTATTAATAACAACGGTGGCGCCACCCTTGTCGGCCCTGGTAACCAAAATTTCTTTATGTTCTTTTCAGAACATTTTTGTCTCATTCAAATTATTATTCATGGTTTTGTCAAAATAATTAATTTTCTTAGAATTAAAAATATTTTTCTTAATTACTTGAAGATAGGTTTGTCTAATCTTTTTACTGGTATCAACTTCTATTTTTTCATTAACAGCTAGGGCAGCCTCCAGTGGCTTAAGGAGGTTAAAAAACATATTGACATTTAGGTCACTGACAAAATTAAATTGTGGTCCAAGTTTTAGAATAAAAAGAACTGAGTCAGGAAGTGTTACATTTGATAGGTTTTTAACGCATCTATCTAAACTATGTTCATCGTTTTTGTTATATAAATCATTAAAAATATTGAATTTCTCTACATATTCTTTCATTGGATCATTACATTTGGCAAGACATCGATTTTTTCCATATTTTTTATTGTCAGTGAAGAAAGTCAACTGTAAAAATTTACATTCTAATCTATGGCGGAGAGACAACCGCTTATAATATTGGTTTTTATATGAGAAATTAATTGCGTGTAAAAATTTTTACAATTGTGACATATTTGACGCACAGCTTGTTGCTGTCCAAATAATGCGCACTGATATTTTTATTAAAAAACCATTAAGTATAGGATTAGTATATTGTTGTTGTCCAAAATACTTGTGTATCAATTTTGTTATGATTTTATGACAAACAAAATTGTAGATTAATATTAACTGTTGTATACTGACGCTGAAAGTCTTATATTTAAAATAAAAATAAAAAAATCTAAAATATAGTGCGTGAGAACAGCAAAAATTCGTGACATAAGACTATCCTTTGAACAATGACTTTAACATGCCTTGTTAAAACAAAAAAACTGTTAAAAGACTTATGAAATGGCAAAATTATATTGGAATTTCTGGATTGCTATATAAAATGTATACTGTAAAAATTCAGAATCAAAGCCGATTAAAAAACAAAAGGTATGAAAAGCTTTATGGCAGAGGCTACTATCTGTTATTATCTTTGATTATTACATCAAGTGTCTGACCGAAATTTCTAGAATCACTCGAAGGCAAAAAATTATTAGATGACATCATTATCAGCTATTTACTAAAAACAAAATGACAATTGCTTTAAGTGCACAAAACGAAAAACGCAACCTGGTGGTACAGATACTCTACCATTGGGTCATAACGGCAAAGTGGTACAGGAATCATTGAACAGGAGAAAAGGATTGATAAAAGGGGTAGCCAATCAGGTAGAAGAAGCTGTAAGAACTGTTACTGTGTAGTATTCCTCAAAAATAGACAGAAAACTAGCAGATAAACATGTAGGCAAAGGGATGCGTAAGGAATTGTCTTGACCAGGCAAGCTCATTCTTCACTCCAGCAGAGGTCTAAGTAAGGTGTAACTTAATCAACAGAAGCTCATATTACCTTCAAATGAATGACTGAGTAAGAAATGTAATGACAGTCAAAATAACATAATTTTTTTATGGTAAATATTCGTGCATATTTACATGGCATATGTAATGTATAAATATTTTGTGCTCACTTTCATGTTTTTTTTGTTTTTTTTAACGATCGATCTTGCAATACTCAACACAATCGCTGACAGCGATTTTATTCCAATGAAGAAACTTTCTAATTTAACTCCTGATTGAAACTACATGGTGTCAAAACTAAGAAATGCTTATACTAAATTTGGAGCTAAGATAGTTGCAGAACTTGACGACTATTAAATATTCCTGCCGACTAGAATAAGTTTAGCTTGGTTGAAAATAAGGAACTCCACAGTAAATTGTTAAATGCTGTCAGCAAGTTAAAAATATTTATAGTGTAGAACAGAGAACTTTTTATATTTTCTTATGCATTGTGTAAAAAAAGGTAAAATAAGTTCATTACAATGTTCTATAAAATTGTGAGTATTTATTTAAAATATTTCTTGTATGCAACATCCTTATTTCTACTAGATACATTTGAAAATCTTCTAATTTTTAAACTTATTGTCATTAAAAAAAAAATTTAGTTACTGGTTAGTGCAACTATTATGAGTACTGTCAAAGCCCAACTGTATGACAAAAACTTGATTGCCATGCCATCGAAAGATCTTCTCTATGATGTATATATCAAGGTGCTTCGTTTTCTGCAGTTCTTGTTTGCTAAAATCTACAAAAAAAAAGGTTGATCTCCGTAATCTTTGAGAAGATACGTTATTTAATTTGTTGCAGCAACTTATGAGTTGATAGTAAAAATTTCTTTTGACCAATTTGGTGTGTACCCCTTTTTAAAGGCTTGCTTGGGCTTTGCTCGCTTGAACTTTATCACCAGTTTTAAACTTAACCTTAAATTGACTACTGTTCTTACACACTATTTTAAATTTTCTCATGACTATAACTTTATTGTTAACAATAACATTTTTTGGTTTTAAGCCAATCATTTGACATTCTCTATTACTATAAAATTTAATTAACGTTTGTAACACATTCAGCTATTCATAATTGCCCTGCCAATGAATTTTTTTTTTCATTAAATCTTTTACAGTACGCTTAAATTTCTTGCATATGAACGCTTTAAGATTGCTGTAAGTTAGGTACAAATTTTTTTTATATTTTTGCATGAGATTTTTGAAGTTTGCATTTTAGAATTCCTTGCCACAATCAGTTTGCACGTTTGTGGATACACGTCCTTTGTCAATATTAAATGCATTGCTGCAGTAACTTCTTCACCAAGTTTTTTTATGGGTCCAGATCATGCTTACTCTGAGAAAACATCTATTATAGTGAATGTACATCGATACCCTTCATTTTCACGAGCGTAAGGCTGCATGTCTATAAGGTCTGCTTACCAAGTCTTATCTAAGCCACGTATATTGAATTTCTGTCGAGGATAGTTATATCTTACTACTTTATGGAGTTCCTCAACAATTTTCTCTATGTATTAATTGTCGAGGTTAAAAATTTTTTAAATCAGCTTGAATGCATAAAAATGTTTTTTGTGAGTTAAACATAAGATTACGAAAGGTATTTACTTCTTTTTCAAGCCTTTTAATTATTTCAATCAAGTATGCACAATATACTGCACCTTAAAACTGTTTCGGTGCTCTAACATTGCATCGTCTTTTGTTATAAAACTTATATTGCCCACCATTGGTAAGTTTATATCTTATACTCGGAGGAACTTGACTATCACCTTTAGTTTTACCTAGTTTTCGACTGAATACATTAACATTTATTTTTGTACAGAAGCAAGAAATGTGCACGTCAATAAACGTCTGTATAACCTCTTTTTGAAAACTTTGCAAAGGTTGGTACAATTTAACTAACATGACTTGTATGATCTGCTGACGTTTCAGTTGGTAATATGCGAAAACAATCTACTAACTCAATGGGACTATCCCAATGTATAAAATCTACTTACTGTGTTATTTGAGCAGTTTCATGAGATAACAATGAGCTACTTTTTATGCAGACCGTTATATCGAGCATTGAAGCAATAATTTCATTTTACTTATTACTATTATAGGTTAAAATAGCTCTGTTTTTTTTAAATCCTTTCCTGTAAGCATTCTAAGTTTGTAATATTGTGAAGTTTTTTCTAAATTATCCTGTACCACTAAGAGATTCATAAGAATACTTTTAAAGAGCAGCTTTATAAGTCCAGCACTCAATAAATAATTTGTTTAGTTTGTTTTAAAACTATTATTTTCAAAGTCTATTCGCTAATCACGAAATTTGTACAGCTTATATCCTTCTCGTACTCTGTGCTTCAAACCTAATAAATATTTTTGGTTCTAATTGAGTACTTATAAATGAAAATTATTTGATTAATTCTTACTGATTCACACTAAATAGACAGATTGACTTTAAAAAGTGTACTTTAAATTAGCATTGTCATCACTTTTACTAATGGCAGATGCAGATGTTAGATCACTTTTTTCTATTTTTTTGGTGCTTTTCTTTATCAATTCTAATAACTTTTTAATTATTCTTACTATAAGAATGGTCGTAAGAAATAAACGAATTACAATTTTTTTTGTTCTTACGTAAAGCAGAAACTTTCATTAAGAGGTCTGTAATTTGTTTAAAAGTTTTAATAAGCACTTTCTCAGCCTAACTTTTTCCAAACTTTAATGGTCTGTAATTTTTTTAACAACCACGCGTCTCCACTTAAACTGACGTAAAGCATCTTTCTCTAGCTCCTACATAAGGATGATAATGATGATGATGACGATGATGACGATGATGACGATGGTGATGACGGTGATGATGACGATGATGATGACGATGATGATGATGATGATAATGATGATAATGATGATGATTATGATGATAATGATGATGATGATGATGATAATGATGATGATGATGATGATGATGATGATGATGATGATGATGATGATGATGATGATGATTATGTTGCTCTCATATCAGCTGTTCTAAAGATAAACGCATTAGGAGTTAAATGTAATGTTGCGAGTAAAGCTTACATTCATAGCAACAAAGTATACATAATTCGTCAATTTTCTTCTGCTGTACCATTGAAATATAAGACTATTCATGTTTGTTCACAAATAATTCATTTACCGATCTTTAGACATAACAGTAATCATATATAACTACTTACAGTAAATAAGTGTAATTGACAAAAGGAGGATCGACAACAATAAAAGAGGTTACCACAACTCACATTTTACTTATTATTTCATTTGACTCGAATCATAAGAAAGAAGCTCTTACAACAGCACTTACTTTCACCATAGTTACAAACACACTATATCTCTAATTCATACGCACACCCACTCCTTGCACCACTCGCTTTTCCATCGTAAACCCTCTCACCTATGGCTCTTTTTCGGAACTAGCTACTCACGCGCCATTTAATTTACCTCGTCGCTCGCCAAGTTAGGGCTGGCGCAATAATGCGGAGCTTGTATTACATTACATTTGATATATTAACGTGATAATTTTCTCGGTTTTACGGTTAAAGACGGTAAAAGTGCACATAAGTATAGAATTTAGTCGTATTGCAGTAAATTAGTAAATAATAATATTAATATGGTAACAAATAAGAATAAATTTTTCGGAAAAATGCACAGGTTGCATGGTAGCATAGGCCGTCCAGAGACAAACCTACCCGGGTTTGACTCTCATCAACAAGCCCGAGGGCACGGAGTCTCATGGTGACAATAGCATGAAGGCGAATGAAGCATCTACGCGTCGTTCCAGTGTCAGGACATCTCTTTCGCATAGTGCACACTTCGTTAACTGGCCCTTGGTCCTTAGCTTCAATCGTCCGCTTACAGTCTTACGGATTCCTTTATACTAGTTTTTGCATTAAAGCGAGAAAATATAATCAGGCTGTGTCGCTCACGCTTTGACCGTTGATGTGGTTGCGTACAGTCCTTCACCCCGTACAAGGGGATCAGGAGACCGCAATCTATTATACCTTATCACAGAAGAGCTTAATCAACTTGACTATGGCCTGAACATACTCCACACCACCTGATCTCCCTTTTGCCGAACGTACCACGTTATCTACAGTTGTATACACCTTAACCAACGATCCCCTTCGCAATACGTTTCGTGGAGCTTGCGTATCTACAATTTAGACGATATTGCCTCACTTAATTTAGTTGGTCGTATTTTTCCACTTTTGATGCTGTTGCAATGTGGAGACATATACTTTCAACCATCTATATCAGTACAGCTCCACCAAAACGTGTAATCCCTTTCAATCCTTACGTGATTGAAGTTGAGGTGCGCTACGCGTGGGAAACTCTATAGTGCCTATCGAGCTCCTAGCAAAAAGTAATTAGGCGTCAAAGCCTCATCATTGCGTGGGTCAATGAACACATGTGTCAATGGTCAGGAACTTACTAAGTGCTTAACTTCTGTTAGCACCGTGTACAGAACCTCCTCGGAGGATGCTTTGTTGGCTAACGTCGCGTGAAGCGCAACTTTGATGAAACGTATTAGTCTTTCTAAGGCAACCCCCACATGGCAGCGTCTGGTGGGTTGAAAATCCATTTCAACACATTTATTAAAGCGTAAGTGTTTTGTTCCAACCGATTGATTTTTCATATGGCCTCCACGAGTTCTGCACACGCACCTTGGAAGTTAGTGCCATTATCGGTATGTATTACAGCTGGCCATTCTCGTCATGCAGTCATTCGCCACATCACAGAACCTGTTTCCAGGCTTACCACGACCTCGAAGTGTACCGTGCGCATTGTTAGGTACGTGAAAATTACGCCCTAACGCTTGACTCTACTTCGCCCTATTTTGATGTACAATGGACCAACATAATCAATGCCACAATGGGTGAAGAGCCGCTCTCTTTATGCAAGACGGCTTTCAAACAACGCAGCCATCAATGGTGCCATTGTTTGTGCGCGACGCAACTTACATACCAGACAACTGTTGCAATTTGACTTAACAGCATGGCGTACTCCCACAACCTTATACCGTTGCAAAATCTCATTAATTACAGTTTCATGGTTTGCATGCAAATACCGACAATGATAGTCATGTATTAAAGCGCGTACCGTAGGATGCCTCGCATTAAGCATAACTGGCGTGTGATTGACTACAATGCCTCATATTTTTGTTACTCGGCCGCGTATTTGGAGCATACCCCGTTCATCTAAATATGGCAAGTAGCACGCTCATTTACTTTCAGCTTTTAGTTTCTTCCCTTGCTAAAGAGATAGCAATTCTTTTTGAAAACTATCAGCTTGCGTGCCTCGGAGAATGTATTCTATAGCTGATTGCTCTCCGATTCCTGGATCGTCTATCTGTGGCTGTCACGCCCATCACTTAAGATATTTGCACTCGCGTCTCGCTGCTATAGTTCATCCCTTCTACTCTAGCAATCGCGATACTAGAGGCTTATAGCTCTCATGGCTGGATTCAGTGCAAACGCGTTCCGTGCACCTTTTTCTTCCATTGAATGATTTATATTCCACGTGCGTCAGAGTTTTCGCTACCAGCCATTAATTTTTATGTAATTTTAAAAATGCGGGCCCCTAGAACTATGAAGTCGCTGTGCCGTCATCCATCGTCTTTGCCCTTGTAGCTAGGTCGGTCGGGTTTTGCTTGGCAGGAACCCACCTCTATGTCGCGCTCACTGTTCACCCGGTGATTTCACCTAACTGATGTGCAACAAATACCTGCCTCATCCGTGGATCTTTCTTTAAGCATAGCAATACCATCTGTAAATCTGACGATAAATATTGCTGCTCACACGGGATCTCTAGCTTGAGAAGACGCAGAGCCCAGACCGCTGCCTATAGCTCTAGCTGTGGTACAAACAATGTTCTGTCAGAAGCAATGCGCGATTTTGCAGTTAAAAGTGTCACGTGAATATTATTATTATCCGTTTCACAACGTGAATACACACACGCCACGTAAGCTCTGATACTAGTGTCACAAAACGCATTAAGCTGGGTACTCTTAACTTTCTGCCCTTTGAGAGTAATGCACTGTGGAATACATAATTTCCTGAGCTTCTGTACGATATTTAACCACACAAGCCACTCCTTAAACTCGTTGTTACCCAGCGGATCATCCAACCGTATCCTGCTACGTCATACCGCTTGCAGTATCAATTGAGTTTTCAGTTTGCACGGCCCAAGCAGCTCTAGTGGATGTACACCGACATCATGACGCATAAGTATTACCTCTTAGCTGGCCACTCATTACCTGAAAATATTTCTTTGGGACTATGATCCATCCCTACATTAAATTTTAATGTGTTGGCTGTGAGATCCCAGTATATACCTAGTGTACGCTCTGATATTCCGTCGCACAACAACGTTGGTCCGAGTTGTACACTCACATGTGCATTCCCACTGTCTACGCTTCTTAGTTTGTTAGAAACTCAGCTGTGCATTAAAAAGTTAGCATGCTTATTTATCTTGATAAAATCAGCTGCAAACAATTTTAATTGTGGCGGATGGTTGACTGACGAGGTAGTCATCCATATACGTATTTATCACGACACTTCATGAGGCCTCCAGCTTCGATGTTTTAATTTGTTTGGCATCCCTTACGTAGTGGGCACTACATGGTGACAAGGTAGCTCTAAAGACTAATGAGGTCATTTCATGTGTCTGAGGATATCAAACTCTATCGCTCCCTCACCACAAAAAGCGTAATGCACTGCGATCATTCTTTTGCATAACAGTACGAAGAAACATATCATTAATATTTGACTAGTAGGCTGCTGCATACTGCCGAAAACGTAACAACGCAACAGGCAGCGACTCTAAGAGGTCTGGCCCCGCGTCCAGCTAGTCATTAAGACTCACGCCGTTCGCCTTTGCCACCGCATTGAACACAATCCTAACCTTACTCTGTTTGGACGCACTAGTTACCCCGAAGTGCAGGAGATACCACAAATGCGTGGTGGCTGTATCACTGGTCACTTTTACTGCAAACCGTTGACAGATAAATTGATCCATCTCCGTGTAATACAACATCGCGTATGCCTTGTCTTTGTTCAACCTACACTCGACAAAATTCAGACGTTTTGAATCCGTTGAGCGACTGTCAAGAACAGAAGCTGCATTGTCTTTCTACAATAGCTCGGTCTCCCAGCCCACCTCTAGCGAATGCATAGTGCGTTCTAATATATTTACTGCACGCGCATCAGCGGGATGAGTTCTTACTGATTTGCGCACTCCTATACTTTCGACTTGGTAGTACTCCCATATCATGCAACTCACAAGTGCCAACTCAACTCACAAGTGCCAGTTGCCAATACCCTTTCTCCACTCTGGAATTCGTCGTGACGTTTCTGCCTATTAATTTGTACGTGGCCGTGAGCTACCCACCATAATGCTGTCAATGAAAACGCTACTTCTATGTTAAGCACACAACGTATTTCACGACTCACTAACAGCAGCCAATTTTTTTGCCCGATTAATATTTGCGATATCGCGTCGGTTTACATCTGTACAAATACGCTTAATTCTCTAGTAATCTGCCTAACTAAGTGCCGCGGAAGGGTTTGGGTGAAAAATGACAAGGCAGGTACAGCTAACGCCTTTTTTATTAACTGCGCACCATCAACCCTCTTAATTTTAAACTGCACGCGATCACACATAAAACTTGCGTCCACTTCATCTTTTATTCCTCGAATGCTTACAATGACCCTCCGTCCACGCACTCCAATCTCTCTGGCTAGTCCAGCATCAATCATCGTAATTGTGGACCCGTCTTCTAACAATACATATGCATTTATCACGCGTGTTGATCCACTAACGTGTGCAGTAAGTATTTTTAATAAGGCAAATGGCCAGACTAGTCACAGAGATGCGGTAGCGTTTTACGACGCTTCGCTTGGCTGGCTCGCATTCGATTGGTTACGAGGGCCTCTCTGTAGCGAAAAGTTGCCTGCCGTGGTACAGTTACCTTTTGGCTCATGCAGCATTGTATGATGAGGTCCCACACATTGTTTACACTTAGATGCCACGCAGGTCCTTTGCAGATTCCCGAGCGCCAAGCACCTATAACACCTGCCGAATTTCTTTACTAATAGCCATCGTTTTTCTTCGGTCTCACGCGGAAAATTATAGTAGTTAGCTAATGTATGATTGTCTTTCCTATAAACCGGACATGCATTGGACTCCCGTACATCGTGACGCTGTTCTTCCTCCCCTTCGTTGATAGCCACCTTCACACGCTGTTGTTCATTTACGTGAACGGCCTTGCCACCAGAATTTACACATTGTAGTGATGTTGCTTCACTTGCAATTAGCCCAAAAAAGCCCCCCACTTCCGCAACTTTGGCTTCACAATAGAGAAAGTTGGCCATCCTGTCTAGCTTAGCTTTTTTTTTAGTTTCGAGCCACGTACCAGTTATAGGGGGAGACTAAGTACGGTTGTGCCAATTTTCTCTTGAGAGCCCGTAAATTTGAAAGTATGACACTCAGTGGAATGAAAATTGCTAAACTTGATGAATTGAAGACTCCTCTGCAAGTGTGTACAAAAATTATGACTGCAGATACAGCCGTTTACACGTACAAGCTGTTAAAAAAAAAAATTTGTCCCAACTGACCACACCCCAGGAAAAGTTGTGATAATACCTGGGAATGCTTGTTACAGGTTAAAAAAATATATTAAAACTGTTTTAAGTTACTTTTATCGTATCTTATGCTGAACACAATATAACAGCACCTTATTTTTGAAAAATTTAACATTAATTTTTAATTAAAGGCACTAAATTTAGAACACTTTATGTCTTTTATTCACTTTTAAATAGTATAATTTATTATAATAGATATTTTATGCCCAAAGTATATATCTGCGCAACGTAGTAGGTATTATGACAACCACTGTTCCTGCTTCTTAGAAAAAACTTTGTTGTGAACAACGCAACTTATACTGACACTATTTTCGTTATTGCCGTTGGCATTGGCTGCATCACGTTCACGAGCATATTGCAATAATATCATGTGATTTACTTTCACATTTCTTCAGCTTTTCGTACAGAAACGCCCTGCTTTGTATCATTGTATGCTCTTTAACGTTACACATACTTCTTTCCGTTCTCCTGGAACGTTCACCAGGCATCTGAAAAGAAAAAGAAAAAATACTCATTGCTTGATCGTTATATATACAGCTACAATCGAAAAAAAAGTTTAAAGAAAATACTTACATTTCACTTTCCAAAAGGAATGTAGACCTCTGCTGTCGTTGATATCACACAACAGCTGATGCTATACTGTGAAACAGATGTGGCCCAACCCTCCACTCTTTCCTCTTCTTGTATTTGGCAGTTCTCTCTTACAATTTTGCCAATATGATCACGGTCACAACTGTCGTTTACAACCGTACCCAGTCTCCCCCTACTCGTGCTGAAGTACCGTCAGAAATTTATTTCGTACACTCTGCGCCAGGTCTGGGATGTGCAAGTACCTTTGTACTTTGAGACTTTTACAGGCAGCGACCACGATTCTTAGTGATGACACAAGCGGTGGTAACAATATCAGGCCGCTTTCTATGGTTGATAAATCGTTGAGATCTTGGTTAATCTTACGAGCGATGGTATGTGTATTGCCATAGTGCAACTCAAGCCTTTCTATGATTGTCGATGGCCTACATCCTGTAGCAAGCAGCAAGTGCACGACATGACTTGCCTCACCTTGTACTGCAACAAACAAGTGCGCAACATTTTCTGCATCGGTATACGCACCCACCTCCATGCTCACCGTGTACACCTGCTTAAAGTGCCACCATTCCAGGACATTTCCGGTAAAATTTGGCAGAATTTTAGCATCGGTCAATTACGTTAATCAACGTGGTTTACTCCCAGAAATGGAACTATTTGGCACGGCACGCAAGGTAGCTTCAAACGCACCAGCGAGCTGCACGAACAACTCCAGGTAACCTGTTGTCTTTGCATGTTGGTCGTTGCGAGTAAGCGCGGCCGGTGGTCTCACGTTCCCAGTACCGTTCTCCGTATTTTCAATCGCTTTGTTGGAACCATTGATGTCGATATTACCAGCTGGTGGTTGGCTGACCCTCACGTGCAGCCGTTAGTTGGTTTGTGTGATCTAGGGTCGTTCCAATGGGGTTACTCTCTTAGCGTTGTTCTGCAGGCTCTCTTTCCCACCCTCGTTAACTTTCCTCTTTGGTCCCATCTCTTCAATTTTTTAATGTATAAAATTACCCTGGTAATCCCAGGTTTCAGCACTAATTTATAATTGACGAGAGAAGGATCGACAACATGATTTGTATTCTATTAATTATTTCATTTGACTTTAATTACCAGAAAGAAACTCTTGCATCAGTACTTGCCTCTACCATGGTAACAAACGCACTATATCTTAATGTCATACGCACACCCACTCCCTGCACCACTCACTCTTTCCTCATGGACCCTCCCACCTGTCACTCTTTAATGGAAATAGATACCCGTGCACCTTTTAATTCACGTCGTCGCTTGCCAAGTAAATGCTGACACAATGATGCGAAGTTCGTATTGTATTACATTTTATGTTTTAACATAATTATATTTACGGTTGAACGGTTGATGTCGATAGAAGTGCAGATAAATATGGAAGTAAGTCGTATTGCAATAAATTAGTAAGCAATTACATTAACATGGTAACAAATAAGAATAAATTTTTCGGGGAAATGCACAGGTTGCATGGTAGCATAGGCCGTCCAGAAACAAACCTACCCGGGTTTGACTCTCATCAACAAACTTGAAGGCACGGAGTCTCATGGTGACAATGGCGTGAAGGCAAACGAGGCATCTCCGTATCGTTCCGCATAGTGCATACTATGTTAACTGGCCCTGGGCCCTTAGCTTCAACTGTCGGCTTACATTCTTAGTGATTCCTTAATACTAGTTTTCGCATTAAGGCGAGGGAATATAATCAGGCTATATCGCTCACGCTTTTACAGTTGATTTGGTTGTTTACAAGGTAAGTTAGTTAATTTTCCTGGCAAAGTCATAACTACAAAATTGAATATGAAACCTTCTTAACAATTGGTGTGATTTATAATTAAACAAACTATAGAGGCAAATCGATATGCGCTCTAGCTCTCAGTCAACAACGAGCTCTTAAGCCATTGATATGTTAGTGAAAACATTTTATTGAAGCATTAAGACATCTACGAAAATAGCCAATACGTTAAAAACTGTCTCATCAAAACATACAGTTAATAAAAAAGTCTTAGTCTCAAAATAATAGACCCTGGTGCATAATAAGTAAGACATTCTTTTATTGTTTACAAATCGACGAGATTCTATGCATTTAGTCTCTAGTCGCATTTGATGTACGTATTGCTCACTATGAGGTTCATGCTTATGAGCCGTATGCGTCGTCAACATATAGAAACAGTGATGAAATTTGTATTCCAATTTAACCTCAAGATTTGTGCCTTTGACCATCTAGAAGTGCTTTACATATTTATGAAAGATTGTTTGAATTCGATGAAAATGTCTACCACTGATTTCAAAAAGTAAAATATAAGATAAATAACATAGACGTGTAGAAGTGCAAAAATGTTGGATTAACAACCTCACGAGAAATTTATTATCACTTTGTTCTGACCAAAAATCAATAATAAATGCAAATTGGCTTAGCGTTTGAGATAAAGATAATAGTCTTACTAATGATAACGGCTACTTTGATATCATGCTTTTACTGATTATGATTTTAGGTTTCGTCCAGACTATTGTTAGGTAGTTAATAATATAAAACATAAGATTATACTTACAAGAGTTAGAAACTATATAAATGCCATTATGTAAACTCTAGTTAATGCCAATGCTGCTAATCCTGCGACTGTAGTAACTTGGAAAGACTTATAAATAGTAATATTAAAGCTGGAGTGGCTTATGCCCTATGGGGTAATGTTAGATTTTTATAACATTCGTTTATTAAATGATCTGCAAAAGTTGAGTTATTCCCTGTAAGTTCTCAAACTTGGATGTTGTATGAGTATCCTCTGTTACATTGCACATGCCAACATATATAGACAGTTAAAACAGATAATCAGTTGGAAAAGACAAGTTACGTTATTTCAGCATTTTAAACTAACTGAGAAAATCAGAAAGATGAAAGGGGCCAGCTCAACACGTAGCGCAAACGGCGCTACAGGCGCTTATGCACGTTGCAGCGAGCATAAGCTCAAACAGTGTGGGCAAGCTTAAGCAGCACTGCAAGTGGTGCACGCAACCTCTAGCAGCGCAAAAGGAAGGAATGCAAGAAATCCACAGCTTCTGCTCGCCCATCGACTGCAGGAGGCACTTCTTTACCTTAAAAGAGGAGTCCATTTGCTGAGGAGAGAGAGTGGACCAAAACCACCTGGCAACTCGAGCACACCTGGGCTGGAATGGCTATAGCTTATTTTATGACTTTACATCCAGATAACTATTGTTTTAAATGCTGGTCAGCAATGCCTTGGTATCAGGGTGTTGAACTGCAGTGCGCTTATAAGCCAGTATATTTCTATATTAAATGTGTCAATTACTTTTCAGAAAATAAGTATATTTTCTAGAAAGGAAGTGATTTAATTACTTTATCTGTGCTATGTTAAAATTTCGTAACTCTATCGTTATTTCTTGAACGATAAGAGGTAGAAATTAATTATATGACTAGGTTAGTATATTTATCCGTTTTTTTCTATATCTAAGTTATTGAGTCCACAGATTTTTCAAGATAATTTTTATGAATGCTTACGACTATAGTTTTGTTATAACAAAGTAGAACTTGCTTAGATTTTGTAACAATGTCAACAATCTTGTTTCTTAAAAACTAGTTATTAAATTCAACCTATGAAAAACCTTGTAAGCAATCACCAATATCTCTTTTTATCCAGTTACAACTGCTAAATTTTACAAGGACATGGCATTGTCGTTGTGCAGCTTGGAGCTTTTTCTGTAACTGATGTCATTAAAAAAATTAATGAAAACTGTACCTCGAAATTGCTAGTTGATAAGACATAATTTCAATCAAACGATTGCTTAATATGTGTTGAATGGCTAAAGTAACAGCAAATGATAATAATAAATTAATAGCAGACCCTGACGATTATACTATTAATTTTTTTTTTCTTGAACAACGTTTTGGCACGTACGAAACAAAAGGTATCTTAACAAATCTCATATAGAGCAATAAGACAGCATACAAATTTTTCTGCAACCCTGCAAGTGTATATGCAAATAACTGTTCGCAGGCTGGTTAACCCTAAAGTTCATCACAGTATAAAAAGGAAAAAAAATCTTATAAATTAATTACTTTACTAACTTGCTAGTTGGGTTTACACCTAAACGACGGAAAAATGTAATGCTTTTTAAAAGAGTTCATACAAATTTAATAAAATACTGTAGCGTCACACAAACTCATTTTATAATTACTTACAAAATACAGTAGCATGTGTATAGAGATATAAATGTGTATATATGTCCGTTTCCCTCAGCGTCTTATATTCGGACCCGAATGAGAACCGAAGACGTCTGCTTTACTTACTCCCGTACACCTCTCGTTTAAGAGGAACCTCAGCCTTGATTCATTCGACTGCCAAGTCTTTCAGCATGCAAAGCTCTGACCGTGATGTATTAGTCCCTACCGGCTAAGCCAATACTTTTCAAAAATTCCAATTTACGAGTCTGTAACGACTTAAGACTACCATGTGCTTTCAAACTCGTAAAAGAATCATTTTAATACTGAGTCAGTAAAGACTTGAAACTAATCCACCATTCCACGGCTATCGTTCTCTCGTTTGCGGCGGTTATTAAAAACATATCGGTTTGTACGTGTGTACACGTGTAAATGTGTATGAAGACTTTTAAACGACCACGCTCGCATCCAAGTGCTTATGGAAGTGTATTTCATTCATTGTTCTTGTCTTTAATAGAAGGGTTTTTTGCTTGCGCTTTTTCCCTTTAAACAAAGGACCTTTGATTTCATTATACTTTAAATACTTGATTGATCCTTTAAAATAAAGGGTTTACTTATTATTTAAGGCAAATATAATTAAAGTGCATATATCAGTATCCTTGTGGAAAAACATTTTTTCTGTCATTTATTCTGAGTGTTTGATCTTTCGTGCATAAAAGTTAGTTTTAAAAATTATGAATACATAGAAATAACTGCCTAAGCATTCTGTCTATCAGTCTAGGCATGATAGCCTAAATAAATTTTATTAATGATCAAATTACTGTTATAGTAAGAACTAGTACATTTATAAAAGCTTGTGAGTACATATTAATTTTTTTATTGTATTTAAATTGTATTTTTTTCGTAATATTTAACAGCTTCAAACCATTTGTTAAATGATTAAATAACTTTATAGCACATATATAACTTCTTATAACTTACTGTTATTGATGTTTTTGGTAATTGTATTAGTTAATTCCTGATTAAACTGTTCAAAATCTTATTTTTTTTGTAATTTGCTGTAATAAAATCGAGTAGATTTAGAATTAAGAAACTGTTTTACAGATAAAGGTTTTCGTGATAAGACTATATTTCTATGTACAATTTTTACAAGTCTGATTTGTGTTTTTTGTAGCACATTTAGTAGTACATGCGCTTACACCATATTTAAAAACGCTGTGGAATAAGCATGATGTACTACTTTTAGTGTATCGTGATTCATGCATTCAGAGATTGTATGGAATACAAATAATTAATACTTTGGTCTATTTATAAAACTTTTAATATTTTTGTTCCATTTAAAGTTAAAATAAAGGATTGACTTTAAAAACTTGCAATATTTAGCCCTGCTAATTTTTTTATCCCTGAATCTAATATCTTATGCTTTGTGGTATGCTATGACAGAAATTTCTAAAAGTTGTTAATGCTGTTTCGTCTAATATAGTTGAAAGTTAATTGAGAAACCCCTTATTACCTGTCTCTGCCAAATAATTGTTTATAATACTATCAACTTTACTCTAAAAATCACTAACAGATGTAGTTGCAGTATCTTTGACATAAATTATGATACATTTATCTAGCAAAGTTGTTGAAAGATTATTACTATATATTATAAGCAATAAGGCATCTTATCTTGTCCCTTGTGATACCCTAATAATGCTTTTCTTCATATCACTTCGATCTTGTTTTATTCATACACACTGAAAGCTATTGTTAAAATAACTTTTGATTAAGTTAAATAAATTACTTTTTATACCATAGTTACATAGCTTCTTGAACAATATAGTGTGACTCACAGTATCAAAAGCTTTTGCCAAATCAAGAAAGTTATCACAATTAGATTTTTTTTATGTATGTTTTTATACGCTATTTTGGTATTATAATTAAGCACGTCCTTCGATTATTTACCTTTAATAAGACCATATTGATTCTTAGCAATAACATGATAGTAAAATATCAAGTTTATAAGCCTGTTTTAATTTATTCTTTTAAATATTTTTGCTATGTTGGATATAAATGATATAGAACGTAAGTTTGACACTTTATTTTGTTCCTAGCCTTATATACAAGTGTGACATCAGCAATTCTTAGTGCATCAGGCCGTATCAATTTACTAATGCACATGTTAAAAATATGCACTAGAACATCACTAATAATGTCAGATAATAACGCAAACGCTTTTGTATTTAATCAATCTATTTCACTATTCTTATTTTCTAATTACTTTATAATTTTTCAGAGTTAAAAGGTATTTATGGAAGTTAAAAAAATTAGGTTTATGCTGCTTTACGGTATTTTTGAACTATGTGTTGTTGGTTTTACAATATTTTTACTTGAATTAATACTTATTTTACAGACATACTCGTTAAAACAACTAGCTTTCTTAATTTGCTAAATTACAAGATATCTTTTTTAATTATAAACATTTTACATTTAAATCTTTTATTTTGTATCTTTTTTACTAACTTAAGAATTTGAAACGTTCTAAAATTTTTTAGAGTTTTTAGTATTTATTCTGATAGTTTTTTTATCATATTTTGTTTTGACCTCTTTTATCACTTTGACTAGTACCTGAACAACTTTTATCTTCAATCATTAGTTGATCATTTTTGGTGTCGTTTTTCATGCCCTTATATATAGTTTTATTATTTTTACAAGATTTCATTACAAAATGAGTTTTCCAGATGTTTCCGGAAACGTTACTATTTTTTTTCTATTCGTTATTATTTTATTAATCTCTTCTTTCAGTATACTGCATTATAACAATAAGCTTATTTACAGTTTAACATGGTTCATGTATTGGTTTTATTTTCTTTCAGGCTTAGTTACTGGCTTGAATTAAAGGTTTATTATTGTTCAAAAAAAATTTATTTATCTCATTTAATTTTCAAATATTTATTCATCTTAATAAACTAAGTACTAATCAGGCATCGGTTGTTCTAATTAAAAAGTGTTTGCTTTAAAGTTATTATTTTTAATAAAAATACTATCGATACGTCAGCCATTTCCTTCTAAATTATTTAGTTTAGTTATATTCATACATTCTATGTAATATTAGTTTTTCGCTAGATAATTAAAAAAATCCTTGCTTATCATATCGCATTATGCTACATTTATGTTTTGATTACCAATTATCAAAGAAAGTTTTTAATTTTTTATTTCTTGTAGAAATTTTTTAATACACAAGTTATATTCATTGCAAAGAAAAGTTGTGATATTTGTATATTAAGGCAATATCTATATTAAAAATATTATTCAGCATAATTCAAATGTATAACATTTGACGTCTGCCTACTTTAACAATCTAAGTGGTTTCATTGATGTCATTTTGAAGATATATATACTCTAACTCCATGAGCTTTCTTGATTTTTTTAAAATGAGTAAAGTTTAATAATTAACAACTCAGCACACATAGTTATAACCAGTGTAATCCAAAGTATTTAAATGAAAGATTTAAATTAGTTATAGTTTGCATTTACATTTCTTACGTAAAGATAAAGTATTTTTAATTTGTTATTAATATTACCTTCAACAGACTTAGTATTTCAGCAACAAAAATCCGGCTTGACTATATTTATAAGAAGGTAATTAGGCATATCTACGTTTTACTCCATTGTTTTGAATAAGTGCATTTTAACGTTAATTTTAAAACTTTCTGATTATTCATTCCATTGAGTCATTAAGCTTTTCTACTAGTTAATGTCAGTGTTGCAGGTTTTATGAGAAAACGAGTAATATAAATTGATTTTTTCATTTTCTTGGGTAGTATAACACACTTTGTAAAATTATTTATTAGATGGTTGGCATCGTCAGAAGTCTTGTGCTTTACATTACTATTGTAACAGCTTACATACTTAAAAGTTTTACTTTCGTATTTCTTAATTTTATAATTATCAGAGCATTTGAGTCATACTGTTGTACTATTGTATTTGCAATCACTGTAACCAAATCTTTCACAATTATAGCACAGTCTTACATCGACCATATCATAAGTCTTACAACTTCGATATCCAACAAGTACCCTGTAGTTGTTATTTTTTATCTGTTGGTAATTTTTTTGACTTATTTCTATTATCGCTGTAGAATATCTTTTCATTTTTGTTTTATACCTGTGCAGTACTTTTCCTTTTACTTCATTCTTACTCAAACTTTTCATCTAAATATACTTCTCAAGTTTTTCGATATCTTTTTTATTTTTATTGTTTATTCTAATTGTTTACTATCTCATACATCAGACTCCTTGTGTTAGTGTGTCAGTGCTAATAATTATCTTTTAGCTTAGAGAGTATACAATCATAGTGAAAGTAATTTACAAGTGTCGTAGACCAGTCTACAACACTTTGCTCCATCTGTTATGGATTTTTCATCATTTCTTATGTACATTATAGCTGTATAGCTACTTAATTCTCATTAGAAATATGAGATGTGTGAAAATTAGGCATAAGATTGTATGCTTCTGCACCATAGTATCCTTCTTGATATTTATATAGTTTGACATCAGTAATTGAGTAAGCTCTTCGATGTCTTCCATTTTAAATTAAAACTTTTTTTGGCATGCCTGACATGAAATATTAACTGTAGGTCTATACCTACTGCTGCATATTAAAGAATGCAATGTGGCTGAAAGATAGGCTTAGCAGGGCCTTAGTTATAGCAAAGATATTAGATAAACAATATCTGACAGAAAACGTCGTTCAATTTCATTGAAGTCTTTGAAAAAATATAGTAAAAATCCTTTTCCTTTTCTACTTATCCTGTTAGATAAATATATGTACGTAAAAAGCGTGTATCAAGTGTAAAATATGTCTAACATGACAACCTTATCTTTGAAAACGAGAAAAAATGCTACATCTCAAAAGAAAAGAGAAATTAATCGAAAATATAGTTTTTAGCGGGTTGTCTGAAGGAAGCTATGTGACCAAAGCAGACAAATACAGAGAGGTGGTTCATGGAAAATCTTAACGTTGATTATTCCTGACTTTGACTGTACCTTGAAAAAAAAAAATGTTTAACAATTTATATGGACATTTACAAGATCTTCGAGAATGTATTATCACAACTTAATCTCTTTAAATAAGAAAAACAGTCATACATCAAAAAGGAAGCTAGATAGACCTACAATAACCGTTTTCACGCATTTTAAATGTTAAAGGCAAATCAACATCCTAGATATTCAACCAATAAATTAATTTAGTTTCTTTTTTTAACATGTGTTACATAAGTAATTATTACATGAGCACAACCTTTATTTGTCGCTTTGGTCTGGGCATACTGGCAGTGCCTGTATTACTTTGCTTTACTATTAGACGGAAATGCTGGGGTGCTGAGACTGGCTGCATCCTACGAGTAGCACGCTCATCACTTTTAGAACGTGGCCTACAGGAAGAGAATAGAAAAAAGCCCCTAAGACAATACCTTCGTAGAAAATAACGACGGATACAAAACTGAATAGAACAAAGAATAACAATCTGGCTTTAATGTTTAAATTGGTGTACAGATGTGGAGGTGTAAATATGTAAGAGTGTTAGTGTAAGTGGGCGACCACACTGTTTTCCTTTTTGTCTTCGTACCACGGTTCCGTGAGTACAGACGCTCACCGTGGGAGTTCACATCAGGTTACTGACTATGTTTCACTTGACTTTATTTCAGATTTAGATAAACATAGACAATTTAATGTAAGAACAAGTAATTGTGACGTGGCTCAACGAAAAATTTCTCTAAAACTTAAAGGAGCAACATTTCTCTAAGACTTGTCTTAGCTACGTACACAATTATTCAGGAAACAACTGAAGACTGCTCTGTACAAAGGCGAGTATCAGACTGAACGAAGCTTACCTAACTTTCCCAGTGGCCGGCATCACAGCTGAAAGTGCCTCGCACAGCACTTAATACTTTTTAAAAGACTGATCAAATAATCACCACTTGCTTCTCTTCATTGGACCACTCGATTACCTCTAAAAAGCCACTAACAATGGCCCCCAGGAAGCTACAACTATTTCCCCAAGAACTCTCTACTAGCTATGCGAAGCCACTACTCACTATGATCAAGGGGGGCACAAAGTGCGCTACGCAATGCAAGCTTCTTCTAACTAATGTAGAGTAGCCACTAGGTTTTTTACCCTCCACAGACACTAACCCAAAGCAAAATACTTCTAATGCCTTTTTCTCCGTATCGCGCGCTTTACGCACACTACCAGTATTGCCTATATGAAAGGACAGTACTCACCCTGGTTCTTGCAATCTGACAGTCTCTTGGGTCTTCTGTTGCTCTGTGTTGGCTACAGCCCCAATCTTCTCCCAACCCGTACAGCCTTTCAATCGCACCCAGCTAGCCAAGACCCTAACGCTTTGTTTTCGGTCACAAGACCCTCGAAAAAAGACCCTCGAAAAAAAGACCCAGACAAACTGCGAGTCATACAAGAACTTGCAGAGTTGTTCACTTTGATCGCGTTCAGCTACCAAAATTCCAAACTGCTCAAAGACCAAAATCTGCTACTTCTAAGTACAGCGTTTTTAACCTGCTCGATACCTTAGAATCAAAATCCTACCAGCAACTCTTAATCGATGGCCTACTATCGATCAAGGAATAATGGTTGGCTCATTATGCACAACAGCTTATTTTTGTTTATTTAATCGTCTCTTAACTGTTATTGGCGTAAAGTTTTGACCAGCAAATCATACTTACGCCTCCACTGGTCTAATCCTTATATTTTAGACCGTTCTACACTCTTAAAAGTGGAGGCACTGTCACGACCCATCTACCCTCAACGAACCAACAAGCCACGCCTTTAATATCCAAGCCACGACAGCGCCTCTTACTAAGCAAGTACACACGGCTCATGACCTGAGAGGCATTGCCTGATTACGTTAAGCACACACACAGACACGCACACATCAAGGTTAAGGATTCGTGTGCTCGATGTTGTGGATTTGTCGCAGTCCTTTCTCCTAAACAACAGATTTACTCTCTTCAATTTACATGCCGTTAGCCACTATCAAACAAAAAATTTAATAAAAAAGATCATAGTACTCCAGATAGGTTAAAGTTAAGCTAGGTAATAAAAATTCTGGCTCCATAACTCTAGAAAAAAACATAAATATGACCCATCTACTGACTCATTTTGCGTCTACCATTTAGCGAGAAGTGTCTGCTAGTCTTTGGGGGACATACCTTTTGAGTTCTGAAACGTGAACCTTAGTATTGTCAACACTTGTTTCCATATCAAGTACGTGAATGAAGGGATACTTAACTGCAACTATCGTATATGGCCCCCACATACCGTGGTGCTGGTTTAGCTAAAAATGAATTTGTGACACAAGACAAGGAATGAGTTCTACGCATAACTTGGTCACCCACAAAAAATATTACTTCCAACCCTATTTTTAATACTTTGTCTTCTTGTTACGAGCTTCGTCAATGAATTTTAACACTAAGTCATGCAAAGCATCTCAACTTTTGAGCCGATCCAGCCACTCTTCTAGAGCCACTTTTAATATTGGCACTTTTCCCTCTACCTCTCGTCTTCAACTACAAACTGGTCAAGGTTGCCTACCAAAATTTAAAGAAACTGGCAAGACCTTAGTGGACGCCTACATAGACATGTTTACTGCATGGCAAGACTCATGTAAATGCAAGTCCCAAGAACTATAATTAGCCTTTACAAACATGGCGATCATCGTCTTTAACGTCCTAGTTTGCCTTAGGAAAATAAGGAGGTATAGTCACGTAAGCCACTACTTAACTTATTCTTACTCCAACCATTATTACAAAACTCCTTCCAATTATCAGTCAAGAAACACTCCAGCGTTTTCCAGCGGAATAACAGAGTCCCTTGAACGCAGTTTCAATACTCTTTTCGTTAGCTTTACACAATCGCCTCAGTTCTATCGAACGGGTAAATTGATCTTGGAAAACCTTAATGTCTTTGTAATGACTCTAACTGGATAAAAGTCTTATAACATTAGCAGGTAATACCGTTTGGAAGCGGTCTACTATCCTAAAGCCCACTAAGCCCGTACTCCAGTCTGCAAAATCTTATACTTCTGACACACTGATTTTCGCTGAATGAACGCGTAAGCGTCATTTCACATGCCAGGCCAAAAGTATTCTTTAGCCACAATGTCATACGTCTTTCCTAACCCAAAGTGTCATGTGCTTGTGAGGTTCTGTGCATCGGTCAAAATCGTTTCCCACTTCTCGAGGGGAATCACCAGCCTCCAACTCTCACTCCTGTACGGTATGGGATCCAGTAACTGATCGGCTTTTATCTTGTTCAACAAGCCATTTTCAGGCCGCCACATCGTATGTTTGGGAAGGTCCATTTAGATATTGACTTAATTTTTAACGTACCAGGGATCTATGATCTCTTCAAAGGCCCTGATCTCTTTGGCCCCCTTATACATTCGTGACAAGGCATCTGGGACATGATGAGGAATTCCTTTGCGATGTAAAATCTCTAAATCGCATTGCTGCAGCTTCAGAGCTGAATAAACCAATTAGCCTGCTGGCTCATTAAAAAGGCATAAGTTACTTGGCAGCATTGTAGTCCATTATTCCCATAATATGATATCCCTTGAGGTACGGTTGAAATTTCTCGATTGCCGACACCATTGCTAGACACTTTTTTTCGGTAGTCGAATAATTTTTCTTTGTCGGTTTTAATGTTCGACTCACGAAAACAATAAGGTGTTAACTGTCTCAATATTTTTTGGTAAAAAAAGTGCCTAAAGCTACGCCTAAACGGTAGGCGATCGATCAAGGGTTGCTGGTAGCGATTTTGTTACAAGGTATCAAGCAGGCAGGAATAGCTGGGCTGAGGAGTGGATTTCATTTTCTTTAAGTCATTTGGTATTTCGTTAGCTTACCGCAATCAAAGTGAACAACTTGACAAGGTCTTGTGTGACCCGTGGTTTGTCTGGGTTTGTCTTTGTAGGGTCTTACGACCGGGAAAAAATCTTTAGGGTCTTGGCTAGCTGAGAGCAATTGAGTGGTCGTACTGGTTAGAAGAAAATTCGGGCCAGAGCTGACCTCAATCAACTGGGGACCCAAGAAACTAGAAAATAGCAAGAAACTGGGTGAGTACTGTCCGTTTATATAGGCAGTGGTTGTAGTGCACATAAGGAGCACAATACAGAGAGGAAGGCATTACGGGTTCTTTAGTTTGGGTTAGTGGCCATGGAGGACGAAAAAATCTCGTAGCAACTGTACACGTGGTTAGAAAAAACTTGAATTGTGAGCCAAACTTCGTGCCCTCCTCAAGCATAGTGAGTAGTGGCTCCAGGTTGCGACAGTGGCTTTGTGGAAAAATAGTAGTATCTTCCTGGAGATCATTGTTAGTGGCTTTTTAGAGGTAACTAAGTGGCTCAACGAAGGGGAGCAAGTGGTGGCTATTCAATCAGAGTCTGAGAAAGTATCAACTGCTGTGCGAGACACTTTTGGTTGTGACGCTGGGTCACTATGGTCGCATAAAGGAGGCCAAAGCTGTACATCTGTATACATGTAGCGTTGTACCTAGGCTAGTTCTGTGCGTGTGCTAAGCTGGCCGGGTATAACGTTACAATATGGCACTCGACGAGAATCCCGTTTGTTAAGGGTACCTGAGAGGTGAAGTTTTACTATGAAAATGAAAACTAATTTTGGCTGCGTGAGGAGTGATGCTTTACTACAAAAGTAATAATTGCTTTGGGCTACGTGAAAAGTGCAGTTTTACTACTAAGATAATTTTTTTTCTTTCATTTAAACTGTTACACCTAATGCACACTGGATAAGATTCGGTTGGGTAGAAAAAGGATAAGAGGTTTAAGTGACAGCTAGTCATTACTGGTCACATTATAATTGTCTGGTATCATGATTTCCAAAAAAGATTTTAATAAACATCGTGATGACATGCGAATCCTTACTAATTGGAGGGAAGTCCGGCTACTGTTGCGAGGGTTTCGGCAAGCGGAAAATAGATTGGTACTGGCTGCTTTAGGTGAAGCGGGTCTAAGTGTAGTAGGTAAATCCCGTGACCTACAAAGCAAGTTTAAGTGAGTCTGTTAAATCGCTCAAGAAATAAGAAATTTTTCTATACCCTGGTCTCTAGAAATCGACTAAGAATAAAACAATTAGCTTACATGAGAAGCAGCAAACTAAACTATTTAAGGCAGCTGCTGTAAAATTGTCAATGAGTAGTGACTTGAAAAGCAAAATGGTTAATAGCAAGCGTGACAGAGAGAAAAAATTTAAGAAAGTACGTAAGGAAGTCAAGGAAGTGCGAGGGAATATGAAAATCGCAATTTTCAGAATTTGCTACTAGGAAATAGCAAACGAGCAGAGAGAGTAGCATTTTTAGAATGCAGTCCTAAAGCTTTAAGTAGTAACATCCTTTTGAGGGACAGAATTGTACCAGATATTTTAGAGACTACGGATGGAGATAAAGATAAAAATACTGACGAATAATTGACGAATAGGATCGTACATAAAATTGTTGTTAAACCTGGTTCGCCTCCAATCTGTCACTGGCTGCGTTACATGTCACTAAAAATACGAGAAATTGCAATAGTAGAATAAGATAAGTTGGCTGAAAATAGGATGATTCTCTCAAATTGATTAATTAATGAGTTATTTGGTCCAGAATTCAAAACAGATGTCTTTGGATAGGTAGATGATTAAATTATAGTGGATGAGATTTTTAAGGAGCATGTTATGCACGTTCAATTGGTGTTACAAATCTCGGTTGAGGCTGGTCTATCAGTGAATCCCAAGAAACGCGAGTTTTGCAGCTCACAGTAACTTTACCTTGGATTTATGCTGGATTGGCATAGTTTGCATTTGTGTCCAGAGAAAGTACCTTCCACCCTTGAATACCCGGCACCAACTACCATTAATCAATTGCGAAGATTTCTACGGATGATGGGGTGGTATGCGCAATTTATTCTGAATTAATCAGAGTTCAAGGTTCCGTTGTTGAACTTATTATGAAAAGGTTGGACACGGTGATTAATAAAGGTGCAGAAACATATTTTCGGCAATGAAGAAAACTCTTAAATTAAGGCTCCTGTTCTCATTTGACCCAACTTTTTCGAGCGTTTTACGGTCCAGTGCTATGCTAGCGTAGCTATAAACGCTGTTCTCACTCAAAAACATAACGACAGTAAACACGCTATTGTTTTCGTGAGAAGAATATTAAATCCAGCAGAGAAAAATTATTTGACTACCGAAAAAGACTGTCTAGAAATAGTCTAGGCAATCGAAAAATTTCGACCTCACCTCGAAGGGTATCACTTTACAATAAGAACGGATTACAGTGCTTTAAAGTGGCTTAGTTGTTTAAAAGAGCCAGCAGGCTGATTTGCTCGTTGGGCTCTCAATCTGCAGCAATCAAATTTTGAAATTATGCACTGCAAAGGCATTTTTCATAATGTCCCAGATGCCTTGTCACGTATATGTGAGGGAGCCAAAGAGATCATGGCCTTTAAAAATATCATAGATCCCTGGTACGTTAAAAAATTGGCCTAAGTCTTAATGGACCCTTATAAACATACTACTTGGTGGCCTAAAAACAGTTCGTTGTTCAAGTTAAAAGCTGATTGGTTACTTAATTCCAAAATTAAATGTGACGACAGTTAAAGGCTGGTCATTCCCCTCGAAAAGCGAAAAACGGTTTTAACCGATGCCCACAATCTTACGAGAACAGAAAATTTTGGGTTAGAAAAAACGCATGACATACTGGCTAAGAAATACTTCTGGCTTGACATGTGGAATGACGTTTACGCGTTCACTTAGCAATGTCCAGTGTGTTACAAGTATAAAGTTTTGCAGACTAGACCACAGGGCTTAATAGGCTCCAGGATAGTGGAGGGCCCCTGGACAGTAATGGCTGCTGATGTGATGGAACTGCCTTGTAGAAAGAGTCGTTACGAAGATATTGTGGTTTTTTAAGATCCATTTATCCGTTGGATAGAACTGAGGCCATTGTGTAAATATTACGGAAAGAGTATTGCCACCGCGTTCCAGAATTTTTTACTATTCCGTTGGGAAACGCCGGAGTATTCCTTGACCAATAATTATTGGTTTTATAATTTTATATCTATAATTATAATTTTTATTATAATTTAAAGGAGTTTTGTATTGAGTAGCTAGAGGAGGTATTAGTTAAGTATAAAGTGGCTTACGTAACTACACCTCCTTATTATCCTTGGGCAAATTCCGTAAAGAGGGTGAAAAGGACGTTAAAGATAATGATCACCATGTTCGTAGAGGCTGATCATCGTTCTTGGGACTTGCATTTACATGAGTTCCAACATGCAGTACGCACAGCTCTGCAGAAATATACTAAGATCTTGCCAGCTCTTCTTTATTTTGGTAGGCAACCTGAACCAGTTAAAAGTTTGACACCAGAGGTAGAAGGAAAAGTGCCGATATAAAAAGTGACTTTAGAAAAATGGCTGGATTGGCTTTAAAGGTTAGATGCACTGCGTAAATGAGTGGTTTAATTTATTTACGGAGCTTGTTACAATTAGATAAAGAATTACAAGAAGGGTAGGAAGAAATATTTTCTGTGGGTGACAAAGTTATGTGGGGAACTCATTTACTTTTTTGTGCCTGAATTTTCAGCTAAACTACCACCATGGTAAAAGGGGCCATATACGATAGTGGTAGTTAAGTCCCTCGTTGTTTACGTACTTAATATGGGAATGAGTGATGAGAATGCTAAGGTTCACGTTTTAGAACTTAAAATGTGTGTCCTTCTAAGACTAGCACTCACTTTACAGGGTAGATGCGTAGGGACTGGATGGATGGGTCACATTTGTGTTTTTTTAGGGGTATAGAGCCAGAATCATCACTATCTGTTTGGACACCCACCTATCTGGAGCATTATTAAGTTTTTTTTCATTTCTTGTTTGATAGCGGCTGAAGGTATGTAAATTCAAGAAAGGTATTTATTGTTTAGGAGGGAGAATCGCGACGAAGTTACAGCGTCGAGCACATAAATTCCTAAGCTTTATGTGTGCCTAACTGTGTGTGCTTTCCGTGGTCAAGCAATGCCTTCCAAGTGATGAGTCGTGCTCGCTTGCTCAGTGACCGGTGCTGTCGCGGCTTGGGCATGGGAGGCCTGGGTTGTTGATTGATGGCGGGTAGATGGTTCGTGACGGTGCTGTTACTTTTGGGGGAGTAAAACGATCTGAAATATTAGGATTAGAAAGGTTGAGGTGACGGTACGTCCTGTATGACTTGTATCTTTTTATTTGTAAAATAGAGTCAAACTTTGTTAAAAAGTTGAATGTAGGCCAATTTAATTTATATTAAGTTTTTCTGATGTTACATGGCTAGTGATTTTTAACTCAAATGATTTAAAAAAAGACAGTGTACTAGTAAACAAGACGCGTACACACTTAAAACTTTCATTTTTTAGGTATATGTCATACAAACAAGTGCGCTTCATTTATCGTACAAACATATTACATACAAAATGAAGAAAACTTTAGAATGTAATCAATGATTTAAGTAGTGAAATACTAATTCTATCTGATAAAATTGGATAAATACGCAGAAAATTGTAGGACTTGTAAGACCATCTATAGCTAGTGATAAACTTCCTTTTGGTTGTTAGAATACTAGCTGCGGCTGGTATTCTTTAATCGGAAATAGTTTGACTGGATGTTTGTCTTTGGACATTTAGACATACTATTCACGAACTTTATTAAGGGGTGATTTTGTTTCTTTTTTTTCTACGGATTTTTCAAAAAATTCCTCCTTATTTTAATATTTATTAAGTAGTAATACTTGTTAAAAAATGGGAGATTATTATAAAACTTGGACCTGTACAATAAAATAAAAAATCCATTTTCTAACTTTAAAGAGCTGCGTCTAGGAAAAATGTCTCAAGGCAGTGCAATCACAAGTCAAAAACAACTTAATGCCCCTTTCAAGCAATTCCAGCAAATTCATTCGCGCATTGTCAACTGTACTCCTCTTGACTTAAATGACGTTTATTTTTAAGATAACGCCCTTAGCCAACGGGAAAGATTTCTGTCCTTTAAGTTCTAGTAAGTTTATCAATCATCTTAATCAACTGAAACAGTTAGAGGTTCCAACGCAGACCACTCCCTTTTAAGCTGGCATCATCAATTCTACAGCGTTAACCTTACGTAATATAGATCCTCCCCACTTCAGCGGTGATCGAGCGGATTGACAGACTTTGAAATATGTCTTCCGTGCATTAGTACACCATAAAACTGAGGTTTCATTAATTCTCAAGTATTATTATTTTTGCTCACAGGCAACTGGTAAAGCTGCTAAACTCATCAAAAACTTACCTCTAACTGCTGATAACTATGTTCAGGCTTGGAACACCTGGTGTCAATACGATGACACCATACGTTCCCTAGAAACTCATTACGTGAATTCGATCCTGAATGCCAATCCTATGAAAAATATTTAAGTGAGTGACCCTAAAATCATTAATAAGTGAGACCGTTAGGCGACTTGCATTCCTGGAAACTCAGAACAGATAAGATTACAGTCTAGAATACATTTTTATAAAGATAATTTCTAATCAATTAGACTTCGGTACTTCCAAGGACTAATAAAAAATTAAGGTGCTACCACTGAACCGTATACACCGGCGCAGGTTAAAGAATTTTTAAACGCACAATTTGTTTCTTTAGTCTTATACGCTTAGACCTCAGTCAGGTTCTGTGGATCAAACAGCTGAGCCTCGTAAAAAGCATAACTCCTCTCCTGTAACTATAGCTTATTAAACAACTGCCTTAAGACCTAAGATTCCTTGCCCTTCCTGCGATAGTCCAGATCGAAATATCCGTAATTGTAAGGATTTCAAATCAAAATCTTAAGTAGACAAGAAAAGTACTTAGCCTAAAGCTAATCTCTCTTTAAATTGTCTCAGCTATCACGCTACGGAATTGTGCAAAAAAACAAGCACTTGTAATATATGCTATCGAAAGCATTACACATTAATGCATAGCGAGTGAGAAGTAAACACAACTGATTTTCAAAACCCCTCTGCGAAAAACTCACACCTACTCAAGTTGTCTTGGTAATTTAACTATAGACTTTTATCAAACTAATACTCTTAGTGACAGCTTAAAAGCGAATAGTTGCTCCATCAGAAGAACGAATTAATGTGAGGGTGCTCATCCATCCTTGCTCTGAAGTGTCCTCATCTTTAAAAGCACTTGCTGAGCTGCTGAACTCACCTCTAAGAAAGATAACTGTCTTATTGTTAGGTGTTGGAGATCAAATGATGGCTATTGCTCAGCACTCGGTTGGCCTTCAAATCATACCCCATGTTTACTCTGATCTTACACATAAAGTAAATGCTTTTTTAGTTGATGGAGCTGTTGAAGATCAAATGTAGGCTTACGCTAAACACTTGGTTGGCTTTCAAACCAAACTCCATGTTTACTCTGATCTTACGCACAAAGTGAATGCTTTTTTAGTTGAAGAAGCATCGTCTTATCAACCATCTTCACCGTGTTCGACATCAAATCCTGACCATTTAAAGAGATTACAGTTTGCTGATCCAAATTATCTGAAGAATTATCCAGTTGAATTATTACTCGATGCCACTGTCCACGCTTTATTATCAAGAGCTTAATTAAAAAAGGCAACTCAACTAACCTAATGGCCTCTAAATTTGCAAAAGACTGTCTTCCGTCTGGCTCTTTATGCAGTCAGGCTTATACTAACGTCAATTATTTTATAACTCTCCATGTCAGCAAGCCCCCACACTAATAGATTTATTGCAAAATTTTTGGCAAGTTCAGAAATTATTACCTAAACCTTCTCTACTCACAGCTAAAAAAGCAAAGTCTAAAAAGTTCTTCCAAAAAACTTTTACTAAAGATTCGTCAAGGTGATTAACGGTCAAACTTTCGTTTAAAAAATCTTCCAAGATTTTATATGAATCCCAATTTGAATTATCAAAAAAGGTCAAGGTTTTGTTTTCTAAGCTGAAGTGACGCTTTTAGTCCTATGCTCAACTTTTTACGTTATATAGCGAATTTATGCTTGAATATTTAAATCTTAAACATATGACTCTAATTAATAATCACGATAATCCTGTGTGGTATCTATGGAGTGTTGCGTGAGTCGAGTAAAATGACCATACTCAGATCAGTTTTCAATGGTTCTGCCGCTACTCACAGTGGCATTTCTCTGAATTTTTGTCTCCATACTGGGAAAAATTTATTACCGAATTAATTTGATCTTATTGTTAAATAGCGTAAATACAAAGTTATATTTTCTGCCAATGCATAGAAAATGTTTTGACAGATTTTTCTGCATTAATCAAATCAAAGGTTTTAAGCCATTTTCTGGAGTAAAAATCTTAGTGAGCCTGTAAGATCCTACCATCTTAGAACTGTCAGGTACGATCTAGTTTGCTCACCTTTCTTAGCCTCTTGAGTACTTAAGGAGGTAGCACTATTATACCATAAAGAGTATCTCTTGGAAGATTAAATACTTTGGGAAAAAGTTCAATAATAATGGCAGTAAACAAAGGAGACGAATCAACAAAAATAACAATCTTAGGTTATTTTCAGTTGAAAAATGGCGCAGCAATTCAACCAGAATTTTCAAACACATACCCACCAAACTTTATTTTATTACTGCTCTAGATTTACTAGAATCTAGAAAATCTACCTCAGTATGAGGTATTAAATGGAAGCCTAGCCCTGATGAATTTCATTTCTAAACTCATAATATAAAGAGCCATGTAGCTTGGACTAAGCCCCGTTTTTTAGCTCAGATTGCTTGATTATTCGAATAGCTAGGTTAATTTGTCCTGCAGTTATTAAGCTCAAAATAATGATGTAGAAAGTTTGGTTACTAAGGACTTCTTGAGACGAGAAATTACCTTCTGAGTTTTGCAAAATATGGCGCAGTTAGATAAGTGACACTTTGCCTTCAAGCCGATTTAAAATCTCTCGTTGGCACAATTTTTGACTAAGGTCAAATTTTATTTTAATACACGGTTTCGCTGAAGCTTTAAAAAGTGCGCATGCTGTCATTATATACATAATATACACACGTGCCGTAATACCGAATAGTGTTCTTGTGACCCTTGAAATGGCGAAAACTAAAGTAGCGTCTGTTAAAACCATAAGTATTCCTCGTCTTAAGTTTTATGCTGCTCATCACCTTGCTAAAATTGTAAGTCATGATGTATCCACAGCAAGTCTTGGTGAGGTAGAATCTCATCTTTGGACCAATTTTAAGAATGTCCTGCATTGGATTAATTCCGTACCCACTCGTTGGCTCACTTTTGTCTCTAGTCGATGCTCCAATATCATGTCTTTTATTCCCAGAGCACTCTGGCATCACGTTGTCACTAAACAAACCCTGCTGACGTAGTCTTGAGAGAAGTCACACCTTATCTATTATTCAAAAAATACTAATGATTTAATAGACCAGAGTTTTTGCATTCCACTGAAATCATTTACTTCCAGCTTAAGTTAGACTAAACTACAAATGGACTTGAACTTTAGACTTGTCAACTTGCCGAGTCTCAAGGACCCCAGGTTACTAAAAATTGTAAAATCAGTTATCCTTAAGAGTATAAAGCTTCCCCTCAAGCCTCTAAAAGAGTAGAAAATCAAGGAGAACTTATCAAGTCAGACAGCTCATTAATCAAATAATGGCCTATCTTCATTGATGGCATACTGAGAGTAAGCAGCAGGCTTGTTATAGCTCAAATCTGTGAAGAAATTGAACACCCTTTTATTTCTGCTCCTAAAAAATTTTTAACTAATCTACTAGTTTATTGTCATTATCAAATTTCTTTTCACGTCAGCATGGGCGTGTAAGATACGCTTTTCTCTGTGCGTCAAATGTACTGGATAGTACGCGGTCGTCAAATCGTCAATGCCATCCTTAACAAATGTATTAAATGTAACAGGCAAGCTAGTCAACCACAGAAGCAGCTCATGTACGATTTGTCCTAATCCCGTGTAGCTTATGTCACTGTGTGTACTTAAAAAGGCATTGATTATACAGGTCCTTCCCCGATTTGTTTAGCTAAAGTCCGAGGCCACGGAACTCAAAACAGGTATCTAGTGGTATTTGTGTACATGACCACTAAGGCAGTTTTCCTTAAGATAGTAGAAAACTATTTTTCTTTAGCTTTTGTCGCCGCTTTACATCGTCTTTGAAATCGTCGTGGTGAATACACTGACTTTTACAGCAATCAAGGCACTAATTTTGTAGGTGCCACTTCTGAATTAAGAGAAGAACGAGTTGAAATTCTGTTATAAGATAAACTAGTTAGTCAATTTCTGAGTTAACATACCAATTGGCTCTGACACATACTTTTTTCCGTCCCAGCAAGCCTCTTCGCGATCTCATCATTCTCATTTAAATGATACGATTCTAAATACAGATAGAATGTTACGTTGTTGAAAAACAATTAAAAAATTAGTGGGAAAACTCAAAGAGTAGGATTTATTACCAAAAAGTTTTTTGTTACACTTGATTACAACACTTTTACTTTTATTTTTCAAACAGTTTTGACTTTTGTTACTAGAATTTAAGTTTTATACTTTTAACATACCCTTACAATTCCAGGTTACAGGTAACAGTGTCATAAATCTTATACCATAACAGGAATAACAAATACTTTCAAAATTATATTAAGAGCTTCAAAATAAAGCAATAGGAAAAAGGGTCATAGTATAAAAAAATAAACTTGTAATTCCTTCTTACTAAATTGAGTAAGACTGAAAAAAATATTCTGAGCTAAAATCTATGAAAATAACCTAATTTTCACTCTATAACATTTTTATCTTTTATGACCATAACTACTATAACTAGAATTGTACTTTTGTACTTTTCGCATAACTTAAAAATTTAAGATAACAGGCTTTCTGTGTAAGAAATCTGATGTTATAAGAAGACAAAGAATGATTGGAGAATCATTTTTTCAATTTAAAAATGAGATAATAGACAACAGAGAAAAATATGGAGAACCTTAGATCTTCAATTACTAACCTTGAAATAAAATAAGAATAACCTTATTTTTAAGAATTTCAGAAAAACACTTCATGATTTTTTCTTTTTTTGTTCATATGAATAGCTATTTTCACAAAGTCTTTTATCAAATTTTCCTAACATTATTTCGCATAACAAGATTCAGGGCCTGATGTTTTAGAGACCAAATATCTGGAGAACAAATAAAAGGAATTATAAGATACGTCAAAATCTGTTACTGTCTAGGGTACTATTTTAATAATTATTAGTTATCAAAAAGGCTACTATTAATTAAGTTTAATTAATTTAGATAACTTTGATTTTTAAATGTCACTTGCAGCTCCAACTTTAAACTATGCGCTTGATAGTACCACCTACTACATGTTAGGTGGTAACTTCTAGTTTCTGGTAAACATCGCAAGTAAGAAAGTAGTTTATAAAATATTAAAAGGGCTGTGTAACTTCTTGAAATCGTCTACCCAAAACATTTGATCACAAGCCAAAACTAATTTCTCACTTGCTCGACGAGACCTACACTATGGCAGTAGTTGGAGCACTAATTAATGCTAATAAAGCAGCAACTCTTACTACGATAAAAAACTCTGTGCCTCAATGCTCTTTTAACCTCCTTTCGCCAATCCTTGCCAACACTCCTTGGTTCTATTACCTAACAGCTGAGAGAAACACTGGCAACAAGCTTTTCTTGACGGCTACGATTCATTACCTAACCACTCATCAGTAGCACCAGCCCCAGCGGTGGCATTGGAATCCAGCAGAAGCACTGCCTCACCACACCTAGAGCCTTGAATCAAGCGTTCTCACCGTTTATTTATCTCTACGGCCAACTCAACGTCCTTGGAGAGGATTTTTGCCCACTCTGACTCCTTTTCGCTGTTCAAAGCAGCTCACCCCAATAGGCTGCTTTTAACAAAGCTTTAAGCTACGATAATAGAGAATAGAAGAAAATTGTGTAAAATATTTAGTTTTAAAATTTTGTCTTTATTTTAAATAAAAAGGAATAAAAATAGAAATGTTAAAGGATTTACTGTTTTTACAATGTATGCAACAGTACAAATTATTTACTGGTATGATATGCTGATTTTATCCGTTATAGTTTTATTATAATAATACATTTTTTTTGGGGAAAAAAAGAGTATACGATTATGTAGTTAAAGCACTTAAATAATAAATATAATCACATCACAAGTGATCTACACTTTGAATACGAACAAAAACGAACATATACAACGTTTGGAGTAAAACTAGATCAAATTATTTAAAAAAAAGATAGTTCTGGTCTTGCTTGGAAATGTCTTCAAAATGATTATTAGCAGTATCAACGGGTACGTATGAATTCTTTAATGCATAGGCTTTGAAAGCATGGTCTTGCTATTGTATGACAATTCCCCATACGTATCTCTTACGATGCTAAAGACGCTCTAGAAAGCATGCACAAAATTTACAGAGGAACTGTTAGAGAACATTCAAGGAGAAACAGTTGCGAACACACTATTCTAGAAACATTTAATGAAAAGGTCTATTTATTAGATCCAGTAATATCAATTGTTTATTTAGATAACAAAATGGCCATACACAAACGAAATTTTTATAGTAATTTGAGGCTTTTCAAGGCTTGGATTAGAAAAAAACATTAATTCTTTTTTATTTATATGTGATCTTACTAAGACCATTGTATTTACTTTCAGAAAGTTGACAGAAACTATAATTGGTGGCAGTAATAAAAAATAATGGCAAAATAAATGTTTGAAAAAAGTCAACCCTTTTTCATTAATTAATCGGACAAGAGTCATCTGTGCTTACGTTTGTATACCCATAAAATTTTCAAATTGCTTTTCATACATTTTTATTAAGTATGAAGGTTCAACACACTTACTTTAAACTATTAATAAAATCAATTCAGATAAATCAATTACTTGTAATAAACATTATCTCAATATGAACATATCAACATAAGCTTTCACTTTTTGCACAATAAAGTCATATGCAATTATGACGTCGTTTGCTTAGTACCTATTTGTTGTTCAACATAAGTAAAACAAGAAAGTAGTTACATACACTATCAGAAAAGCTTTTTAATGAATACTTAGTTTTCATTAAAATCTTAAACTATTCATTTTCTTCAGTGTTATTTGTGTTTCTTTTTTAACTTTTTTAGGTAAATAACTTGTTCAATAATAATCACGATAATTTTTTTAAAGTCGTTGCTTTATTTCAACCTTTTTCAATCAGTCTGGGAGAAAGGTTTCCATACAAAATTACTCACACATTTTTATTGTATTTTCCATCAGCTAACAGCTTTTTTTGTAATGTAGATTTGTTTTTTTTTTTCGTCTTAAGATATAAAGTTTCAGAAACTGTAAGCCTTAAATCTTGTCATATAAGGTAATGTTAAAAAAATTAAATTAATAACTTCACGATAATAGCTAATAATGTTTGGAAAACAAAATAAAATCGTAAAGTCATTCTCAAAATTTTTCAGTTAAACCGTTATTTTTATTTTTTAAGGTGTAGTACTTAATGACTAAAGATTATTAATATGTCTTCTTTATTTTATATCATCTTATTTTTAAGCTTAAAAACTGATTCTCTCATTATTTCCTTTCATTCTCATAAAATCAGATCTCTGACACGACAAGCCTGTAATCTTTAATTTAAAAGTTCAGTGAAAAGTACGAAAACAGAATTCTAGTAACAGTACTTACAGTTTGTAGAAACACGTGTCTTATAAAGATAAATTGGAGTCAGTATAATGGTTTTTGAGCTCGCGATACTTTTTTCCTGTTTTTTAATCAATTCAGTAATTAAGGATAAACAATAGTTTTTTTTTTCTTTTTTATTTTTTATTACTTTATTTTGAAGTTCTATAGAGGCTCTTGAAAGTATTTTTTATTAGTATTATAATACAAGATTTCTGACACTGTAAGCTGTAATATGGAATTTTAAAGTTATGTTTAAAGTTAAGAACCTAAATTATAGAAATGAAAGGTACAATTGTTTGAAGAAGAAACGTTACAGTGTTATAACAAAGTAGTTAAAGTGATTTTATGGCTAGTAATACTGTTTTTTTTAGATTTCTTATTAATTTTAAGGTTAGGTTTCACCGACGTGACATTCTCTATAAATTTTCTTGGTCTCTATCATTCTAGCTTAAAGATCCTGAGAAATTTCTGATCAATATTTCTTTTTCTGAAATAAGTAGGTTTGAAGCAAAAAAAAAAGAGCCCATTGGACCGATACTGCGGCGTCTATGGGCCATGCGCCGTCGCCATAGCAACGTCAAGTGGTTGCTTGATACACCGTGCAGAGCATCGATGACAACGTCCTGGTACAGTTCTCCGACCCTGGCGTGCTGTTGCGATTTCTCGTGTACCTACCAGCGTTGAGACTGCCCACAGAGCCTGTGCTCTTGGTGCTTACCTCCAGCAATCTCTAAGGTGCCTTTCTCACCTGCGTTTGCTCAAGTCAGCTACGGTCATGCGAGAAGAAGATTGACTGCCATTAAAATGTTTAGAGTCATGGCAAAAAATACTTGCTTATCCACCTGGCTGCCTTTCTTTGCAAAGACCCTCAAGTCCTGCACGTCGGTAGGTGACTTCTGTACTCCTTGCTGACGGACGATAAGAAGCATCCACTAATTCTGCTTGCAGCGATGCACCACCTGTGTGTGACTGCACATCCAGCCCGCTATGTAGCTCATGGCTCCACTCTTCTCATCCTGCGTCACACCAACTCGTGCTTTTAGTCAAAAGGGCGTTGACTACACCAGGCCCTTAAATGTGATCGCCTCGAGAGGCCGCAGCATCCGCACCACGAAAGCGCACATTGCCATCTTCGTGTGCGTCTACAAAATCCTTTAAACTTGAGCTCCTCAGGGACCTGACCACCACGTCCTTTCTCTGTGCTCTTTCCTAGCTCTGCAGTTGGTGCAGCAAACCAGCCCAACTTTCGAGCGACAACGCCAGTTGCTTTCGTGGAGTGGACGCCGAGCAGCGAGAGGCGTTGTAAGAAGCCGAATTAAATCTTGTGGCTGGAACTCTCACTGATTAAAGAGTTAGCTGAAACTTTATCCCCCTTGTCCAATAGTAGTACATTATTTTTAGGGTAAGGATCTGAACCCTGTACAAAAGTCTAAATAGTAAAAGATTACATTACTGTTTAAGTATGACTTTTGTATTAATATTTGCATTATTACTTGTGTCATTAATAGGTACATTGCATGATTTACTGTAAAAATTATGTTAAGACAGAAACATTGATTTCACCAGTTTTTCGAGCGATGGTACATGATTGTACGTAAGAAATCCCTTTCTCTTAAGTATATGAATTTGCTAAAAAGAGTATGTACAGACTTGACTGAAAACTTTTTCTATAGTATCGTTTTACTGTTAGTTAGATACTAATTTATTGAAGCACGATAGTAAAAATCTACATTTATCAATGAAGCACAAGCTTATACCTAATCCTTTAACGTATTTCGTAAATGAAATGTACTGTAATGGACATGG